>NC_073693.1:247958691-248624793 GCF_029784155.1 Uranotaenia lowii
GTAAGTTTAATACAATCTTTTCATCTGGTATATTTGTTTGAATAATTCTGTTGTTTCTGTGTTATACCTTTATAAATGTTTGCTGGGTTGTTATAAACAAAAATTCACCTTAATGTGAAACTATCAGTACGAATTTGTCTAAAACAAATTTGCGAAACACACTTGCAAAAATGGCTACCCGCATCCGACAAACACTTTTCGCGATCAACGAGTTGTAATGCAAACAAGAGCACATATTATTTTTTTTTTTGGCAAAATTTTAGTAGATGGATTTTGGTATCCTTTGTACACTGAGGGAAATTCATACCATATTTATTCGAGACAATTATTAAAAATCTATAAACCATATGTAAACATATTTATAAATATATTTATCTTTGATTGTTGTGACAAATATTGAAGATGTATAAATCATGTTTCTAAATGTTTTTACTGTTGATGCCCTGAACACGCTTAGTGGTGCTTGTAAACAATTCTTGTATTCCTGCTTTTATTTATTGCTCTTAGTGTTACATCAACCCTATACAGAACCAAAAATTTCCCATTATGTATTATCACTTTTACAGCAATCCATAGCACCGTTAAACTGAAAATTAATTAATAAATGTTTTGGTTTGATTCTATTAAATGAGCAGTTTTTTTTTCGTTTTCAATATTTCTCAGTGTCGTTGTTCGTAGCAGGAGATGGATTTGGGTACAGAAAATTAAGTTGTCAAAAAAAATCTATGGATGTGTTCGTGCGAATTTTTCTGAAAAAGGTTGCCAGAGATATATATATATATACTAGCTGACCCGGTGTGCTTTGCTACACCTTTCAAAAACAAATGTTATTTTCAGAAACTTTTCAGATTTTTATTGTATTGTTGGCATTATTTTAAATCAAATAACAACATAATTCATAAGCAACCGCTTTAAAATGAGAACTACAGCTGGAGTTTCGAATTGCAATACAAAGAAGACTTAAACAAATTGTCTGAATCTGGATGTGAATTTGTGTTAAAAATATGATAATTTTGATCTGTTTCTTTAAGCTTCGCCCTGAAAAAGGAGGGTCTCAAATTATTCTTACGCAAACAATCTAACTTATGAAATCTGGTTGTTTTTGCTTCATATGTTCTAAAACCTGATAAGAGAGCCCCCCTGTCCTCCCTTTCACCCCCTGCTAAATGGAGGACGGGATCTTTAATAACTATACCCATTTTTTTCGTTCCCCAAAATCCTCTTATATCATATATAGTTCCATTGGTTGATAAGTTTTAGAGCTTTACAACAAAATTTATATGGAGCCCCCTCCTTTCTTCCCATCTAAACACGGTAAAGCGTAAGAGTCTATAACAATCGTAGAAACATATCTCGTAACCAAGTACCTTTCCATGCCATATTTGTTTCCATTGGTTGGCTTCGTTAGCATAAATTGAGAACTTATGCTAACAAAATTGTATTGGGCTCACCTCCCTCCTCCTATGTACCTACTCACTGAAAGGAGGATGGTGTGTCAGATAATCATAGAATCATACCAAAATGAATTTTTAAGTTAAGTTTTGTCCATTTCTCGGATTTTGTAAAAAAAAAGTTAAATGCATTCCTCTTCCCTTCCTATATTCCCAATTCTATCCTCCTACTGCAAGAAAGGAATCGTTTCACATAGGAAAATTTCTAGTATTAAAATACCATCCCATGCCAAATTTGGTTTTATTTGCGTTGTAACTTATTGGGTTATACAAAAATTTGAAAGGAAGTACCATCCCCCCTTCCGTTCTCCCCATTGAATGGGGGGGTGAAAACTTAATATTCCTAAACATATTTTTCGTATTCAAATACTTTATGATGCCAAATTTGGTATCATTTGCACGATTTATCCTCAAGTTATGCAAAAAAATTGTATGGAAGCCCCTTTTTCCCCCTTTATATCTTTCCGCTGAGAAAAGGTGGGGCTTCAATTTATTATAAAAACATTTCTCGTCTCCAAATACCCTCACATGCCAAATATGGTTCAATTTTCTCGATCAGCTCTTCAATTATACTGAAAATTGAAAGGAAGACCTGAGAAGTGAGGGATACCAAATATTCATAGAAGCATTTTTCGTACCCAAATATCGTTCCACGCCAAATTTGGTTCCATTTGCGGTTGTAGTTCTCGAGTTATGCAGTAAAAATTGTATGAAACTCCCCTTCCTCTTTCCTTACTCCCCGCTGGAAGAAGGAAGGGGTCTCAAACAATCATTAGAACATGTCACATTCCCAAATACCCGCCCATGCCAAATTTGGTTCCATTAGCTTAATAAGTTTTTGAGTTATGTAATAAATTATAAAAGAGGCCCCTCCCCCCTTTATTTCTCCCAACTGGAAAGAGGGAGGGGTCTCAAATAATCATAGAAATATTTTTCGTATCCAAATACCCTTCCATGCTAAATTTGATTCCATTTGCTTTATTAGTTTTTGAGTTATGTGAAAAATTATGAAAGAGACCCCCCCCCCTTTCTACTGGAAAGAGGGAGGGGTCTCGAATAACCATTGAATTATTTTTCGTATCCAAATACCTTCCCATGCCAAATTTGGTTCGAATATCTTGATTAGTTTTCGAGTTGTATGATAAATTGTAAGGTAGCCCCCCTCCCCCCTTCCTATCACCCCATTGAAAGGAGGGAGGGGTACCTAATATTCATAGAAATATTCTTTGTTCCCAAATACCACCCCATGCCAAATTTGATACCATTTACTTGATGCGTTCTCGATTTATGCGAAAAATTGACTTTTGCTTGGGAGGCCCCTCCCCCCCTTCATGAGAAAGGGAGGGGTCTCAAACCATAATAGGAACCTTCCCCTGCCTCCAATACCCCCACCTACCAAGTTTCACGCAAATCGGTTCAGTAGTTTCCGAGTCTATAGGGAACAGACAGACAGACAGACAGACAGACAGACAGACAGACAGACAGACAGACAGAAATTCATTTTTATATATATAGATATATATATATATATATATATATATATATATATATATATATATATATATATATATATATATATATATATATATATATATATATATATATATATATATATATATATATATATATATATATATATATATATCTATATATATAAAAATGAATTTCTGTCTGTCTGTCTGTATATATATATATATATATATATATATATATATATATATATATATATATATATATATATATATATATATATATATATATATATATATATATATATATATATATATATATATATATATATATATATATATATATATATATATATATATATATATATCTATATATATAAAAATGAATTTCTGTCTGTCTGTCTGTCTGTCTGTCTGTCTGTCTGTCTGTCTGTCTGTCTGTTCCCTATAGACTCGAAAACTACCGAACCGATTTGCGTGAAACTTGGCAGATGGGAGTATTGGAGGCCGGGGAAGGTTCCTATAATAGTTTGGGACCCCTCCCTCTTCCTGGAAGGGGGGAGGGGGTCATATAAATAAAAGTGATTAGTCGTCATAACTCGAGAACTGATAATGCAAATGAAACCAAATTTGGCATGGGAGTGTATTTTGGTATGAGTAATGATTCTATGATGGTTTGGTACCCCTCCCTCCTTCCAGTGGGAAGATAGGAAAGGGGAGGGGGCCTACCTTACAATTTTTTACATATCTGGAGAACTAATCAAGCAAATGGAACCAAATGTGGCATGGAAGGGAAGTGGAATACGAGAAATCGTTCTATGATTATTTCAGACCCCTCCCCCTTTCCAGTGGAAATTCAGGAAAGAGAGGAGGGGTCTTTATCTCATTTTGTATTACATAACTTGAAAACTATTCGAACAAATGAAACCAAACTTGGCTTGGAAGGGTATTTGGGAACGATAAATAGTTCTATGAATATTTGGTACCCCTCCCTCCTTCCAGTGTGGAGATAGAAAGTGGGGAGGGGGCTCCTTTACAATTTTCAGAATTACTGGAAAACTAATCAAGCAAAATAAAACAAATTCGGCATTGAAGGGTATTAAGGGTAGAAATGATTCTATGATATTTTGAGAACCCTCCTTTATTCCAGTTGGAAAATCTTAAGGGGGGTGCTTTCTTACAATTTTTTACATTACTCGGGAAATTACCCAGGAAATGGAACGAAATTTGGATAGGAAGGAGAAAGGGGGGCTCCTTTACAAATTTTCGCATTATTCGAAAACTAATAGAGCAAATGGAAATAATTTTGGCATAGGAAAGCATTTGGATACGTAAAACGGTTATATGCTTATTTCAGACTCCTTTTTCCTTCAATTGGGGATACAGTTAGGAAAGACGAGAGCTCATATACGATTGTTTTGCATAAACCAAAAACTTATCTGACAAATGGAACGAAATATGACATGGGAACAATCATACCATCGAGCAAATGGGACAGAATTTGGCATGGGAGTGTATTTTTATATACGAAATGTTTAATCTTGATCCCCTCCTTCTAGGTAGGGGATACGTAGGGCTCCAAAAGAAATTGTATAGGATAACTCGACAACTAATTAAGCAAACGAAACCAAATTTGGCATAAGAGAGTATTCGAGCCCAAGAAATGTTTTTTCCCGTGGTTTAGCAACTCTTCCCTCCATTTAGTTGAACGATAAAAAGTGGGAAGAAGGTCACTCATACATTTTATTTTTAATATTTCGATATCTAATCGAAAAAATGGAATCAAATTTGTATGGGAGCATATTTGTGTACGGGAAATGTTTCTTTGATGGTTTGAGACACCCTTCTCTTGCCAAAGGGGAGATATAAAATAGGGAGAGGGTCACCCATTTTTTGAATAACTCGAGAACTTATCGAAAATGGAACCGTATATGACATGGAATTGTATTTGTATACAAGAAGTGGTTTTCGGATTTATAAGACCCTCCTTCATTCCATTAGGGATTAAGGAATGGGGGAGGTGGTCACTCTCACAATTTGTATAATAATTCGAGAACGAATAGGTAAAAAATGTGCCCCTTGACGTTGTTTTGCTACAACAAAGGTTTCTATGATAGTTTGAAACCTTTTGCACATCAAAAAGGTACAACGAAGAATTCATATACCACAAAAATATTTTGGCATAAGCTATGAACTTATGAAGCTAAGTAATCCAGAGTGATAAAAAGAATTAAAACACGGTTTTAAAATAAAATTAATAAACATTTAAAAAAAATGCAATTAAAAAAAACATTTTAATAATTTTGAAATTGAATCTTAAAATTTTGAGCAAATTATTTAAAAGTTAACAACTAAGTACCACAAATTTCAGTAACTTCTGGAAGGTGTAGCAAAGCACACCGGGTCAGCTAGTATACATATATATATATATATATATATATATATATATATATATATATATATATATATATATATATATATATATATATATATATATATATATATATATATATATATATATATATATATATATATATATATATATATATATATATATATATATATATATATATATATATATATATATATATATATATATATATATATATATATATATATATCTGGCAACCTTTTTCAGAAAAATTCGCACGAACACATCCATAGATTTTTTTTGACAACTTAATTTTCTGTACCCAAATCCATCTCCTGCTACGAACAACGACACTGAGAAATATTGAAAACGAAAAAAAAACTGCTCATTTAATAGAATCAAACCAAAACATTTATTAATTAATTTTCAGTTTAACGGTGCTATGGATTGCTGTAAAAGTGATAATACATAATGGGAAATTTTTGGTACTGTATAGGGTTGATGTAACACTAAGAGCAATAAATAAAAGCAGGAATACAAGAATTGTTTACAAGCACCACTAAGCGTGTTCAGGGCATCAACAGTAAAAACATTTAGAAACATGATTTATACATCTTCAATATTTGTCACAACAATCAAAGATAAATATATTTATAAATATGTTTACATATGGTTTATAGATTTTTAATAATTGTCTCGAATAAATATGGTATGAATTTCCCTCAGTGTACAAAGGATACCAAAATCCATCTACTAAAATTTTGCCAAAAAAAAAAATAATATGTGCTCTTGTTTGCATTACAACTCGTTGATCGCGAAAAGTGTTTGTCGGATGCGGGTAGCCATTTTTGCAAGTGTGTTTCGCAAATTTGTTTTAGACAAATTCGTACTGATAGTTTCACATTAAGGTGAATTTTTGTTTATAACAACCCAGCAAACATTTATAAAGGTATAACACAGAAACAACAGAATTATTCAAACAAATATACCAGATGAAAAGATTGTATTAAACTTACCTAAATAGCATATAGCTACAAAATTGGAGGCGATATATCTACAATGACAAGATTCCAACGATTCGATTTTCCCACAAAAAGCAAAATAAACGAAAAAAAATTTCCCCGACCGAGATTTGAACTCCAGTCCTTCGAGTTGGCTGTCCGATATCTTACCACGATGCCAACTCATCAACTGATATGATCCTCGCTAGAGCTCTATGGGTGAGATTCTCTTTTTATGAGAGGAGACCGGTAAGAGTGTTAATTGAAGGACCGCCCATTTATCGTAAATCAGTTCACTCAAATCGTAAATGTTGAATTAGTATATTATCAACGTTTTGGAGACATATTTACGAATTGACTAAACTGCTATCCGATTCCACTTTTTTTAGGCAAAGCTTGTCGTAAATGAATGATGGAAAATCACTCAATACCAACGTGTTTACGATAGTAATTGGAAATGTCTTAATATTCGATTTGGATTATCATTTCTATTACGATTTCATGTTAGCTGGGAATACAGGTAGGATGACTTTTACTTTATTCAGCATAAATTAACTAGAACTGAATTGAATTGTGGCAATGTTTGGTAATTTCGTTTTGCTTCGTCATTTTAAAGATTTTTTTTGTTTTCGTATTATATTTTTTGATTGTTCTCGCTCTAATAGTTTCAGCCACATAAAATTTCAAAATTTTTGAAAAAAAATGATGAACGTACATGATTGTGTTTTATTTTTAGTAATGAGCGGATTATGGCATGAGACGGATGCATCAGTATCCAGTGATTCCGATGATGATCGTAGGAAGAATGCTGAGACAAAAAACCACAGTACACGGAAAGGCAAACTCCCACAACGGAAAGGCAAACTCCCAGGTCACGAAGCGAATGGCTGTCTGGAACATGGCCATTGATGGAATTTTACGGTTCGCTTCCGACTCATAAGCGCAAAGCCGAATGGATTCGTTTCCGGAATCAATTTGAGCGTATCGTCTCATGCAAGGCGCCTGTCGATCAGAATACAAACCTCACTGGAATGAAAATCTTCGCTGGTGACTATTTACTCAGTGTGATTGAGATGCAAGAGAAACTCATAGCTGAAGATTCATTAGATTGTTATGACGCCACTATGATTGCATTGGACAGTTATTTCAATCAAATTTGCGACGTCACCAAAGAAAGATTCAAGTTTCGCGAAATGCGCATGGCAGATTCTGAATCGTTTGCGGACTATGTACTGCGTTTGGAACACCAAGCAAAATTTTGCAGTTTTCCGAGGGAGCAGCATAATGAGGAGTTAGTTCAAGCATTGATGAGACGATCCATACCGAGCATTGCGAGCAAGCTCTATGAGATGTCAGGACTATTTGGGAATGATTTGGAGAAAATTATAGCTCATGGAAAACACTTGGATTTCATCCGTTCAGAAGCAGATGAAAAAGCAGTCTTTAAAACCCCTGATTCTGAGATCGAACCGAATAGTGGAATGTTACGACCGGTAAATGCTGTTTTCCATCGTCCGAGACAGACATATCGTGAAGGGCCCTATCGCCAGCGTGGTTATCAGGTGGGTCGTACATCTAATTTTAATCGGGAATATCGCAGGCCTGAGTACCAACATCGCTCAAATCAACAGGACTCTCGCCATGAAAAGGATTTTGAAAATAATCGTTTCACGTATAAGGACAGACAGATATACTCTTATGATTGTACACGATGTGGAGAAAACCATGAGCCACGTCAGTGCAAAGCGTTTTTCGTGAAATGTAAAGTGTGCTCCCACTGGGGTCACTACACCGAATTTTGCCGTACAGGAGGTAGAAACCGGATGTTTTCAACGTCGTCAAGGAATGAAGTCTACCCAAAGCAAACTCCAAACCACCGTGAGCCACTCAAAGATGAGATCGGCAAAATCAATCAGGTAGATACCACTGAAGAAAATTATTGATACTACAGAATCTGAAAGTTAATTGTTTTGTTTCCATTACTTATTTGTTTTGCAATAAATAATCTTAAATATAAATAAAATGTTGTTACTGCAAACATAATTATGTTTCATAAACCCATCTTATTTACTGTTTCAGTTACTTACTGGAAGTGATAAGTTTTTATCTTCGTATGATGATCCCAGAGTAATTGAGTGCACGATTGGAAGTGAAGTATTCAAGTTTTTAGTGGACTCTGGAGCTACAGTTAATACGATTACTAAAAATGGTTGGACCTACTTAAAGAAAAATTGTTCCAAAGTAATACAGGATGTAATCCCACATCCTGAGGAAGTCTTGAAAAGCTATGCAAGTCAGCATCCATTGGATGTGCTTTGCTCTTTCAGGGCATATATAGGTGTTCAAAACAGTTACCGACCCCTGCGACTAGCAAAATTTTTTGTTGTTGACGGAACACAACTATCATTGCTAAGTTACGAAACATCTTGTGAATTAGGTTTAATTCGCATCGGCGTCGACGTGAATGAATGTATTAATTTCGTCATACCGGCAGCTGACCACGAAAGCCTTCAGATTTTAGAATTCCCCAAAATTCCAAACGAAAGTATAAAGTTTCGCATGGATAGTTCGATTCAGCCAAAACAAATTATTCGATATAACATCCCCAGGGTTTTCGAAGAACCAACTAATGCTAGACTCAAGATGATGGAATCAAGAAGTATTATCGAGCGTGCTGACAAGGAAGACGAAATAATTTCTCACGTTTCACCTCTGGTCCTGGTCCCCAAAGGTGTTAATGATTTTCGCATAGTTGTAGACTATCGTGAGGTGAATAAATCTATTATAAGAGAACCATACCCGATGCCATCGTTGGAAAAACTTTGGGCCGAAATTCCAAATCAGGGTGGAAGAATGTTTTTTACAAAACTTGACCTCAAAGATGCCTATTTTCATCTTGAGCTTCACCGGGACGTCCGACACATTACGACGTTTATGACAGCCAATGGACTAATGCGTTTTAAAAGGTTACCGTTTGGTCTGTCATGTGCGCCAGAGCTTTTTCAGCGGATTATGGAGAAGATCTTGCTGAAATGTAGAAATGTTATCGTGTACCTTGATGATCTGCTGATCTACGTATCGAACTTGGCCCAACTACAATTTTTAGTAGCGGAAATCAAAAAGGTCCTTAATGCAAACAATTTGACAATAAATGAAGAAAAGTCAATGTACAACCAAACTACAATTAATTTTCTCGGATTTCAAATCGACGGGACTGGTATTTTGCCAGAAGCTGAGAAGATTTCCGACATTAAATTCTTCAGAAGACCAAATGATCAATCAGAGCTGTGTAGTTTTCTTGGTATGTTGACGTTCGTAAGCCCATTTATAAAGCATTTCTCACATAAAACAAAGCCTCTGCGTGACTTGCTTACAGTAAGAACCAAATTTGATTGGCGCGATGAGCACCAGAAAGCTTTCGATGAATTAAAGCTGGCCGTTGAAGAAAATATGATTAAACGAGGATTTTTCAGTGTCCATGACGATACATTGCTTTATACAGATGCCTCTCCTTGGGGACTCGGTGCCGTTCTGGTACAGGTGGATACTATTTCAAAAGAAAAGCGTATTATCGCGTGTGCTTCGAAAAGCTTGACAATTGCCGAGAGTAAGTATCCACAACTTCACCGTGAGGCGCTTGCTATTATATGGGCAATGGAACGATTTGCATACTACCTTCTTGGACGGCGGTTCATTTTACGATCTGACAGCGAAGCATTAATGTTTATGATAAAAACCAAAGATCGAAAAGACATGGGCAAACGAATAATGTCTAGAGCGGATGGCTGGTTTTTGAGAATGAACCATTACGATTTCGATTTTGAACATGTTTCTGGAGACAGTAACATAGCAGATGCGGCTTCTAGAATATGTATGCATAAGGAAGATCCTGAGTTTGGCAAAACTAAAGAGCCACACGAACTGTGTTCCGTTTCAGCTGATACTAATGTACTGAGTCATCAACTACTAGCTTTAACGAATAGTCAGGTTAAGCAAGAACTGCCCGTCGATGACGAGCTACAAACAGTGATTAAATATCTAAACGTTCCTGAAAAATGGCCCGATGAAATTTTGAAGTACCAGGCGTTTCAAGGAAATATGTATATGCAGGGAGATTTGCTGATGAAAGACGAAAAACTTGTATTACCATCAACACTACGTACTATAGCACTTAAATTAGCACATCTAAGCCACCCTGGTACCTTAGACAAGGTCTTTGGTGGTTGGGAATGGATAAAACCGTAGAAGAATATGTGAAGAGTTGTCCCGAATGCCAGCTGGTAACATCCACCAGCCATCCTCAGCCAATAACATTAACCGAACTTCCTCAGAATCCTTGGGACTATGTGTCCATGGATTTCGCATCGGCCTCCGACGTTCTTAATTGGAAAGCGTTGGTACTAACGGACAATTACTCCAGATTCCTTGTCGCTATTCCGATGGACAAAACTGATGCCGAATCTGTGAAGAAGGCATTAACACGATTGTTCAAAGTTTACTACATACCGAAGAAGCTGAAGGCGGATAACGGGCCACCTTTCAACAGCGCAGATTTAAAATCCTGGCTAGAAAATGTATGGGGCATAAAATTGATTCATAGCACGCCTCTTAATCCGACCGTAAATGGATTGGTTGAAAGAAGCATGCAAGGTAACAAAAAAAATGTAGATATAGGAATTTCTTCCTCAGATTTGTAAGAAATTTTTCATCCAACTCAATCATTCTCTTTTTGTATTTTCTTTTTCAGGAATCAACAAAATTGCTACGATTGCGAGACTGGGAAAGCAAAATTGGAAAGACGCTCTGGCAGACTATGTAGTTGCGTATAACTCTTGGCCACACCACGTAACTAAAATCCCACCTGCAGAGCTTATGTTTGGGAGAGCAATTAGATGGCTATTACCGAACTCACGCACGGATTCGCGACAAGTTGCAGACGAAGAACTTCGAGATAGAGACCAAATTGCTAAATTCGTGCGAAATGAGAGAGAGGATCGTAAAAGAGGAGCCCAGCACTCTGATATAAAAATCGGGGACATCGTATTGGTTGAACAATCTAAGCGAGATAAGGCGGAACCATTTTACAAGAATATATTTTACAAGGTCATTCAAGTAACAGGAGCAGGCCGCGCTACCATAAAGGACATGGGTACAGGTAGAATATCAGAGCGGAACGTGAAGGCTTTGAAGAAGTTTGTCGAAGGAAAGGAGGTTGGAGAAAATATTGAGATATCTGGAGAACGAACACATCAGAAGGAGCCTGATGGAATGGATCAAGAAAGTGTAATCAAGGATGTTGTTGAATCAGATTCAACATCACAAACTGAAAACCAACGTTACCAACCATGCGATTCAGACGACAACTGCAAGAAGAGACATCTGGAAACAAAAACAGGAACTACGAAACGTCGTCTCATTAAGCGACCGGAGAGATATTTGAATACAGCTAGTGTTGAATAAAATTTGTTTGATCCATTGTAAGGGGAGAATGTGGGGTTTTGAGATGAGCATGTATGTGGGGTTGAGTTTTAGAGTGGAAGCTGGTAAATAAAGGACGATGTGGTCTTGTAGTCCCTAAGTATTTGGACGAGGTTATTGTGTAATAAAAACGGAAATATCACAACGGCCAGATATTTAAAATCTCTTTTATCGCGATCCAGTGAACTTCACCGCGATAGGAATCGAAACGCGAAAACAATGATTACCGACAGTATTGGGTTAGGCATATCAATCGCAACCCGACCCTCTAGCATTAGTGCGTGAAAATCCATCGAACACGGAACCAGTTAATTACTAACTAGGATTATAGCTCCAACGATAATGGGATAGTAGTTACCTACAACTTTATTCGACTTGTTCTATTTCTGGGAACAATATGGACGTAACCGATTTGGTTTTTAAATATTTAAATAATAAAATATTTAAAAAAGTATCGTATCTGAGCAATTTGAAAAATTTTCTACATGAAGTGACATAAGAAAACCCTAAAAATATAGACGATAGTCCTTTTGGGACAAAAAAATCTCAAGTTAATCTGAATGATAAGCTTCCCAATTTTCATTCGTCAACGTTCCGGAGACACCAAAGTGTTATTTTATCGTTCAATTTTCGATGTGCCTGACTCGCTCGCTCGCTTCTTAACTGGCTAACGATCTGGACACGTGTCAGATAATAGGACTGTCAGCTGTGGGACACTTTCGTGTGTCTCGTGTGAAGTTGCATCGGGGCGTTTCCTGCAAGAAATACAAACACACACACACATACACGTGCCCCTTCCGGGCTTCGAATAACGACAGCTGCCCGGATCCGGAAGCTCATGCATACTAAACGATTTTTAAAACCGGTTCACATTTGGTCCAGCAGCCTGCCATCAACGTCATCAGCAAGCAGGAACGATCATTTCATTCTTCTGGCCTGATGCTAGAGCTCATGGCTTCCGTTTTTGACATCATCAGCCAAAAGATGTGCAAAAGCTAGGTTATATCGCCCTGCTGAATTTCACCCTTTATAAGGGAAGGGAGTATACGTGAAGAGAAAAAATCCGTTCACCCCGAAATTCCATTCGGTAGGATTAGGGCAGCGAGGAAAAAAGATCATTTCCATCCACTCGCTCGCAGAATAATTAAGTAAGCAGGGCAAAAGTGAAATGGAGAAAGTTAAGAATACCTCTGGGAAAGAGAGATCGAAAATGAAGAAAAAAAAATCCGGAAACGAAATAGCTTCGGCAGCTTCCCGTAGTTCCAGTAGATTGGTGGTGAACTTCATTTTGGAATGAGCAGGAAATTGTCGACTAATTTTCCCCGGTCAAACATCGCAGCACATAATTCATTGCAAAGCTGTCGGGTATTAACGCTTTCGCCAAGTGGAGGACGGTTCTTGAAAAAAAAAATTATTTCCTTTCCATTCCCTATGAATATTCAAAAGATTAACCCAGATTGAAGGGAACGTTTGCAGTTTTTGCTTCCATCTGTAAATCATAAACAGTTCTTCGTTTTCATTAATTCCCTTGGGCGCACTTCGCATTTGAATTCAACTTATTTTATTTTAGAAGAAATGGCATTGTGAAAAAATAATTTGCACATTCCATCAGTCATTTTTTCATCGTAATTCCAAGCACAAACCAGTTGTGGATCCATTAGTTCTTTTTAAGTTAAAATGACATTGTTATTCTGAATAAATGGTAAGTTTTTTTTATGAACTTTCAAATTATTTGATAATTTTAACACATTTTTTTGTTAGCTGTTCAGTGTGTTGACCAGCGAAAAGGATAAGTTCAATGGACCGGGTGCGGTAGAATGACTGTTGAAACCGGGCGTTAATGTGCTGCTTATGGTGATCATGAAGTAATTAAAAAAATACCCAGAAAAGAAATTGAACGTTTTATATCAATTATCTTGATATTTTCTCATCAAACGTGAAATTTTCTGTTCCCATGAGTTTTATGAAAAGCAACAACCCCGCCTTGAAGCAGGTGTTCATCTGAAGAATTAATTTGCTTCATAAAACAATATTATGAATTTCATAGATTTTTCTTATGCTGCCACTTTATAAGATAATCATAAGATAAGATTTCTGAGATCCGAAAATTATTTCCGAACTGTAGGCCAACGTTATCTTACAATATTGTAGAACATAAAAATTTATGAAACTTTGATGAAAACACCAAAAACTTATCTCTTGCACTAAAAGTTTTTGTTTGTTTGTTTATTTATTACAGTAGCGTAAGGTCTTCACCTTTTTATTTACTACATACGGTTTTCTAATTCTGATTTCTTCACTGTAGAGATAAAGACCAGTAGGTTCAATAAATAAATATTAAACTATTATAATTTGTATAAAATTAACATTCATGAAATATTCCTATCAAAGAATTATAAATGTTTTCAGAATTAAAACTTATCGATTGCTACGATTTGTTTTCCCGTTTGCTTCTTGCCCTTCGCTACCCTTGATTTGCTGAATTCCCTTTTAGAATTCCCCTTCGATGTTTCATCTTTTTGATTGATTCTGATTGGTCGAAGCATGAAAGCCGATGAAGCATGAAAGCTATATAAGAAACTAACAAGCTTTTAGGTATTAGAAGAGATGGGGACATAATGGCCACCTTAAGGAAAACGCTTATTTAACCATAGAGAACAGCTGTAATATGTGAATTACATCATTGTTTCGTGTTCAGGCACTCAAATAGTCAACTGCATAATTGGATGAAACTTGAAAAAGTAGATAAAAACGTTTAAAAATGCATTTTAAAAATTTTTGCCGAAAGCTGAAAACCAGTCACTGTAGAGGTATAATGAGAAACCCCCCGAGGCAATATGAGCACCATTAATGAAGCCATAATGAGCGTTTTCTGCCGGGAATTCTAGCAGCAAATTCGACTCGATGAAGTCAATTGAGTAATAGAGCTACAGCTTGACTTGTATCGTCTGATGATTTGGCCTATTGGTAAGGTGTCGGAGAGGTAATCAGTAGGCTCGAGTTCGATTCCTGGTCGAGGTGATATTTTTTTTTCATTTATCATTCATGATCATGATTGCACTAAACGGTGAGGCGTAGATTCATCGAACAAAGCAATAACAAAATAATCTAGGTCTGTTTGTAGAATTCAAAGAATGAACACATGCTCATATATTATGTTTCTGGTGTTTTGTTTGACGGATGATGCTTTGATGCTATTAGCCTTATAATGTAACAATAAAAAAAAATCAATCATGAATGGTATGTGCAAAAAAAAAATCCCCTCGAACAGGAATCGAACTCGAGTCTACTGATTAACTCTCCGACACCTTACCAATAGGCCAAATCGACAGACGAAACAAGCCAATTATTCAGTTGACTTCATCGAGTTGAATTCGCTGCTAGATTCCCCGGCAGAAAATGCTCATTATGCCTTCATTGAAAGTGCTCTATTCGCCTCTAGTGAACAAATTAAAGTAAAAAAGCGTTTAAAAATTGATTAAAGTGAAAAATCAAAAATTTTATGATGTTGAAAATTGAGAAACAATGTGTAGATCATGTTGCAGTGCGTACATTCCAGATCAAAATGATTTAAAGGACATAAAAGCTTATTTGGTGGTGCTCAAAAATTATAATATTTTAGTCACTTAAGAACCTAGCTGGTTATTATTTAATATTTCTGTAAAGATGAGAAGGATATTTACATATTTTTTTGGTGAAAAATTAATACTATGGATAGTACGCAACAAATCCTTATGAAATTTTTTTTAAGAAAATACGTACTTATGTAGAAATAAGGAGTGTGTCATATGTTTGAGAACCACTGATAATAAACAGAACCATAAAATAACGTAAAGGCCATCCGCCTCAAAAATGCTTCATAACCAAAAAGCAAAACAAAGAATTCAATTGCAAACATATGTAACAGTGCAATGGCACAAGAGCTATCGCCGATTCCTCTATTAGTCACCTACCGCATAGGTTCCGTTCTCGGGTGCATTCAAACTAAAGGGTTTCGAATTACACCATCGAGCCGGGCCAATACCATCCAAATTTCTCTGACCTTGCAATTTGGTAAATGGTTCTCCAGCCGTCTCTTTTTCTCTTACTATTAAGATAGATAAGCAAACATTGTACGAATCATATATAAGTAAGAATCTTTCACTAAATAAATCTCACTTCAAACTTACTTCTTGGCATGCATCTTACTGTGAGTCAATAGGTCCGTTCTGGTGGATACCTCTTTGGTCCACCATAGTCCGGATACATATTCGTCTCCGAAAAAGACCTTCTCCAAGTGTAGTAATCCATAACCTGCAACAAGTGCTCATTATGCCCTGGGTGCTCGTTATGCCTTCATCTCCCCTACAAAAAAGCAACCCCTTCCAAAATATACTAAATTGAATGAAAAAACTGATCAAAGTTCCCCCAGTTTACGGTACGTAAGTTGTGGTAGGATTATCGGAAGAACAATCTTAAGAAAATTAATCGGTAAGCCATCTAATCCAGTTGCGTTGGATTTCACGTTCCAAACGGCGTTCACGACCTTCCACCATTCCACTGGATGAAATCCGAAAGCATATGAGTTTTCTGTCGATACATCCTGTTGCAGTCATTGGTAGTTTGATGAGATAAGAACATGCGATTAACATCATCAGGATCGTAATAACATTGGTGCGATGATTTTTCCTAGCCAACACCTAAACTTCGCACTCTGCTCCAAAGGTCAGTCGGATTGATATGGTTTTCCAGGTGATTTTCCATGTACTGCTTTTTGGATCTAGAAATGATCGTGTTAACTCGATTTCAAAGGGTTTTGAATATTTGTCGTCTTGCATCTTTGGATTCGAGTGGTGCTTTTACCCAGTCTTTATAAGCAAGACCCCTTTCTAATAAAGCCTTTCGAATGTCAGAATTAAACCACCTATTGGATTTCTGCCGTTTATTACATCGTCGTAGCGGTATACAAGTGTCATGAACACTCTTCAAATGCATCATTTATGACAACTTGTTTTCATGAAGTTGTAGTGGTCCTATGAAAATCAGTTGATATTCTTTTCATAATTTATCAAAATCATTCATTCAGCAATATTATAGATAATTGAAATGCGTGTAGAGGATAGATGAAATAAAAGAAAAAAGAGAATACATGAAATAACAGAAAAACTTAGCGATCAAAGAAAACACATTTATGTTCAAACAGTTTATAATATAACATCTAATAAGGTTTGCTAATTTATCGTGTACATAGAAAGCGTGCAAGAAATTTCAGAGTGTGCAAAGAAGAGCCAGTTGTTTCGCGACTATGGGAAAGTACAGATGCTTGGTATCTGTAGCAGTGTGCTTTATGAAGACGAAATTACCGGCGGATTCGACAATGCGCAACTTATTTTGAAAACCGATTACCACAATTTGTTTTTGTTTTGAAGTTATGAGGCAATATGTGTTGAAAAATGACTCATTTAGAGCTTCAATAACTTCAAATGGAGGTAGTCGAAAATTTTAATTGTTGATTGCAAAATAATTGTAACATACGATAAAAAGCAGTAAAATAACATAAACTTTCAAATGCAACCAACTACAAAATTATCAACTTGCTCATTTTTCAACACATATTGCCTCATAACTTCAAAACCGAAACAAATATTGATAATCCGTTTTCAACAAAAGATGCGCATTTTAACCATCCAAATTGTTGCTGAATAAATCGGTATCGAATTTTGAATACGGCGAATGCGCCAACATCACTCCCAAGCAACCAAAAGCCTAGTTAAAAAGATCGAACACAGCTTAATCAGCATAATCAATGTGCTGAAGTTCGTTTTATTCAGCCCAAAATTTAAGTTCTTATTGAAACTTTGAAGTTCCATTACGGATTTGAACGGCCTTTTATTCAGCCCACAAGTAAACGTTTAATCAACGAAAACAAGAAAATAATTCTCCTCTCCTCTCTTACTTTGGTCAGCCCATGTGGTGCTGCCGGTTTCTCGGCATCCATCTTTATTCCTCTTATCACCTCCCTCAATTGATCTTACTCAATTGCTTTTATTTTTAATTTTGTTCGATCCATGCCAGCACACACGTCAGTTCTGCTACACAACTTTTTGATTCGCTTACTCAAGCAATCAAATAACCTAATGGAAAAAATAAGTCCTGGTACCAGATTTGAATCCGATCCTTCGAGATGATAGCCAAGCACGCTGCCACGACACTTCCAAGAATACCAGCCCAGTAGCCCAGAAGGACAGCCAGCGGCCAGCACCAAAGATGCATGTTGATTATTACTAAGAAACATTACGAAACGGCATATAAATCAATCATCGGTTAAAATAATATCGGTTTAAAAAAAATGGAATTCCATGTTAATAACTGTTAAGCATAAATTAATACAAATTCATGAGTTGATGAGTTTATCTTGATATTTAATATTTGAATTGCTTCAACTGACTTTCATTGTGTGATTAATTCGTGTTAAGTAAATACAGTTGGACAAAATTTTATAAAGTCAAACTATTTACTCATTACAAAAACAATCATTTGCGAGTTAGCTTTAAGTTGTTCTGAGTTAAAGTTTTAATATAAATTATACATTCAAACAATTTCTAAGCTCAAAAAAATTATTGATTTATTATATGCCCTTTTGTGATGTTAGTTCACATCATATTCATGAAATGGCAGACATGTCTCAAAAAAGGCTATTTGAGGAACTTCTTGGAACTAGAAGTTCACTGAAGGCTATTTGAGACCTAATTTGTAGCTTTTATACTGTGTGGATGCGATTAACATGTCACAAAAAAAGCTATTTGAGGAACTTTTTGGAGCTTCAAGTCCATAGAAGGCTATTTGAGGAACCTTTTGTAACTTTCATGCTCACATTCGAGAAAATTAGGTACCAATTCCATTTGGAACCTTTGTTCAGTGAAATTCGAACTTTGGAGGCACGAGTTTAAGTAGATATATGACTTTTGGTTGCTTGGGCTGTTTCGAGAAAAACGCGTTCAAAGTTTGACAGCTCCATAAGCTCCCAGAAAAACTTTTATTGTGTTTTCTTTATTTCTCGAGAACCAAACTTCCTTCAATTAACGTTGTACATTTAAAATATAGGTCTTCAAACGTTATTTATCACCCAACTAATAACTCCATTTGTTCACATTTGGCGCATTCGCCCTATTCGAAAATTACTAGCGAAGTGATTTTGATAAATTATCACCATGAAAAGATATCAAGAAAAAACTAATTTTTTAAGGACCACTTCATGGACTAACTTCATGAAAACAAGTTTCATACAACTTTCTGTGCAACAGATAAATGTTTGGTGTTTTCGACAAAGTTTCATGAGTTATTATGTACTACAATATTGTAACATTTTGTAGGCCTCTATCCTATTAGGACATAATTTTTGGATCTAAGGAATCTTATGAACCGCCCTAAAAATTTTCCCGTCAAAATGACCACTTTTAGTTGCTGTAAAAGTTTGTCTAAGCCATCAAATGCATCAAACTTAAGGGCAAGACGCTAATAATTGTTTCCTGCTAAATTTCATTTCTGGACTACTGTGCAATGCAGCATTAATGACCCAACTCAAAACCCAAATCCATCAACTGGTTCTTAAAGTAGACTAAAATTATGCACCTTATGTTCTAGAACTTTAGTTGTAAATCAATATTTCTATGTTTTAATCGTGAAAACCTCATGGGAAGGAAAGGATTAAATAGTTATCGTTCCCACTTACTTTGGTGTATCTTATCTTTTTGTAGGGACCACAGTTATTTTCCCAATTTATAACTCATAATGATTTCCCGTTAAAAAACTCTCAACAGCTCAAAAAAAAAATCCCTCCGGTGAGTCGAGGGAATCCTACTTCCTAGGAAGGTACTTACCGGAACTGCTCGGCGAGCACGTGTAGTTGCCGGAATCGGCCGGAGTTGCCCTCGCGATGACCAGCTTGCTCGTCTTGGTTTGCCGCTCGGTGAGCACGCTGATGCCGCCCCGCTGCGAGTAATTAACCACCCGGCTGCCCTTGTACCAGTAGATGAAGGAGGGCGGGGCCGGAGACTGCAGGGCCACACAGGTCAGGTTGATATCGCTGCCGCTCTTGATGAACAGCTCCCCATTGCCGAGGATCTTCGCCCGTGAGACTGGAAGTGGGAAGAGAGACGGAAGGAGAAGCACGAATCAGAATTAATAGCATCAGACCACAAGTGCACAACCGAAAACCCAAACCACCCTTTCCTTACAGAATTCGGCCATGACTCATGAGAAAGTGCGAAGGGGGGGGGGGGGGACTCTGGTCTCGTGCCAATTTTCTGAACAAACGGGAAAATGAAGTACGATGATTGTTATCAGCTTCTGTATGGAATGTTTGCTTTCCATTTGTTGGGTTCCGCAGAGTGTTGTATAGGCAATATTTGCTCAGGAAGGGTAATATTTTTGAATGGTTTATGTGCTAAATAACGTGGCTCCTGGTTTGGGAAGGAAGGTACACAAATGTCTGCGTCGTCGTCGGAAGAGTAAGTAACTTGGTCCTATCTGGAATCGGATCGGCAGCAGCATACTAATTAAATGGCACTAGCATTTTTCGAACCATACTCATAAAAATACGCAATAAATGATTTCCATTGCTGTTTACTGGTATTTATTTTCTGCTTTTGATCATTGACGTCAAGAATTGCGCCAAGTAAAATAGAAGTTCAGGACTCTACGAGATTTTAGGAATCATTTAAAATTTATCGGCTACCACGCTTATTGAAATACTCTGAACTGATTTGATCGGAGAAATTTTCAAATGATTGTAATGTGATGCCAGTTTCGGTAAATTGTCTTTATTCCGGAATGACGGGTGGAACATGAAAGGCCTTCTCTATTTATATACGTTTGCGTGTCAAAATCGAACAGTTTTCTGAAGGAAAGGCTGATATTACTACTATTACTAGACCAGTATTACTTCAAAACACCAAAATTATGATTTCGTGTCCAAATGTTACAAAAATAAAAGAAACAATGACAATTCCATTCAAAAACTTACAAAGATTGATAGATACAATCAATGATTAAACACTGATGGCAAAGTTTTAGTTCATTGGGATAACTCTAAGGCGAACCTCAAAGTCTTTCAAATATGTATGAAACTTTCTATAGAAAAAGTGAAAGTATTCAAAATAAAATCGTCATTAATTCTGCCAAAACTGACAACACTGTTAAAACCACACAATCTCAGTACGTCTACAAATAAATCAAAATATGACCTAAGGACCTTTTTTCATTATTTCAAAATGTTCACAACGTGAAAAAAAAATGTTACAATATGCCAATCTATCAGAAATCGATCGTAATGCCGCTATTTCAGAGCAAAGGAGAACAGTTATATTTAGGCATTTTAAATGAAGCTAGTATTACAGCTGTTGGGGTTGGGGTCTTAAAAATGCCTAGATTCTAGATTCAACCATTTGTTCAAAGATAGTTCTGAAAACGTTAATAATGCTTTTTCTAATTATACCTTCTGTTAAAATTGTTTAGAAAGAGTTTTGAACGCTGTATTCAAATTTCAATTAAACATTAACCAAAGAGTTTGTTTCAAGCTTTTTTTTTTGCATGTGTTATAAAGGTACGCAGTGCTTGATTCTAAAATTTCTCAGGATTTGTCCTGATTTTCGAGATTTTCAAAAACTCTAGAGTTGTCCTGATTTTTGAAAATTTGTCCCGAAAATGTCCTGATTTTTATAATTACTTCTTAAATTTGATCGAATTTCTAGTTAAACTATGAGAAAATCGAATAAATAGAATATAAAATAATTAAACCCATTTAACAGATGGTTATCTTTGGTTCAGATGATATATAAATGGCGATTTTCTATATGAACTACCGGCCAGCTAAAAAGCTGCGTACTGTTGTTGTATAAATCAAAGCGTTAACAGCAACTGTATTGAGCCTTTATTTATGCAATTTAAGCAGAAATCCTTATGGTTTTGATGAATCAAGAGGTATCCTGAAAAATCCCGATTTTTAACTTCGCGTTATTCTCCTGGAACCCCTGTTCTAAAACCGTAATAAAATTCGGTGAGAGTTCTCGATCAATATGACCATGATGAATCTAATTTGGTGGTCTCACATGCCAAATCGCACGTTCAGCCATAATTAAAAAAAAATTTTGACAGCTGGCTGAAGTGTTTACGAAAAAGGGGGTCCAGGGATACCAGGTGTTTGAGATAAAAAATCAGAAAAATTTGGCAAAAAAGTCTATGTATGTCTGTGCACAAGCTCATCGTAGACCAAAGATCAAAAGATTTAAAACCAAATTGAGTCTTAGTTAATTTCATTTTATTTAAATAAGACTTCCGGAAACAAAGATATGATTTGAGTATTCGATGAATTCATTTTATTTGATACACTTTTTGTATCTTAAATTACAATAGACTCCGCAATTTCGGATGCTCCGAAATAGATATGAACAACCATGATAATAGGAAGAATCTTTTAAGGGTGGAACAAACAACCAAAATCCTAAACCGGATGTTGCTTGTTCGATCGTTAGCATCAAGTTCGGAGTCAGGGTGTTCACTATTGAAGCGGCAGTCGAGGCTACATCATACACTACGTCACTGCCACCGCTGATGCCGCCCCCTTTACCACCCTTCAGCTCATCGGTTCCCTCGTTCAAAAACTCCCTCTGGTTCTTCCAAATGATACCCATCAGATCCGGATTACTCGATTGGATCTTCTGGAGCAGCGTTGGCAACAGACGGGGGTCCTCCTGAAGCAACTGTTTCATCTCGATGAAGATCGGATGCTCCTGCAGGAAGGCCGCAGCAGCTTCTCGGACGTTGAAATGCCTTGCCTCGCCATGTTACCATCCGATTCGATGACTTTTTGCTGCTTCCAGACAGCTCTTGGAAAAAAATAGTGTTGAATAAGCATAAATTTGTCATAACGAATGCATAGCTAATGTCACTCACCAGTCCGGAACTCAGCCGGAAGAATTGTTTTTTTTTTCGATTCTATGAATTATATTTGCAAAAATCAAGGCAAAATCTTTGTTTTAGCAATATCTTGATGATTGGCTAAACTCCGTGTTTTACAAAAAAAATCTGAGTACCTGGCATCCCAGCCTGCCAACAGCCAGCTGACAAATTTCGGCTGCTTTTCGCCCCCACCACCGCATCCAACCTTCGTCTACTTTGTGCCAAAGTGAGACCACCATACTAGATTCATCATGCATATGACCAAAAAGGGCACGCTCAGGCTATTTTGCTCAAATTTGAGTTGGAACTTCCATTTTTACACATTTTTGAAAGGTCATGTGTGCTAGTTTTTAGTAGCATAAAAAAAAATACAAAAAACATTGAAATACTTCACATCACCTGAAGTGATATGAATATCTTTTCAGTTTGAGTATTGATTGTAAGAGTAGACAGAGTCTATTTGAGATCATTTTTGAATTTCTCAAACCCTCGGGTCTTAAAAGCTTCAATTTTGTTCAAAATTTATCCATGATTTTTTGCAAATTTTTTATGTAACGTTGACATGAGTAAATTTGAACTTTGAACGGAATGTTTCCTTAAGAAAATTTATATATTGGCACAAAAACCAAGAGCAGGCTCGGTTCTAAAGAAGAAATTAAAATGATGTTGACTTTTCAGTATAAAATATTCAATTTTCCCATACAAACCTAAAAGTTCAAATTAACTCAAGTAAACGTTACTTGAAAATTCTTCAAAAAAAAAACAAGAACAGGGATTAGTTTTGGACCAATACAAAGCTTTAAACACCCTAGGGTTTGAGAAATTCAAAAAAGATCCACAATCGACTCAGTCTTTTGTAAGAGCCCAACTAGTAGGGGAAAAAATTGTTGATTAACGCTATCATTAATCCGAGATGGCGCCTTCCACTTTTATTTATAAAGCACTAGCTGATTTTACCCGGCCTTGCTCGGGTTCACAAAATGAGTCGTTTGATTTTTCGAAATGTTGGAAGCTTTATATTCATCATTTTAAGAAATTGGGTCCATGTTTGGCCACGTAAGTTTTGTAAGTCTTTTAAAAGTTTTTATTGAGATTATTCACTGTTTTTATCGATTTAATTTTTTTAGAAGAAACTTATAGTTTTGAGGATTATGAATTGAATTTCAAAATAATTTCATTCTTCTTTATCACAAATAATTTTAATCTCTTTTGGAGAATATCCCACTTTTCAAGATGGATGATCTCCCTGTACAATGTTATTTTTAAGTTTTATTTAATTAAAAATTTCTAAAAACACTCCTAACCTTGTTGAACCATGATTAAGACTCATTTGGCATGTTTTCAATTGTATGTGTGCTTTTTTCGCTTTTTTAATTTAACACTGTTTTTCTTAAATGTTGAAAGTTGCACTAAAAGTTTCTTGGAGTTATCGAAAAGAAATCATCTCTGAACCGAAATAACCATTTCAATGCTATGGAAATGTTCTTTTTTGAGTTCCATTAATTATTTTGAAGAGTGATCAATGTTAAAATTCTTTGAAATCATTTGTTTGAACTCGCAGTACCTACCATACAGATTTTTTTTCAAAATTGGATGGTAGAATTGAACACATTGATGAACAAAAATAAATAAAAAAGTATAAGTAAATTGGCCAATGAAATAGAATTGTATAAAACTTAAAACCTCAGATTGTATTATCTTATTAATTTTCTAATCCCCCATTTAGATTCCCCGGCGGCTATCAAAGCGTTGAAAATTGCAGCCTTCAACATATAACTCTGAATCTAATGATTTTTTCTTTCTCAATAAGGAATCCTAAAAATTTGAAAATGTTTGGTTAAAAGCTGGAGTTTATGAAAGTCGGTTCATTAGTTTTTCAGCATTCAGTCCAAATAGTTATTCAGCTGAAGAAGCCAATTCACTGTTGACTGTTCAGTTCATTGTATACCCTTGTAAACTCTCAAAGCCCCCCAGCGGGGCGGTAGGCAGCACATTGAAAATCACAACAATTATAGTCAATATATTCTTTACAGGATAGTTGTATTTTTCAATACAAAATGTAGGCTCATTATTGCATCCAAATATCTCGTACCGGTACCACGTGTTTTGAACAGTAGAAGGAAAAAACACCCGCCAAAATTTTACCTTTCAAATCTTTGATGCTCAGCAAGCTTTGATTTGCTTTCCAGTCCACGTGAACTCTTGATGGTCGTTTCGAATGCCCAACCCATGGTGATGGTGAAAACAACCCCGCCAAAGGGAAAAAATTGGTTCTGAAAAATGGGGGCCATGACTTTTGGTTTGTGGGAAAAAAACGAAAGTTCTATGGGAGGGTCCCTTTTCTCAGGTGGGAGGGGCTCGAAACTATTACTAAAACCTTCCCATGGTCCAAACACATAACTGTATCAAATTTCAGGCTGATCGGTTAAGTGGTGTGGATTTGTATAAGGTGCATACAAACATATATAGTCCAACTCATCTTTATATATTAGATTAAATTATTTACAATCTCATGAAACATCCACAATATGGGTTTTTGGTAAAAGGGCTCAACAAGTAAATCAATGAAAATCTCACGATATTTCAGTGAGAATTTTCACCATTTACAGCATTTTAAAGATAAGTGAAAGTCACCTTTCAAGTGGCGGCGGATAGCGAAATTCGATTTCTACTCCTTTAGCATTTTCACACAATACCCATATTGTGGGAGTGTCATGCAATTTTTAATCATCTACAGTATTCAAAAGTTCAGCGGAAGCCGCCATTCTGGATTTCAAGATAGCGTCAGATAGTGAAATTAAACTTTTTCTAGTTTGGTTTTTTTACCCAATACCCATATTGTGAGTGTTTCATGCAATTTTAAGTCATTTAAATAAAACATTTAAAAATTAAGTAGAACCCGCCATCTCGGATTTCAAGATGGCGTCAGATAACGAAATTCGACTTCAACTCATGGTATTATTCCACCGGGCATTTACAACCAATTCCTTATTAATTGCATTTAAATCGTATTTCCTCATTTACTGTACTAATGATTAACAACTTAGAAATAAAGAACTCATTCTACGCGTGTAATTGGTTGGCTTGCGAGAGAAATTTTCAATTTTAGCTATATATACATTGCTCTTATGTAACCGTCATAAAACTAATTACGTCATGTTGGTTGTAAAATCTAAGGGCACAAAATGACGTCATTTTGATGGATTTACAATGTCAAGTATTTGAATACATTTTTTCAGGCCTATTTCGAATCAATTCCATTATGTTTACGAGTCATTATGATATGTTCAACAATTATATTTTTTAAATGTTTTTCTCGAAATATTTTTTTAAATATAATAAAAAAACCCGAAGAACTCAATCGATAAAACTAAAATTGTCAACATGTTTTATAGAAGCTTAAAAAACGCTTTGGTGTTAAAAATTGTACGGTATAATGATTTTATCGAAGAATAAAAAGTTAGTCATGATTACTTTTCTAGCCAGATTTTAGCTTTATTAGAGTTCGGGAGATGTGTAGAATGCTCTTTAGCTTTTCTTAAAGATAAATGCTATAGCTCTAACAGGGTTTGTGATATAGCTCAGTTGGCAAGTCTGTTGTCTCCTGAGCAAATGTCCGCTAGTTCAAGCCCAAGAGTAAACATCGAACACAGTTGTACCGGAGAAGTTTTTCAATAACGATCCGCCAACTGCAACGTTGATAAAGTCGCCAATGCCATAAAGATGGTAAAACGACTATAATCGAAACAAAAAAAAATATAGCTCTTACGAAGATGTGCTTATCATAATACAGCTCAAATTGTTACTTGTGTTAATTCTATGGAATTATAGCAATTTTTTCAGAATTTTCAAAACAATTTTGCTATTTCTGAATAGTATTTTAAGATAAATATTGGGTAAAAATATCGGTAATTGGCATACATTTCCAGTTACTGGTAAACAAAGTTGTTTCCACCGATATTTGTTAGCTTTTTTAATAGTTCATGCAGTAGACAGTTAAAACAGTGATGCTTTATTATAAAATAAACACATTAAATTTATCATTATAAGTACAAAAATAGAATGGAATATGAGTTTGAACACAAAGTTGATTAGTACTCTAACCGATAAAATTAGAAGCTTTTCTTATTTTATCGGTTCTATTTGCAAAAATTGGAAATAAATGAGAAAGATTTTTTCGATAGAATTTGGTATGCTAAGCTTCAGGCTATTAATCAAATCTTGGAAAATTTATGAGATTGTACGAATAAGAAATCTACCCATTTGTTTCAAAAAGTGTGATTTTAATGCATCCAAAATATAATTTGCAATTTTAAACTTTGAAAATAGATAAAACTAAATTTACCTATTTTCTTGTATATCTTTAAACGATTTTAACTGAGAAAAAATTGTCAAGACTACTAAAAAAGATAAAAAAGTTATTTTCTTCAAAAAAAAAAATTCTCGAAGGATTCATAATTCATGCAGCAAATAATTGGGAATGTTTGAAGTAGCACCTTTCGTATTTGATAAACTTTTCAAATGCCTTGTAACGATCCTTTGTATCCTTCTTTTCAAACGATTTCTGATCTTATGTATATGTTCTTACTTCATCCACACAACTTAAAACTGTTTTTTTATATTCACTACATTACCTTACATTTTTAAGGTATAATCATAGGTGAGAATATGAAAAAAAAAAATTATTCTGAATCAACAAAAGACTTTTTTGTGATAAGTGCCTTTGATAGAGAGAAACCTTCTCGATGAAGTGGCAAATTTTTAGAGATGCCGACTTTTTATTCTTTTTAAAGGTGCCAAAAAAATGCCGCGATTTTAAATTTAAAAGATTTAAAAGATAGTGAAGACACTTGATCCCTAGCGTGATTTTATTTCACGGCAATTTCTCGTTATTAGAATTGCTAAAATATATTTAATTTTCGAGAATAATGTGCTAAATGGGGCAAAACAACATTGAATAGGGGAAATAGGGGAAAGTGGTGTATCATGAGTCACTTTTTTCTATGATCCATAACTTCTTAACTACAAAAGATAAAATGAAAAAGATTCATGGTATGAATTTTTACATTTCTAACGTATTATTAGATTTTTTTTTATTTTCAAATGAATAATTTTCCCGAGTTCTGACTGTTTAGAAAAAAATTTTTTTTCTGATTTTGAAAAAATGGAGGGGATTAGTGGGCCAACATATCTAAATTATCCAAAATCACGCAAAGTTTATGAGTTGACCCGAAACTGTAATTTTATAGATTTTTTTCGTCTTTATTTAATAAATTTTCAGCCACAGGCTGGTTCACCTCAGGAAAAAAAATAAAGAAATCTGAAATTTGTAAAACTTGCACATTTGAAAAGTAAGTATGTATCAAAATTCGTAATAAAAATAAGCTAGAAATAGATTTCGAGGTTACTGGCAATAATGTTGAAATTTTCAAAAGCGTAACAATAAAAGTGTATTTTCTGTCTTGCAATTGCAAGACAATGCAATTTTGAGTTTAGAGAAGGAAAAAATTAGAATTGAATCATTCAACATTAAATTTTTTCTCACTCAAAGCCTAATTCTGCCAACAGTTTTGATTAATATTGATTGTAGCCTTGTATTTTTATTTACTTGAAAACAGAAATTTTATATGGAAAAAAAGTTTGTTTTTTTATATGAAATTAATTTGCGGCTTTATCGGTGAGGTTTAAAGAGTTGAAATGAAAGACGGATAGAAGATCAGAAGAAAATTCTAAGGTGGTGGAAAGAGCGAAGAGCATTTGAAATAGAAGCTTGACCACATACTAAATTCTTTGTCCCGCACCAATTAACTGTATTGAAGAAGTAGTACCCAATAGAGAAGGCAATACTTTTTTTGATACAGTTAATTATGGATGGTTCGACCGCCATGTGAATGCACATGTGTCTAACGGACAAACAAAATTTGTTTTGGTTTTTTTTTTTGTTATGTTTCCATAAAATTAATTTCGCTTCAAAAAATTTAATTTTCTAGAAAAACGTGCCAGAAGCAGCAAAACAACAAAGTGCATTTAATTTGATAATTGAAAAAAGTGTGGTTTATTTGACAAAATCTTTTAACAAATCATTTTCAAAACTTCTAAACAAAAAAAAATATTATAAAAACAATTGTTTTTTTATGTCAATCGTTAAACAGTTAAGTTCTAATAATAAAATTCCAAATTGAAGAGCAACGATTTTTATTAGACAAAGTTCTAAAGTCGACAGCTCTAATGATTTTTTTTTCATATAATGTTTGACAACAAGATGATAAAGTTATAAAATTTATCAACGGTGTTGATTTATAAAAACAAATCATCATCATCACGAATATTGCCATTCATAAAATTGTGATTAATCATAACACGATATTGCGCCTTTAACTCTTATAAAGATAAAGTATTTTGAGCCTTTAGTTTAAATTTAAAATAAAACACCTGTATTTGGTGAGGTTAAACAATTTTCTTAGAAAACTGGGTAAAAGTAGCAGTTATTTTACAGATATTAAAGACAATAAAAACGAGGGATGGTGGAAAATTTAGATAAAAATGCGGGAAATCATGCCAAAACGTAAAAAAAATCACCAGAAATAACATAAAATTTTATGCATAAATATTTATACATCATGACACTCTAAACAAAGTCATCCATACAACAAAACAGCAATTACTCTTGAAAAATCTTATAGAAAAAAAACTGTTTTGCTTATTATTAAAATGTTTATTTTTTCCATGAATTTTAAAGTTAAATTTCCCTTTACAATCTACGCGGTATCATGTTTAAAAAATCTAGTTGATATGTTGTGCTGACGTTGTGTCCACAAAAATGTTTCTATATTCTGAATATTAAACCCAACCTTAGCTAGTTTCAAAGCTATTCTTCGTCCCGGAACTTCAAGAAAGAATACCATAACGGAAAAAAAACTTTTCGCCCTTCCTCACGTTCCCGTGCCGGAATGGTTCAATCAGATTAAAAGAAAATTGAAAATCCGTTGCATTGCAAAGTTTTGCATTGCATGTATCCTGTGCAGCTGCGGTGTTACCAGAAGAGGCTCTGCTGAGGGTGCAGGATATTTATTTCCCAGTCAAAGAAATACTGGTTGGATCTTTTTGGCTGTACCTTGAAGTTCCTGATGCGATTGCCACCTCGAACTTTGGTATTCAAAACTCATGTCCCAGCCATTTTCACGTTCGTTTCCCTGTCGATGCTGCCGGAATTTTTATTCCTTTCAAATTACTTTTGGAATATTTTCTCACTTATCCTTTCGGTTCTTATCGTTTAATCTTGAAATTTAAACATAAGCAATTTAAGAGAAAATGAATCAATATGAAATATTTAGTACTGTTCAACCATTGAAACCGTTTTATAACAAAGAAAAACGACGAATCTCAAGTTAAATTTTTTAATGATTTTAGAAATTAAAATCGGCTATGCTTTTTATCCAGAGAAGAATTATCTCACTCACAATGGAAGGGAAAATTTCCTCTCCAGTGAATTTACGCCGCAAAGCACACCTTCAGCATCAAAGCATTTTCCCGGGATCGATTTCACCCTTTTTTCGTTGATGGCACGCGTACGACACTTGTGCATCAGCTCAATTTTCCTAGCTCATGCTTCTTTTCAAGATGGATTTTCCATTTTACCTTCGTTTGTGCTTTCTCAGCAAAGCACGAAAGAAATGCAACAATGACATGTAACTACATCGTGATGTTGGGTGTTTGGGAACGTGTTAACCGAATTCCGGTAAATGTGAAAATGATCTGTCAAAATGATTTGGATCTTAGTGAGATAAACAATTTCACAGGGTTCTTCAGTTCTGTGTGAAGATGTTTCAGAATGCTGATACCCAACGTTCTTATTAACCTCTTTCACCCATTCTGTAAAGTGTCATATTTGGAATGATTACTCATTCGGCTTATCATTCTTCGGTCGTATGGCTTTCGTAGGAGTGACTTATTTCGTTTGATTTCATATAAATTCGTCTCAGACGTATATTTTCTTAGGAGCTTACATATGGCAGTACTATCGCTTATTCAGTATTCTAAAATCAGTGTTCTGCATAGTTTGTTAAAATGCTATCGGCACTAGTTGAATCGCAAGCACAGTCAAAGTTTGCAATCGCTTTTAAATATAGCTAATTATTTATTTATTTACATAGTATTCCGTCTCACGTCATAACTTGACAAACATAATTCCTAAAATTCGCGCCCCGCTCGTCTTGTTCCAACCGGATTCGTAGCGAATACCTGTTTTGCAGGACAGTCGTCCGCCATTCTCGCAACATGTCCCGCCCAGCGTATCCGGCCAGCTTTCACCACCTTCTGGATACTGGGTTCGCCGTAGAGTCGCGCGAGCTCGTGGTTCATACTTCGCCTCCACACTCCGTTCTCCTGTACGCCACCAAAGATGGTTCTTAACACTCGTCGCTCGAATACTCCGAGTGTACGCAGGTCCTCCTCGAGCAATATCCATGTCTCGTGCCCGTAGAGAACAATCGGTCTAATAAACGTCATAAACAGGTTACACTTCGTGCGAGGGCTAAGCCTTCTTGACCGCAGTTGCTTGTGGAGTCCATAGTAGGCACGACTTCCGCTGATTATTTGCCGCCGGATCTCTCGGCTGGTATCATTGTCTGCGGTCACCAGTGAGCCAAGATAAACAAAGTCTTCGACTATCTCCAGCTCGCCGCCGTCGATCGTGACCTTGTTATTACTGGACAAGCGTACTTCGTCTTGGACGTATTAATAACAACCCAATCCTTCCTGTTTCGCGTTTCAGTTTGCGGTAGATCTCCTCCACCGCCGCAGATGATCTGCCGACTATATCAATATCATCGGCAAAGCAGATAAGTTGACTGGATCTGTTGTAAATCGTGCCCCGCATTTCGCCCACCGCTCGTCGAATAGCACCTTCTAGCGCCACGTTGAACATCATGCAGGATAGACCATCACCTTGTCGAAGCCCCCTGCGCGATTCGAATGAACTCGAGAATTCACCCGAAATCCGCACACAGCACTGCGTTCCATCCATCGTCGCCTTGATCAGTCTGATCAGCTTCCCGGAAAAGCCGTTCTCGTCCATAATTTTCCATAGCTCGTTACGGTCGATCGTGTCGTATGCGTAGGGACTTGGTGTTCACGGCATTTTTGGAGCATTTGCCGTAATGTGAATATCTGGTCCATCGTAGATCGTCCCTCCATGAAGCCGGCCTTATGACTTCCCACAAATCTGTTTGCTTGTGGCTTTAGGCGGCGGAGTAGGATTCGGGACAACACTTTGTAGGCTGCATTGAGGACAGTGATCGCTCGGTAGTTCTCACAGTCCAATTTGTCGCCCTTCTTGTAGATGGGGCATATTACCCGCTCCTTCCACCCCTCCGGTAGCTGTTCTATGTCCCAGATCCGGACTATCAACCGGTGTAGGAAATCGGCCAACTTGTCCATTTTGATGAGTTCAGTTGCGATGCCATCCTTTCCAGCCGACTTGTTTCTATTCAGCTGGCGAATGACTTCTTTATTTTCACTCATCGTTGGGAGTGGCTCCTCCACGTCGTTGGCTACGCCGGCGATGTACCTTCCCCCACCGTCTTGATCTCCTGCATTTGCGCCGTTCAGGTGTTCATCGAAGTGCTGCTTCCACCTTTTGATCACCTCACGATTGTCCGTCAGGATGCCCCCGGCACATTTCGGCTTGCGGCACGAAGCCTTTGCGGGATGCGTTGAGTTTCTGATAGAACTTTCGTGTTTCTTGGAAACGATGCAGCTGCTCCTGCGCCTCGAGCTCCTCCTCCTCCAGGCGGCGCTTTTTCTCCTGGAAAATTCGGACTCGCTGCCTCTTCCGCTGTCGGTGATTTTCCACATTTCGACGGGTGCCTCTTTGCAGTACTGCCGCCCGCGCGGCATTCTCTTCGTTCATCACCCTCCTACACTCCTCGTCGAACCAGTCATTCCATCGAGTTCGCTCCACATAACCGATGACGTTCTCTGCAGCACTGTTAATGGCTGTCATGATGGTATCCCAACAGTCCTCGAGAGGGGCTTCGTCAAGCTCACCCTCTGCCGGTAGCGCTGCTTCGACCGATTGCGCGTAGTCTGCCGCGACCTCAGGTTGCTTCAATCGCGCGATATTTAACCGAGGCGGGCGCCGGATTCGTGTGTTGTTCACTACGGAGAGTTTTGGGCGCATCTTCACCATCACCAGATAGTGGTCTGACTCGATGTTGGCACCTCGACAGGATCTGACGTCGATGATATCCGAGAAGTGCCGGCTGTCAATCAAAACGTGGTCGATCTGTGATTGCATTTGGTAAGGTGATCTCCAGGTGTACTTGTGTGGGAGGCGGTGCTGGAAAAAGGTACTACGTACGGCCATTGAATTCCTCCTCCTGGTCGACCTGAGCATTGAAATCCCCGATGACGATCTTGATATCATGTTTTGGGCAACGATCGTATTCACGCTCCAGCTGCGCGTAAAGTTCGTCTTTGTCGTCACCGGTACTTCCGAGGTAAGGGCTGTGCACGTTGATGTTGGTGATTTTGAAGAACCGGCCGTTGATTCTCAACCGGCACGTTTGTGAGTTGATCGGCCACCACCCGATTACGCGCTTTTGCATCTTTCCCATCACTATAAAAGCTGTTCCAAGCTCGTGTGTGTTGCCGCAGCTCTGGTAGATGGCACGACCATCTGGATACGTTCGTACCGTGGAGCCCTTCCAGCATACCTCCTGCAGCGCTACGACGTCGAATTTGCGGCTCTTCAATTCGTTGGAGAGCACGTGGGTACTGCCCACAAAATTTAGAGATCTGCAGTTCCATGTTCCAAGTTTCCAATCGCTAGTCCCTTTTCGTCGCGTGGGTCTTTGCCGATTTCCATCCGAAATTTGTTGTTCGTTGTTCGTTGCTTGTGTTTTTTGTAGTCACGGGCTCGCAAGGCCCGCAGCTAACCCCACTATCTCGCAGGAGGACCGTTGTGATGTTGCTGTTTTGGGTCCCGAACACCACCAGGACGTTGTTGCACTCCGCACGCCGCCCTTGACATGGAGAACAGACGCATACGAGTAAAACTTGGTTAGATTTTTTCCATATAAAATAAAACCATATTGCAAAGGATCATATCCTGGTTGTTTAACAGTGCTGTTTTTCGGAACCCGTCTACGGGATGGATTGTGGATTCAAGCCAGCCGGAGTATCTTGGCTAATTTGGAATTCTGATAAGGATACTTAGCACCTTTTCAGGATTCTTCATTTGTTTCGAACAGTTGGAAGGGAGTGAGATGAGTCAAACCTGTCCCAAACCCCTTGGTTGTACTGCGATTATTGTTGATGAGTTAAGCATGAACCGTATTTGAATGTGCGATCGAGACTTCCCGTACCGACTCGGGTCGAAAGACCTACCAGCCACTGGTGGGTTTAACTATATACATACATACATAAATACATACATACATACAAACATACATAAATAAAATCATATTGCAAAGCTACATAACTATGTTCTTTTTCAGCGAAAATCATAAAATAACACATTAAAACGCATTGAAATTTTATTAGCTTTCCGAATAAAATATTTAAAAATTTTAAGTAATGACCTTTAACATTAAAAATTATAAATAAGCTTGAAATAGTCTTTGAAAGTACCGTCTACCATTGAATAGCCAAACTTATGATGCAACTTTCGTCTGAAGACACCAATGTGAGCCAGCATTTCCTTAAAAGTAATGAAAAACATATTGACAATAAATTTATTTTTCTGCATCGAAAACAAAAAAATGGTCCATCATATGCAGATAGCACGCTTTTAACAACGTGGAGAAAAATTTACTAATCAAAGAAGGTAAAAACACAAGTCTTTCGTTCTTTGTAGAGTGTTTGCTGTAAATCTAAGTGTATTATTCGGAAAGCTGATAAAATTTCAATGCGTTTTGATATACTTTTTTTTCATTTCCGATGAAAAAAGTATGTAGCTTTGTTATGTAGCCAGCAATCGCTTTTCAAATTGCTGGACTTTCCAGCAATGGATCTAGTTTGTGAGTCTGATTGTTTTAGTTCGCTGAAGCAAGGTGAGACCTTATTTTACGAACTTGGATTAGAATAATAATTTTTTGTTCCTGCTATATTCTAGCAACCAGATATCAAGTCAAGGGTGAGTTTATATTAGATAGGTAGATATTTCATGAAAGATACTAATCAAAACTCTATTTCAGGCAAAAAGCTGCCACCCTAAAGTCGGTGTTGGTATATTGAAATAGCATGTGGTTCTGTAAAAAAAATTCATTTTGGATAATGGAAGAAAATAATTGTTATTTATTTCTTATCATAGCACAGCCATAATTAAATTTTAAATTTCGAATTAAAATATAAATTTGATACCAAATACAGCCGAATATTTTGAAAAAAATACCGGTTTCCAGCAATCTAGATTAACTACAAAAGTCAAGTTAAGTCGTGAGACGGAATACAATGTAAATAAAATAAATGTATTTGTCAAGCCACGTTAACTGAATTTCCAGTTAACGTGGCTTGACAAATACATTTATTTTATTTACATTGTATTCCGTCTCACGACTTAACTTGACGAACATAATTCCTAAAATTCACTCAGTCCATGGCAACCGTTACTCCGTTCTCTTGTTAGCCGCCAAAGATAGTTCTTAACACTCATCGCTCGAATACTCCGAGTGTATCCAGGTCCTCCTCGAGCAATATCCATGTCTCGTGCCCGTAGAGAACAACCGGTCTGTCAAAACCGGAAGCTAAAACTAACTTGAAGGACTTATGCAAAAAAAACAAGCTAAAGTGTGGACAAATAAGGTTTTAAAAATAAAAAAGACTCAACAGTGTACATAAAATTTTCAGAAACTATGAAATAAGTTATCAAATGCAGATTACAATAAAAATATCATTTGTACATGTTTTCAAATCTGTAAAGCCTTTGATTCATAAATTGATTATGCCGTCATGAATTCGAATCATTTATCAGATTCTGTCAAATCTATCTCTGGTGATATTGGGTTTTGAAATTAAAAAATGATTAGGTTTTGAGTAACATACATCATTGATAAAGAGTGATACGGTCAAAATTTGGTCAATATCAACTTGACGTATTTCTTTCAATTTTGCATTTAAAAAACCTGAACACCCCTCATTTTGAAGGTGTGTGTGTAGAATGTTGCTACTATTTTGATTTTGGAATTCACTCTTCAGTTGTCAAAATGCCGTCCAAGGAAGAAGAGCAGCATATCAAAATTTTTCTCACGCATCGCGAAGATCCGAGCTACTCGCACGCAAAGCTGGCAAAATCGCTAAAAGTTGCCAAATCAACCGTTACAAATTTGATTAAAGTGTTTGGGGAACGTTTGTCGACAGCCAGGAAGTCTGGATCGGGGGGAAATCGAAAACCGGAAGCCGCTGAGACGACAAAGAGAGTTGCCGGTAGTTTAAAGCAATACCCTACACAGCAAGAAAAAATCGTGTAATTTTAGATCGAAAACGATGCACGAAATCGGAACATCGTTTTTGATCTAAAATTCTATCACTGTGTATTTTTAACAAGAATGTAATTTTTGGGGCGTGTAAATTTAGATCGATAACGATGCACGCCAATGGAACCGCCTTTTGCCGTGTAAAAATACACAACGGTGTAAATTATGATTTTGTTTTGATTGTTTGCCGCTTTTGAAGGTATAAATAATAAATAATTGAAACACACATATCTTTTACTGAAGGAATTTATTTTCAAATCGAAGCATAAAAATAAAAAAAAAGTTCACCCACCATCATGAGCAGTGCCAGGTTTGGATGATGGACTTCATACAGCCTATTTTTACCGGTCAGCGTCGTCATCAGTATTCTCCAATCGTGGTTCCACTTCACTGCGTAAATCTGCTGAAACAAAAATAATAATTAGGTTCCACATCTTTCACTTTCATAATGTCATTTACCTTATCTCCATCCGAATTCCGTGGACTTATTTGTTTTCCTTGGCTTTTTTCATAGTAAATTTTCTTGCCGAACTGATTGGAACTTTTATGTGCTTTTATGGCTGCTCGGACAAAAACAAACACATATGCCACAAGTTGAGAATTTCCATTAAATTTAAAACAAACAGATATAATTTTACACTGTTTGTGATATAAATTTCATTGACCGCTTGGTTTTTACATCACAGAATGTAAAATTATATCAAAACAATTTATTTCTATTCTAAAGACTAAAATTACATCAAAAGGAGTTAAAAATTACATCTTTTGTGAATTACACTCGTAAAAAAATAGATCACTCGTGTTTTAGATTCCGTATACTTTTAGAAATTTTTTGCTGTGTAAACTATCTCCGAGATGCCGCAAATAAGCTGGGTGTATCGTCTACAACCGTGCATCGAGCCAAAAAAACGAGCCGTACTATCGACTTACAAGAAGGTAGTGACTCCAAATCGCGATGATAAACAAAATACGACGGCCAAAGCGCGATCCCGGACGCTGTACACAAGGATGCTGACGAAGTTTGAGTGCGTGGTAATGAACGACGAAACCTATCAAAGCCGACTACAAGCAGCTTCCGGGACAGGACAGGTTTTATACGGCAAAAGGAAGGGAAAGGTAGCAGATATTTTCAAGCACATGAAACTGTCAAAGTTCGCGAAGCAATATCTGGTTTGGCAAGCCATCTGTACCTGTGGCTTTAAAAGCAGTATTTTCATAGCTTCCGGGACTGTCAACCAATAAATCAACGTGAAAGAGTGTTTGAATAAACGTCTGCTGCCTTTCCTGAAGAAACACGGTTGTTCCGTACAGTTTTGGCCGGATTTGGCATTTTGCCATTACGGTATAAAGGCCATGGAGTGGTACGCCGCCAACAACGTGCAGGTGGTTCCCAAGGATAAGAACCCTCCCAACACGCCAGAGCTCCGCCCAATTTAGAAATACTGGGCTATTGTCAAGCGGAATCTAAAGAAGACCAAAAAACTGCTAAGGACGAGCAGCAGTTCAAGGCAAACTGGCTCTCTGCGGCGAAGAAGGTGGACAAGGTGGCTGTACAAAATCTGATGGTAGGGGTTCAGCGTAAGGCTCGGTAATTCGGATTTGGAAATGCGGAAGCCTAACTGAATATTTTTTTCTGAATTTAACACTAATTTAACTTGAAAAAGATATTTAATTTGATTTTTTGATTAAACGATTTCACCGATTTACACGCGTTTTCCATTGACCAAATTTTGACCGTATCACCCTTCAATAAAACTCCCATCTTCCACAATTAGTTCTTTGCTCATATAATCTTTAGAAAATATGATAATTCAACGATGTTTCCATAAAATACTTCAAACTTCATTTATTCCCCCCTTCGGGCTTTTTTAAAATTTCAAAGGGGCAGGGAGGTGGTGTAACAAAAATCAAAATTCTAATAGTCTTGACGAATGTTTGTTTTAAAAATGACTAAGATTGCTTATGGTTTTAAAGGAAATTTTCCAATCATCTTTATGATGAAGAACCCGCGTTAAACGTTTTCCCATTCGCGTTTATACTCCATTTTTTCCCGGAAGACCAATCCAGTCGAGAGCCAATGGTGACCGTGCTGCAATTGTCACCCCCCTGGGCAAACAAGCTCGGTTGGGAAAAGCGTGGGTGGCTGTTTTGATTTCCGATCCGATTCCGCGCGGGCAGCTGACGGCGTTTATCGATTGTAGTGGTTTTGTGGCTGCTGCTGGCCACAAAGCAGTAACCGAGATGCCCAAACAATATGTTTGGGTTGTTGGCTTTCCGATGCAATGGAGGTTTTCTTTTATTACTTTGCGGGATGGGAATTTGACCAACTCTAAAAGTGGAAACGGATTCGGCCATTAAGTGGTTTTCGCTATATTCACAAGTTTCTTCCAGGAATAGTTTATTTACTTGCCTATATTTTGTTAATGGCTTCCAGAGTTATTTTCGCCAAATTTTAATAAGTTTTTGGAATGATTTAGAAAGAAAAATCTCTTGGGTCAAAATATAAATGAAAAAAAATCTTTTTTTTTATCTGGAATTAAAACTGAGACAGTATGCTATTCAATGTTTTTTTCAACCGAAAAGCTTTCATTGTTTACGTTATTGATTATATTAGAAGCATTTTTTCGACACTATTCTTTCTCATCTATAATATGCAAATCGATGCTCATGAAATAACACAAAACTACCAAACCTGATTGCGTGTGAAAATACCTTCTGCTTACAGCGGATAAATTGCATAAATTTCAATACAATTCACACCGTTTGGACTCCCGTAATGTAGCTCAAAAGTTATGGCTTCGTTTTGTCTGGTACACGGGAAAGGTGTTAATTTTCTGGTCTGTTTGAGGAACTCAAAACCAACACTAAGAGCTGATTTGTAACTGTTTTAAAACTTTTATCACAGTCCTCTACATATTTATAATTTTGATTAAACAACGTTTAGTTAAAGCTTTATATAAGAAAATGGAAGAAACGCGAGTTATAAAAACAATGTTTATTTCATTGACTGACAAAACCCTGTCAGTAATATTTTCACATCGTTATGAAAAGGACTTTTGTTGTTTGAAAAACATTTTTACTCTTGAATAGTTTTTTTTTCAAATCCTCTCTGCATGCACGAAATATATAAATGGGTTCAGTCATTTGTGGGCTCTGTGTTTTGCTTCGCTCAAAACATGTATGAAACAAATTATTAAATCAATAGCTCGTTAAAACTCAAACATTGCATGACTTTCGGCTTTCATGCAGAAGAAAAACAGGAGCCGACGAAAATGGATTGCTGATGAATGCCCACATGTTGCTCGACAATTGCATGGACGAGCTCCTATGGCGCTCTATGTGATTAGAAAATAAAATCACACGATTCGGGTTCTGGCTCTTGTGTAGCGAATTAAAACTCGTTAGTTTTTCGATTGGAGTACATGAGAATAAATCAAATGGACCCCATAATTTTGTTTAAAGAACAACAGAAATTAATCACCCATGGAGGACAAGTACGTTGCAATCAGATTGTAAGAATTTTTTTTTTATATCTTGGATAGGATGGTCCAACATCTGCTTTTAATGAAAAATCAAACGAATACGTTTGAAAATTTATCATTTTTGATATATTTGTAATGTCATAACACACAAAGCACCAATTGCAGTAATTTTGGTTTTGTTTGAATTGAATTTTACATTTTTTCTTTCAAAAATGTTTTTATAGAAAAAGCATATGGGTACTGCATACATTTAGGGGTAAAAAATGCTACATAGAAAATCTTATCGCTGAAATCAAGTTAACAAATGCTTGATGCAAAACAATCATTATCTAGCATATAGAAATGAGATTTACAATTTTAGCCTTGACTGGTAACTGAGTTATAAAAATATTTATTTAAAAAAATGGTTATGCCCTGTTTGGCGGTACTCAAAACAGCATAAAAAATGTTTACTTTCTGATATCGTTATCAGTACCATAACAAACTTACTAAATAACTTTTTGTAATTCCGCTCTGAATAAGTAATTTTTTCTTTAGAGTTTGATTGTCTAAAAAGAGGTTCTTTTTCTTACAGTAATAAAATCAGTATTAAAATCTAGTTTAGTGATACTGTTTTCAAAACAGTAATAAAGAGTCCTACTTTCCTACACATTTTTGTGCTTTGAAGTAAAAAAACAAATCGTTTCTTGCCAGTATAATACATTGATTTTAAAGGATCTTTTCCGGGTCTACAAGAAATTCGGTATGAAACCTTTTGCAAATCTCAAAATAACTGGTGATATATAAATATGTAGATATCATTAAAATGTTAATTGGGAAATTGGAAAAACTTAAAAAAAATTACATTCTTCTGGAACCGCGTGTGTTATACATCAGTAGCGAAACACTTTTTTTTGGCAATGAAAATATCTTAATTGACCTCTAACAAAGAAATTTATGCCTATAAAAACTATACCCAAAAAAACTAAGACGAATATCCTATACTAGGAAAAACTTTTCCGTAATAGCATTTTAATATGTTTCTGAATATTTTTGATATTTAGTTGCTAAGTTAAAAAAATTCAATGAGAACATCGTTCTATATAAAGTTTGAAATGGACCTGTGGCCCAAATCAACCAACTTTTGAACTAAAATTGATCTTAGACCTAGTACTAAGTCCCGTACGAAATTGAAGGACCGGTTTTTGTATTTTCACTTCAAATAAATAAATTTAATTTTTTTATGAATTTACAACCTGAAGCAGGGCCTTGAGAAGAACTGCCTCACAAAATTTTTTGTATATAATTTTTGCTTGCAAAATGTATAAAAAAGAAAAGAAAAAAAAGAAATTGAGATTTTCGTATGTGATGAAAAGAATTAGAGAAACATGAGGTTTCAAAGAACGAAAGAACATAAGCCGTAAATATCATGAAATTTTTGAAAAGGATACAACGGCTTACCGGCAGGACTTGAATGAGAGTTATCTTCAAATATTAAAACAATTCCTTGTTTACAACATTTTAGCTTCAAAAAATAAAATAAGGATCTCGAAGGCCTTATTTGGAAGAAAAACTTTGATGAAAATGTATCAAATATAAAGGTTTGAAAGTTAAAGATCCTGCTTGGGGTTGCAATCAGGTTTATTTTCATCTCTTGTTAACTCGATATAGTTTAGTTTTAACCTTAGTTCTTGTAATAACTACAATATGAATAATGTTAAACAGCAAACCAATAAAATATATATGGGTCATTCCATGTCAAGTGTGCACAGCGAGAAAAAAAATCTTATCGAAAATTCGCCAAACTTGGCCGAAAGACTTCCTGAGGCCTACAAAACAAATCCTCAATTTTTGAGAATGATCCGCCCACCTCTCGTTCCAGGACCCTCCCTTCTTTTTTACAAGATTTTGAAAAATTCATCATTTTTAAAATACAACATCTCTGGACTGAAACATCGTAGTAAAATGGCAAAATATGCGTTTTGTAGATTTTATTAAAATCTATCGATTGATGTTATTCATTACTCGAAAAAGTGACGTTTTAAACGTCAAAACACAGCTCTAAAAACAAAACGTTAATTATCTCAAGGAAAGTATATTTTTTTCTTGAATTTTATGATTTCATTGTTTTCTTGAGAAAATTTTACGTAAGAACCAACCAAAATCCCAATATAATATTTCTCATTTTCGAGATATGAAAGATTTAAGTTGGATTGTCTCACAATTATTTATTCGCAGTACTCAGTGATTTCACTAAACTGCATAATTCATCCAAATTTTTAGCCACATCTTCCTTGCTTGAACAGATTTTTTGTTTTCATGATTAAACAAATCATGAAAACAAAAAATCTGTTCATGATTTTGAACGAAAGAAAAAAAATCGTTTTATGAAATATTATAATTCCAAAAATAACTATATTTTTCTCTATATTTTTTCGTTCCAACACTGCAATTTAAATCATCTTAAAATTGTCTTTTAATTTTGCATACATTTTATATTTGAAATTTCGGTAAGCTTGAACATACTTTCACTCCAATTTTTCCAATATCTGAAGAGATTGCGGCATGAAACGAACGAAATCTTCTTCGTGGTGTAACAGGTTTATCATGTTGAGACGGTTAATTTTAATAAGCAACAAACATTTGTAAAAAAAAGATGCTTAAAAAATTAAAATAAAACTTTTGTGTTTGAATTCGTTTTGCTGTTGGGTAACAATTTCAAACATTATAACTCTGTATTCAATCATTAAGTTAGTGCTTACTCAGCGGATGGTGCGGATGAATCAATGTGAGGAATGTCATTAAAAAATAATGTTATCAATTATATTTGCGATTATAATCTTAAATCAATAATTCACAGATAATGTTTAAATCTCGAGAATCTGCTCGTACATATGTTGATTATTAAACTTTCATAAATTATGACTTTATTTGTTTTTTTTTTCTGGGATAAGACTCTCGTGTTATTCATCCCTAAATAAATTATGGCGATACTGATATTTATAACAACAGCATTTCTTCATTGTATATCGTCTTCATTTATACAACTTAGGCACAGCAGATTTTTTTTTTTGTTGATACCGAGTGGAGCACTAAACAATAGCGAATTTTTTAAGTGATTCACTGACCATTGTGAACGAATTTTGGCCGCATTTGCTTGCTATGCACTCGCTTGCTGCAACTTGCTAGAGTAGTTTTGAATACAACTTCTCGAATCGAAGATTGCGGTTGAAATATCCAGTTGCTTCCTGTAGCTTAATTAGTACGGATTTGTTTAAGTGACTTACATTGCTAAGCTTCTAAATAGTCGGGAACAGTCTTGAGTTTTCTGAGCAAAAGCAACGTGTTCAATTGGAAAAGAACTTCATGAGCGATGTTCAATGGATAAATAACTACAACAACAACCAGGCAACGTTACACTCATTTGAGATGTAGTACTCCGATGATTCAAAAGTAGTTGCAATAAACTTCGTGATCATCTCAAATTGCTTGGAGCATATTACTTCTACAGTGTAGAATTTCTCAAAACCAAGTTCAATGGATTGGAGAAAATGCTCATTTTTCTGATAGAGCAGTTTCTCAATACAACTACCGTTTCAACATGAAAAACCTGTTACACCATGAAAAAGATTTCGTTCGTTTAATGCCGCAAACTTTTTAGATATTGGAAAAATTGGAGTGAAAGTATGTTCAAGCTTAACGAAATTTCAAATATAAAAGATTTTAAGATGATATAACTTGCAGTGTTGGAACGAAAAAATATAAAGAAAAATATAGTTATTTTTGGAATTATAATATTCAATAAAACGATTTTTTTTCTTTCGTTCAAAATGTTAATTGATTTTTTTTTATTAAAACAAATCATGAAAACAAAAAATCTGTTCGAGCAAGGAAGATGTGGCTAAAAACTTGGATGAATTATGCAGTTTAGTGAAATCACTGAGAGCTGCGAATAAATAATTGTGAGACAATCCAACTTAAATCTTTCATATCTCGAAAACGAGAAATATTATATTGGGATTTTGGTTGGTTCTTACGTAAAATTTTCTCAAGAAAACAATGAAATCATAAAATTCAAGAAAAAAATATACTTTCCTTGAGATAATTAACGTTTTGTTTTTAGAGCTGTGTTTTGACGTTTAAAACGTCACTTTTTCGAGTAATGAATAACATCAATCGATAGATTTTAATAAAATCTACAAAACGCATATTTTGCCATTTTGCTACGATGTTTCAGTCCAGAGATGTTGTATTTTAAAAATGATGAATTTTTCAAAATCTTGTAAAAAAGAAGGGAGGGTCCTGGAACGAGAGGTGGGCGGATCATTCTCAAAAATTGAGGATTTGTTTTGTAGGCCTCAGAAAGTCTATCGGCCAAGTTTGGCGAATTTTCGATAAGATTTTTTTTCTCGCTGTGCACACTTGACACGGAATGACCCATATTCAGCTGAACGTTCCTAAATCAGAAGATTGAGTTAAAGTTATTAAATCGACACTAAATTATAACAAATTTTTTTTTTACAATTTTAGAATCCTGTAAAAAAATTAATATCGATTTTTTAAAGAACACAATCTTGAAAGTTCATTTAAAAATGGTGACTTTAAACCTGCTTTGTGTATTTTAATGGGCAAATTTGAATTTTGATTCCGAATCTGAGTGCATTGTGAATCTGAAAAAAAACCTAGAAATTCTGAATTCCTAATTTGAAATCGATTTCTTAATCGAAATTCCAAACAAAAATTATTAAAATTAAATTAAAATCAATTATTATAAAAAAGGGGGATTGCTATCACCAGCAACCCACAGAAAGAGTACTTTGTTTGCCGTGACCAAGACTTGATCTCATGACCTCTGGCTTAGAAGACTTGAACGCTATCCTCTAGGCCACGGTCGGAGGTTAATCCTTGAATTTGTTCTTCAAATATTTATTTGTAATTCAACTAGTGAATCTTAATATAAATTCCGAATGATGAAACTTTAATTTTCCAATTCTGGATAACCATTTTGAATTTTTTTAAAGTTTCAATTCTGAATAAGAACTAGGAGTTAAAATTTTAAATCCAAATCTTTCAAATAAATTGTTATTTTTTAAATGTTCTTCAATATCCCGGAATGATGAGTTTCGAACATAAAAAATGAACTTATTTTAGTTTCAAATGCAAAACCATAATTCAAATCAGAATTTTGTCCCAATGATGATGTCCCAATAATCCGAATACAAATTCCAAAATCCGAATTCAGGCAACAAATTTTAATTTATAAAAAAATTGAACCAGATTTTCGGAAATCCAACGAAAATTTTAAGATTATTTTCCGCACTTATCTCAGCAGAGAAAATCTCTGCGATCTAAAAATCTTAGCGGTAATTGATTGAGAGAAAAGTTGTGGGGGTAAATGGCGGTTCAAAAGAAGTGGTTGGAAATAGGGTGAGAAGCGAAAAAGAAAAAGGGGCTGATTAGTTACAGCAGATAGCGGTCAGGTGAGTGGTGAGAATAAAAACAGTGCATGGGAAGTGTGGTGAAAAATTCTTATAGTTGGATGAAGGTGGAAAAACGAAAAATGCCGGACGAAGAAAATATAATTGGGGTGGAACATTGGAAGCGTGATTGTATGGGCTGGATCAGTCGCATGGGTAAAAACAACTTGGGCTATTTTCCAAAAAGAAGATAAATCAAGGTGTGAGGTAAGTAAAATTTTGGGAGTAAGGTAAGATGACCAGTGTATTTGAAATTTAATTTTCCTCATATAACCATATTAAAATGATCAATCACCTGCCAACTATCCAGGTATATACACGGATGCCGGAATACCTGATGAAAATATATAAAAATTGTAACGTATAATTTTTGTAAATTTTTGAATGGTTTTGGAGGTTATTGAAACATTCATCCAAAATAAACATCAACATAAACACGAAGTACATACAGCCACAACAGATAACACGAAGCCATGGTGCCGGGTATGGAAAATTCTGCATTATAGATATGGTTGATTTTTAATGCGAAGAATGCAAAGGAGTTCATACTTTGGTAAAACAGCGGTGAATACCAACATACATACATACATACATACATACACTTATCTCAGCAGGGAAAATCATGCAAAATTTTATCAAAAAGCGTTGCAAAATCCGGGCTTTCAATTTTAAAGTTTACAGCCCAAAAACTGAGAAATATCCAGATGAAGAGAATTCATCGATTGAAATAAAAAAAAAACTCTAAATTTTCTAATCGATACACATCAGCCAGCTTATTTGGATCATATTTGCTAAAAAATATTTGTTTTGGGCCCAAACTTTTCTTTCATTTTGCAAATAAAGTGAAAACATTCAGGAAAAATCTGGGCAAACTATCAACTTAAGTATTTAAGTCTAATCGTATTGAAAATTAGATATTCGCGACCAAGGAGTCTACCCAAAATTCATGCACCAACTTCTTATGTGCAGAGCTTTTGGTAGCGATTTTCGAGTACAGTTTTTAAATGTCTATAAGCAAGTGAGACTTTTAAAAAATACTGTAGTTAGTAGGATTGAATCAAAGTTCCACAATTCTACTAGAGTTTTTTTTTAAACAGGTTATGATAAAATTTCGAGGTTTTGGCCTGAGTTCTTAGTCGAGATTTAGACTCTTGATTCGCTTCAGTCGTTCATCAAAATTTGATTAGGAATTTAAAATCTGAGTATACAGAAGAACATTTTGCTTGACACTTCAGAACCCTGGGGGGGGGTGTGGTCGTTTATTCCCCAAATCCCCTCTTTCCTCGTGTTCCTACGCCCTTTTTTGAACGCCCTCTCTTTTACGTGGTTGTCATTTTGACAACGGAGAAGCTTGCACCAAAAACAAAGTAAACAAACTATTCTCAACATCTGTGGAAACAAAAAAAAGGGTTACCAGATTTTTTTTTTCAAATATTCGGTTATGAGATGAATGATCCGTTGAAGTTAGGCACTTTTTGGTCGTTCCACCCTTCAGTTAAATGAGTTGAAATCTTGATTATTGAAAGTTCCGAAATATCCTTCAGTGATGACCGACGCCAGATTAAGGGGAGGGGCAATGGAGGACAATTGCCCTCCCCCCCCTGAGAAAAAAAAGTTTATCATTTCTTTAATCATACTTCTTCTAGTTCTAGAAATCAAGGTTAACAAAGCTTGGAAAATTGAATTATAACATCAAAAAGGGCCTTCCGAAACAATGTCTGGAAAAGTTTCACTGTAATATTCATTAAGGGAGCCCTAAGAATAAACATTGCAGAATTTATCCTGCATTTAAGCGAGCTGATCAAATCAGGTCAATTTTTTTTTTTCAAAACATAATCTGGACATTTGATTTCAGATTTTTCAACACAAAATCCAAGCAGAATCCAATGATTATTCGAAAAAAATTTAAGAACAAAGTGAGCAAAAACACCTTGAGTTTTCTTTTTTTTTAAACGAACATGGAGAAGCTTTCGTATCGTTTTCAAACTCTCGAGAACCAAAGTTTAGATTAAGCTTGGGTACCGACACTTTGTTAAAAGAAAACTTTGCACATTTCGAATATTCTGTATCTTTTTAATGTGAATAAATCCAAAAAAAAATTCAGGGAATCTGGAATGCTTACCTTAACCATGTTTACTTGAAAAAATAAAAGCCTTTTTAAATCAAAACTCCAGAACTTCAACCGTTCAATATCCGCGTAAAAATCAGGTACCATTGAAATTTAAAAAAAAACAAAATCAAAGATAGTGAAAAAAACATTGAAAATATACGAAATTTTTAGTTTTCTACAGCTTTGCTGGAAATAAAACAAATAAAAATTGGCAATTAAGGATGCGTACTTTAAAAGCATAAGTATGAATAATGCAAAATCAATGTTTGCATCGATTGTCAATTTCGAAAAAAAAACATCAAGAATAAAAAACTATTCTGTATATTAATTTCAGTACAAAATTTCAAATTCTTATTGAAATTTTTCCAGCTGATAAAACCAAATTCTTATACAGTAGTTATTCCGATTTTTCCACGGTGGGAAAAAATTTCACTGGAAAAATTAAACTGAAAAAAATTAATTTTTACTGTCTTTAATCAATAATCAATAAGTAGTGAAATCGTTTTATTCAATAAATTTTGATCATGAGATGTAATTATCAAAGTTTACTCAAAACAAAAGATCTATTTTAGTTCAAATTATTCTGGACTTTAGCAATATTGAGATTTTTTTATAATTTAAATAAAACCATTTAGAGAATCAATTTGAAAGTATACATCTTATTAAAGTGAATTATTTAGTTTTTATGAAAATCGAACAGTCGTTATCTCTTATGTCCATTTTAAAAGAATATTGAAAAAAAACTGCATCAAAAATTATCTTCTGCAAAATTCAAATTTCGATATTTTTATCTTCAACCTTCTGACCTTTTATTAATTCGAAAGTCAACCTTTTTGAGATGAAATTAAAAATTTCTTCTACTTGGACCTGTCAAATTTATTTCTCGAAATTTGCTTTTGAAATGAAAAATCTTAGTTCCATTTACATATTTTGAAGAAAAAAAAACTAGAAGAATTTCATCATTGTTTAAAAAAATATCCATTCAGACAATACTAAAGGCTGCAAGTAAATGTTTGTGATTGTACATGGCACCCTTTCGAATAAACAAATCTTAAAAAAATCAGATAACACTAATCTTTTTTTCGAAAACGCTTGACTGCACCCACATCTTTATATAATTCGCATAACCAACTAATTTTACAAATTTAGTGTGGCTAACTAAATAACAACACAAGCATATGCGTGACGTTAAAATACTTATTTCGGTTATACAATCGTTTTGAAAATCCAAATGACGATTTTAAACACTATTTAGCTTATGTAAGCAGTTCAATGAATTTTTTTTATTATTGAATACTGAAACAATACAAACCATATAGAGTATCTTTAAAAAAAAACGCTCTACACTTTTGAATGAATATAAATGTCCTGAAAATGGTTTCTGAATGATTTCTGAAAAAGCGTGATAGAATCGAGACAATAATCGTATTGAAATCGAGCTTGAATTTGGCAAGTATTGAAAAAATCTAACAGTGATAAAATTGAAAAACTACTATATTTAGTGAAAAAGTTCAATGAGTAGAAGTCGAATTTCGCAATCTGACACCATCATGAAATCCACAATGGAGGCATCCGATAATCTTAAAAAATGCTATGAATCACCGAAAATCGCATGAAAACCCTTCAATATGGGTATTGGGTGGACGGCTGAACAAGAAGAAGTTAAATTTCGCTGATCGACACCACCTTTTAATCCAAGATTGAAAGGGTTAAACAAAAAGAATTCAGCTTAACTTTAAATGCTGTAAATGACTAAAAACCGCATGAAACCCCCAAAATTTGGCTTTTGAAAGGGCTTAATGAGTAAAAGTCGAATTTTGCATTCTGACACAACGTTTGGACATAATAATATATAACCATATTTAACAAGAGTGAACATGGTTCAAACAGTAATAAAAACACTATAAACTACACGATAAACAAAATCATCCAATATTGAACATAAATATAAAACAAAACAAAATAAAAAAGGTTAAAAGAGGTTTATATAATTATTAAACAGAAATATACAAGATGAGATAAGAGATTAATTGTACTGGAAAAAGACATGACATTACAAATCAAGATGAAACAACCCAAAAAAAACCAAACCTGATAATAGAAAACAAATTTGAAAAAAAATTGAATTTTAAAGATAAAAATTAAACATATAATTAAAAAAAAAAGCATTTATAAGTTTCCGGAGGCTTTCATTTTGGTTTGACTTGATTTGATTTGTCATTTAAACCTTTACTTTACTTTGTTTTTTTATTAGTTTGTATCTAGTTCAATTTTATTTTACTTTTTCTATCATTGAATTTTACTTTTTCCTAGATAAGTATTGTTATTCTTTTTTTTTCTTGCATTCTATATTGTTATGTATTTTCAACATTAAGTGAATTTATTTTGTCTAATTTGATATTGTTTAGAAAAAATAAATTTAGCTTTATCTTGTTTTGCCTTGTTTACTCTAGTTTCTTTTTTTTTTCACATAATTTTGTCTTGTTTAACCTTCATCACCTTTTTGCCTAGTTTTATCTGGTTTTGTGTTGTTTTATTTAATGTTATTTAAATTTGATCATATTCTACCGTGTTTTATATTGGTACCTGCGTTTATTTTTGTTATTTTTTATCTTTTTTTTTTTCATATTTCGATACCCAGCAAACATAAAATCGCATTGAAAATGATAACTCAAGTCGTTAAAAATGTTACTGCGAATCGTAATTCCAACTAACGCAAATAAAAGGTCGTAAAAATCGTTACTCGAAGTCGGATTAAATGATTTAAATCGGATATGATCAAAAGTTCACCTTGTTTGCAGATTTCAAAGACGATTTCGTTCATTTTTTTCTCCCGCGTGGGTCAAGTGAGAGATCAGTTTTGTTCTCCTCTCTGTGACCATCAGTGCAACCAGATTGAAAAAAAAAGATGGTGTATTTGCAAGAATTGCCCAATGACAGAGGCAGCAAATATTGTCGCTGGCAACGGTTCGCATGCACAAAGAGAAAAAACTTGTGCTCTCTTGCATTCTTTCAGTATGTATGAATATGGTGTCGAATATCGTCTAAATCGTATGCTCTAATCGCTTTAGCCAAAAGTTGAAAATATGTATGTATATTGCCTCCACTTTGGTAGGTAAATACTGTTTTTCCGTGTTTCATACGACCATTCTATAATGTATATGAAACGTATAACAAAGTTGCTTAGAAATATACCTACAAAAATGTTTGCTGGGCAGTGTTTGGCACAGAAGCGCTAATCCGCTATTCGCTAGTTAGTCCGCTAACTTTTTGTTAGCGGTTTTATTTTACCGCTAAGTTTTGATTGATCTAGCGAATTAAAAAGTTCCGCTATTTTTTTATTCCGCTAATTGAAGACCGCTAACTTTCATATATTTGTATCAATCTCTTACATGATTAGCGACAGACAAATTTTTTGGTTATTTATCAAGTTAAAGTGACATTGGGCATCATCCTGATTGCTGAATTGGATTAGTTGGAGGGATGTGTACTCGAGTTGGAGAAAAGATGTATTTAGTGTTGTTTTTTTCTCTTTTAGCACTTTTTTTCGCAAAATTTACAGATGAAAATAACAATAAAAGGTGTTAAACATTATAACACTATATTTAACATTCTTCATCAATATCTGTTTTCAAATGGTTGAGATATTGACTTTTCCCAATACAGTTTTTAAGAGATTTTACAGATCAGTTCATATAAAAATAAGATAAAATTACCATTGTAGCCTTAGTTTAAAGTTCAAATACAAATTGTATATATGTTTATGTTTGACAATGCTCCTGCAAGTTTGAAACAGAGGAGAACAGTATAAAGATTTTAAATGATGATAATGTAAAATAATGCAAAAAACAACCAAATGAAATGAATTTCCCAAAAGATTGTTGGCATCGAAATTGCATACTATCTACTTTGCACAAAACCGATAAATCGAGTAAATTTTTAACCAAAATTTAAATAAAAAAATAGAGTTATCTCCCAGCTTCCACATTCTGTTCTTTTGCTCTTGTAGTTGTTCGAAAATTCGTTTTTTAAATAGTAGAACACAGAGAGTTGTTAAAATTCCCATCTTTGACAGTTTTTGTTTTGCTCATATAATTGTATGAAAGTTCGATCAATTAATTTAATTTTAAATTAAATATATTCCCCCTTGAGGAGTTGGAAAAATCGAAGGGGGAGCGGCGTGACAAAAGAAGAATTTGATATTTGTTCCGGCCTTTATGTTGGTCAACAGTTAGTGATTAGCGATTAGCGCTTTAAACTTAAAGCGATAACTTTTTCGGCACATTTAGCGTATTTTATTAGCGACCGCTAACTTTGAATGAGTTAGCGCTCTAATTAGCGGCGCTATTTTTTCAGTTAGCGATGCCAAACACTGTTGCTGGGTATTGACTTATCTTTTTTATTTGTTTCCAATTTATGTGAAGAAATTTTCAATCCACCACTTGATATTGCTTGGGAAAGCCGCTTCCAAATCAGCTCAAGGGTCCCCAAGTTCCTACACGTTACCGAACGAATGACAAAAGGACCCAATAAATTAACAGTTGTTGGCGTGCACCCTCGCTCGCTCGAATGAACGGCAGTTAAATCACGCCCGGAGACAACAGGTCAAACCTTACTCAGCGAGATTGTTCGTGGGAAAATCGCTTCCAGTTTTCGGCTTCTGTTTCGATTCAGTGACCCCTGCCTTGCTTTGCCGAGGACTTTGGTGGAGTGAGGGAAAACTTTGGCACTACAACCTAGAACCGGCCATTGAACCACATTGGACCACCTCCTCGGCCGGGACACAAAAATAAAAGTTGGGACGATAGCCGGGGACGACTTCGGGTTATGATTATGGCCCAAAGACGACGAAGACGAGGGAAGTTTATTTGAAGCACACAAAAACTTATTCTTGACAAAAACATAACTCATCGTCGCTCTATTTCTGTGTGTCTCTTCGTCCTTGCAGCGAGAAATTCTTGGTTGACAAAAGGCCCGGTAGATAAATTACGACAGTCAATTTTCGTTTGTGTGAATTATCTTCTAGTGCCATTTCGTCAATTGTCCTGTCCATTCGGGGCCGGGAATGATTTATCAAATAAGAAACTACTTATCTGGAAGTATCTACAAGCGATGAAGAAGATGCACCTAACGAAGTAAATATTATCATTTCTAAAATACATGTACACTAGGGTGGTCCTTATCTGAATGGGTGGATTTTAAGTCAAAACTTCACTGCTCACATCCTCTAATATTGATCATTTTGTCACGATAACAAATTGTGTCAAATTACACTTTGATAGGACAAGTCTTACGTGACCCTGAAATGCATTTAAGTTGAAAATTCATGAAAAAGGAATAAAATTTCCATTGAAATCACTGTTGAAACCTTACAACCTAACTGAAGTTAAAATTTTATACTTTGAGAATCTTTTAAGAAGACGACTAGTAGTTTTAGACGAATCAAAAAAACTTCATAATGTTGATATATTTTTTAGAGGAAATTTTCCATACAACAATTTTGTCAAAGAACTGACCTTTTTAACTTTTAAGGCAAAATATTAATCAGCTGTTTAACAGGGGTATGTCTTTAAGCATTGAAAAACAATCTTTTCACCTGACATCACTGCTTATGCCTAGCAAAATAGTGCTTAAAAAGCAGCCATTTAGTTCATCTGAATTACTACACATTTTTAACTTTTTAAGTGAAATTTCTGCTCAAGTTAGAAGTTAATGTTTTTTTCGGTTTGTTTTGAATGGTTATCTGAAACAGATTCATAAAAATGCTGATATCAATCACCATGCATAACAAATTATCATTTTATATTAACAGTGGCTTGCTAGAACTCGCGTAAGAAATTTTTCAAGAAAAATGGACTGTTTCACAAAAACGCATTGCGCAGAACACAGATTAGTGCAATAGATCTCAAGTTTGACAGAAATACTTGAAAATGCATGAGGAACAACCCATATGAGTCCGGCTTTGATCTGCAAAACAAGCCGAAAAGTTAACTAGGCTAATAGTCATCAATACCTCGCAAGGCACAAGCAGTGTTGTTAGTTAAATTGATTGATTTTCAGTGCCAAAAGAAAAATCCCTATTCAACAGCTAGTAACTTTTTGGCTTATAAGATTAGCTGTTAGGTCCTTCGACAAAGTTGTTGAACGGAAAATTTTGTTCATAAAGGGCGAAAACGAAATTATTGCGACACCTTCAATAGGGCATAACTTTTTTACCATTTTGTAAAATCAACCAAATTTTGCACACTTTCTCATTGATGTGTATTGTTTACATGCTGTCAAACTCTAAGTCGTGTTTTTCGATTCAACGAAAATGTAGGTGAACCAACGCAAGTCCAGAAAACAAATTCTTTCCAAACACCTGGAATTTTCTGAGCTGTCGCACCGGCAGTAGGGAAAAATATTGAACATTCACCATTAAAACGTCTCCAGAGTGTTGAAGTGGTTCCAGGAGCAGTTGACATTGAACCACGGCATAGTAGCTGGAAGAAAACCGGGACCGGAGAACAAAAAGACGGAGGAAAAAGGAAGCGCATGATTAAAGCAAATCACAACGTCTCAAGCTGTGATTTGGCTAAAATGATCGGCATGTCGCCGAGCTACGTCCAGAATGCAAATTAGACAGCTGGACTACAAACATACAAGGTAGTGAACCTCCCAAATCGCGATGAGTGGCAACAATCGACGGCTAAAACTCGGGCACGGAAGCTCTACGAGAAGATGCTTACAATATATGGCTGCTGTGTGATGGACGACGAAACGTATATAAAAGCCGATTTTTAGCAAATTCTGGGGTTGGAGTTTTTTACCGGCAAGAGCAAGTTCGATGTTGACGGCAAATTTAAGAAGAAGAAAATATCGAAGTTCGCCTCCAAATATCTCGTTTGGCAGGCCATTTGTCTTGCGGACTGAGGAGTGAGCCTTTTGTGACAAAGGGCACAGTAAATGGCGAGATCTACAAATCTGAGTACCCCGAGAAGCGCCTTTTTCCGTTCTTGCAGCAGCACGACAAAGCTCCGCTGTTTTGGCCAGATTTGGCATCATGCCACTATTCTAAAATTGTCCCGGAGTGGTATATGGCCAATTCTGTCCATTTTGTTCCAAAGGACATGAATCTGTCAAACCGTCCGGAACTGTGCCCGGAGGAGCAGTACTGGGCAATAATATAGCGGGAACTTCGGAAAAGCAAGAAGAGATTCAAAGACGAGAAGAACATGTTAAGAAAATGGGGAAAGAACTGATAAACTGGTACCGGATGACACTGTAAAGACTTTGAGGGAGGACATCGAGCGAGAAAGCGTTCAGTTTTGTACTCAAGGCTCCATCGACTAATTTTTTATCAGGTATCAGAATGGGGGTAGGCTAAATAGCGGCACGTTATCCAAGCATACGGGAAAATTGTGCCTACCATCTCTATAATTTAAATATGTGTAGACGTATTTTTAAATGAACAATAAGCAGTTTCACTTAACCCTAAGATTCAAGTAAGATATTAATACAAATCAAATTCATACCCAAAAAACTTTGTCTTCGTAATTGATGTTTCTATTTCATGTTCCAAATTTGAGTTCTAATTTATTGAATTATAATAAACAAGCTGACCCGGCAAACTTTGTTGAGCCTTTGAATTTTCACATAAATTATGTTCATGTAAGTAGACGGTGAATCATTTTTCATGTTCATGAAACTGGATTGGTACAGTGAAATTGAGTTATTCGGTACCGTTTATGGATTCTTTTTCATAATATTTATGTCAAATGAAGCCCTCAGAGTCAAAGAGATATAAGTGCATAAATGATAGAATTTGAGTTGATAATGCTAAATAATTTTTCATGTTTCCAACAATATTTCGTTATTTTTTTCAGATTAAAGGAAAATAATTTAGATATCTATTTTTATGTTCGAGAGAAAAATACATTTTTGAAAACAAATGTATGAAAAATGACCAAACACAAAACTTAAAAGCGTGATTTCACGAAATAAGCCTTTATGAACCACTTGACTTCAAGTGCCTCAAACTATATTAAAGGGATCCTCAACAATATTCAATCAAAGAAAAATAAATTAGTTCGGTTTTTTTTAGTATCCATTTCAGCTATCAACAGCTATTTTTGTTTACTTCCCATTCATTTGAGCTTCCATCATATTGAACATGGATCAGTGCGTTGTTTTTCGCTTGGCAGAATTTTTTTGTGAATTATTTTTCCCTGTAGGGTATTTCGGGGGAATATGCACCTGCTAAGGGATATGGCCGAGTATGCAGAATACATCAGCTGAACACCCGAATACATTGCAACATGTGCTTCTTATTTCTATCTTCTACTCATTTTCTGTCCATAATATTACTTTTTATAAAAAAAAACTATGAAAATGTCCGATTTTTTACAAACGCCTTTAAAAGCAACCTTTGAAATCATTGGATGTTAAACGTCACAGTGCACAGTGGTCCAGATCAAACATTTAGCGAGACAAAATTAATAACACAAAATCAGTGCGTTTTAGACAAATCATTTGTTCTACAAAGTTACTTCATATAAAAAGCGCTTTCTTTTGAAAAGGTGAATTATTAGGACGTGTCAATACCGTGGAAATTCGAGATACTAATTTCTTTCGGTGAATAGATAGACTATAGAAATGTTCTAGAAAGCTTTAGATTGTATCTTTTGAAGAAACTTTGCTAAACATACCAAAGTCGTGCAATGGAACGGTATCGCTCTATGATTTTTTCAAGATTAAAAAAGTAGGGCGTGTCTAAAAAAACGGTTTTTTGCTTATAACTTTTTTTTTTATAGAAGCTCTACAAGTTTTATGTGTTCTAAACACTTTCTCAACACAACAAAACGCATCTTTTTCTCGAAAACTGTGCATGACTATCTTATTGTCTTTTGAAGCTAAGAGCATTATTGTGTGGAAATTTATCCGTTTTTGAGCTGCTATATCTCGAATTGGGGCAAACGAAAAAGTCTACTTTTTGCACAGATACAGATACAGAAAAAACTGAAGATGCGTTTTTTCTCGAGATTTTTAATTTTCAACATTTTTTGTGTATATGTTTTTTTAAAACAAAAATTATCAAATCCTCCTCTAACACCCTCTATTTTTTCGAATTTAAAAGTTTTAAAAAATTTTCTGCTTTTTTGCAGATAATGGTCTCAGAAAGCGCAGGCGTACTATTAAGTATGTCATGTTTGGCGAGTTTGATTTTAGAGATATATTCGATTTGGCAAAATGGAAGTTCCATACAGAGTTTTTTCAACTGTTTATTGCTAGTAGAAAATTACCTGAAATGTATGGCGAAAATTCAAATCACTGACAAAATCGCCAGACGCATCCTGGCAAGCGTATGTATAACCCATGGTAGATCCATAAATGCCAGAGGAAGGTTTTCTTTGTCGACTTTGTCGACTTAACCTAAGCTCAGTACATTGAAATCCGTCAAATGAACTATTTAAAAGGGAACAATGATTATCCCTCTTCAACTACATTATGTAGACCAATCAAATTTCTTTTTAAAAAAGAAATCCGTGTGTTACGCAGAAAGAAGTTTGAAAATGGGAGATGAGATAAAATTATTACGTTCAACATGTTTTTTGTTCAAGAATTTCTTCTTTTTACCAAGTAATTAACGATTTGATCGACATATTTTCTCAAAAATGTATCATATGTAAATCATCCGGGAAAAGGCTGAACAAACCGCAACAAATTGTCAAGAAAAATCCTAATAAATATTGTTATGGGTTTTCTCCGTTACGTGCGAACCTACGATTTATGAAGATTTTTTTAAAAGTTTCCTACATATTTATTAGGAAAGGATTACCATTCTTGGCATGTTCGTAAGTTGAAATTCGACTTACGAAATGAAATAAGTTCTTGTTATAATCTTTTATTCAGTTAGAAGAAACCCAGTTGTAGCGGAGAGAGAAGCTCAAATTCAGGGTCAAAGAAATTCAACTGCCTGAAGCTGCGCACAGTATATTTAAAAATATTTGAATTTAACATTTTTAACATTATTGTTGAATGAAAATGCAATATTTATATAAAAAGTTTTTTAGCTACTTTATTTTAAAAATGGGAATATTTAAGAATTGTAAGAAATCAAGCATAAATACTCTCATTCGACCGACAGAATGTAATTTCAATAAAAATAAAGCACGAAATTTTCATAAGTGCTTTTTTGTTTGAAAAAACATGAAAATAAAAATGTTGAAAATTAAAAATCTCGAGTTAAACAGAAAACGCATCTCCATCTTTTTCTGTATCTAATATTTGTTTCACACGCTACTTTATGCAGCAAAAAGTAGACTTTTTTGTTTGCCCCAATTCGAGATATAGCAGCTCAAAGAAGGACAAATTTCCACACAATAACTTCAAAAGACAACAAGATAGCTATGCACAGTTTTGGAGAAAAAGATGCGTTTTGTTGTGTTGAGAAAGTGTTTAGAACATATAAAACTTGTAGAGCTCTTATAAAAAAAGTTATAAGCAAAAAACCGTTTTTTAAGACACGCCCTACTTTTTAAATCTTGAAAAAATCATAGAGCGATACCGTTCCATTGCACGACTTTGTGTGTTTAGCAAAGATTCTTCAAAAGATACAATCTATAGCTTTCTAGAACATTTCTATAGTCTATCTATTCACCGAAAGAAATTAGTATCTCGAATTTCCACGGTATTGACACGTCCTAATAATTCACCTTTTCAAAGGAAAGCGCTTTTTATATGAAGTAACTTTGTAAAACAAATGATTTGTCTAAAACGCACCGATTTTGTATTATTAATTTTGTCTCGATAAATGTTTAATCTGGACCACTGTGCAGTGTAGGCAAATGATGCTCCAAAACATTGGATCAAAACGACTCAATAACAACACAATATTCACAGTAAAATAAATTAATTCTGTTGTTTGATTCGAAAAAAAAGTGGTAAAAATATTTTTTCCAAGTTTATCTACTCATAACAACAAGTGGTTTGTTAACATTTCTCAATTAAAAAATGAAATTTTTTCAAATTATTGACTTTATTTTGAACTATGTCAGTTTCAACCAATTTTTACAGCTGCTTTAGACGACAAATTTAGCGAACCGACTCGTTTTTTAGTGCACTTTTTTTACTCAAATCCTATCGAAGGTTATAATTATTATGCATCCTAATGATAATTTAGGACTTAGCAAAAAAGCAGATCGATGTATCATTTCTATATTCGGTCTGAATTCATGGAAAACTGCACTTCAAAATTTAGAATAAAACACGTGGTTTTGTGTCCTTTTTACCGAATAGCACCTTGAGAGGAGGCCGATTTGTCCATAAATTGATGGGGGCATTTTGATCGGATATTTAAAATTGAATAAAGCTTCACTTAACCATAAAAAAAAACAATTTATTACAAATTTTCATCAATTGATAATTGAAATATATAATTTGAACAATCAATAAAATCAATGGTGATAATGTTTTCAGCAATCATCTTGGTGTAAAAGCCTATTTCATTTGATCACTTTTTACAACTGAAATTATGGATAGCCACCAAAAAATTTAATTTGATTGCTATTGTTGTTTGAATGAATATCTGGTAATTATTTTTATTAAAATTACAAGGTATTGTAATTTGTGTAAAAAGAATTCGCAACAAACTTCGAAAACCTCCTATATTTATCAAAATAAAGTCGCTGGCATTTTACCTCGCAAGGACATTATGGACAAAAGTACCCTAATCACCTTTACTTATATTCCATGAGTTGTTTTTTTGTAGTGCCTACCTCCAGGGGCAAAAATTACCGTATTAATTTATTATATTTAATTTTTTGATTTCCAGTGAAACTTAAAAATAAATATCAGCTTGGTAGAACTTGAAAATGTTTTTTTTTTTTTTGGTTTTCATTATTTTTTCAGTTAACAAAGGACACTGTTATGTCCATTTTCGATAAACCCCAAGAAATTTGCACCAAAGAATGTTTTAATGTGTTGCCATTTTTTAAAGTTTAAATCAATTTCCTTTAATAATTTTTAATATCAATTTAAAAGAATTCTTCAGCGTAAACAAAATTTTATAGGCATGGCACATCTCTTCTTGCAGTGGTTTCAAACAGCACTTCTCATGATATAAAACTTCCAAAAAAAAATTTTTAACAAATTCCCAAATTACATTCTGTTTCTCGTAATATGTAATAAGAACATTAGAAATATTCATCATTTTTTTTATTGACAGCAATTTGGAATTTTTTTTGAGTCTATTTTTGTTTTTCAAAAAAGCGTTGAAAATTCTAAATTCACAACTCCTTGTTTAAAATAAAGACATACATTTTCAGAGTCTGTACTTAAATTATGAAACTTAGATATAATTCAGGATTTCATTTATAAATGTCTCTCTTAGTTTCTGAATTCCTGAAGTAACAAAAACTTGTTGAACTCATCAAATTGATTTTTATCGCAATGGGAAAATACTTCAATTCCTGGTTTGATGATAATTTTTTTTTTTTTTTGTTTCGATTATAGTCGTTTTACCATCTTTATGGCATTCGCGACTTTATCAACGTTGCAGTTGGCGGATCGTTATTGAAAAACTATCCGGTACAACTGTGTTCGATGTTTACTCTTGGGCTCGAACTCACGGACATCGGCTCAGGAGACAACAGACTTGCCAACTGAGCTATATCACAAGCCCATTTGATGATAATAAAATTAGAAATTAAACTGAAATTGTAAAATTTTATCTTGAATTTTGAAGCTTTTCTCATATGTGTTCAAAGCCAGATTTAGGAGAATGGAATAAGTAATTTTATTTTTTATTCAATGATTGGATTTTTTGTGATGTTTGTGATCTTATTTATTTTTCATAGTTTTTATTATTTGAGTAAAAACCAATCTGATGTAGTACAGGTTATCAAATTTTTACTTTATTTTTTTTTCTTAGCACTGATATTCGGTTTTAAATTCCTTTTTTTGTTTTGAATTTTGGTTCATATTATTCTTGATATCAAAATGTTTATATTTCAAGCATCTACTTCAAGATTCTGTTGAATCAAAATCTGTTCTTGACTTCTGATACTGAGTGTCGGATCCAAATTATGAATTTCAGCTTTAAAAAGTTTGGTTTTTTATATACCATTCATCATCATTTTCGATGTCTTTTTCTATTTCCATCATTTCATCTTACGGTAGTAAAACCCATATTTTGCCATTATGGACATTATGATGTCCAGCCAAATTTCGATGTTTGAAATGTGTCTAGACTTAAACATTCAGTTAGCGAAACTTCTTTGTGGAGAAATGAATCCAACTGGGTCAGTTCAAACTTCAGGAAAACGATAAGATGAAAACTACGCAAAATGTGGATCCTACTGAGAGACAAGGCGTATTTTTTTTGCATGTTTTTCATCTTTAGGCCACAGCTTAAAAAAAGATATTAATTAAAAAAAATATTCACAGGATTATAATTATGAATGAAATCATTAGTGATAGTGATTAGTCATTTGTAGTTTTACTTTATTTATATTGAAAATTCTTCAAATACAAAGTTTAAAACTAAAGTCTTTACTTCGAATCGAGTTTTCAAGAGTAGAAAATAACGATTTCAGATGCTGATTTCGGTTTTGATTCCGGCTTTTATATCCTAGAGAGAACACGAGTCCATCTATTTATCGAAATTGTAGATCCAGATCTGACCTTGAATCTTGAATCTTCGACACTGATTTTTTTTTTCATTCAGATCCTTGTTTGTGACTTCTGGTCCAGATTTTTTATCCTGGTTTTTGTTCCAGATCCCGATCGTAAATTTTGATCATGTATCCTAAATGCTCCAGAATTGATGCTGGACTTTGGTCCACCTAGAATCAGGATCAAGAACAGGATTTGAATAAAAAATTGGGAAAGATTAGAATTACACCCGTTTGAATCGGTTGTTTAAATTCTAAGAGATGGGCCTATTTAATTGTGTGATATCTTGCTAAGTGGTCCTGCTTACACATTTTTGTAACCCGTTTTTCTTTCAGAGATTTTATTGGATTCAAGTGCACTGCCCTGCCAGTAGACTGTGACCAAATTTGAAGAAAACGGATATTTTGTCTTCGGTTTGAAAAAGCCAATATTAATTTTAAAAATATAAAAGTTAAGAAAAAAATCTACAGTTACCCACTGGCAACAAGTTCAAAAGTCTCCCCACAAAACCACTAGAGATCTTGTCCCAAACAGTTGTGGCTGGTTTTTGACACTTCCACTGGCACCGAAACCGCTGTTCGTCCGCTTTTGTCATCCAACTTAGTCCAGAAGTTAGTGGTTGAACATGGCCGGTACCAAAGGCGGCACTTTGAATGAGGATCAACCCCTCCCCCGAAGAAACTTCCGACTTCCTTTTTCGAGGAAAGAAGGTTTTGTGACGGTGGGATTGCCTTTGCCACTTCTATCAAACTTGGTCGGGTTGCCTTATCCCTTGCATTTAGTGGCCGTTGTTGTCGGATCTCGCCCTGACTCGACAGGGATCCATTCATCATCGCACGAGCTAAGAAATATATAATAACCCTAAGAAATACCAGCACGTGTGTGTGGTGGAAGCTTCCTGGCCAAGTGAAGAAGTAGAATCAAAGCACGACCGGTTGCCCGGCAGGATATCAACTGGCGAGGAAAGTCCACGGCGGCGACAGTCTTCTATTCTACATCCCACAAAACATGGCCACATATGGAAGGAACATTCGAACGAAGCAAAGCGACTCTTCCGTTAAGTGGACCGGGTTTTTCCTCAGTGACATATTCATATTATGTCGCTATGATGGCCCTCCCGGATAAACTTTTCCCCAATGTAGGTCATAGAGGAATTGTTCGTATATTTTAGAATGAAATTAATAATTGAAGACATTCTGAATGATAATCGCAATTGATGGAGCATTCCCAAGAGTGAACAATGGAGATAAATTCAATTAAGCCTTCAATGTAAGTTAAGCGATTGACACCTTGAAAGCTGTGCTGAATATCTGAAACTCCGTTGAGGTTGTTTTTCTAGTTCTGAAAGACTATCTAAGCATTGTCTTTTGAATTACTCGTACCTCCAAGTTTCTACTACATTTGATATTTCCTTATGAAACTTTCACACAAGCTAGTTTAATACAAAATCTCATAACATATTTAATTTTTAATTTTTTTATCCTCGAGCAGGAAAAGCTCACTGGAGTTGAGGCACAAAACACTGTCAAAACATTATCATTCAATAACAGTTTCAAGAGTCAAATATTTGATGAAGTAATAAATCTCTACAAGAGCAGCTTCTTTCATAGTGGATTGAGCTATCATGTGTTTGTGGGTACTAAGTTATGACTAACACTGTAATATAGTTGAAAAATTTGTGATTTAATGTAAATTTTAACATTTAATATGTAATTGAACAGTAATATTTAATTTCTGGCACCACTGTAACTCGTATTTTTAATGAAAATGATGACAAATATTATAAAATAAAATCAAAATATCGATGATTCCAAACAATTGAGAAAATTGGTGAAATAGTTTCCAACATTATGATTTTGCTGATACCTTTTCATTGATTTTATATGAAAATACATGGAAGCTAACTTGAAATACCTGTAACTTTTTCCACGTGCGCCTCAATAATTTTAAGTGTATAACAAACTGGTTCCTGGCATTCAAATATTCACGTCTCAAAGTTTGTGTTATTCTGCAGCGTTGCAAGATTCAATTCCAATTATATTTTAATAATTTCTTTCACTTTTTCCATATCTACACAATTTTAACTTTTTCCATACAAATTTGAAGGTTTAGGAGGGTCACATTTGAGTAATCTGAAAGAGCTGAAACTTAGCCAACTGTTGTTATTCATTTGATCAAGATTGAGTGGCGGGAGCTAGACTAAGACATCAGAAACTTGCACAAATGCACTCATTCAGTAGCGGAAAGTAGAAAAAAAACATTATAGCGTAGGCCAAAGCCATGCAAACGGGAGAGGGGTGAGTTTTAGATGTTTAATTTTTCCCCATGGAGATTTTTTTTTCAATTGAAATTTTCATTTCACGAAATGAATTTGGCACAGTAACGGAAAAACTACTGAATCCCAAAAGGTAGTTAAAATATTTAATCAAAATTTCTTACTTGCACCTATTGTTCCTGTTTTGTTTATTGTATAATATATGTATAATATATAATATATGTTTGGGTACTGAACTATTACTCTTTTTTGGACCATGAACTTGAATGCCATTAAAAAAGTCAGATTTCTATAAAAAACATCAAAATCCTAATTGAATATTTTATTTTAAAAACTACCATGAATTTATATTATGTATTTTTAACGATTCAAATGAACTCCTGAATTCCTGTTATGACTTTCTTAAAATTTTTCCTCATCAGCAAATTTTTCAGCGGCATTACAGTTAGCAGTATTTCTGTGTTTTTTGTAGCTTATTTAACTTAAGCTGTTAAAATATTGGAAACGCTCAATAAGTTTTTATTTGCAACTTAATTGATTGTTTAGTGCTGAAAAAAAAATTAATGGCAGGTCTAAAAATTCAACAACAAAGTCGAAAGTGTGCTTTTGTTGGATCTTTTCTATTTTCCGGGATTTCCAATGATTTTTTTTTATTTTGGAAAATAGATAGTACCTACTATATTTCATGTTTATCATAGCAATGGTAGTTTTCCTTTAAACTTAGGCATGACCTGTTAAATAATGTGATTTATTCTTAATCTTTCTGATTTCTCAAAATGCTACCCACAAATTGAACTGTTTGTTTTACTACTAAGGAGAAAGAACTTTTCTAAAAACGTTGAAAATTTAATAAGAATTACTTTTTATGACAAACAGCGGTATGATAGGATAAAGGAAAAATAAGAGTACATTATTTGCATATGAGTGTCTTAAATGTATGCAAAAGTCTAAAGTAAAAGCACTCACCCTAGTGGACTGAATTACCCATTCAAAATTTTAAGTGATTTTCAACCATTATTTAAAGCCTTCAAATATAATGTAGACTTCTAAAAGTGATTTTTTGTTTTTGTTTTTAATATTGTTATTGTATAATGATAAATTTCCTAAATTTTCTCTATTTTGACTGGCACTTAATAAGCAAATATTTTAAAACTACCACTATTTCTCAAAGTTATTTGAAGATTCACCGAAAAAAAAATTATTTTTATTTCAATATTTTTTATTCTTTTATATAATAGCCACGAAATAAATAAAAAATCAACTAAATTATGTTTTATTTGTAAAAATCTGACCATTTGGAGAGTCAAAACAGCTTTTAGAGCATGGGTGGCCAAACCACGGCTTTCTTTTTGTGACCCGCAAAGCTTTTTCTCAAATGTTAAATGTGGTTTTAGTTTTATTTAAGAGTTGAAGTTTTTTGTTGATTTCTGTACCATTTGGAAATCTAGTTTATCAAAATCTGTATCAATCATTCAAGAATACCGTTTCAAATAAAGATATTAAAAAAAAAATCATTCACAGATTCGAGGTTTCATGAATTCCGACTTTTAAAGTCGGAAAAACCTGTATATTTCTTAATTTTTCAATATTTGATACACAAACTTTACTTTCGAATATCAGATGTGTATTGCGATGAGTTCTCTTTATTTAATATCTCTTTTATTCTTAAAGCGATTAGAGCTTTTAAATGGGTGCATGACACAAGTTTGATTTGTGATGCCTTTAATGAAAATAGCAATATTATATTATAAAACACTTTTAAAATTAAGTACGAAATTTTACCGAATTTCAAACATATTAATTTACGAATTAAACAACTCATTTTTCAGAGTTTTTAATTTTAGGTATTTTAAACCATGTCTTTTAAATTTGTGCAAGTTGCTAAAAAAATAAAACACAGCTCTCAAAACAAAAAAAAAACCTTTTTCGAATATGAGGAAAAGATTAATTTGCCAAAAATTTACAATATCTGTGACATCAATTTTAAAAGATGGAGACAACATGACTAAATGTTTTTACAAATTTGAATATTTTTTCAAACCTTTTCACCTAAGCGTAGGTGTTGAATTTTGAACGGAGAGGTCCTCTCTGTTTTTAACATTAGTCTAGTTTTCTAGTCTAGTTCAAGAAGTTAGTTAATACCAAGTTTTTGAGTGATTTTGCAAATGACATTAATCGCTTTTTCATTCATGACAAATGGGACTCCTAAAACCATGGCATTTTTAGAGATCAAATTTTTACTCACTTTGTCTAACTGAGCTCTGCAATTTTGCCGAAAAAAAAGAATTGCGTTTTTTTAGTTCAGAAACCTCTTAATTAAGAGTTTTTTCAAAATTCAAATTTCAAAATCTGTTAGGATAGTGTCAACTTTTGAAGACAAGAATTTTTGGGATGCTTGTACAGCCGCAGTCACTGTTAGAAAATCTAATTTTTTAAAGTACGCACTTCATTTCAGCCAGTTCAGTTTTGAAACTATCAATTATGAAAGTCTGGTTAGCTTTTGAATTAATAGTTTAAAAAAAAAATTTCTGAAAAACTTGGTTTGCAAAAGAATAACTGATCTTTTATTTTTTGTGAAGCGCTGCCGATTTAGTAACGACATCTGAAATGGGCATTTGTGAAGCAGTATGCACTTGTTAGAAGTGAGTTAATCTTTATGTTTCAGGACGCTCGCATTCGATACATATCATCACATCGTTTTCTTTGTCCTTTTTCTTTAAGAAAAGTTAGACAACTCAACATGATAAAGAAGTCAAAAATCGGAATGTATATATTTTGAATAACTGAAAGTCCAAGAGAAAAAAAAATTAATGTACCACTGTGGAATATCCACACTATTTTGAAATTTCTGCAACAAATGAACCCAACAGAAGTTTAAACCTTAAATTAAAAACTCATATGTTTGACATAACTGTTGCTCCATATTACATACATATATCTCTACTTAATTTGGTCTGAGTTATTGCTATTTTTTTTTAAATGTTTCTAATTTAGTAATGAAAATAAAAATTTGGTCCAAGAAACGAGCTCCCCATAATTTTTCTTTTTTTTAATCAATCTAAATAAATCAATACAAATTTGTTCCGAATGATATAAATCTGTCTTTCATACATACCTATATATTATTGAATCATATGAAATTTAAAATAATTTTATTATACTTTCATTAAAAATCAGTTATTCATTAATTTGCTCTGAAAATATAAAAAAAAAATGATGGTGTGGTCCACCATCCTATCGCATCTACAAATTTGGCCCACCTGTTGAAAATGTTGGCCATCCATGTTTTGATCATAAATCTATATACAGAACCCGTTCGTTTTTGGCAATATTCGATTTTGGCAACATTCAATTTCAGCAACATTCGATTTTGGCACATGTGCCAAAATGTGCCAAAATCGGATGTGCCATAGTCTGATAGTGACCTATCACCGATGCTATGATGTCGTGTTTTTTTATTTCTTTTTGGCTAAAGTTATTTTAATTTTATGAAGGATTAATCACCGTAATTTATACTTGAAGATTTAATTTGTCGGCGTAGCAGTGAAAATTGATGCCATTTTTAGTAGGGACATATAAAGTTTATGAAGTGTTTTTTATATAGGTGGATAGAAGGTTAGATGAAATGAAAGATGTTGAAAATGAGCGGGTAGAATTTATTTAGAAGCATATCATCACATATCAAATTTTCGTTCCTCACGGGCCTACTACTACTATGATGATATGCTTCTAAATAAATTCTACCCGCTCATTTTCAACATCTTTCATTTCATCTAACCTTCTATCCACCTACACTGTATCAAAAAATTGTCCGTACAGCACCTACCTTGAAATTCAAACAATCAAAAAGTGCACTTTTTCAGTCAACAAAAATACTTCAATAACATCATCTGCTGCAGAAACTTGTCCTTTTTGTGGATCAGTATTTAATATGTTTATGAGTTAAACCTTAAAAATAGTCTAATTCATTTTGTACAGAAAGTCCCAAAAACGACGTCAAAAAATTGTCCATACGCTTAGGCTTTTGACAAATATTAGTTAAGAAAACAGTTATGTATCAGTCTGCCAAACGCAGAAACGTGAGTTGAATATCAGTAAAGACAATTTCCAGTGGTCTGAGCGATAAATACGGTAAAATGAACGGTATATAGCATAAATCAGTAGATTTCAACGATTTGTGGATTAAATTAACAGGAAAATGTTTGCTCCTCACAAAAAAATACCCGTTGACATCTGGAAACTGATTGTTTACCTGAAGAATGACGGTAAAAGCTTGTCCGAAATTGCAAGTATAGTAAAACGGCCACGTTCGTTGGTTCAGTATGTGTTTCAGAACTTTAAGAAGACTAACTCCCTGGAGACTACTCGTATAAGCTGATAGTTGGTTTGATCGTATTTTCGGGTCTGAACCAAAAAATCATATTTATGCTTCTGTAGAGGCGTAATATGACTGATAAATCTTTTTATTTTCCTCCAATTCAATTTATTTTCCCGAATGAATGTCAAGTTTCCGGTGCCATTTGCGCTGAAAGCACCCCACACAATTACATGGCCACCACCATGCTTAACTGTCATGTCGGTCGCAAATTTTTGGGATCCAATTCGGTATTTGGATTACGCCATACTGCTACATGTCCGTCAGATCCAAAAATATTAAATTTGTTTTCGTCAGTGAATAGACGTTCTGCCAGAACTCTTCCGGTTCCAGGACATTTTTTGAGCGTATTCCAGCCGCTTTTTCTTATTCTTAGCAGATATAAACGGCTTCTTACGAGCAATACGTCCTCGGTATTTTTTCTCATGAAGTATGTTCCGTACCGTTTGAGGAATAACCTGTATGTGCCTATTCAAAAGTCTTCAGGTTGTCAGCTAGTTTCGGGGCACTGATTTTAGGATTCTGACTGATTTCCCTGACAATGATGCGATGGTGACGATCCGTAAGCTTCAGTTAGCGGCCTCTTCCTGGAGAAGTCCCCAGGGTGTTAGTCTTCTTAAAGTTCTGAAACACATACTGAACCGACCATCATGGCCGTTTTATAATTCTATGCGTACAAGTAAATAAATAAATTTCGGACAAGCTTTTACCGTAATTCTTCAGGTCAACAATCAGTTTCCGAATGTCAACGGTTTTTTTTTTGTGAGGAGCAGACATTTTCCTGTTAATTTAACCCACAAATTGTTGGAATCTACTGATTTCTGCTAAATAAAGTTCATTTTACCGTATTTATCGCTCAGACCCCTAGAAATTGTCTTTGCTGAGGTTCAACTCACGTTTCTGCGTTTGGCAGACTGATACATAACTGTTTTCTTGACTAATATTTGACAAAGGCCTCAGTATACGGACAATTTTTTGACGTCGTTTTTGGGACTTTCTATACAAAATGAGTTGGATTATGTTTAAGGATTAATTCATAAACATTTTTAATACTGATCTACAAAAACACTTCATAAACTTTATATGTCCCTACTAAAAAGGACCTCACTTTTCACCGCTAGGCCGACAAATTAAATCTACAAGTATAAATTACGGTGATTAATCCTTCATAAAGTTAAAAATAACTAACATTCTAAATATAACAAAAAGAAAGTGTTAAATGTGTCTACAACATAATAAAAATTAAAAAAAATTATTCAAAATATCAAAAGATTATGATAAATTGAGTTAATATTAATAACAATGGTTTATTTTCATTTAAAGGTAAGAAAAAAGTAAATGAAAAAAACCGTTCGATTTTGGCTACTCAAAAGGAGGTATTCCATCCAAGACAAATATTGTTTTCGCGTTATTGACGTTATTTTTCGTCAAATTGTGATGAAAATTTGTACATGAAGGTTATCAGGGATGGGAAATGGATTTCAGGTATTGAATTTCTTCTTCTTCTTCTTCTACTTCTTCTTCTTCGTTTTATGTTGATGGCCAGAGAATGTAACTCTATAACACCACTAATTCGACTATGGTATTGAATTTCGAGTCTCTGTGGTCGGAAAAAATGGGTCGTCCGTTTTAACTTTTAAATATTTTTGTGATATTGACGTTATTATACATCGGATTGAGGTAAAAATTTGCGCTCTAATATTTTAAAGAACGGGTAGTTGCTGGTTACGATTTTTGGTATTTATAAATTTTGTGGAAGGAGTCAGCCAAAGAGGTCCTTCATATTAACTGTTCGCTGTTTGTGCGATATTGACGTTATTATGCAAGGGATTGGTTTGAAAATTTGCTGATGGGAGTTTTGAAGGAAGGGCAATCGATTTCTGTTGAAAATTACGGTTAGTCTGCTGCTGTTCCGGACGCCGCTCCAACATTGCTGCCGATTGCAGCAGAACCAAAACAGTATTTGTTTTGGTTCTTCACATGCTTTGGGCAATTCGCAATTGATGATTGCTGAGAACAATAGGTTGATGATGATGTACACAGTATAAATGTCATCATCGTACACGCAACAAGATGCTAACTCATATTGTGGTTAGCAGTTACACTGCAGTGTTACCAGATATTCTGGGTAAGAATATCAAAGTACTCATTGAGAAATGAGTACTTTCCCGGTTAGGGAATATAAGAAGCGGAAAGTGACAATTAGCTATCGCTAATTAATATAGTTGTATTCTAGTGACCCCACAGACGAAACATGAACAAAGATAACCACTGAAACCTGCGTTTTCAACAATTTCAGATATCAAAGTTTGCAAAAGAGGCCACTGAAAGAGGTTTGATCTTTTGAAAATAATTTCGTTTTGAGGCAACGATCGAGTCGAAATTTTTACACGGTCAATTGATTTCTGGTTTCAGTATTTGTATCGAACGACATTAACTGTAAAATTTTTTTTGCAACAATTACATGAGTTTGTATCCCATCGAGATAAAAATTCATATACGGGGATTTTTTGGCACGGTCAATTCCTGATGTCAAATCTATATATATAAAACAGGGAGAGAGACAGACCATACAGAAATGTGCGAACACCCAAAACTCTTCACTGGATCATCCGTTTTGCATGCGATTTTTTTTGTTGTGTTCGTTTTCACGCGAAGAATAACACAACGGAGAGATAATTTCGAAAATGTTTTTGTGGAATTTGAAAATTAATTTTTAGTTTTTATTCGTATCAAATAAAAGTCATGGCACCCAATTTCCATTTTTTTCATTCGAATCACCCAGAGTATGAAGGCGCCAAAAGCAATCAAGGCTAACTGATGTGCATTCATCTCTCTATAGGAAGTTTTGGCGCCCATTTTCGTTGCAAGTGTTCTTTTCACGTGGCACCAGTAAAATGGATACTTGGAAGTGATTTTCTCTATGGGGTTCCGCAACTACGAAGCATAGCAAAGCCTGTACGAAGAATATTGACAAAATTTGTAATTTTTTGCATCAGAATTAAGGCAATTCTAAGATTTTTTAGATGTTTGATCGTTCACCGTTAATTTTTTTGAAATGTCATATTCTTTTAGCAACTCAAGCAATATGGCTGCAAAATTTCCAATAGACTCAAAACAACTTAATGAGATTGAATTGAAACATTTCATTACCAAATCATTTTTTATAAGTTTTGGTAACACCAATAGAAAGTCATATAACTGGTAAAAGATCACCTTAATATATTTTTTGTTAATTTTATCCAGTAAGTTTGAGAATTGAAGGTTATTAATTTTGTAATTCATATATAATCATTATCATAAAAATGGATTGGATGATCAGGAAACATTGGAAAATCCACACTACCTTTCATGCTCAGTGGTTAATCGGAACTTTTGAAAATTTCAGCTATATAGGACTTTATCTTGATATTAGATCCTACTCTCAGTTTCAAAAGTCAGAAAAAAGGATCGTAATCAATAATATCATCAAGTACTAAAAACTTGAAAGAATATAAAAATTAAATTTTAAATAAAAAGCATGCCACCTAAAATTTCGAACATTTAAGTAAAGAGAAAAATCTGAACTAATACACAAAAATACAAAAAAAGTTTCGTACCAGATATCAGATCTAAAAAAAACAATCTGTCAAGCATAAGTAAATTAAAGAATATAAACACTTAAATTCGACAAAAAAAAATTAAATCAAGATCAACGAAAATCCAGCTTTTAAATTAACGTTTTAATATATCTGAAAATCCAGATTCATAAAGCCAAATTTAGAATATTGATTCAATTTTTTTTGTCTTTATTTAAGAGGTTTTCAGCCACAGTCTGGATTGATTCAAATTAACAATAAAATTTAGAATTAAATTCAACTGTCTAGATAACAGTTTCTTATCTTACGATCATAAACCATCAATTTAAGTAATTTGTGAATATGTTAAATTTTTATTCCAAATACTCAAAATAGATTTGCTTTCATTCAGGGTTTGCCTGTTAAGAGAAAAATAATCTAAATACAAGAAAGTTTTAATTCTTTTTTTTTTTCTTTAATTCTAAGTGCAATTTGCCAATCCCTAACTGAAAATTGAAAAAAAAGATAATGATGATTATCACAAATTTCGAATACATTTTCAAACATTATATTGATTAGAAAGTGTTGCTGTAAAATGAAATGAATAGTAACTTTTTCTGAATTGTTAAATATTTGTCAAACTTAGCTCTGTTAATTCACAATGAACATTTGAAATAATTAAAAAAAAAAAATTATTTTATATTTATTATTCTTTAAATGTTCCGGGTCCATTTTTTAATTTTTCTATTCTGACGACCATGTTTAAAGAAACTGTAATGTATTTAAATACAGAGGTTAACACAAATCGAAAAAACAACTCTATTTATGACGACTCCAGCAAAAAAAGATCTATTTTCTGTTGAAAACAATCTTCAACATTTTTAAAATACTTTATCAGATAGAGGTTTTTGAATAGGAATGATGACTAAACTGAATTGAAACTTGATAGATTAAGCGTTCTTAAGTTACCGGAACTGATCTTTAGCAGAACTTTATTATACGCTACCTCAACAAGAAAATAAGTTCGCTAAACAAAAGTTAGCGAACTTATTATAGCAAATCGCATGAGCGTTTTTGTGTCACGAACTGCCGATTTTGAATATAAATTTATGTATGATATTTTCCATTCCATTAGAGGTTTTTTGAATGAACTTAAAATAATGAAATTCAATAACGAACCATAATTCTGGTTTTTTTTCTGATACAAAGGTATCCACTAGCTTTTATACACTTAAAAGGAAGGCTGACTAAGGAACAGTGATAAAATATAAAAAAATACTCAAAAATTACAGGCTTAACAAAGTTTGCCGGGTCAGCTAGTGTAGTATAAAACGACAGGAAAGTGATCGTACGTATTACGTGTTCAACATTTTTGAAATTATTGCTTAACAATGCATTCGGGAATGCATCTAGAAAATGCCTGGCAATTGACATTCATTCAAACAATTTATGACATGTTCAAAATCGAAAGCGAAACGAAGTGTGTTTGGGATACGCTAGTCCCTTATACAATTTACCAAAAAATCATAAACTCGGCTGAATTCCAATCGATTTCTATGAAATTGAGTGTTTAAGAATCGTTTTATTACTATCAAAGAATATATTAGTTTTTTTTATAATAAGCCGAAGTTTTCTCCTATAATAAAAAAAATCCTTTTTTTGGCGTGAAATCACTTATTAGCGACTGGTTTTGTTCGATTTTTAAAGCAACAATATTGGATATAAACAAATTCTTTTTTCTACACAGTGAAGCAGCTTCAAAACATATTGAATTTTTTCCCAGAAAAAAATTCTCTTTTTTCTGTTGGTTTTGAGATTTTTTGATACGCGAACGGATAACAATCACTAGCACGTAGAATGTGTCATTAGGGTGTTTCTCTTTAATGTTTTAAAGTTTACAAGTTAAACAAAGGCCTTTGCATATTAAATAATCAATTGAAAATTATTTCAGATACAATGCAGCATTTGCATGTTGATATCTCAATTATCACTCGTTTGTTGCGCGGCTCGCCTCTATCAGCGAAAATGGTCTTCACAAGATTCTACCAACCTTCCTTAAGGAATCGCCTAGGATGCTCTCTCATGCATGTCCCCAACAGGAAGTAGGACATTTAGGAAGATTCTTGCTTTCACGACTTCCTCCTTCAACTTGGCTTCGGTTATCTTCTGGAAACTAATGTTGAACATCATTAAGCATCCACACTAGTTATACTGCTAGCTGACACTTGCGGCCATTTCTACGTTACGACGACGACGACGACGCATCCATAAAACAACATACACTCACAACTCAGGTTCTATAAATAATTCAACCAAAGACCCGGAACGACAACTTTCTCCGGTGTAGGTTCTACTTATATAGGACCTGGTTACTGCTGTCTTGAGCTAGGAACAGTACTATCCCGGATAAACACCATTCCGGGACTAGGTCTCGTTGTTACCCCCTTTCCAGGAGCTTCTGAAATGGCCCGAACGGTGCCGCGTTAAACTTTGCTGCGGATGTTCACTTTATAAACGTATGCGCGACTGAGGTAGTTACTTAGAAGGTGAGGTGGGGGACTAACTATGCCATCGAGATGCCATCTAGTTGTGAGGAATGTCCAAAGAAAACGTGAATGGCTGACCGTTGTGACTAATCCGATCTGGAATTGCTTTACCAGAATGCAAATTGAACGAAGCTAGAAGGAATACCGCAAAGCTGTTAGAAAGTTCAAAATTTGTGTCATAAAACCGCTGTTATTTTTTACCACAAATGGACAACATAATTAAAAGTAATTTAAATTTAATCGATTAGGGATTCTCGATAAAATTCTATTGAAGATTCGGTACGTCTTTTTCCGCAGCCCCACTGATCTGTGTTATGCGTGGAAAATAAACTTTTCTCTAAAGCTGAAGCAGGAGACTCCAGAAGTTTAAGTTGCAAAAAGCCGTGGTCGGTCGCAGACTTATGAATGTCGCCTGGAAATGGTCGGTTAGTGTCTCGGCTAGTAAACTACAGCACTCTCGATGAACTAGCTCCGGCCCTACTTCCGTCGTGTCCACAGCCCCTCACTAAATCCCCAGGTGAATTCCTGGGACTCTATGTAGAAGACAACGATATGCCAGGATTTCGGTCACGGATGCCATGTGCGCCGCCCAAAAGCAAACCACCTTACATACAGACATCTGGATGTTGGCACTAGGAGGGGCTTGAGAGCCACAATTATTGGTGCAATATCTTTGTGCGGATGGCGCGGCGTTTGGCCGACTCCGGGAGACAAGGAAGGAAAAATGTAAATGACACGTAAATCATTCGAAGCGATTTGAACTTCCGGTTGTTGGTGCACAGTGCTCTCAAAGGAGGAAAATGGTCACGCACTTGTAGTTAATCTTTTATAATGAGGATTGGAAGCAATGTATGTATTTGACGTAAATCAAGGATCCATAAACATTTTCATGCAAATTAATGTCTCCAACTCACGAAACTGCTTAAAAACTGGAAATACTACTGTTTTATTTATATCTCCTAATATTCTCAAGTACGTACATGTATCAGAAATATTTCAAAATAAATAACATAACATAACATAACATAACATAACATAACATAACATAACATAACATAACATAACATAACATAACATAACATAACATAACATAACATAACATAACATAACATAACATAACATAACATAACATAACATAACATAACATAACATAACATAACATAACATAACATAACATAACATAACATAACATAACATAACATAACATAACATAACAAAACATAACATAACATAACATAACATAACATAACATAACATAACATAACATAACATAACATAACATAACATAACATAACATAACATAACATAACATAACATAACATGGCCGGTAAAAGAACTGTTTCATGCACTCAGGCATATTCTTATTACAATTTTCATAAGATGCTTCTTATGAACCGCTATTTAGGGCGTAAAATTGTTATTCATAAGAGTCTCATGAAATTCTTCATATTCTCATACGAAGTTCTTACGAAAAATAGAAGAAATGGCAGTGTGAAAAAATAATGAACATATTAATTCCATCAGTCATGTATTTCAACGTCTTCAGAAGCACTCACTAATTGTAAAGTTATTACTTTTACTGATGTGCGCATGATTTTATTCTCCTAAATGGTAAGTTTGAGTTGAAATTTATATTTAGTTGAAAATATTTGAAAACTCAATAGGAACATTTTATGTTTTATTTACTTTTCAGCTTTGTTACCGGCAATAAAGCCCGAAGTCTAAGGTCCGAGGTGCAATAAAACTTTTTTATTGAACCGGGTGTTGAAAGGCAGCTGATTGTCACCATGATGTTTTTCCATACGAATTAAGCAGGGAATAAAATAAAATAAAAAATAACCTTAAATTATTTTAATTTTATGTGACATTTTTTTCCCATAATAATATCTTATGAAAAGCAATAACCCCCTCATTGAAACCGGTAATCATCCCTTGTGTTCATTCTATCGTAAGACAATCTTATGAATTTCATTATTTTTTCTTATGGCGCCACTTCAGAAGAGAATCTTATGGCTTACATAATAGGATTTTTCTGAGTGTGGGTTTTGATGATAATATTTATTCTTTAACATTTTTTCAGGAAAATGTATACATTAAGAATAGTAAAAATATTTGATTCTAAGAGTATCTCATTATTTGGCTTTTAGTTTTTTTATATTAAAAGTTATTCATTTCAAATAATTACCTTCGAAAATATGTCCTAAAAGTATTCAATTTGTTTGATGCTTTTAAAAATAAATAAGGGATCTTGAAGGCTCCATTCAAAAGAAAAACTTGTTTAAAGTTCAACTCGGATTTAATTTTGTTGAATCTCAACACTATTGGTGACCCTGAGATGTTAGTGAAAACGCCTGGATGTATACTAGCTGTTTGATTCGTTTGGACTACCGCTATAATGTTGCCAGAAATCTAAGCATATTGTTTGTTTGCTAAGATTTGCGCGGTTAAAACTGTAATCGTTATGCAAAGACAATAAAATATTCTCTTAAGTTTTAGTCGTTGACAAGAGAAGGTGACATGTCCATTTTCCATCCGAAATAAATATATCCAGAAAGAACTTTCCAACTCGATACATTCAGCTTTTAATTTTAATCTTTTTTTAAGTATCTTCTTATATAAATATTGATAAACAGCAACAATATAAAATATTTAGAGCTGAATTTTCCTGAACCTGAAGATTAAATTCAAGTAATTTTATCAACAATAAATGATCATTTTTAATTTATTTCATTATTAAAATACTCTGAAAAAAAAACAAAAATTTTGATTTTTCAAAGAACGCAATCTGAAAAATAAGTTCTGATCTTATTTAATAGAAGTAGTTTTCACCTGTTTTGTGTTTTGTTTTAAATAAAAATTCTTCATTTTGAACCTGAATGAAAATTCTGAATTCCTTATTCAAAAAAGATTTCAGAATCAATATTCCAAACCCAATTTCCATATAATTATGAACCATGAACGGCCTTAACCAGAAATCTCTGATTCAAATTCTAAGTCTATGATTTTCTATATTAATTATTTCTTCAATTGTTTTTCGTTACTCAACCAGTAAATCGGAACCAAAAATCCGAATGTTAAAACTCTGATAAGTTAATTCTGGATCACCTTTATGAAACTTTTTTTACGATTCAATTCTGCATAAGAATCAAAAGTAAAAATTTCAAATCTGACTCTTGAAAATGGTTTGTGAATTCAAATAATTTTTTGGAATATAATTTTAAATTTTCCCGATCATAGAAAATTAATTTAAATTCAGTTTAAAATGCAAAATCAAGTTTCGAATCAGGATTCAGTTCCAATGATAAACCGAACTGAAAATCTAGAATAATAAAATGGATACAGATTCTAGAATCCGGTTACACGCAACAAATTTTGATTTTAATGAAAAAAAGTTGAGAACCAGAAAATTGGAAATGATTCAAATCTAAGTTCTTCAGATTTTTTCGGCACTTATCCTGGCAGGGCAAATTTGGGCTGATTAATCTGTAAAGATTGCAACATCCAGGCATTCGATTTCAAAGTTTACAACCCAAAATTTGAGTGATATCCAGGCAAATTTTGGAATGCTTAAAAAAAATCATAAAAAATTGAAATTTTTTTTCCATCGAAACACATCAGCCAGACTATTTGGATAAACTTGACCCGCATAATTGATTCGGACGCAAAACATATAAATGTGATCACGCAATTGTTACTTAGTTTATCGGAAGAATCGATGAAAAGTGATGTCCTTTTAACTTAGAAAATCTTCAAATTTTGAAGTTTTATAGACGGATAGAAAGTAAGAAGAAATGAAAGATGGTGAGAATAACAAGGTAGAATTTAATAACACAGATAAATTAAGGAAAAAAATCATGGAAATCAGGCAACTTTAGTGAGTCTAATCTTATTGAAAATTTGATATTCAAAGCTAAGAACTGTTCCCATAATTCATGCATCAACTTCTATTGTGAATTAATTTTGATAGCGTTTTTTGAGTTCAATCTTGAAATATTTATCAACAAGTGAGACAAGTTTTGAAAAACTGTAGTTGAATTGCGGACCAGGGATAAGATTTCGATGTTTTGGGCTTTGTTCTGAGTCGAGATTGTTACTCTTTATTCAGTTTAGTCGTTCATTAAAATTTGATAATGAATTTAAAATTTTGAGTTCAGAGTAGAACATTCTTCTTAACATTGTTAACACAACAAAACATGAAGAAGAAAAATACCGCCGCATAAAAAAGTTGTTGACTGTCGCAAAACCGAAAAACGGTTTTAAAATTTGAAACTTGTTTTTATGAAACCAATCGTTTGCATAACTTTTGGGTAAATTACTATTTTCCAATAGTGCGGTTACAAATGTAGTCTTTGGATGAAATATTTGTCATAGTCCATTAGCTTTAAGAAAAACCATTTTCAAAAGAAATCGACTGAAGGGGGCCAAAGTTATTCATGAAAAACAGGATTTTCATGTTCCTCCCGAACAAAATGTCCCAAAATCCCATACAAATTTTAGTCTCTTTGAGCAACCTCTTCTTATGATCTGATCTGGCCCAAATTTGGCATGAAACCTTGCACTAGGTCTAGAGTTAATATAAGCCTGCACCGCATAACTTTTTCTAATGTAGGGTCATTTGGGGCACTCTAACATCTTCATTCGGTTATTCAAATCTGGCCTAGGAATTATCAAAATACTAAATATTCTTATCTAAGAATCCGTATTATGCAATGCAATTTGTTAAAAAAATTTAACTATTCTAAATAGAAAAGAAAAAAAACAGACACCCCTTGAAAAAAAGCCCAGGCACCCAGTAGGCTTAACGGCTCTGCATCTAACAGACAGATCTTCATAACATTCTGGAATAACACAAAGAAATTTTCAAGTTATCACTGTTTTGCTTCACAATTCGTTGGAAACTTTCCCGTTTTGCGATAACGAGTTTGGTTGACTGATATTTGCAATTTAACTCGTTTTGTGGTTGTTATGAGCCACTGTCTGAATTTCAGATTTTGTAGAATTTGTCTAAAGCTGTAGCAAAAAAATTAAAGTGTCTAGAGATATGTTAAAAAACATCGAAAAATGATATCAAAATAAAGATTTATTTTTCAAAATTCAAAATTTTGAGATTGCAGGAATAAAAAAAGTTATTATATAAGTGCAGTTATATTGTTTTTGTTAAAATCTATGAACATGTTCATGATTTTAAAAATAATAACCTTAATAATGTCCTTGTCATTTTAGTTCAGATTCGTGAAAAGATATAAAACCTTGAACAAAAAGGACTGAACTTTTTTCGTTTAAATAGAGCGAGATTTTTTTTTAATTAGGATTTTAACAGGGGATTGTTTTCATAAAAAAAAATTATAAAACATTTTTTCTAGCCCAAGAAACTAAAAGGAGAAGTTGAACGTAGGAGGTACGAAAAACTACATCCGCTATTTCCAAAAACGATCAATAATTTTTTTTCACTTTTTCTGGTTAGAAGGAAGTCTTTTCTTAGTGGAAGATGAATATAGTATTAACAAGAGAGGTATCAGTTTTAAAAAAATCTTCAATTCAGTTTTGTGATCATCTGGAAATGTTAATCTTTATACTAATATATATGAAAATGATTTTTTTTCTGTCTGTCTATTGTTTTCTATAAACTTGAAAAATACTGAACCAATTTACGTGCAACTTGGTAGATGAAGGATTCTGAAACCGGTAAAGGTTTTTATCATAGTTTGGGATACCTCCCTCTCACTGGAAAGGGAGAGGGGGTCTCTTAATCAAAAGTTGCAAGTCTCCATAACTCGAGAATTGATGATGCTAAAAGAACCAAATTTGGCATGGGAGTGTATTTCGGTACAAGCATATGGAACCAAATTTGGCGTGGTAGAGTAAGTATTAGGAAACGAAGAATGTTTCTATAGTTATTTGACACCCTCCCCTTCTTTCAGCGGAAAGAAAGAAATCGGGCGGGAAGGTTTGCATTATTCGAGAACTATAACAGCAAATGGGGCATGGAAGGGGATTTGAGTACGACAAATAAATCTATGAATATTTGGTATCCCTCACTCCTTCAAAAGGCTGAATGAAAAGCTGATCGAGAAAATGGATGAAAATTTTTGCATGTGAGGGTATTTGAATACGAGTAATGTTTCTGTGATAACTTGAAGCCCGTCCTTTCTTTCATCGGGAAGATAAAAAGGGGGAAGGTGGGCTCCCATACAATTTTTTGGCATAACTCAAGAATCGATCGAGCAAATGAAACCAAATTTGGCTTCAATTTGAGTACGAAAAATCTTTCTTTGAATATGAGTTTCTCACTCCTCCATTCAATGGGGAGAAAGGGAAATGGAGCTCTCAAATGTATGCTTAACTCAAGAACTTATTACTCAAATGACACCAAACTTGGCGTTGGATAGTATTGCAGTATGAGAAATATTTCTATGAAAAATAATTTGTTTCCTGCAGGAGAAGAATAGGATTGTAAATAAAGGAAAGGAGTAAGAAGGCTTGCATGTATTCTTTTTACAAAATCCTCGAAATTTATTCAAGAAATTATCAAAGTTTGACATTGGTAATCATTTTGGTATGGTTCTATAATCATTTGAAAACCATCCTCCTTCCAGTGAGTAGGTACAAAGGAAGAGCGAGGTTGGTTTACAGGTTGTGTTATAGTTGGATGAGTAATTGTGTTGAAAATATCTTTTTTGGAAAAGTGTGAAGAGCGGGGTCTCTTACAAATTCATTGTAAAATGGACAGAACTTGAACGATATTTAAAAGATTATGATCAAATGGGCACAAAATGAAGTTTTTGAAGTCATAATTAAGCAGAATATGTCATATTTCGAACAACTTTCAGGTTATTTTCATAAAAATGATTCTGAAGCATAATTTGACAAAAGACTTTGATTGAGAATGCAGATAGACCCCTATCGCTTTTGGAACGGCCCCATGGGCTTCCATACAAAAAAAAAAACGAAAGAGATTTTTAGATGAGGGAAAGTTGGCATTGAATTTTTTTTACGGAAATGAAAGCGATTTTTATTTTGTAAAACCATCACTTATAAACGGGTGATCGGAAAGCCAAGAAATTTGGTATCCGAGAATTTTCTGGGCCTCAGATGATTTGTGTAATAGCTTGAAAACCTTCCCTTGAGGGAAAGTGTACTCCAATCAAAAACAGCATGAAACATTACCAATTTGGAAATTTTTTGAGAGGACTTTTATAAAAACTGGTTCACAGATTATTTTGACACTAAGCTTAGATTTCTTTTTCTGAACATTACTTTGAAAAAGGGGATTCCATACAAAATAAATTTAGAAAAAAATTCAATTGATGTTAAAGAAATTGGATATGCAGGAATGTTTTGATATGATGATTTGAAGCACCAATTGACTATTACAACTTTCAAAATAATGTTCTGAAGGACGATCTGTTTAAATCGAATTATTCGAATGAAGTGAGTTTTGATACTCGGATGTTTGTCGAATAGTGGGGGATGGATCGTAAAATAAATATTTGAAAGTTCCTCCTACTTGAGGGAAGGAGGGCTTTAATACCAAATCCTTATAGTGGGAAGATGTGGAAGAAGAAAGGAAGCTCCAATCCTTTAATTAATTAGGAAAACTATACCTTATCAAACAAAAGGAAGTAAATTTTTCATGGGAGTGTACTCGAGTACGAGAAATAACCATACAGAGGGTAGATAAGGCTATTATCATTTAGTTTCCGGGCAGTTACAAACGTGTGTATTTTAAAAACAATTCATTTGATCGAAAAACTTTCTACGGAGGAAATGAAGGTGTTAATATGACATTTAATGTAAAAATATAAAAAAAAAATATCAAAGTTATGAGTTTTCGGCTGTGATATACTTTTTAAAAAAGCAACTATCAATCTGACGGTCAACCAAAAACTGAACTGGTCAATCAATTTTTATTTCTATTTATGTCAATCGCATACATATTTTTCTTACTACTAATGATACGGTTTTCCCACGCGCCGATAGCGTCAGCATGAAATGTGTCTCTGGATACGCGCAGCTAGCGTCAGCATAAAATGTGCCTCTTGATCCCGATGCGTCGCTGGATTTCTTCTGTCGTATGATTTAGGCTGGCTTAGATTGAAATGGTGATAACTTCAATGATTTCAAAACTCTTACTTTTTAATTAAATCTCTTTTTTATCTTTGCACACTTTCTTCAGTTATGTATTGATTTAATTTTTTTTTACCACAGAAGCAAAACCTTTTACACAACCTCACCTCAATATTTTACACAACCTCACCTGAAAAAAATCAATGAGAATCTGGTTGGAACCTTTTCATGAGTAGGCATCTCGAAGAAATTAATCTCTTAAATCCGGTTTTAACATAAATTTTTTTGTCCATCTGAACACATCTATCATACTGCGTAAAAACCGGATGAACAGATTGCGATCTTTGGAACTGATCATTATTAGTTATTTACTTGGTGTCTACTAGTCAGGCAACACTTTTTGCCTGCCGGAAATGGATATTTTGCATTATTTAAGGAGTCTGCATTCAGTTATCCCCACTAACCAAAGACTTTTTACCATATTTAAGATCAAGGGTTGCACTCCAATGGTTTGTTTGAACTTCGTGTGGCTCCTGTAGTAGCTCTTTATACTTCTTAACCATTTGATACGAAAAAAAAAATCAGAAAAAATCACTAGCTTATGATATTTTATGTCAATAATGAAGAATTTTCGAGGTGCAAAATGCTTAAAAGGAGCAAATTTTGTGCAAAATTATTTTACCATGTCTTTTCGCATCGTAAATATCTCAAACACACGTTATTTAAAAAATCTATCAAAAATAGGCAAGGTAGTCCTTTTCATAACCAACAAAACGCTACTAAAATTTTTGCATATCCCACTCTATTAACGAAGCTATCACCGAAATAAAGTGCTCGGATACTAAATGATCATAGCCTTATACTGATAAATCAAGGCACTAATGCAATTTCTCTTAAACTCAAGTAAGGCATCTGTCCTTCATTTCATACGCGAGACGATAGGAGAAAAAAAGCTTTTTTTATAGTTTTCTGCATAACTTAAAAACTAAGAAAGCATATAATTCCAATGGATTCATGAGATGCTATTTAGTTACGAATTTTTTTTTCCTGATCTATATTTGATGGGAGAGGATAGGGGAATCCCATAAGAGTAAAACATTCATTTTTGCATAACTGAAATGCTTATGGAGCAAATAGAAGCAGAGTACTAATATTAATAACCTTACAAATTCTTGGTAAGGTTTTAAAAGAAAAAAAATATTCAAAAAAATTATAATAATTATTTCCAGTATTGCAGTTCGAAGTTTAAGTTGCAGCTTCCATTTTAAATTTCAAGTTCCATTTAACAGTTTAGAAATTTCAATTTGACGTACTGATAAAAATTTAAACAATTTCAAAAGGTGTTGCAAAGCACATCGGATCAGCTAAAGGGTGATACGATCAAAATTTGGTCAATATCATCATGACGTATTTCTTTCAATTTTGCATTTAAAACACCTGAATACCCCTTATTTTGAAGGTGTATGTGTAGAAGAAACAGCGTATCAAAATTTTGGGGAACGTTTGTCGACAGCCAGGAAGTCTGGATCGGGGGGAAATCGAAAACCGGAAGCCGCTGAGACGACAAAGAGAGTTGCCGGTAGTTTCATGCGAAACCCTAACCTCTCTCTCCGAGATACCGTAAATAAGCTGGGTGTATCGTCTACAACCGTGCATCGAGCCAAAAAACGAGCCGGACTTTCAACTTACAAGAAGGTAGTGACTCCAAATCGCGATGATAAACAAAATACGACAGCCAAAGCGCGATCCCGGTGGCTGTACACGGCGATGCTGACGAAGTTTGACTGCGTTGTAATGGACGACGAAACCTACGTCAAAGCAGACTACAAGCAGCTTCCGGGACAGGAGTTTTATACGGCAAAAGGAAGGGGAAAGGTAGCAGATATTTTAAAGCACATGAAACTGTCTAAGTTCGCTAAGAAATATCTGGTTTGGCAAGCCATCTGTACCTGTGGTTTGAAAAGCTTCATTTTCATAGCTTCCGGGACTGTCAACCAAGAAATGTACGTGAAAGAGTGTTTGAATAAACGTCCGCTGCCTTTCCTGAAGAACGTGCAGGTGATTCCCAAGGACAAGAACCCTCCCAACACGCCAGAGCTTGATGGTAGGGGTTAAGCGTAAGGCCAGGCAATTAAGATTTGGAAAAGCTGAAGCCTAACTGAATATTTTTCCTGAATTTTATACTTATTAAACTTGAAGAAATTTAATTTGATTTTTTAAATAAACGATTTCACAGATTTACACGCGTTTTCCCTTGACCAAATTTTGACCGTATCACCCTTTAATAGTGAAATACAAAAGAGTAAAATTTCTAAATTGAAATGATCAGAGCTTGAATTTATTTTTTTAATACCTCTTGTTCTATTCAGAAAAAATATTCCGATTCATAACTTACTTATTAATTTTTTTTTATCTCATCGATATTTTAATGCTTCAAGATTGAAAAGTCTCCATTTCATCGATTTTTTTTCTTTTCAACCGTCCTTCAATGAAACAGATTGTTTTTTATTTTTATACTCGCAATCGTGTTATCAGCTTTCTTTCCAGAACTTACTAGATCAAGAAGCATGAACATAGATTTTTCTTTCTAAAGACATTGGTTTGGAAGCAATTAAACGTTAAACAATGTATACACTACTGGATTGTAACCACTGAATGGAAACCACTGTGCGTAGTAGCGGTTACATTTGTTATGCAACTCCTTCCTCGTTGATTTTTTGCATTTACTATTTTCCTACCGAAGGAATCCGTAGCAGCTGACGGAAGCAGGAAAAAGCTTCTCGGTTCTTACTAGCTCTCTCTCTCTCTCTCTCTCTCTCTCTGGTGGAAACCATGTTGTCACTAAGCCAGCGGCAAAAGTCGCCTTTTCTGGAATGACTGACTGGTATGAATGTGCGGCATTAGGGCACGATCTTTATTGAATGCGCACACACACGCTCATATGTGTGTGTGTGATTTCATATTCCGGAATTGTTCCCGGGCTCAATTGTCTTTCTTGCTGCATATTTTTCCTCCACCATTCTTAGGTTCTAGCTCGGATTGCCCGGGTTTGGCTAGAAAGGCAAGAACGATGGGGCTTAAAATTCTTATTGCACTAAAGTGCAAACTTATGTCCGCACGTGTTCAGCCCGTTCCACATGGGGTGTGGTAAAAGTTGAATGGTGTCGCCTTGAATGCCATCAGAGCTCCATTGTGATTTGAATAATTATTTACACGACGCAAACGAGACAACGCTATCTTGACAGAGCGTGCATCGATTGCTTGAATCGAGAATTTTGAGCCATCTCGGCTTTCCATTTGTTCAATATTGACTTCGAAACACATGGAAGTTTTGGAACATGAGCTTGCTAGAGACGTTTATGTTTGAAATCTCCCATCTTTTAATCATCTGACACGTCATCTTCTATCAAGAATAAATTTACAATCGCCGCTTTCGGTCTAACCATAATTCATGCTGTAAAATTGGAAAGCAGAAAACTATTTAACAACATTTTCACGTTATGTGAACGAAAAAAGAAACCGAGCATCACACATCGCATAGCCATAAAAAATCGATTAAATTATACTGCAATGAAATTCATCTCACTTGCTTTGGCGATGTAAAAGGAAAACTTTTGCTGCTCATTCACATGGGAAACGACGAGCCGACAACGAACGGAGGCAATTATTCACGACCCAGGAACAACTTTTCCTCATTCAAGGAGGGGATCGATCCCAAAAATCGACAAGTGAGCGCTCGGTTATAGAGTTGTTGCAACTTTTTTTTCCTTCAAAGTTGTTGATGTTGTTATTTGAGCCTGCAACGAGGAAACACTCTGTCACACTTTAGAGAGAGGGGCCCTGTGATGTGTTGATACATGTGAGCTCCTGTAGTGTATGGTAGTTAAAGTGCCACACGAATCGACTCGAACAACTATCCAAACGATCAAAGTTAATATTGATTTATGCTCATAAATTGCATCCTCCGGATGAAATTTGATGGAGCTGATGGAAATCTGCTAATACTAATAGGAGATTGGATAAAAATTTATTTATTTTTCACAGCTCGGAGAACAATTTCCATTTGTTAATGAATAAATATCGCATCCCAGGAACTATTTACTACATGTGCTAGAAAAAGTACCGATTCAAAAACAACCCTCTTGTTTGCAGGTGAAGGCAAATTGCAAATACCACCTAGGTACCGACAGGTTGACCTAAACCAAAACAACACTCCCTTTCCACCATTATTTTTTTATGTCCCACAGTCATCGAGCCACATGTTTGCAATACTAATTTTCACATGTTTGATAAACATCACAGAACTGTTGTGTTCAATGTAGAAAAAGTTGCACTGCATCACCGGCTGAATAGTTGTCGGATAATTACTGAGCTAATTTCTAGTTCAGGAAGGGTGCTGATAGGTTAAAGAGAATTAAAATGGTATAGTAAGGTGGGTAAAGGACGTTTTGAGATTATCACAAACTGGGAACAGCAAAATTTAAAAAAATCTGGCGTGGGATGATTATGATCTAGGAAGCCTTCATTACGACTTTTTTTTTCGTAGAAGATAAAAATAAAGTCTGTTTCATTTAATATTGGAACACAAACAATTGCGTGTAGTTCAGTCATTTATTAACGAATTCATAATTTGTTTTTCATACAAATGTAGCATTTTCTTTACTCTTTCATAAAAAAAAATTTAAAAAAATTATTCATTGCTGTTTCGAAGAAATTCTCGTACTTTTCCCGTAATACGGCACATTAGGTGGCGCACACCTTTTTCGTCCACCGTTTTGGCGATTTGATTCCACCAGTTCTTCATTTGAGTCATGTTCCTAACAAGTTTTCCCTTTGCCTTAAGCCTCCGCTTCGTGATTGCCCAGTATTTCTCTATCGGCCGGAACTGGGGGCAGTTTGGGGGGTTGAGGTCCTTCGGTATTACGCTGACCCCGTTCGTTGCGTACCATTCCATAACCGTTTTGCTGTAATGGCAGCTTGCGAGGTCCGGCCAAAACATTACTGGACGGTCGTGGGCACGAATAAACGGCAGAATCCGTTTCTGTAGGCACTCTTTTTTGTAGACTTCTGATGTCATTGTCTTGTCATTGAGAAAGACTTTGGTTTTCTGTCCACAACTGCATATCCCCTGCCAAATCATGTACTTGCGGGCGAATTTATCCGCAAACACGAACTTAAATTTTGCAGGTACATCCCCCTGAGCCGTCGCCAAATAAAATTTTTGACCTGGGATTTGCCCAAAGTCCGCCTTCACGTAGGTCTCATCGTCCATCAGAATACATCCGTCGAACTTGGTCAGCACTTGGTCGTACAGCTTTCGAGCACGGATTCTGGCCACATTGTTCTGCTTCAGCGTCCGATTTGGCTGTTTGCTGGCTTGGAATGACCTTATTCCTTCCCGGAGACGAATTCGTCGCACCGTACTGTGAGCGGCCTGGAACTTATTGGCCAAATCGCGGTCTGAAAGATTGGGATTCCTCTTGACGGCCTTGATGACTTTCCCACGCAGTTTCCGGTCGACAGTTTCACTCCGACGCTTCGAATGCGGCTTCCGAGCCGTCGCCAATGTTTCCTTGTACTGCTTGATAACACGCCATACGGTATTTCTGGGCATTTTAAGCTGTTTAGCTAGACAAGTCTGCTTCATTTAATATTGGAACAAATTCTTTTGCTCATTGTGGCGCTCCTAGTGGACGGATTTGGAAACTTTTTTCACCCACGTGTCGTGATTGAAAGAATTTGATATTTGAGCTATAATACTTTATCAAACTGCTTGATTTCTTCATAAACATTCATAAGCATGATGCAAAATGATGAATCAAAGGTTTGAAGCTGAATTTGAATCCAAAAAACGGGGTTGGAATTCGAAAATACTAATGTTTTCTAATAGTCAAACACTAATTCTCTAGTTTTATGTCATAGATGGTTGAACTATCTTGCAACTTAACCAAATTTATACCCATTTTCGAATATCCGGGATCATTAAAGGTGTGCTGGATGATTTTGGTCAAGAAATAAGTATATGGTACCGTGTGAACGCCTTGGAAATTCTAAATCACTAAATCCAAAAAATTAGAATTGCATTAAGGTTGCTAAAAGTAAATTTTTTGGACCGATAATCAGAAAAAAGTTGTACTTTCCGATGGGGCTTGATGGAACAGACGGCTTGCAGTATTTTTGGTTTGATTTGCAATTGAATCGGAAGTTGAGATGAGCAGGAATTTTGGCGGTTGTATCTACATTCTTGTGCTGGTTCTTTTGCAAATCCGGAAAAGCTTTTTGCAGTGTCAACTCCAACAAAACTGTGTTGGAAAACTACCTCGAAATGATGAATATAGGCCTAAATAAACCTGGAAAATCAATATTGAGACTTCATTTGGTTTCAACTGCAAGATAGAGCTGCCATCTATGACTTGAAACTGGAAAAAGTGTGGTTTACTGAACAAAATCAAAGTTTTTGAATTCCAACCTGTTTTTTCTGATTCTTAATAAACCCAGAATGTTTGTTTCATCTTTTTACGTCATTTCAATGAAGAAAGTAAGTAGTTTGGTAATGAATTACAGCTCAAATATCAAATTCCTTAACGCTAGAGGCGCATCTCCCCCTTTTGGCGCAAGCCCCCTTTTGAAACCTTTGCAATTCTAGAAAACTCCTTAAAATGCAGTTATCTTTTCAAATAATTCGTAGAAGCATTATTATTCACTTTTACACAGTAGATTTTTTAAAATATTCTTGTTTTTGTTGAAAAACTCAAGTGGTACTATTCTGATTTCGCACCCGTTTTTTCACAACGCCAATTGATAAGTCTAAAAAAAGTAAACTTATGCTTGATTTATCCGTTGAACAATTCAAAACAAACTGTAGACAAAATTTTCCGTGATTTTCAATTATTCATATTTTACCAACCAAAACATATAGTGGTACTATTCTCATTTCGCTCACTGTATAAAGAGCCTCACGTGGCGAAGCGAATTAGTTAAGGTTATGACTCTGTGCGCTTTGTTAAAATCCGAAATAAAGAACAATTCCGCCTAGTTAAGTGTTGTGATAACCTTTGTTAAGATCAATCCTACAATCTTATCAAGGGTAAATACCTACCAAATCGTAAGTTAATAATAAAAAGTTAAGTAAGAATCCAGTGCGTTTTTCTCTATAAAAATACAGTCCACTTGATTAAACAAAAGTTAGTTAATAGACATTTGAGTGCCTAAATCAGTCGACTTACAATAATTTTATAAGTTGCAATCTTAAATAGATCCTAGGCCTAGCAGGGTTTAATTTGGGGAATTGAACTACGGAAATAAATTCTGCAATGAGCCTAAAATCTGTATGGAATTATGAGAAATTTTGTTTGGAAGGAACATGAAAACCCAGTTTGGCATCAATTTCTGAAGTCTCTATCGTTTAATTTGTTTTCATTATAGTCATTCAAAAGGCTTTTGTTATGACAAATAGTTTATCCCAAGGTCCCATTTCGATAAGTGTCATGGTAAAAAAGAAACATATTAAGTTTCAAAAATTAGCTTCGGATGGGTCAATTACAAAAAATACATGAATGATCGTTAAGCGATGCTCATATACCAGTTTTTGAAGCTTTACAACTGTTTCATGATAACTCTAATCGAAATGTATTCTTCAGATAAAATATTGCCATAATTAAAGCTTTAAATCACTCAAATTAAGAGAAGAAAAATTGGTTGATAAAGACCAACGTTATTGGTGAAAAACTAATTTTTTTTTTTGATAGTTTTGAAATTATATACATGGGATTTTTCACGTAAACTAGATTTTGCTGCATAATATCGATTCTACGTATGTCTGTATTAACCACAGTGTATAAAGGAAGCCCTTAATATATTAACTACTTTACTTCCACATAACTGACACATGAAATTCACGTATAGTCTAAGTGTAAATTGTAATTTCTAATTAGAAAAGGAAAATGCCTGTCTATCCACCTTTCTTTCAAATATCAATAAAATAAAGTTCTCTCTAGTTTTTCATTCCGTCGAACATGCCATTAAAATTATAATCATAAAAAAATACGGCGATTAAAATCATATAACAAATTATAAGAAAAAGAAGTTGTCAGCCAGCTGATTTCGTTAGCTGTTGTGAAATTTTTTGTATCTGGTGATTGAAAAAATAAGAAGTTTTCAAACCGTTTTTCGAGAAGACGAATTGCATTGGAATTTTATTGGATTTAGCTTTGTCTTCTTGATAAGTGATGATAAGAAATGAATAATGAATTTTTGTTTTTCATCTTTTGGTAGCAATATGCGATGGAAGCGAAAACTTATTCTTTCTCTCCACATGAAAAACCCGTAAGATCTGTCAAACGTTTGGTTAAATTTTAGCTGCATTCCACTTGCACTAATGCAAAACCATCACCCAAATTCGGCAGCGCTTCCATCGCTTATGGCTCTGGATGCAAGTTTTTTTTTTGGACCTGGTGACGATAGCTCATTCATAGGACTGTCCAGATAGGATGTTCAATAGAATACTATTAACGCAACAATGGTAAATTAATTTTCAATTCAATGATTAATTTAAAATTATTTTTTTTTCTTTTCTTATTTTTGCAGGGTTCTACTAATCAAACTGCGCAGTAATTTAAGAGTTTTGATTGTTGTGTAAATGAGGAAATATTGTAAAAATAAAGCTTTTTAATAATGAAATAATTTAATGGTTTAATCATAATAAACAACGAAGCAAAAAAAACGACATATATTTCATTTCGAAATTTAAAACTTTCTCAGTAGCATTCATAATTTTTTTTTTTCATTTCACATAAATAATAAGTGAGTTCCATGAAGCACAAATTCTTATAGAGAACGGAATGTTTTTATTATTTTTAATCGCACTATCAGTATCAGTGCATATTTTTGTTTCTGCAAAAATTAGCTCACATGAAAAATTGCAGAAATATGATTTAGAACTTGTTGATATATGGAACTTGTTGAATATGAAAAATAAGTGAAAAACTCCGAATTCGTGCAGGTTGTTCGCATATGTAGGGGAGAATGAGGATACTTGATCCCTGGGGATACTTGATTCCTTAGCTATATCTCTAAACTGGAATGTCTTACAAAGACCAAATGTTCTAGAAAAATGTGCCAAAATGAGCAAAATAACAATGCTTGTAGTTTAAATTTTTTTAACAAAATAATTGTTTGAGTAATTGAACTTTGTTTGAAAAATTTCACAAAATGTAACTTGAAGATCTTTTTTCATCACTTTAAAATGTTCCTTACATGGAAAAATTATGAAAAAAATATTAGTTCCAATGTATCAATCGTTCGAGCGTAAAATAAACTTCATAATGCCATGTTTTCGAAGCAATGGAAAACTCTCATCTTTTTTCAGAAAAAGTTTTCTAAAATGTTGATTATGGGTACAGTTGATCCCCTAGAGTTGGGTACAATTGATCCCCCTTCCAAACGGCATATTCTTCTTCTGAATTGATCGTTATGATTGCTGATTACGAAACTACTAATATTTATCCATCAACTAATATTTATCAAACAATTGTCTGAATAAAAGAGCAAAAATAATTAATTTTCTCTTAATTATAAAAAATAGCGCCTTTAAGTATGCAATGTTATTAGCGTTGAGACAAAGTTCTAGAATTTTCTTCTTATGTCTGCTATAAATTGTGAAATGAGAACAAACATGACCAAAATAGTAAATTAACATTCTATCTTGGGGTTTTGTTTGATTTTTATACAAGGATTAGGGCTTCCTGAATAAAAGATCAAGTCTCCTTCAATAGGGGATCAAGTCTCCCCTAACTTCAGAAAAATCGAAATTTTTTTACTCCTACGAAAATGCTTCTAGTTCATCAACGGGTTCAAGTATCGTTCCAAATTTTGGAGCATAGAAACTTGAAGTTACAAGCTGTCAGAAAATGTCAAAGACGGCGAGTTGCTAAATTTTTCCAAAAAGATATGGTGAAAATAAGAAAAGGGGATCAAGTATCCCCACTCTCCCCTATTTGATTTGTATCACAAGCGAACACAGAAGCTGCAGCTGTTAGCAAAGAACCGGTAGTATAGTAAATTCGAATCACTTATAAGAATCACAGATATGAACAAACAATATCTTCGAATTCGAATCACTTATAAGAATCACAGATATGAACAAATATTTATAACACTTAAAACATTTAAAAACTTACATTGAAAGATAGATCAAAATGAAATCTAGTTAAGTCGAACGAAGCTTGTGCTGTCAGAGAATTTTCATGTAATAATAATATGTGAAATCTTGAATGGTCGTACTTTTACCCCACATCATTCGAACTTTTGCCCCAGAGGTGGGGTAAGAGTACGTTTCTATAACAGTTGGGCATTTTCACTAATGCTATCAAATGCGTCGATCGATTATTTTCGTATTTTTTTAGAAAAGGGCTAAACGTACAAGGAATCAAATTACGTTTTTGGTTTTTTGAAAAAAAAAAACAACTGCAAAAATTTCTAAAATTAGGATATTACTAACGTCGTACTTTTACTCCATCGTACTCTAAGGGATTCTATTTTCAAATGTTCATTGAGGTGAAATGATTTTTATAAATCTTCATAACAATAATGAATCCTTCTTTAGTTATAAATCTTCAAATATAAAAATAAGCTTCTGTTTGTTGGTTTTTTTGTTTGTCTTTTTTGTCCTCAACAGGCTCAGCCATCTTATGAGCTAGAGAGGTGAAATTTGGCATAGGTGCCCATTTAGACCAGGAATGATGAAAACTGGTTTCAAATTTTCGGAAGATTCCTTTTAATGGGATCATTCATACAACACAACAACTGTTTAAGCAATGTTGACGTTATTATAGCGAATGGTTTTTTATATTAAAGGTTAGATAAGGGGTCGGCAAGGGGGTCATCCATATTCTCTGTTCACTGTTTATTAAATATTGACGTTATTATGCATTGGGTTGCGATGAAAAATTGTCCACGGGAATTTTAAGAAACAAAAAGTTAAATTCAGATTTCAAATTCTGTATTAAGGGTCAGGAAAAGGCGTCGTCCTTACAACAAAAATACTGTTTCATCGATATTAACGTTATCATGTATCGGATTGTGACGAAGATTTGCCCATGGGGATTTGATGAGATGAGTAATTGATTTCAGGTATTTTATTTCAGATCAGGGGTCGGCAAGAGGGGTCGGTCATATGATTTTTTTTTGCTGTTTTGCTATATTGACGATGGTAATCATTAGATTAAGATGAAAATTTGCATATGGATGTTTTGAGACTCGAGTAATTGAGTTCAAGAGTAAAACTTTGGGTCAGGGCAGCAGGGATCGTCCATATTACCTGTTCACTATTTTTGCTATCTCTACGTTATTAAACATTGAATCAAGCTGGAAATTTGCATATGGGAGTACATATCTTTTCACCAAGGCTGGTAAATTTCAGTCAATTTCGTTCGATCCAGATCAACGTCCAGTTTACAGTGTTATCGAAAGAATATCAAAATCGTCTACAAGTTGGAAGACTAAGCTACAATGGCAGTCAGGCAGCAATGCCAATATTGAATGACATTTTTGTACTTCACCCACATTATCCGTACGGTCATCTTTCTTTTCCATTATTTGGCTGTGTTGGGAGAGATTTGACGTTATAATTTGCGCAAAAGTTGAAAAAATGTTGTTATTAGCTGTGAAAGAAAAAATTCGTAGCAAGCACGATGTTGTTAATTCGACTTGACCATGACATTGTAAGCTTATGTCGCGGATCAAAAATCAGTATCGTATGACATAGACTTACAAAGCAGTATCAAAGTCGACTGATATCGGCTTTCTGAAACTGATCATTTGCAACTCTGATTTTCACTCTATTCCAGAAGATAGCAAGTCATTTTGATTTTTGAAGAGGATTTTCATAGATTTCATAGTTTTCATAATTTTTTTTTCTGGATCTGCAAAGTATTTCGACGAACTTTTAGAGAAATTTCAACTAAATTGAATTTTTGATATTTTAAGAATCATAGTCAAATCGTTTCGTATCCATCAACGAAGCTGTCAAATGAGTTGAAATCTTTATATTTTATTACTCAATGACTTTCTTGAATGATGTCAGACAGAAATACAGGTCGGACTCGATTTTTCTTATACTCGATTTTTCTTATACTCGATTTTCTGGTGCTTCGATTATCAAACCGTTCTATTTTTTTACCTAATGCTGAGGTATCACATATTATCTTAGCGTCTTCTACCACATCGCTTAGTGAAATTATAGTAGACGAAGAAATCGCTGTAGTCTAATACGTATCATAGTCATCATAGAATGAGGAATCATTATTGAGATTCATTATAATCTTCCCAATTTTTCATCATTCATCATTCATCACATCAAATTGAACGTTTACTTTTTGGACGGTGTTACTATGTTGATTATTTTTTGTTTAATTGATGTAATTCGCCCTCTTATAACTTTCGACGAGATATAGTCCTACAGAACGACTAAGAACATCATTAAGCATAAGGTTGCCAGGTTTTTCTAGCACGTAGACGAGTCGGACAAATCCAGGCAATTTTTATCTAAAATCCTGACAAAATCCGGGCATCTGATTTCAAAATTTTGACTCAAAATCCGGACAATATCCGGGAAAATTTTGGTCAAAACCCATGAATTACTCCAACACAAATCAAGAAAAAAAACTCAAAAAAAAATTTTTTTTTTTCATCATCACATTCTAAATCAATTTTTATACTTCCAAAAAAATTTTCATAATTATTTTTATAAAACTTGTCTCAAAAATTTCGTTTTAAACGCATTAATGAATAAATTTACAACACAATTTATTTTTTGTTTGTTTGTTTAAGCAAATAGAGTGAATAAATCCGGGCAACCAGGCCGGTCCGGACTTTTGTCAAATTTTGTATTAAATATTCGGGCAAGCTCGGATGAAACCGGGCAATCTGGCAACCTTATTAAGCATCAGCAGATAACAGATTTGATCATTTGGATTATGTTTTGATCCATTGGCTGAAGTAATGCTTTGGTATTTGGAGGCAACGAAGATGCTAAATTTGAACCATCGACAGTTTTGAAATTTTCGGCTGAACAGTTGTTCAATACTATAACGACTTCTACTGGAAGCCTGTAGCGTTTTCTAGAGAGTCCGATGTCTTGAGAACAAACAACCTAAAAACTACTGTTTTGAAAGTTAAGCGCCATTATCGTGTTATTGGAAGTCACTTAGTACACGGGCCAGAAACGTGGAAGTAGTTTTGAATCTAAGTCCTCTTTTACCTGTAATTAAAATCTCAATTTCAGCAATAGCATTTTTTCAAAGATTTCTTTCAAAAACAATCCTATACCATTTTAAGCATTCAGAAATGGTGAATAAAAAGTTTTCGTAGTTAAAATTTATTGACACAATTATCCGTAGGATTCAATTATTCGCCATATGATAAAAACAATTTTACACAACGAGTGATGGCTTTAGCATAATGAAAGCAACAATCAATATGTATTCAACATCTATTGTTAAGTTTTTATAAATTTTCTATGAGAACCAAAACTTTTAACAAACTATATTACGATGTGAGAAACCATGTCATCATCATCATATATTAATAACTTCATTTCATTATATTTGAATAAAATTTGAATATGTATTGTCGTATACAAATGTTGCATCTAACCCTACTATTGTAAAAAGTCCTGTTACATTTTTATGTCAAAACTTTCTAGCGAACAAAACTTAATTAAAATACCATGATTTTTTTTATGTGTTTTGCCGTTACAATGCAATAATTTGTCAAGTTATGTCAAAACCAATGTTACCAATTTTGAGATAATGATGGGCTTATGAAACATGTATTTCGAATGAAAGTTACTCTCTTTAAAGAGTGTGAGCTTAACATGTTTGTGTAACAAATTTGAATAAAATTATTTTGAAATGATCTGCAATGTGCATTATTAAATTAAATTAAATAATTTATTTAATATTCCTTTTTTGACTATGAGAGGTTTTTTTTATATGATAAATTTTCTAGTCATGCCAAATTTATGAGAAATTTCCAAAAATTGTCTAGCTGTGTCAAGTTTTTCATACACTTTCAATGAAGTCCATGATTTTAAAATTGAATATGTAATTCTATTTACAATGAATCATCTAGTCACGTCTAAATCATGACTGCAAATTGAATGAAAAATCACAAAAAAAACTATTTCATTTTGATCATATAAGAAAAGCACCTATTCTATCTCTTAAAAAAAAAAACGAAGAAATTTTACAGTTTCACAAATAATCTTTGAATATGTATGATTTTTGATAAATATAAGTCACAAGTAGGTTGAAGTAGAAGTGCGCTCAAAGAATATCGGTTGATAAATTATTATTTTTCAACGATTAAATCCGTAAAATATTTTGTGAAATAGCAGTTGGAAGTTATTCAACGACAATATTCCCACAGAAGAGCAGCGAACACTGGATTCCTAAACGTTGGACAAAAATGAAATTGACAATAAAAACGGACAGAAAAGTGAGTCTACACACTACAAATTATATTATCAATGCTCGCTCATTCTAATGTTTAAAAAATAATAAACTTCCAGTTCCCTTGAGAAAGGCCACAAAAAATGGTCGAAACGTCGGGCTTTCAAAATTTTAGTTGTTTGATTGAATCTCTATACTGAAAAATAGCCAAAATTACTACAAAACATCAATCACGGTTGAAAACATAAATATAAGTCACAAAGTTGTTCGAGTAGTGTCGTATTTCATATCTAGTTTCAAAATATTTTTGGGTTGCAAATTCAATGCAAGTGACTTGAAAATTGCCGGATCGTGTCGAATTTTACAAATGTTTGATGAAGGACCTCTCATTTGGAGGCTTGGTAGTTCTTCGTATGTAAAAATTATATCTTTATGTGAAAACTATTTTATGTTCCAAATTGAAATAAAACAACTGTTCGAATTTCCTTCCTACCAAATAGTGTGGAGGGGTCATGAAGTAATAAACCATCAAGTTTTGCCAGAACAGGTGAATTTTTCGAATTTGATGAAAATATCTCTTAAAACTGTTTAAGCTGTATCGAACTCTATGTTGACTTTTTTGATAACCCTCCTTCTAAAAATGTTTGGGTTATTAAGTTAAATAAATAATCGTAAAATGCAAAACGCTGATTGAGTGGCAATTTTCAACAACATTCGTTCAAAATTGTCATATTTGTTTCGTGTTATTCGTTGATTTTTCACGGGAGCTATCTTTTCCTCAATTGGGAGGGGTTTTATTTCTCCAAGTGAAGAGGATCAAACATTTCAACTGATAGTGCTATAAAAGTTCCATTTTAACTGTTTACAGTGTTTCTCTACAACAAGTTGTTCAGTTGTTGAAATTTGTTTGATTTCATAATTTAAAATACTTTACCTTGTAGCTTTGACTTAACTTTTTCAAAACATGCTTGTGAATCAATGTAGTTTATGGAAAAGGAAAGTAGATTTTCTGCAATAAATCATTTTGTCATGTTAAAACATGTATATCTACATGATATGTAGATACCATGTAAACCTTAACAAATATCACATGAAATCAACAGTTCATCAATCATTCTGCATTATTCAACTTTTAGGGCAAACTCTGTCAAAATAACAATAAAATCCCCGATTAGAGTAAGTTCGCCAATAATGTGGCTATAAATAATGAAAAATATGCTTCGATTTGATTTTCAAAACCATTGCATAACTCATACGAGAAGCTGTATTACGGCCAGTTAATCATATAAACTGTCGGCAACATTCAACATTAATTTTGATTGCTCCAATTCATTGGTTTGGTTTCCGCCAAATAAATCTGAGAAAAATGAAATTTAATAAAATATGATTCGCAGTGGTTAATTTTTTTTTGGCCGCCGTTTTATGTCGGCTTCTTTCAACCGTTCTGCTGATATACAGCCGAGCAGCCCAGCCCAGCAGAATACTGCGTTGAATTGCCTCTTTCCGTTCATTCACTCCTTCTCAGCGATTCTCGAATGCTCGCGAAATATTCCTCCTTCTTTTTTCAGCGCGCCTCAATGGCGAGAAAGCTTTCAACAGTCCCGGGTTTTTATCGGATAAAATCGGCCAACACCCTCAATGGACACACAATGGAAGAACATCCTGCTGGCTGAGGTAGGAAACTGAGCTTGCCGCATCGCGTTGAATATACAAAGCTTCTCAAGTAGTACACTCCTGCCAAAGGTATAATTCTCCACAGGTGCCAATGACTGGAGTCGAGAAGGGCCTTTCTGGACAAACGGTGCCGTACCATGCCTTATACCACCTTCGGGAAGGAAAAAAGTGTGAATAAAAACCTTTTTGCAATCGTCATCGACATTCAGTCAATGGCCATCACCTGCAGAGAGTGCTTAGGCTGAGCCATTCCGATTCCAGGGGTTCAGGAAAAAAAAGGCGGAAGTGGATCCGAGTTGGACCTTTTTCTTAGGTCCTCATTTTCTCTGGCATCCACGCATTCCCGTAATCCCAAAAAGTAGGTTAGAAGATTTCACTGCGAGATGGTGATCGATTTCACTTTTATCGGTGATGAATCGAATCGAAGCCAAACGAAACGGGGTGAATGTGAAAATCCTTTCCTGGACCCCTATTTCTTTCAATGAGGGTAGCCGTTTAAAATTTGTTTAGTGGATTACAACCAAAGCCGGGGGGATCATCGTTAGGGAAGAGTAATTTAATTCCAATCGGGCCAAACGGAGAGCATTTATTTTGTTTGCCCATCAAGGGGGTAAGCTCAATGGAGATTCATTGAATAATAATGGATTTGGTAGGACTGCTCCATCCCGTCGTATCGTTTCTTACAAATGTCTGAGATGCAAGTGGCACTACATTCAGGAAAGTTTGTTTAAGGCTTTTAATATGTGAATGGATAATCTTTTCTTCTTTACATAAATTCTAGCTGTAAAAAAATCTGATAGCCAAAATTTGAATAAATGCGATAAAACACAGAATTGTAAATGCATGAATACTAAAAGTTGAGTTGATGATTTCAAAGTTTTTTCACTCATGATTTAGAACACAAGCAAGTTTCGACAAACCTATCAAAATCACCTTTGTTCGACTTTCACGTAAAATATATATGCAGTCACAAGAATGAAAGCTGTAACAATGATAATGATGGAGTGATGCAACTCAAATTTTGTTGTAAGTAGTCTGCACAAAGATATTTTGCAGAATCGTTAACTTGGGGAATTAAAATCACCGGGGTAACACCGATCAACATGAAATTTTTGCAGATAATCATCATTAACTAAATATGAAGTTAACATATCCGAAAACTGTTTTCTACGTTTGGAAGCCTATAAATTGAGTTTCAAATAGGCTTGGTTTGTAGTTAGAGATTTTTTTTATAGTAACAAAAATGTAGTTTTAAAGTTTTAAAATTTCTGTATTTTTCGATAACTCACAAACAAACACCTATTCTGATAAAATGATAGCATTTAGAAGCAAATGGGATATTTTATATGAAAGTTTAACTTTTATCCATTGTAAAGGTATAGTTAAGGCCAAGGTAAGTATGCGATTTTAGTTTTTCTATCGAAATAGTCATCCTGATATTTTAAATTTGATTGTAAATCTCCTGTACGTTCTGAATCTGAATTTTGACTTTTTTCTGAAATGAAGAGTAAATCACCGTATATTTATTTAATGAAATTATTTTATCGGCTATATCTGTGAAATTTTACATTACTTGAGAATAAATATTTGAGATGATAAAAATGAGCGGAAGGGTAATCACCGTGGGTCAGGCATTAGAAACGACTATCCTAAGTTCACGTGTTCTTCGAAAGCACATCAAAGCATGCTGAGCATTAAAAATTTGAAAGGAGAAATTTTGGCGGGTGTTTTTTCCTTCTACCGTTCAAAGCAAGTGGTACCGGTGCGAGGCATTCGATTGCAATAATGAGCCTTCCTTTAGGATTAACAAAAACTGCTCGCCTATTAGAAATATATTTAGAAGAACAGTGGTTGAGAATCTTACAGAATATACAGAGTGTAAAGTATGAATACATTAATTCATGTTCATCATGAATTTACTTCTTCAGTTGAATAACTATTTGGACTGAAAACTAATGTTCCAGCTTTTAGGAACCTTTCATTTTCATATTTTCGGAACTCATCATAGGGAAACAACTTATAAAACTGAGGGTTTTAGGTTCAAGGCTGCGATCTCAACACTTTGATTGCTGTGTAGGAATTTAATTTACAATAGGAATTAGAAAATTAAACGTTCATTTTATGCAAAAAATTAAAATCAAATCCAACGCACGAGACTTTTAGAAATTAAATCTGAAGTTTTTAGTGTACATTTCAATCTTATTTGTAAATTTTTTAATTTTAAGTTATTATTGATCATCGATGTGTTCAATTCTACCATCCAATTATAAGAAAACTTAAAAAGCACATTGAAAACAAGCAGATGTTTTAGCGGAAATCTATTTAGAAATTTCTAAGTACAAAATAAAACTTAAATGGGTATTCCATTCTACGTGGAGATCTTGAAAAGAGGTCGTCATCATTTATTTACAAGCTTAATACATTGGATTTTCACTAGATAACCCATGGAAAGGATAAAATAATGTTATCATTTGATAAAAAAAAAAATTATAATTCAATTCAAGCTTCCTTAAAACTGGTGGGTGTAAAATGAGGTTGCCAGAATTGCCGTATCGGGACCGGACAAATCTTGCCAATTTTATCGAAAAACCTGGCCAAATCCAGCATTTGATTTCAAAATGTTCAAACCGATATCCTGGCAATGTCTTGGCAAACTTGGTCAAAACCGCGGAATTATTCAGTAAAAATAACGAAAAATATACTTGCAATATTTTTTTTTTCAACAAACCACATCAGCAGATTTTAAATTGTATATGTAGCTTCTAAACACGGGTCATGATTATTTCTAAAACTTGCCATTTAAAACTTCTTTTTGAACGTTAAAATGAAAAATTATAATAGTTATGAAATCTCAGTTAATGTTACGTTTTAAAAATGATGTGAATAAATTTGGGCAAAATCCGGACTTTTTGCAACTACATCCTGGAAACCGGTCCAGACCGGACTTACCTCAAATTTTGATTCAAATGTTCTAGCAAATCCGGATAAATCCGGGCAACCTGGCAACCTTAGATTGAAATGTTTTTCGTGATAGAATGGATAAGCTTTCAAAGGAAATTAATTCAAATTTCTATTAGCAAACCTAAAAACTATTAGTTATTCAATGATATGAAAATGATAAACTTTGCTTATAATCCCAATTAAAACTTTAAGAAAACTCCAAAGCTCACATGGCCAAACATGGTCCAATTTGTTAAAATGATTAACAAAAAGCTTTCAAAATTTGAAAAATTCGAACGACTTATTTCGATTTATATTTTATGTGAACCCGAGCAAGGCCGGGTAAAATCAGCTAATAGCAGATAAAATAATTTCACACGGCTATTATTTGAATTATTTGAATTATTATTTGAAAATTTGAATTTTGAATCTCTTTCCTAATTTTAATACTATTTCTGAAATATACTAAAAATAGCTATTTTTAAATCATGATTGCAGTTCAAAATTTTGAACATGAACCAAGAAGAGAAGTTTGTTTAAGATCCCTCAATCATGAATTATTTTCAATTATGATGTTTTGGGTTCTTATTCCAATTCATTATTTCAATTATTTTGTTTTAATACGACTTGTGAATCTGAATCAGTTTCATCAAATTTCATAAATTTCGAATGATGAATCTGATTCTAAGTTTTGATTTCAGATTCGCCATTTTAAAGTTTTGTTATGTTTGAATTCTGCGTAAGAACTGAGTTTGAGATCTTCGAATCGGGATATGAAACATGAACTCAGGATGGCTTTTTTCAGTAAATATAGTTTAGATTTATTCGATGAAGATCAAATTTTCTGGCATTATTGGACACGACAACGACGAGCTTGGATTGAATGGTGGATCGCATGTGCAAAACCAAAAATTTAATCCTTCTTCAAGTGGAAGTCTAAAATCTCACTGCAAAAGTTTCACCGAGAACAACAACAGCTATACGTGCAACTGAAACGAGCTTACGATGGATACTACTAGAACCCGAGCATGATACAACGAGAGATGCTGGCGCAGCAGCGTCATTTGCAAACAGGGTTGCCAACACTTTTTCTCAAAAATTAGGGAACTGGTGAAGTAAAAATCAGGTAAAATCAGGCTACGTAAAAGTAACGGAAATTTCGCTCTAAGTGATGACCTTGTTTTTTGGTCATCGCGCCACGTTTTCACTCTAGTATTTGTTGTGAGTCTATTTCGTTAGACAATTCTACTGAATCAAAGCAATCGAAAGATTCTATTGAATTCCATTTTTAAATAATAATTCACGTTGGTATTGAGTGATTTTCTATCACTCATTTACGGCAAGTTTTGCCCAAAAAAAATTGAATCGGATATTGAAAAAATTGAATGAATAATTCTGTTGTTCCTGCGTTATACCTTCATAAATGTTTGCTGGGTCTACAGCGGAATTTTTAATCAATCCTTACACTTAACCCAAATTTTTTACCTTCTCTGACATTTGTTTAAGAATTCAGATTTATTTTATATCTATTGTTATATTACTGCGCATTAATTCTTATGCCCGAAGCTTTTTTCAAAATTTTTATTTTCATATTTTTTCTTGTGTTCCGAAAATATTGATTTCAAGTTCGAAAACTTGACTGCTTATAATTTATTTTAAAGCAAATTTCTAGTTCAGAATTGGGAACATCATTTTGATATTTATCAATGACTTACCGGAGCATCGATTTGAAACATTCATTCTGGTTTGTTTTGAAAATTTTCATTTATTTTATCAATAGACTTTATTATTTTTTAAATTTCTGTTAATTAGAATTAACATTAATGAGAATTAATAATAAGAAAATTGTTTAGGTATCAATTTCCTTCTTTATTGTTAATTGTTAGTATTGTTAATATTTTTGGCTAAATTTGAATTTTGAAAACCCCCCCCCCATGGAAGGGTCCTTCGCACGGGCCTGGTCTAAACTGCTTGAAAAAGTTCTACTTGCACAAATAACTGAGCATCTGAATCAACACGATTCTCCTCTTCTTGCTGAGCATCAATCTGGCTATCGTAGAGGTTACTCAACGACAACTGCTCTAGCCAAGGTGTCTCATGACATCCTGAGTAAACTTGGCAACGATCATTGCACGTAATGGTGCTTGTTGACTTTTCCTTGGCTTTCAACTGTGTCAACCATAATTTACTGTCAAGGAAGCTAATATCCGAGTTTTGTTTCTCGTCACCTGCCTGTAACTTCATATCGTCTTTCCTCACGAATCGGTGTCAGGTAGTGCGTTGTTCTAATAAGGTATCAACTGAACAACCTCTAACAGATGGAACACCTCAAGGTTCGTGCTTAAATGCCCTGCTTTTTAGCTTATGGGGATTTTTTTTTATTATCTGACGGGTTTGCGCCGGGGGTCTTCAGATTTTCCCCAAAATTGAAAATTTGGTTCATTTTTGCGACTTAAAAACACTTGTATTTTTTCAGATTTCTAACATTTTTATTTTTTGAGTTAGCTTCGGTTAGATTTTTTTGTAAATAAAAAATAACCATTTTTCAAAGCTACATAACTCTGTTGTTTCTCAACGGAAATTATAAAATAGCACATCAAAATGCATTCAAATTTTATCAGCTTTCCAAATAGAATAGTTTGAAAAAATTAAATAATGACCTTCAACATGAAAAGTTGTAAATAAACTTTAAATGGCGTCTAAAAGTACCGTCTGCACCACCGAATATTTTTCAAAAAATACGATTGTGTAGCTCGATTCATGATGCAACTTTCATCTGAAGACACCAAAGTGGGCCATTAACACCTTGAAGAGTTATGAAAGAAATAATGACAATAAATCTCATTTTTTGCATCGAAAACAAACAATGGTCGAACAACTGCACTCACATACGGAGATAGCAAGCACTTCTAACAACATGGAAACAAAAGAACTTATCAAAGCCGGTAAAAAACACTATTTTTTCGTCCTTTTCAGACTGCCTCTACTCGCATAACAGTCCCATATGAATTTTCGTCATTTTAGGTCAACATAAGGCTTCAACATAAAAGACTAAAAAAAGAGGTTTTGTTCTAGAAATTTCGAAAAAAAATATCAATTCGAAATATACCTGAATAACAGTACCAAATGTGAAATACCACGGATTTGGTTACTTTTCAATGTTTCTTTCGGCGAAATAGTCTTTGGTTTATTGCTTTGAATCATTTAAACATGTATTTAACTCACTTGATGTCGAATGATGCACATTAGTTTTCGAAGGCAGGTCTGATTTTCTTAGGAATGACTTCCTGAGCGAAAAACTACCGGATGCAATCAAAAATCGAAAAAAGATTCAACTTACAATGTGGAATTCATGATATTTTTTTGCAAAAGTATGTTTGTTTTTCTGACAATTGCATTTAGTTAAAAAATGATCAAATTTAAGTCTTAGAAAGTAGCTTGGTGAGAAAAATATATTTTGTATGGGACTGTTATGCTAGTAGATTCGAAAAAAGTTTCAAATATGGTCGATTAACAGTCCCATAATGAATAACAATGGTGCTCTCGACCTTACCAATAACCCGATTTCGAAAATTTCAGGCCTAACGATTTTCGTTTATGCTGAAAGTGGTGTTCACAATTTAAAAATATATTCCAAAACAGAAAAAGCTGATTGTCTCGCTTGCTTATTTTTGTATATGGGACTGTTATGAAAGAAGGGGCGGTAGATTGTTGCAGCTAAACTGACTTCATGATATATCCAAAAATCTAATAACGTATTCGTTTATACCCAGTTTTTCACCAGGTCACAACAAGTTATGCACATTTTACTGTCATTTTTAGAAGTTTATGCGCTATGTTTTGCATCCGTAATTCCCCAGATTTGAAATGGACGGTGGAACACTGAAGATTCGTGTGTGAGCGATCGAGGTAGCAAAACACTGACGACGAATTATGTTCGTTCCAGTATGGTAAACCTCAAAACTGGGCGAATGTAGAAAACGAAAACGGTAAAAGTATCATATTTTCATCATTTTACAGCCTGGGCTGGCCATACTGAGCTCTTTAATTATTTCTACAACATGTGTGCCACTTTTTCATACTTTTTTGATCAATGGGAAAGGATTTTGGTGTCCAGTGCTTAGCTCCCGATATAAAAACTATGTAAAGCACGTCTATATTTCATTTTTTTAATCACATTTTTGTGATCCTACACACAGGGACTGAACCTTCTTTGATCGAAAAATTAATAAGTTATATAGTATATGACCAGGTTGTAAAAGCAACATTCCCATTATTAGTTATATCACTTAAACAATACGATACTCAGAATTTGGGTTAAAATTTAAAGACAGTTTTGCTGCAAACACTCTACAAAGCACGAAAAAGTAGTGGTTTTTACCTGCTTTAGTAAGTTCTTTTGTTCCCATGTTGTGAGAAGTGCTTGCTATCTCCATATGTTAGTGCAGTTGTTCGACCATTGTTTGTTTTTGATGCAAAAAAAGAGATTTATTGTCATTATTTCTTTCATAACTCTTCAAGGTGTTAATGGCCCACTTTGGTGTCTTCAGATGAAAGTTGCATCATGAATCGAGCTACACAATCGTATTTTTTGAAAAATATTCGGTGGTGCAGACGGTACTTTTAGACGCCATTTAAAGTTTATTTACAACTTTTCATGTTGAAGGTCATTATTTAATTTTTTCAAACTATTCTATTTGGAAAGCTGATAAAATTTGAATGCATTTTGATGTGCTATTTTATAATTTCCGTTGAGAAACAACAGAGTTATGTAGCTTTGAAAAATGGTTATTTTTTATTTACAAAAAAATCTAACCGAAGCTAACTCAAAAAATAAAAATGTTAGAAATCTGAAAAAATACAAGTGTTTTTAAGTCGCAAAAATGAACCAAATTTTCAATTTTGGAGAAAATCTGAAGACCCCCGGCGCAAATTGTCAGATAATAAAAAAAATCCCCTTATACGTCAATAGTTTCCCCTCCATCTTAAAATGCAGATACCAGCTCTATGCAGATGACCTGCATTTTTACATCAATGGGCCAATAACTGAAATAGATCAGCTTGTGCGATCAATCAATGTAGATCTGGCGGGAATAGAGCTATGGAGTAGAAATAATTTTCTATCGCCCAACCCCACTAAAACCCAAGCGATTGTTTTCACCAAGAGAAGTACTGTAAATCCAGACACTGATATTGTTTTCTGTGATCACACCATCCCTCTGATGAAAAAAGTAAAAAGAACATTCCGTAAATTTCAATCAGTTCTCCAACTCCCAATCCGTCTGAAATTGGTCCAATCTGTTATTGTTCCCATGTTTTCATACTGCGATGTAGTTTACTTCCCAGGTCTATCAGCAGCATGCAAGGACTCGCTGCTCAGGTGTTTCAAATCAGCAGCTAGATTTGTCTTCAATCTAAAACGTAGGGAGACTACCGAAACCACCAGGAGACTAATACTTGGCTGTGATCTTCTGGAGAGTTCGAAGACGCATTTGCTGCTTTATGCGTCAGGGCTGTGATCAAGGGCTGCCTGTCTATCTACTAAATCATCTGCAGCGAGGAAGAAACGATCGAGCCAAATGTTTCATCATCCCGCAACATACAACAACATCGAGGAAGAGCATACTAATGTATGGTGCTTCCTGTTGGAACAGCCTACCTTTAGCAACTAAGCAAGCTCATTCGCTTACTACCTTCAAGACCGCACTGAACCGAGCCAACTAGAGAGAAACTTACCTATATTTTATTAACATTCCAAAAGTTTATTTTTTAAACGCAAGTGTTTTCCTTAACCTGAATTGTTCATTGTAACTGATAGGCTACGTTTAAGTTAATAAATTACAAATTACAAATTTTTCATATGGGACAGACATGACTTGGTATATTTTTCATATACTTATGTTAAGTTATAAAAGTTTTTATCCTAAATTGAAGAACTTACTGTATTTGAACGGAAAATTTTTGAAGAAAAATCGTGATACCGTGCAAAAATCATTGCATCAACAAGAAGCTTGACGGATCTGGACAAAATTTTCATCAAGAAAATGTTGGAGAAATTTGGGACCTTGATATTCCTGCCTGTTAGGTTCCCGATCCCTGAATTGGATTTCCCTCCCGGAACGCTCTCCATTAGAAAAGCTGATAGCACGAAGCTAAGTACTTTATTTTTTCAGTATTTTATAGTGTTGCAGTTCATAAACAAACAAAATTGCCGCCCGGGACGATGCATACATTATATGCGTCGTTTAGAGTGAAGATTTTGTTTGTTTATGAGGAAAAAGTGTGCCCGTGCCAGTGGAAAATAAACGAAAACGCTATATGTTAGCTAGGTTCACAGATCATAGTGATACAAATTTAGCATTTTAGTGGAAATGAAAAACTTTGACTTTCATTTTCGCCGGGTTAAACGATTTGAGTTAATCGTAAAGTGTAGTTTCCGATTAATGGCTTTAGGTATAGTTATATATCTTAATTACAGTTACATACATTATTGTAGAACTTTATATGTACCTTTATTCCTTTCGCGAAAATGGCACAATTTATCGACGTTAAAGAGTATTTCAGGAATTCATTGGAATTCCTATTTTGGTCCAATCATAAACCCTGGATTCCTAAACTTTGAAATAATGCTAATCCTAGAACTAATAATTAACTATGTTGGCAACATGATACTAATATTTTCATTCAGTAAAATCAGTTTTGAAAAAAATTGAAAAGGTTTTATCTGATACATATTTTGTACAAGATGTTTAAATTCAAATTGTCAAGCGTTAAATAAAAGAAGTACAGTCAACATTGTTTTACTAACAGATATTTTTTTACACTGATTTAATTTTTTTTCCAATATTGGAAGTTAATAGTAGAAAAACATTACGCACGCATTTTCAAATTAGTCGTTAGGAAAGAACAGAAGCGTAGTACAATGTATAGGATTTGGGTATTCACATCATTACACTAGTCAAAAGTGTATCCTGCTCATATCCTTTTCTCCCAAACCTCCAACCTTAAATTATTTTGCTAGGATGCAGAGGTGACCTCGGTCCTAAAACACAAAATTGATCTTTCATCCCTTTCTACCTTTTCCAATCTATCCATTGACTACTAGGACGTGGCCGGCGCCGTTATTGATGTTCAAAGAGAGAGCATCTGTTTTGTTCATTGAGGATGAGCTGCTAATCCCAAGCACCATTCTTTTGACCTTTGAACAAAACTGATGGCCTCGGTCAATCACGGAGTAGCAACCATTGGCGATGTGGAATTCGTTCTACTGAGCCACGCCTGCGACAATGGAGTTCGAAGTGCTTTAAAAGTAATGTGGAAGCAATAATGGAATCACTAAATAAAGAAACCTTATTATTGTTGGTAGAAATTCATGATGAAGCATTTCGGGTTCCATAGTTCAAGGTGGATGTGAGTAGTCAATCCAGCTAAGCTAAGCTAAGCTAATTCCATTTTTAAATAATAATTAAAGGGAATCTTTCAATTGCTTTGGTTCAGCCACATTTCCACTTTTTAACTTCAGCAATCGTACATAATCCAGTTCCTAACTACTCATTTTTCATCACATTCGCAAAAATCAGGCAAAATCAGGCATATTTTCAAAAATCAGGGAAATTCAATGGCTTATCAGGTTGTGTTGTTACTAAGTTCGGCAGCCGAACTCACATTTATCCTTTTTATTCGAGGGTTGTTTATTTTCAGGGAATTAAAGGATGGTTAAAATTTTATGTACCCAGGTGTTTCTGTTCCGGTACATTGCATTGCAATTACAGAGCGGTGGAAAGTTTTGACACTCCCGGTCAAAGAAAACTTCCGGATGTTACTTCCCACGGGAAGTAAATAACATCCGGAAGTTTCCGGACATTCCAAGCCGCTCACCATATAATGACAATGACGGACCGAATTTTACGCTGACACGGTGGACATTCCATTATGACGTTCCTTCATAGTCTTCCGGTTATTGTTCCGGAACGACACAATTTTGCTTCGTGTTCGTTGGTTGCTTTTCCGGTTCGAAGTGAACTCGCTAAGTGTTTTCAGTCCAACAAAGAGAGTTCAATTTTTAGTTCATAAGGTCGAACTCATCTTTGCTCCCACGCCAATGAAAAAAAGGGATCAATTTTGAGTTCGCAGTTCGAAGTCCGTTTTGAACCATCGCAAGAAGGAAAAAGGGTACTTAACTTTAAGTTCATAGAGCCGAACTATGTTTCGAACCTCGGTCATACTTAATTTTGAGTCAAAATAAAAGAGCGTGTAGTCATCGCTCGATGTGAGCCATGGTGGGTGTTAAATTCTTGTATATAGTTAGAATCAATTATGACCTAGTTTCATGCAAAAAATCAGTTAAACTGGATTAAGGAACACTGAGAAATCACGGTTGACGTATACCACCCACCATGGCTCACATGGGGAGATGACTGTACATTTTTTGTTAACACCGAAGGAAAACAAAACCAACTTTCAACTATCCAGACAAATCCAGACTTTTTTATTGCCAACTTCCAGAATTTACTAAAAAAAATACTTGGCAATCCTGACTGCATCTCAGAAATGCTCAAACGGAAACCACAACATCATTCAAACTACACTCTCATTAAAAAACCGAATTGCGTATTTGGACACTACACGACATCACGGAAAAATTATCCCATTCGATCTAAAAAGTGCTTTCGACTGTGTAGACTACTCATACTTGTTTCGTACCATGTGCTCTCTCGGTTTAAATCGGGATCTTTTCGAACTGCTGACCTGTATTGCTGAGCGATCGAAATCACGAATACTGTTCAACGGACATCTTTCTGCATCATTCCCAATAAATCGATTCGTGTGACAAGGAGATCCTCTCTCGATGCACCTATTTGTGCTTTTACCTGCATCCGCTGCTCCGAGAACTTGAACGTGATTGTGGAAGAAATTTGGTCGTTGCCGCCGACGAAATTAGTGTGATAGTAACCAGCATAGACGAGATTGACGCAATTAAACAACTGTTCGATGCATTCGGTAGGGTATCTGGTGCAGAATTGAACACTCAGAAGACTACCTCAATCGATGTGGGTTTCATAGATGGAAACAGAATCAACGTAAATTGGTTGAAAACTAAAAACTCAATCAAAGTAGGGTAAGTGAGCCCTATTTTGGCATGCCAACATGCCTTTTCATGATTTTCAGGTCCAAATTGAGCTAAAAAAATTTGAATATATTTTAATTGCGAAGAGAATAATTTGTTTCAAATCTGTGCATACCGAATTTTTTAATTGTATGTATTTTATTAAAGTAGTTAATTTTTTTCGATCTGCATCCGAGGCAATTATGTTGGAAATCATCGTATGAAAATCAGAAGAACTCACCTTTCTAGTGCAACTGTTAAATACACATGCGATTTCAAAAGCGAGCATTCATTTGAAAAATTTGCAATAAATACTCATGCTTACAGTTAAACTCGGCAAAAAATAAAAAAATACTAGAAAGACTAAAGAGTGAATATTTATTTAGGTTTTGAATAAAATTTATAACTAATTTTGTTCCTTTTCTTGGCATGCAGCTTCAATCGAAATACACCACCAGTGTTGGAAGCTGGAAAAATACATGTTCATTAAAGATGTATTTTTGGGCTGATGTTTTCTCTTAAAATTCATTCAAAACTACACACAAATGTTTTCATACTAATTGGGTTGTATGATAAGATCGTTTCTTTCAACTTAAGCTTCGAAATAAGTTGGAGAACATAAGTAATTCGACAAACTAAAAGTCATATCCAAGCATTTTAAATGCAAAAATCGCTATTTGGGAACCATGAATCGCAGGTACATTGGTATGCGTGCGAACAGCATTTGCATTGCAGTCTGCCGAGCAAAAGCCACGTGGTCTCCTACAGAACACAGTGGTTCAAAATATTAAAAAAAAAAACTAAATTAAATAAAACATCTCACAAGACTTAAGATGTTTTTCTTGTCTAAAAATTGATAGATCGATGGCAATTTATGACTTTAGTATATAAAATACATAATTAATTGAGTTTTGGAATCGTTTTCTATTGCTTGGAAACTATATATCTACTCAGATTTATTTTTTTGGATTTTTATTCTAATTTTTTTCATGGAAACAGAAGTTGGAAGTTCAGGAAAATATCGTTTGCTTTCCAATTATTCCTAAAAATATTTTATGTGAGTCGAATCAAAAAAATGTTTTAGCAAGGTTTACATTCTAACATCTATTTGGCGTGTCAAACCACTGCGCAACGCCCCGGCATTCGAGATGGCTCTTGCTAGAAGCTCATAATCTCAGCTAACAAATTCAAAAGGGCAAAATTTTAAAATACCATTCAAGGAATTTTTCAATTTCTTACTTTATGAATCCAAACTCCACAATATGAAGACAGTTGTTTGATAGTGAAAATAACCCTATGTGTCGCAATCGCATTGCGGAAATTTTGGACTTCCGACTTTTTTAAATGGAAGCTTATTTTGTGCTTCCCTTCCAACCAAATTTCATCAATGTTTTCGAAAGCCTTTTTGTTGTATGAGTGGAGCCCGGTGTTCCATCGTCGCATAGAACTTTATGCTCAGCTGACGTCATTCTGTCAGTGGCCTTATATTTAGAATAGCCAACGATTCTGTTAACTGTCAATTGAGCATTGTTGGTAAAGATCTATTGCACATTGCTGGTGGCCAAGAATCGGATCATAGAAACGGCAAACAATTGGTGCGGCGGCCAAGTAATTGGAGCACCACAGTGAGTACTTTGCATGCATTTTGCTCACATTAATGAAAGTTGCATAGAGAAAACATATTTTTGTTGAACTCTAAGCAAGTTAGCAAGTAAATTCTTCAAAGGATGTTATATGGTGCACTCAACAGGAAGGTAGGGATGTCGAAAAAAAGGGTAAACCATGCCTTAGGTGCCAAGGTCGGGTACATTTACCCTACTAGGAGTTTGTCATCTCGATACGAAACAGGATCCACATAAACTTGGACTCGATAGTTGCAAAGTTTGGTCAGCATTTTTGGCTCCACACAATGAGGCAGGTCACGATACACCAAAAAGTGACGCTTTGAAACACTTTCGTTAGTTCAAAGATCTGGTGCATGTCGGCAATTTTGCCACCTTACTGTGTTCACATTTCCAAGTTAACGAGCCTAATGGGATCATTCATATGGAAAGGGCACCCAACTCGAGTATCCATCCAGCAGCTAACGAGAAACATAGAAGACGGTGGCTTGAAACTGCAGCTCCCAGGTACAAAGTGCAAGGCACTTTTGAAAAATCGTTACAGACAGGACATTAGTACTATGCCATTCTACATCACTTTTCTGAATACTAACAATATTCCAGGTGTTCCTGCTGATCTAGTTTGTTTGAAAACTGTAACCCAAGTGTCAAGGCAGTTAGCCGACAATTTTCTTATGGGTCCTACAACTTTACTGCAGTAGATGTTGCAAAAAACAGACCGACCAAAAGTAGAAACAAACAGTTCAACTGTCAACTGGTCTCGCATATGGGGAAGTATAGTTTCTCGCCAATTCTGTCCGTTGCTCAAACAACAGCTGTTCATCTTTATAAACAAGAAAACAACTCATAAACAGCTTTCCTACCGAATGCAGAGAGTAAACGACGATATGTGCGACTTCTGTAGAGCTTCGACAGAAACAATTCAACATAAATTTTCTGAGTGTCCGCGTGTCGATGCTGGATGGAGAAAAATAAAATACAAAATAACTAGGATCACAGGGCAGCGACGTCTTTCATTCAACCAGTGCTGCCTAGACTGAGACTCAGTAGTAGAATACGAGTTCTGGAGTTAGTGGCGAAATATTTGGACTTCGTTAGCAAAAGTAACACTACAACGGATGTAGATGAATTGGAATTTTACCTTGATCTACCAACAAACTAACGTAAAAATAATATAAATACCACTTAGTCGTAAGTAAGTTAGTAATAAATACCACTTAGTCGAATAAACAAATTAAAAAAAAATGAATTAGGAGTCCTGGTATAGTGTACACGTTGCATTGGAGATTTGTCGTACTTAATAACACTAGTTTACAAAATTTAAAAAAAATCGTGAACTTGATTAAGTGACCAACATTTTTAAAGTAAAATCGGGCGCTGAATTTGAAAATGAAATTCAAAAAAATCTCAGTAGAACCGTTTTTGAGCTATGCTCCAAATATGAAATTTCGAAAAAATTAAAAAAGTTCTTGTACTTAGATTAAAATATCTCGGACGGCATAACAGTAATTTGAAATCCCTCTTTTGCATATTGAAGGTGATTAAGTTTTCTATCGATCATCTTAACACTATTTTTGCGTTTGACAAACAGTATTGTTGATATTAGTGACCTTATGAGAAAAAAAATTATAAAAAACGCATTTTTTTAGAGAAAATTTTGTTTCAACGAAGGTTTTAGACTCGATGGTAGTATTTAAAAAATCGGATTTTCTTTTGCGCTTGAATGTCAATTTAAAACAAAAATTTCAAGTGGTTATTTATCAAAATCGGTTGAAAATTGAAGAAGTTATGGCTACTTTACCATAACTGAAAATTTTGGAGTTTTTAATAATTTAACGAACCGCAGTACACTTATCATGGTATAGGAAGAATGAAACATGATAAATCTCACTCGCTCCAAGTCAAAATTATTTATTAGCTTACCAGAAGTCACATGCCAAGTTTCAGGAAGATCTGACCATAGGGAGGGGTTGCTTAAGTCTCAAACGTAAATTAAATTTTGAGGTATTTTGCCCGGAAGGAACGAAAAATACTGGTTTTTCATCAATAACTTTTTTCGTCCCTAGCTGATTGTTTTTTATGGTTGATTTTCTTAAAGCCTAAATTGAGACAAATATTTTACCCGAAGACTGTAACTCGATTGGATTTGAAACAGAAAAGTTATTGCGGTTCAAAGGCCGCAAATTTTGTCCAACACGCAATGAGTACTTTTTACCCATTGCGGTTTTATACGACAATTTTTGACCAACATACAATCTTTGAACCGCAATAACTTTTCTGTTTCAAATCCAATCGAGTTACAGTCTTCGAGTAAAATATTTGTCTCAATTTAGGCTTTAAGAAAATCAACCATAAAAAACAATCAGCTAGGGACGAAAAAAGTTATTGATGAAAAACCAGTATTTTTCGTTCCTTCCGGGCAAAATACCTCAAAATTTAATTCACGTTTGAGACTTAAGCAACCCCTCCCTTTGGTCAGATCTTCCTGAAACTTGGCATGTGACCTTCTGGTAAGCTAATAAATAATTTTGACTTGGAGCGAGTGAGATTTATCATGTTTCATTCTTCCTATACTATGATAAGTGTACTGCGGTTCGTTAAATTATTAAAAACTCCAAAATTTTCAGTTATGGTAAAGTAGCCATAACTTCTTCAATTTTCAACCGATTTTGATAAATAACCACTTGAAATTTTTGTTTTAAATTGACATTCAAGCGCAAAATAAAATCAGATTTTTTAAATACTACCATCGAGTCTAAAACCTTCGTTGAAACAAAATTTTCTCTAAAAAAATGCGTTTTTTATAATTTTTTTTCTCATAAAGTCACTAATATCAACAATACTGTTGGTCAAATGCAAAAACAGTGTTAAGATGATCGATAGAAAACTTAATCACCTTCAATATGCAAAAGAGGGATTTCAAATTACTGTTATGCCGTCCGAGATATTTTAATCTAAGTACAAGAACTTTTTTATTTTTTTCGAAATTTCATATTTGGAGCATAGCTCAAAAACGGTTCTACTGAGATTTTTTTGAATTTCATTTTCAAATTCAGCGCCCGATTTTACATTGGAAATGACCTTCAGTTTACTGAGTTCAAAAATGCTGTAAACTAGTGTAATCTAAAGAATGCATGTGAGCAGATACTATGGCAGAAACTGTGGTGAATCCGGCACCCATAATGGATAACCAACATACATACCTGAGAATAAAATTTTCAGAAACTACATAGATAAACATTTCATAACATAGATTGTTAGACGTCATTTCACTTTAACAAACTTAATCCTTATTTGATTTCCGCGTATTATCCGCGATTAATTAGTTCCGCCCAATTGTTCGTCATCAAAGTTTCAACCGCCACAATCGTTCCACAACACCGCTTCGTAAGGATTGTGGAATTTAATAAATCAATAACAATATTTTCCCTCGGCGTGGTGTTATCCTTCCGCCATTAAGGCAAAACGAGCGACGTCAACCGGCCAATTAACTGCCGAGAGTCATGCTGCGGAAATGGAGCAATTAGCATATCCGGATTCAAGTGATCATCGAAATTGACATTTCATAAGCCGATGCCTGCCTATTGACGCATTTGAGCACGCTTCAGAGGGCAGTGAGGGAAAATAGCAGCAGAAAAAAAAACAAAACAACTTAAACCAAGAAACGTGGAACAACAAAGTCCAAATTGATTTTCCCACGGAGCGCAGCCTTCCGGTTTCAGGTCGCCTCGCTCGTCTTCATCCTCAATTGAGTGCCTTTGAAGTGACAGTCATTAACCATGGCAGGTGAACGAGAGACACAAAAGCAAAAGGTAAGCGTTTCGTTGTCGATTTTCGTGGAGTCTGCTGCCGAAAGGCAATTTGAGCACTGCTGCAGCCCTCGGCAGAAAATGCGAAAAATAAATGCGAATCGTCCTGCGTCAATCCTGCGTCGTCGTCTTGTCGAGCCTTTGAACTTCGAAAGCTTTGATCGGGAAATTTCGCTTTGTCTTTCCACGGAAAAGCCTTTCTCCCCTTTTTTTACTCAAAAGGGTAGCTCAACCTATTACTTTGATTTCCGATTATCACGAAAATAATTTTATAGCTGAGGGCTATTCACAGCCACTGCTGACTGCTTCTTTTCCTGCTCGCAAAATGTCTTGATGACAACAACGGAAATAAGGGAAGCATGTTTGTGGAATGACATGTAGCCCAAAATAAATATTTGAGAAGCCTTTGAACCGTTCCGTTGAAACAAACGAAGTGAATCCATGAAACAGAAAGTGTATTCTTAGACATCAATAAACTTTATGACTTCAGCACTACTTTTTCCTGACTTTTTCCTATCTGAATGAGTTATAATTTAGGGCTTGTGATATAGCTCAGCTGGAAAGTCAGTTGCGTTCTGAGCCGATGTCCGTGAGTTCGAGCCCAAGAGTAAATATCAATCATAGTTGTACCGGATAAGTTTTTCGATGACTGTCCGCAAACTGCACCGTTGATATAAGCCGCGAATGACAAAAGAATGTTAAAACGACTATAATCGAAACAAAAAAATATAGTTTAGTACTCGAAGGTTGTTAAAATATCTCAAATTACATCAAAAAGTCAAATCTCAAATAATATCGAAAACCATAACTAAATAATATCAACCGTTCATATAATTTAAACAAAATTATAACTCAGTCAGATAGGATAAATCAACTATTAATCTTCTGCGTGTCTTTGTCTACTGGTTTACTGGAGCTGGTTAGGAAATGGATGTTTATTTCCCTACATATTTTTCATAGGCCGAGGGACGATTTTCAAGCGGAAAAAGCCATTCAGCCAGTGTCTCCGGTTTTCACACTCACGACACAAAAATCTGTCAAATGAAAGGCAAAAGCTTACTACTGTAAGTTTGTTTGCGATGCTTTCAGTTGAAATTCGACGGTGTTTCAAATGATGATGACGTTAATGATTTTCAAAGTGCACTTGATGATTTTCAAATGAAAATCAAGACCTTCAATTTTAAACGAAAATGAAAATTGTTATTATTGTGTTATTTTTGTGGCAATAATTCACAAACTTGAAATTCATTTTGATATTTAAATTAATTTTTGATTTAGAGGAATCAATTCAAAAAGCAACAAAATATTCTAATATTAAAATTTTTTTTTTCATTTTGACAGCTTGATTCTGTAACAAAAGTTCTAATAATTTAAATTTTTAGACCAATAATCCACTTATTTGAAGATTTTCAACAAGGCATGAAAATGAAAACAATCATTTTTAATCGAAAATTTTTTCTTTCATTTGACTTTTGACTGTGATGCGATCCTGAACTGAAACTTATAAGTTTTCTTTTGACAGCAAAAAAAGTTATTCGATTGTGAACTCCCAAAGCAGTCCAGTTTCAAATGATTGAATGAAAATTGGAGACCATGCATATAGCCATTTGGGTGTCTTGGAAATGACAAATCTGAATTAATTCAAGTTTACCTGTGTAGAGATAAAGATCAGTATGTTCAATAAATCAGTATTTAACTATAATAATTAGTTTTAAAAATAATGTTCAGAAAACATTTCTAAGAAACAAATTCAAATTAAAAGTTATCGAATGGTATGATTTGTTTTCCCGTTTGCTTCTTGCCCCTCACTACCCATGATTCGCTGAGTTCCCTGTCAGAATTCCCCTACGCTGTTTCCCCTTTTTGATTGATTCTGATTGGTCGAAGCATGAAAGCCGTATGAAGTATGAAAGCTATAAAAGAAACCAACAATCCTCGCGCGAGCTCATTCAGTTGTCTAAAGCCGAGAAGAACGGAGCAAAAGAATCCAAGCAGCAGCAACCGAGACGAATGGAGCAAAAGGCATCCAAACAGCAGCAGCCGAGAAGAATGGAGCAAAAAGCATCCAAACAGCAGCAGCAGCATTCCGCAGCAGGGCCGAGTGCGGAACGGCAGCAGCGAGCCGAGTTGGGAGAAGCCATTACCCGCTTCATGCGGCGTTTGCCGGAGGCGGGCAAATTTGTGAAACCGCGTCCACCGGCAATTCACGACAATGGCGCAGCCAGTAGTGGAACCAAAACGCCGGAAAAATTAAAAAAGTAAGTATGTTAAACAAAATCATTGAACCCCGATAGGAAAGGTGGTGGTTTCAATAAGAATAGACCCCGATTGAAAAGGCGGTGGTTATTTGAGAAATAGACCCCGATTGGAAAGGCGGTGGTTACAAACGAAATGGACCCCGATTGGAAAGGCGGAGGTCAGGAGTTAGAAATAATTCCTATTGAAAGAGTAATAGTTTCGTTGAGAAAGTTGAACTTTTTGAACTGAATTGAAACTAAGACGAAATATTTTTTTATTGTTTGACAGGATCTCAAAACGGGTTACAAAAGAGCAACTCAACGAAGAATTGTCCAAACTTAGAGAGGAACTCGAAAGGACCCGCAAGGAGAAAGAAGAACTAAGCCAGATGGTAGTCTCCATGGATAATGTAGGATTCAGCCAGGCGAGATCGAGTACGGTACGGGAGGAACCAGCCAGCTCAAACGAGTCACTGCTGATGACAGTGAACAACATGTCACTCAGCAGTGTCAACGGCCTGGCTGCCTACCGTCTGATGGGGAGATTGAAATAAATTCTCGGGCTTTTCAACATTGGAAGCAAGTTTTTGAAGCTTCAATGAGCTTGATCCAGGTTGAAGACGAGCTAACCCGAATTAACATTTTCCGCATCAAAGCTGGCCCTTCGCTACTCGACCTGCTTGACGGCACTACCACGAAGGTATGCCCGATGAAAAGCAGTTCCCGTACGCAAATGCAATCGCGCGACTCGATGCTCACTTCGGGTCAAGGGCATACATACCATCGCAACGAAGTAAGTTGGCTAATATGGTGCAAAGAAGCGGTGAGTCAAACATGGAGTACGTGAAACGGGTGGCGGCAGCATCGAAGCTGTGTAACTACAGGCAAGAAGAGGAACTCGAAGCCATCTCTCGAACAGTGACCCGAGGATCGGTAGATAGCCACGTGCGGACGCTTGCCTATCGAGTTTTGATAGACGGAGGCTCCTTGAACGAGTTGATGGATCGTGTGCGCATCCGAGAAGTAGAGATGGAGAACGAAAACGACTACCACAGACTACATCAACAGCAAGTCGCTACTGTAGCAGCCGTTTCACGCTATCCGAACGCTCAAGTTGGGTCAAGAGCATGCAACAACAGTCGTGGAAGAGGATCTTTCCGACGTGGACAAACGAGAAGGCAACAGGATGTCCAATCATGTTGGAGGTGCTTGAGCGCATTTCACTCTGCCGACAAATGCTTCCATGCCGACAAGGTATGTCGCAATTGTAATATTCGAGGACACCTTGTGCGCGCGTGTCCAACTCCGGTGAAGCAAGAATCTACCAGACGTCGTTGGACTGGAGAAGAAATGGAACCGCCAACTAAGATCGCAAAAGTTCAGGAGGTGGATCAAAAATCGGAACCTGTGGAGGTAAATGAAATTGACCTTTAAGACCTTGTGTGGAAATTCGGTTTTATTTTTCTTTAACAAGAATAAAATCAATTTTGTTTGACTGTTGAGTTCATAAATAAAATAGAAATTTGCAATAAAAGAAAATTAAGTGTTGTATTATTTTGATGCGATCATTACAGGTAGCGCAAAATGCACCAAGAAAGCAAGGAAATATGATTGTTGACAAAGTGGGATCTTATGTACCAGATGATAGAGCAGCATATATCGTTGCTTATGTTGCTGGTGTCAAAGTGAACTTTTTTATTGACTCAGGGGCACAAGTCAATACAATCACGTCAGAATGTTTTAACGCAATCCTCCAAGATGAAACTGCTAAAAACAAAGTGCACGAACTTATTTACGGGTCGGATAAAGTGCTCCGAGGGTACGCATCACAAGGAAATATTGACGTGGTGGCCACTTTCTCAGCAGAGCTTTTTGTATCCAAAGAAAGACCGGTAATGATAGAGAAGTTTTATGTAGTGTCCGAGTCACGGGCATTATTAGGTTACAATACCGCTGTTCGATACAGTTTACTGACAGTAGGTCTGGATGTGCCTGTTAAAGAAAACAACGATCCCGATTGGCGATGTGAATTTAACATCAATGAAGTACATGCAAGCCCACTTAATGAGTTTCCAAAATTCAATATACCGGCAGTGAAGTTGAGTTACAACAAATCCATGCCCCCGTCCAGGAATGTTTATACGCATATCCCGGCAGCCTTTAAGGCGTTGACTAACCAAAAACTGCATGAACTGCGGCAAACTGGCATAATTGAAAAGGTTACAAAAGATATGGACAGAAGTTTTTGCTCTTCCTTGCTGGTAATACCGAAAGGTAAATCTGACATCCGCCTCGTAATCGACCTACGTGGTCCAAACAAGTGTATCTTTAGAACACCTTTCAAGATGCCAACGTTTGAGTCGATATTGTTGCAGCTACACGGAGCAACATATTTTTCTACGTTGGACTTAAAGAACGCGTTCTTTCATATTGAACTGGAAGAAGGTTCAAGGCACCTCACGAATTTTTTCGCTGGTGGAGCGCTCTACAGATGTTGTCGACTACCATTTGGGCTCACGAACGCACCGGATATCTTCCAAGAAGCGATGCAAACCATAATTTTGTCGGATTGTGAAGGTACCGTCAACTACTTGGACGATATCATGGTATATGGACGAACGAAGAAAGAACACGACCAAAACCTCCAAAAGGTAATGAAGAAGCTTGAAAACTATAATGTGAGAATCAACCATGCAAAATGTTTCTTTGGTAAGGAAGAAGTGAAATTTCTTGGCTTCAAAGTGTCAAAAGACGGCTGGCAAATCGAAAACGAAAAAATAAGAGCAATACAGGAAGCTCGCAGACCTATTTCTACAGCAGAGGTAAAAAGTTTCTTAGGGCTTATTACGTTCATTGACCGATTTATCCCACAAAGAGCGGACAAGACACGTCATTTGCGAGAACTATCCAATGCAAAGAAATTCTACTGGAGCTATGTGCACGAAGTAGAGTTTGATTACCTGAAGACTGAGGCCTGGAAACATATCAAAACTTTAGGGTTTTTCAACCGTGATGATGAAACCGAACTTTTCGTTGATGCCTCACCTTACGGGTTGGGAGCTGTTTTAATCCAGTATGATGCTGACTCCAAGCCACGAATAATTTCATGTGCATCGAAAGCGTTGTCAGCGGCTGAAAAAAAGTATCCGCACACACAGAAGGAAGCCTTAGCCATGGTTTCGGGCGTTGAGCGGTTTTCTATTTATTTACTGAATATCAGCTTCACTATACGCACAGATGCGGAATCCAATGAGTTTATTTTTGGAGGCCTGCACAGGATCGGTAAGAGAGCGGTATCACGCGCCGAGGCATGGGCGCTTAGATTACAGCCTTACGATTTTAAGGTTGTTCGTGTCCCTGGAGAAATGAATATGGCCGATGCTCTGTCTCGACTTGTATCAGAAACACAATCCGCTGAACCATTTGATGAATCAAATGAAAAACATCTTTTGTACTTTCTGGATACGGGTACATTGGAGATTACATGGGAGGAAATTGAAGTCGAGGCAGAAAAAGACTGTGAACAAATTATGGTTCGAGAAGCGATCAAAAGTAATCGCTGGAGTAAAGCTCTAAAGCGGTTCGAATCAGAAGCTAAGAACTTGAGAGTACTAGGAGCTCTTATATTCATGAATGACCGAGTTATTTTGCCCCAAGATCTTCGCGAAAGAGTTCTAAGCTCAGCTCATCAAGGACACATGGGCGCATCTTCAATGAAGAGAATTTTAAGAAACTATTTCTGGTGGCCCGGCATGGCAAAACAAGTGGAAACTTTTGTTAAAAGCTGTGAGACATGTTTCCGAATGTCTAAGAAAAATCCACCCACACCCTTAACCAGCCGAAAATTACCTGAGGGACCGTGGGAAATTCTCCAGATAGATTTTTTCTCGTTCAAAAATTGCGGTACGGGAGAATTTTTAGTTGTGGTAGATACTTACTCACGATACTTGCATGTAGTAGAGATCAAAAACACAGATGCGAACAGCACTAACGCAGCATTAAGTAGAATCTTCGAAGTATGGGGTTATCCCATCGCCATTCACAGCGACAACGGACCACCTTTTCAAGGGGAAAAGTTTGTTAAGACCTGGGAAGACAGAGGTGTCAAAATCAGGAAAGCAATCCCTCTAAGCGCTCAGTCAAACGGAGCGGTTGAGCGTCAAAACAAAGGACTCAAAGATGCCCTAACAGCTGCCAAAATGGACAACGTCAATTGGAAACTTGCTCTTGAGCAGTATTTGTATATGCACAACAAGGTAAGATACTAATTAAGTTATAACGTTCCAACTTGTTTAATGAGCATTTGATACGATTAGGTACGACCACTGTCAAGACTCGGTGTCACGCCTTTCGAACTTCTTGTGGGATGGAGGTTTCGTGGGACGTTTCCGTTTTTGTGGGAATCACTTTCGGCAGATCAAGTTGACCGCACAGACATTCGAGAAAAGGACGCTACGTCCAAGCTCGACAGTAAGCAGTACGCAGATTTAACCAGAGGGGCAAAAGAGTCGGAAATAAAGGTTGGAGATAAGGTTGTTCTGGCAAAACATCAGAGGCAAAAAGGAGACCCAACGTTTGTGGAAGATCGCTACACAGTTTTGACAAGAGAAGGTGCAAAAGTCGTGATAATAAGTAACAGAGGTGTACAATACTCAAGAAATGTACAAGATATCAAGAAGGTTCCCATTACGGTGGCAGAGAGTCAGACAAATGTTGACTATGGCGCAAACAGCGACGATACATTTTCATCAACTGTTCAACTACCAGATCATTCTTCAGATGTTGAAGAAGGAACTGAAGAAGAATCGAGACGACCAAATCGAGTAAGGAGGATGCCTTCTCGTTTTAACGAAATGATTCTATTTACCGTATTTGACTAAAGAGTAGAGACGTGGAGTATTGTAGAGATAAAGATCAGTATGTTCAATAAATCAGTATTTAACTATAATAATTAGTTTTAAAAATAATGTTCAGAAAACATTTCTAAGAAACAAATTCAAATTAAAAGTTATCGAATGGTATGATTTGTTTTCCCGTTTGCTTCTTGCCCCTCACTACCCATGATTCGCTGAGTTCCCTGTCAGAATTCCCCTACGCTGTTTCCCCTTTTTGATTGATTCTGATTGGTCGAAGCATGAAAGCCGTATGAAGTATGAAAGCTATAAAAGAAACCAACAATCCTCGCGCGAGCTCATTCAGTTGTCTAAAGCCGAGAAGAACGGAGCAAAAGAATCCAAGCAGCAGCAACCGAGACGAATGGAGCAAAAGGCATCCAAACAGCAGCAGCCGAGAAGAATGGAGCAAAAAGCATCCAAACAGCAGCAGCAGCATTCCGCAGCAGGGCCGAGTGCGGAACGGCAGCAGCGAGCCGAGTTGGGAGAAGCCATTACCCGCTTCATGCGGCGTTTGCCGGAGGCGGGCAAATTTGTGAAACCGCGTCCACCGGCAATTCACGACAACCTGTTGTCTTAAAATTTTGGTGAATCGGAATCGTACTGTTGGAATTTAAAATGAGAACTTGCAGACAAGAATTCCTAAGTAACCATAAGCATTAAGCTATAACCCTTAATCAGCATTAAATCAACATTTCTAATGCAAGTTAACATTATATCAACATTCATAATGCTTTTTAGTTTCATATAAGCATTATTAATGCATAGAAGCAAAAACAAAAATTAGCACAAATGGTAGCACTATATGCACATATAGAGCTACTATATAAAGTTAACAAGCATTAAGACTGTAGCACTAGAACTTCCTGTTAATGCTTATATAAAGCTTTTATAAAGCGTAGAAACGTCAAACCCGCGAATGTAAACAAGAGCGATTTCCTCATTTGCTGCGTGTGGGTAAGCAAGACAGCAAACGCAAACAATCAGAACGGGCAGTTGCAGTTGTCTTCTCCCAAAATTTTCCAATACATTCCCCAACCTTCTTACGCATACATTGTCTATGAAGTTGTGTGACCCGAACAGTGCTTGAAGTACGGGTTTTTTCACCTACCTTACCAGCATCAAGAGTGGTCGAAATGGTTAAAGCGCAAGGATAGATATAGGCTGCTGCGTGATCCTCGGTTCGAGACTCATCAAAAGTAATTCATAATTCAATTATAATCACTTCTCATTTCATAGAACACTTCATTAAGCAAGCATAATCCTTCATTCGGAAGGTTGATTGATGTTGTAGATAATGATTTAATTTTTTAATTTTTGTTCATTTTAATAAATCAAAGAATAATTTCCTATTTTGAATTTCCGTTTCACATCAATCATGGTCAATCAATGAAAAGAAAGTGTTCTAAGTATGCATTGTTAATGCTTTTATACGGCTGGCGAAAAATGACGTTTTGATGGTGCTCTAATTCAGCATTTGTAATGCTTATTAAAGGCTCTGTCGTGATAGCATTTTTTCAGCCCGCTATTTCGCCTTTTTAGCACTAAATCTGCATTATATACGAATATAGTGCAAAACAAGCATTAATTCAGAGTTATATATGGGAATATAGTGTTTGTTAAGGGCTATGTTATAGTGCTTATGATTACTTGGGTCAGGCAGTTGTTTGCGTGAATTGGAAATGGACAGTGAGAATTTCGAAATATTTATTTGATGAATTGAAATCGACTATTGGAATTTGAAAAGAGATGCATTCGCATGAACAGTCGCCCAAAACTTCGGTTGGTGCTACTCAGCAACTCTCCGTTTTATGAAATTACAGTTTTTTAAATAGTTCCACCTTCTCTTTCGAAATGATGTTACACTTTCTTTCCTTTAATTTCAATAGAAGCTGAAGTCTTTCAGTTCGTTGCTTCAGATTACTTAATCTCTTAAACTGAAAAACCAGCCCACACAGAATCTTGAAGGTGCCCTAGCCGAACCCTGCGAACTGTGTGGGGAAGGGGGGAAGGAATGTTAGTCACTTAAGTGACTCACGTGTTTTAAACAAGTATATGCAGAGATCTCTACGATCCACCCATAAACGTGGGGAGGTTTGTAGCAGCTAATTGGGTAAGGAAACTCCTGGGAGATGCTTGACCAGCATTGCGGGTGATGATTTTGTCCTACACCTCTAATTCTCCAAAAGCTTTTTAACTGAAACTTCAAGCTCTACCATTGAGGCTGGTGAACAAAAATTTTGAAATGTTTTTAATTTACATTGAAATTACGTCATATGTATTGATATGTTATATACCGAAACATTTTAAATAAACATAAAATGTATCTAAAACAATATTCAAAAACAAACACAACATTGATGGGCCGCAATATAATGATAATGATGATAATCACTTAGTATATGATCAAATTTTTAAAATTGAAGTTTCATAGTCTTGAAAATGTACTTGATTGTGATTGATGTGTTGGAGTATTATTTGCTATTTTTAAAGACTTTAGCCTCATTATTTTCAATAATCATTATTATCAAAAGAATCTAAAATGGTCGTACTACACTCAATGCGATCTGTTTTTCCTGCTACGCTTCCGATCGAGAACTGTAATCAATTTTAAAATTCTTCATCAAAAAATTACAAAAGAATAATGTCAACAAAAATCTAGCAACCTGGATTTAAAATTTTCAGTGACAAGGCAAAAGATAGAATGCCGTGGAAGATTTTTTGCAGGTTAACACTAGAAAGACCGCACCAGTCAAAATGACTGGTTGGACACTTTGTTTGTTGAATATCTTTTGCATACTTCGCTTTAAAAATTCGCAAAAAATACGACTTTTCATGAATTTTGAATCTCTACAAAATTGTGTATTTTTTATTTCACTAGCTCTTTTAGTAAGCAAGAAAAATTTCGCCATGGACACTCGGACCATGACCAGTCAAAATGACTGGTAAAATTCACAACCCTATAACTCAAACAAGATAAAAAATTTCGCGTGTTTTTGGTTTCATTTGCAAGCTACATTCAAGACAATGAGTCCTAGTTGATTTATGGTGGGCAGAAGTGTGTCATTCGTTATGAAATTATTGATTTTCGATGCGAAGTCGTAAAGATTTGAAGAAAAAGTTATCGGATTGGCCGCTGTGTGGCGCTTCAAGCACTTGACTCCCAATTTTTTTAGTCTGTTTTGTTGCTCAACTATAATCGTTCTTTCTGTCAAAATTTGGCGAAATTTCATCAAGATTTGTAAAAGTTATGTTACATGTCCATTCGAGTAATCGAGTAGTTTTAGGTGATAAATATGTTTTATACTAAACTAGAATGAGTAAAATTATCATGAATTGAGTACTTATTTATTCAAATTTGAAGACGTCAGCTATGAAACTGAATAATTAAAATGATATTTCAATATGGGTGCACGATATATTCTTATATGTTGGTTATCCACCATGGGTGCACGGATTCACCGCAGTTTCTGCCCAAGTATGTATTCACTTGCATTCTTAGATTATTAGACTCGACAAATTTCCAATGCAAGTTCACTTACAGGTATTCCTGATTGAACATTCTTATTATAAGAGGAAATACATCTTACCTGTCGGCAACTTTTGGGGTTTGAACCCAAGAATTTTCTTGCCGATACAAGGAATCGAACCCAGTACGCCTGGCATACCTATACCAGACTCGCGCCAGCCTATCTAATAGACCACATCGGATGCGGATATTTCAACATGGGTGCACGGAATGGCTGCAAATTCACCGTTGTAAATTATATAGAGAGAAATAGTTTTCAACTTGCTTCAGAACACAACATATTTTTGAGTTAGACATGATAGGTATTTGAAATACAATATTTGTCAGTTTAAATACTTTTAAAGAAAAACAAATCGACGTGTGCATTTGACAATGTTGATTCATTATTCAGTGTTTTCCGTCGCACGACATAACTTGATGCATATGGTCGGGGTTCGACCAGACCGAACTGAACGCCATCAGCATTTTTCCGAGTCACTTCAGTTTAATGTACTAATATTTTCATTTATAGACAAAATATGTAAAACTTATCAACCAAAATCAATAATTTCGAATCCAAGGAACAAATCCCATTGAATTATTTCAGATGTTTCGGTCGCACATAAGAATAACAAGAGTTTCAAAATCTGCCGTTTAAAATTTTTCTCATGGCGTTCAGTTCGGTCTGGTCGAAGGCAGGCCATATAATCCCTAAAACTCACTCGGTCCATGGTAACCGTTTTCCAATTTCTTGGATGTTGATCAGATCTTATCAGATAAATGTACGATTGCAAAAACCTGTTTTGCAATAAAAAATAAATAAATTTACTATTTCAAGATAAAATTGAAATATTTTTTTTCCAGGAATGAAAAAACGGAACTTTAAATAAAAATCGTTATTTAAATCATTAAAGTCTGCTTCATTTAATATTGGAACAAATTCTTTTGCTCATTGTGGCGCTCCTAGTGGACGGATTTGGAAACTTTTTTCACCCACGTGTCGGGAAATTCATTACCTTTCACCATGTATTTATGTCATAACACCAAACGATAGCATTTTGTAAACAACTGCCATGGAAGCCGAACGGAGAGATCAAATTGTGCACAGTTTTCTTGAAAATCCATTGTTGTCGGCATCGAAGCTAGCTAAACAGCTTAAAATGCCCAGAAATACCGTATGGCGTGTTATCAAGCAGTACAAGGAAACATTGACGACGGCTCGGAAGCCGCATTCGAAGCGTCGGAGTGGAACTGTCGACCGGAAACTGCGTGGGAAAGTCATCAAGGCCGGCAAGAGGAATCCCAATCTTCCAGACCGTGATTTGGCCAATAAGTTCCAGGCCGCTCACAGTACGGTGCGACGAATTCGTCTCCGGGAAGGAATAAGGTCATTCCGAGCCAGCAAACAGCCAAATCGGACGCTGAAGTAGAACAATGTGGCCAGAATCCGTGCTCGAAAGCTGTACGACCAAGAGCTGACCAAGTTCGACGGATGTATTCTGATGGACGATGAGACCTACGTGAAGGCGGACTTTGGGCAAATCCCAGGTCAAAAATTTTATTTGGCGACGGCTCGGGGGGATGTACCTGCAAAATTTAAGTTCGTGTTTGCGGATAAATTCGCCCGCAAGTACATGATTTGGCAGGGGATATGCAGTTGTGGACAGAAAACCAAAGTCTTTCTCACTGACAAGACAATGACATCAGAAGTCTACAAAAAAGAGTGCCTACAGAAACGGATTCTGCCGTTTATTCGTACCCACGACCGTCCAGTAATGTTTTGGCCGGACCTCGCAAGCTGCCATTACAGCAAAACGGTTATGGAATGGTACGCAACGAACGGGGTCAGCGTAATACCGAAGGACCTCAACCCCCCAAACTGCCCCAGTTCCGGCCGATAGAGAAATACTGGGCAATCACGAAGCGGAGGCTTAAGGCAAGGGGAAAACTTGTTAGGAACATGACTCAAATGAAGAACTGGTGGAATCAAATCGCCAAAACGGTGGACGAAAAGGGTGTGCGCCGCCTAATGTGCCGTATTACGGGAAAAGTACGAGAATTTCTTCGAAACAGCAATGAATAATTTTTTTAATTTTTTTTCATGAAAGAGTAAAGAAAATGCTACATTTGTATGAAAAACAAATTATGAATTCGTTAATAAATGACTGAACTACACGCAATTGTTTGTGTTCCAATATTAAGTGAAGCAGACTTTATGTCTGAACATGAAAGACATGGTTTCGACTTTGGTTTAGTTAAGATTTGTGAAAAGCGTTTTTCAAAAATTTGTAAAAAGTTCAATATTTGATTAAAACGCGATGAATCCGTGCACTCATAGTGAAAACCCATGTATATAACACAAATTTTTATTTGAATCTATAAAAGTCTTTATTCTTTACCTTTAGCATGCAAAAAAATTGATTTTGGATGAATAGCGGTGAATCCGTGCACCCATGGTAAATTGCTCTATTTATAGAAAAAATATGCTTCAAAACCTACAATATCAGGTATAATTTATAGGCAACGTGTTGAAAAATTGCAGAGCTATGGATGCTAGAAAATATCTACTAAAACAAAATTGAAGTGAAACCGTGCACCCGTGGTTAATACCCATAGCCATCTAACATGATTTTATAATAAGATTGATAATGTGTTTTAATTTTTTGATAATTATTTGAAATATTCATTTTATGACATACACGCATTCGTCAACTATGCCAAAATGAGGTGATTCCGTGCACCCATGGTGAAAAAATATTTCCATTTTATAACAAAAATGATATCGAGTAAATAAAAAACAATTTCAAAAGAAAAAAGTTTAAAATATTATTATAGAAAAAATTTCCCCTTTACCAGTCATTTTGACTGGTCACGGTCCGAATAGGTATATTCAATTTGCCGGTCCTTCTAGTGTTAAATCAATGCTTTCAATAGATTTGGCTGATTTTAAGATGATTTGAAGATAAACTTAATTTCAGTAAATTTTTGAATTTCTATTCTTTTCAAGGAAGACATAAACTTCTTCAAACTTCTTAAACATAAAGTAAAATTAAACGAGCTCTCCAGATATTCACGATAACGTCCCAAGCTTTTAAGGGTGATTTTCGGCCGTTTTAAAGATGCTGTAATTCCATCCCTTGTCCTGGTAAGCTGGCTCTTGTGCATCGGCGCTTCCATCTCCTCTGGTAAAAACTTACGAATCTTTCTTTTCCTGTTTCAATCCCACTTTCAGTAAGCAATTTTTTCTCAATCATTTTCAAATTTTCGAGGCATTTTGCAGCAGCTTGACAAAAACACGCCATTGCACAACAACTGGTTGCTTCGATCCTATTGGAATTTGAAAAAGGGTTGCGTGCCGAAAAGCAGGCTGAATTTGACTAGGATTATCACGATTTAAGAAGGAATACTAGAAATAAAGGCTAAAAAACCCAATAAAGCAGGCAGATCAAAACAGAGATAAACAAGAGTACTCTCTAGCCTTTTTATAACGACCAATACTTCTGTCAAATAAAGTATACAGAATAAAAATATAAGTGAAACCAATTTTTTTTTTCCATTATATCTTTTTGGAAAAAATGAATAACGGTTGTGTTTTGTTTGGCTGGAAAATTTTCAAAACTCTCTAGAATTTTCACCCGTTCCTTCGCGAAAAATTTAAGCAATTAATTGCTGTCTTATTTTTTCAAATTTGAAAGTAAAGTGATATGAAATAAAGTGTTCAAATTAAAGAAACTAACTGAAAATTGAAAAAAGATAATGATGACACAAATTATAAAGACATTTCCAAACATTATATTGATTAGAAAGTGTTGCTGTAAAATGAGATGAATAGTAACTTTTCCTGAATTGTTAAATATTTGTCAAACTTAGCTCTGTCAATTCACAATAAGACTCAATTAGTGTATTTAGTACAACGACAAAAACCGACATTTGAAATAATGAAAAAAAATTATAAATTAAGTTTATTTTCATTATTCTTTAAATGTTCTGGTTTTGTCCAATTCATTTTTTAATTTTCTATTCTGACGATCATGCTCAAAGAAAACTTCAATGTATTTAAATACAGAAGTAAACCCAAATCGAAAATAAATCTCAGTTTATGACGACTCCAACTGAAAAGATCCATTTTCTGTTCAAATCAATCTTCAGCAATTTTAAAATACTTGATCAGATAGGAGTTTTTGAATAGGAATGATGGCTAAACTAAATTGAAACTTGATAGATTAAGCGATCTTAAGGTACCGGAAGAAAATAAGTTCGCTAACCAAAAGTTAGCGTAACTTATTTGTATATTGAACTATAATTCTGGATATTTTTCTGACACAAAGGTATCCACTTGCTTTTATCCACTCAAAAGAAAGGCTGACTAAGGAACAGTGCTAAAATATAAAAAAAATCTCAAAAATACAGGCTCAACAAAGTTTGCCGGGTCAGCTAGTTTCAAAATAAAGTCGACATGTATAACCAGTAGGGTGTCCCAAAATTGCATAACTTCTGGGAATCTGGGGGCTCACCCTCAAAATGGTAGATTAGGATGTGCAGAACAAACTTTTGTATGGGGCCGACTGAAAAAAATTATGTTTGGAGGTTCCGCAAGCGCGATCTTTGAAAAAAGTCCACTTTCAAAATATTTGATTTTATTCTGGGATTAATTCTGGGTCCAAAAATTTACATGAAACTTATATATTTTATATTTTTTAAATTTTGTTCGAGTTAAATACTACACGTTAAAAAATGAAAAATGAACCGAATTTGTATCAAAATGTAAAACAAGCAAGCTATTTCCAAGAAAACAAATTTTTATGGTCCAAAAATTTTGAATTCAACTGACTAAAATGTGTACCAAGCGTAAAATATTTTTGACACCAATGCCATCAAAAAATGCGGATTTTTGTGCACTTAATCTTTGCTGAACAAAACATGTTGTTTGTATCATTGTGTGAAGAGCTATTTGCTTAATAAAAATCATAATTTAGGATATTTTTTATTTAACTTATCAAATTTGTCTTAATATATACCTACTTTTAAATCAAAGTACTTGCAAAAAAGACTTGGATGGTTTAAGGAAGTCATCAGAAGGCCATATGCCAAATTTGAGCAGAATCGGACAACAGGAAGGGGTTGCACTGAATCTCAAGTGTGAAAGGGATTCTGAGACATAGTGTTCTAAAGAAGCATAAAAAACTAGTTTTTCATTATACATTTTTGTCTTTACCAATCGATTGCTTCATTCTGTAGATTTTATTAAAATTTCAATTAAGACTAACATTTCACCTGAAGACTGCAACTCGATTGGACTTAGAACAAAATAGTTATGGCTGTTGTATTTAAGTGTTTCATGGATGTTTGAAATTGTCAAGAATCCACCTATCCGACAATGTATAGATATGTTGGGGTCCAATCGAAGTTTTGACTGCTATCTCAGATCTTCCTGTAGAAAAAAAATCGTACTTTTAAAAAACGATATCTTATTTTTGCTTTGCTAAGCTGAATTTCATTTCCCAATGAACCAATTTACAAAACTCAAATTTCAATTTTTTGTTCTTAGTTTGATCATCATTTTCATAGAACATACTTGGTCTGTCAAAATTCCCAGTTCTACAGTATATTGGAAAGATGATTAAGATGTTTGAAATGTGCGCTTCGGGTCATATTGACCCGAACAGCCTTGGAGAGTTATAGGCTTAATTTTATTAGGCTTCAATGTACTAACTTTTATTAGGGTGATATTCATCACTGTTTATGAGTCGGGGCAGTCAAACATACTGAAGCCTCAATAACGGTGATAAATACCACTCGTCAAAAAGTTGATTGAAAAGACTTTTAAAGCCTAATTACTTCTTTATTTTAACTCTTATTGAAATGCAGTCTTCAAAGGAAATCGACCGAAGGGAACGAAATATGTTGATGAAAAAAGGGTTTTTCAAGTTTCTCCCGTACAAAATTTCTCGAAATTCCATACAAACTTCCGGCTCGTTGAGCGAACCGCTCCCGTGATCTAGCCCAAATTTGGCATGTAATCTTGTACTAGGCCTAGGATCAATTTTAGCCACTATATGGTGCAACGATTAGCAAATTACCCAATATATTCCGGTTTTTCGCGAGAAGTTTCCACCTGATTCAGTATCAAACAGACAAATCCAATATAAAACTCAATTTTCAATCAATGTTCTAGTAATATGTTTTTATTGAACATCGCACTTTTTCCGATGTTTTCACATGTTGAAAACCACTAGCTAGCTGTGTACCTATTATTCCGCTCATTAACATCAACATTCACAAATTACCCCCCGGAGGGCCGTTTATCGCTTTATTGATTTTGATTGACACAACTTGTGGTGGGTACTTGGGTCGGTTGTTGTCGGTCGATTCTTCCTTTTTTTTCATCGACGGGCGGCACACAAGTAGTGTACAACTCAATAGGACTTCTCGCTCTCGAGTCCTCCCCAGGAACAAGCCAAAAAACATCAATCAATAAATCATTTTTAACGCTCGTGTGCCCACCCGTGAAGTGTGAGGAACCGATTAGGTACATTTGAATATGCTTGTTTTGAACTGAGCCCTCTGGTGTGAGAAATTGGTGTGGGAGGGCTGACGTTTTTTTTATTGAAGTTTAAGTTATGTCAAATTATCATGTTATTTTTTTTATTAGGAAAAACTGAACCGAATAAACTGACTTTCCGGACAATGGAAATATACTCAACATTCTCATAATTCCTTTTTCCATTATTATTCCAGTATTTTATATATTTTTCTTTCAAATTTCTCGTACCGTGCGAAGTAACCAGCGAGCGTCCTTTTGCGGTTTGGTTCGGATGCTTCTTCCTGGAGGGGTAATTTTCGGTCAAGTGGAAAAATAAACACATAAATTATTGCTAAGCTGCACATATCCATACCATGTGTTGTTTTGTTGTCAATAATGTGCCGCCTTTCTGTCCATCATGCAAACACCCTCATGCATGCGAGAGGTTGTTTTCTTCAACTTTCATCAATATGCAGGACTTGTAGGTATCCGGTTCGTGGACGTCGAATGAAAGTGGCGCTCTCCATTCAGGGTCCGGATAATTGTGCCACTTCAAATTCAATCGTACTTAGTTAAAATATCCATTGGAAGGTTTCGTTCGATGGACCCGGCGATATGGGTAAATCAATGGTTCCGAAAATAGAATCGTAATGAATGGCCATTAATGGCCCATTCCATCCGGACGTTTAACGTTAATGGGTTTCGTTTCGAACGTCCCAAGGACGCGTTCTAGCATTCCTATTTATGCCTTTCAGGACGCTTATTTTTAAGTGATTCTTTCGAGTACAGGTGCACAAATGGCTATTTAGTCACATACTGATTTTCGGATTCGATAGAATGCTGTATCGTCCATTATGGTTTTGAGTTATTTTTAGAATTATTTCTAGTTTGAAACTTTAAATAAGGAACTCGCTCGTGTTCAAATGAAAATTGTTCAAAACGTTTTTAAACACAAAATATCATCGTTTCGTATTAGGAAGCACTCTCTGCAAACAAAAACTAAACGAGCAAGGTTAAACCAGAAAACCGAAATATGTCTGTCAAAGCGCGTTTCCTGGCGCGCAACTACTCTTGAAGTAAAGCGAATTCATGCCGCAGCTAAAATGTTTCACCGGCACTATAATCTTTAGATAAACGAACAGATTCATGTCGAGGTTAGTACCTAATACCGCTAGACATTCATAAAGTTCCGGCTCGCAGCATGGCTCTACGACAATATCAACAACAACAACATCAGCACTCATGCTTAATATTTCATCAATTTGCAAAAGGAAAGTGTAACTACATACCAACTTCTGAGGGTTTCCCCCTCAAAGACGCTTTTCGTTGGATATACATTGGAAGGTTAAGCGACTGATTCAAAAAAAAAAAATTAAAGATATTTTTTTTGGAAAGTTTGAAAAATTACAAAATATCTCTAAGTTTAAGTAAAAAAGCGGTTGTTTAGTAAAATTGTATAAATGTTTGATTAGAATTTCTGAATTTTGTTAGATTAACACAATTTTGTGACGACTCTGGCTTTTTTCACAGAGATCAAAAGAGTTTTTCTACAAATTGAGAGTGCGATTGGCAAAAGCACACCACGCACAGGAAAAGAATATCACGGTACCTCCAAATCCATGGATATTGAACAACAAAGTGTCTGTGATGCCTGTCTATTTCACACACTATCCTTCAATAGTGGGAAGTCTATTCGTGCTAGTGCGCTTCAAGGCAATACTCATAGTTGAGATCACTTTCAGCAAAACCTCTCATCATCACGACTTGCAGTCTGAACTCTCATCTAACGACTTGAGAACCGACATCTCCTCGCAATGACTCGAGGTTCCCACATAAAAAAAGGAATGTGGGAATGCTCTTTGCGACTTAAGGCCTGATCTATTCTCTCACGACTCGCGATCCGACTTCTCCTCGCAACGACTCAACGTATACATACCTCTCCTGCACACAACTCAAGATCTGGCTTCTTCTCTTAAAGACTCGAGGTAAACAATTATACCGCTCCTCTTGTTGATAAAAGGCTTGATCTCACATCTTGTGACTCGAGACCCGACCTCATAAAGACTCAGGGTAAATCTTACAAACCTGTCCTCCTGAAGTCTTGAGGCCTGGTCTCTCCTCTAACGACTTGAAGCCTGAACTCTTATCTACAGGATTCGAGGTTTGCCACCTTTATGATCGTCCTGTGCCGATCGAGGGCAGCTTATCCTTGACTCGCCCCAATCACAGCACATGCGCGGGATTTAACGCAACTACTCGGAAGATTCCCGACTTGGAGTGCATTCAGCTTTCCACTGCTTCGATAGCTACTGTGGCAAGTAGCTGTACCTCCGCTTTCGATAAGCCTTTCGGCAAGAGAACTACATCATCCGCAAATCCTACCAGTTCAGCTCCCGATGGGAGGCTCATTCGTAGGAGCTCGTCATACACGAGTACCTCCCACCGAAACCTGTTGTGTCTGTATGCCCTCACCGCATATACTATAGTTAGACATTGTGGAAAATTATTACCACACTGACGTTTTTCACGTCCAGAATGATACTCGCGCAAAAACGGAGCCCTCTCCTCTTCGTTAACTTGGCTCTTTTCACTATCTCAATGACAGAGCGGATTGCACTTACGGTGCTGCATCCTCTACGGAAACCGAACTGTTCTGAATCACCTGTCCTGTAAACAAATCGGCCGGTACGCCGATGGGTCTCCTGAAGGCTTACCCGGTTTAGGCAGAAAGACTAGTTTCTGCCGCTTCCACGTATCAGAGAACACCTGTTCTATCACATATCGTTGCAATGATGACCGGAACACTTCCTCTATTTGTAGCTTTCATTGTGACATTCGGAATGCCGTCCGGTCTGGGGGTCTTCTTTGGTTTTTTTGTAGCGGCCACCACACTCCCCCGCACCAAAAGGCTCAATTGAGCCCCCTGGTGATGGACGCTACTGTTCTCAGCATGTCTGGCAGCAAAATGATAATAAAAGTAAATGCGAGCAAATTTTAATCATGCTGAGAACACAAATATTTATAATGTCGTACGAAGAAATGTAATATTAAACTCAATTAACTACAATATGAATCTCAATGGAAAATAATTTCCTTTGAAAAGATTCATTATTCGATATTTACTATTATAATATTTATGTATTGGTAGCTTTATTATGGTATGTTCAATAATTTAATGAGATAAAATACAAACTACAAAATTTTTAAGAATAATAATATAAGATATTAACGCTACAAAGTACAAAAAGTAAACAAAACAAAGACTGGCTGATGGTTGACCTTTTTAATGGTTAAATTTTTCTTTCAAAAGCTGTATCACTTTGATTTTGAACATGGAACGATTGGTTATGTTTTTAATTTCAATTGATAAAGTGTTGTATTTAGTAGGTCCAATAAACCTCTAAAATCTTGTCAATCATTGTGCCGATCCTCTTCATTTTCAGTCGCCACCACCTCTTGTATAGAGGGAAACTATCTATTACCCATATCGCGGCCAGTGTAGCTTCATCGATCGCCCAATTAATGCCATCCGAAGCTCTACGAAATGGGTCTAGCGCGATGTCGAACTTTTCCTCCACTGTCATCTGTCATAACAGCTGGTGCGCTATATAGCAGTGGTTGAGGCTGAGTCTTGAAGCACATGTCCCTTTTGCAAACCCCTGGGTCAAAGTCACCGACCGGAAAGTTTTCGACAAAGCTGAAGAAAATCGTCGCGCATTTATCCTAAACACTCGCCAATGCCTTACGATAATGAAAAAAACGCCAAAGGATTGAAGAGGACAACCTTATCCGATTGACGGAGGACGAAGGTGACAGAAGACTGTCAGAGAGAAAGTTCACCATTGTGTAAGTATAACATCGGTGGAGTTATGGGGATTCCCTTTATAAGGCCTCAGGGCGGCACGCTTAGCAATACGGAATCGCTGGAAGTTCGAACTTTCAGCTCAGGTATAACTCCAATTATGCACTTGTACAATTTTATTGAAAACAGCACAACACTTCTTCAAAACTTCACTCGCTTCTGAAGATGGCGGTGCTGCAACGATGATGACGCAAGGGCTGACCTACAGCTCTATCAGTCCGATTTCAACCGGAGTTTCCTTCCGGAAATCTTGGCTACGATAATTAATGAACTGGCCTAATTGAAGGTTTTCTTGATCCGGAATCGACCACGTCCTCCAACCTATGATCTCCTCCAACCATGGCCGTAGGAACGGGGGGGGGTTTTGGGGGTTAAACCCCCCCATGAGGATCCAAAAAAGCAAGCGAGGTTTTCTACTCTACACTCAAAATTTCGAATCCATAATCAAATTACGATCAAAGAGCAAAGATATTCAAGAGTAACAATGTAGACTAAAAACTAATGCCAAAACCTCAAAAACCCATCCCGAGTTCAAAATTCTGTTACAGTTTTCCAAAATGTTCTCACTTGTTCATAGAATAAGGTTGTCAGAATTTTTTCAGCACGTATCCGGGCCTGAAAAATTCGGGGTGTTTTACATAAAAAACCTAGAAAAACCGGATATTTGATTTCGAAATTGTTGACTAAAATCCAGGCAATACCGGCCAATTTGGATCGGAACCTAGGAATTGCTCATCAAAAATCAAGAAAAACTTGAAAAAACCTTTCATGATTATTTTTTTTTTAAACTTGCTTCAGAAATGTTGGACACATAAGTAAGAAAAAAATTACAACACAATTTGTTTTTAAAAGTTTGATTTAAAAACGAGAGTAAGAACAGACCTGGCAAAATACGAGCTTTTCCTATGAAATACGGGCAACCGGGTGACCGAATTTCTCCAAAATTTTATATTAAATATCCGGGAATATTTATACTATTTATCAAGCAATCTGGCAACCTTATCATAGAAATTCAGGTCTGAATATTAATCTTTAAATTAAACCTATTTTAGAGGTTCTAGTATATTTTTACATTTTTTCGTATTTCTGATTCTGATTCTGAAGTTTAGGATTCTTGATTTTTAGTTCGAATAATCATTAAAAATTAAACATTTACTGCTTTGAAATCCTGGTTAAAATTCGGTTTTGCATTTCATATCAAATTTGAATCATGTGTTTGGAAAATCATTTGCATTTTCAATATTTTGATAATAGTTTTCCGAATATGAAAAAAGGAAGAATTTGGTTTTATATTCAAATTCGAAGTTTTGAGAACTTTGTTCTAACACAAATTTTAAACTCATTAAGCTTCTAAGTGATGATCCAGAATTGAAAACTCAGATTCAGATTCATCATTTATAATTCACATTTTAATTCAGATTCACAACACAGATTAAAAATAAATAATTGAGAAATGAATTAAGATTAAACCAGCAATACAGAATTTAAATAATTGATTCATGAATGATGGCTCAAAAACTTGGCTCATAAAATTCTGATCTGGAATTAAGATTCGGAAATCGTACTGATTGTTCATTTAAGAAATTGTAGAAATTCAGAAACAGAAAAGTTCAATTTTTGAATTCAGCTTCAGAATTCAGATTTAAAATTCAGGAAAACATTTAACTTGTTAATGGGTTTTTCAATCAACATAAAAGTGTAGAGCAATTCAAGAGGACATGAACTTAAAAATTTGCTTGTCAATTATTAGATGTAAATTTTTTATTCAGAATTAGTTTGTACACACAATTCAACTGGAAATCACAGATACAAAGAAGAATTTTGGTTAATTTTATATGTTTTGTATTATGCAAAATATCCCAAATTATTTTTTAAAAATCTCATCCACAGGATTTTTGTTATGGAATTGATTCTTCATGAAAAATATTTCCTGGTAAAAAACCTGATTTTCACCTAAATCTTTGCTCAAAATTCTATATTTTCTCGGTGTATTGTATAACATTTTTGATATTGCAGTTTTTAGAGCTAAATTTAAAGTTAAAATCATAAATTTAGTTCAAGTTTGCTTCAAGCGAATTTGATCTGAAAATTTTTTATCCCTTACTGTTTTTTTGGAATTTTTTATTTATTTTCTTCAAAGGTTTAAATCTTGGAATTTGCAAGAGTTTGGAAGATTGGGTTGGTTTGATTTGAGCATAGAATAAGTTTTTTTAGAAGGCAAGCCTAAAAAGAAATTAATTTATGCTCAAATAAAATTATTAAATCATTAAGACTCTTAAATAAATTCAAAAATTCTAACCGTCGCACACAGGAGTATTTCATCCAAAAACCTGGCCAAAAGTCAATTTTTAAAAATGAACTTTTACTATGAGTTTTATGTTTATTTGCTTCTTGAATACATTTTACATCATGTACCAGTCATTTTTTTTTAAATTAGTTTTTTTACGAGCAATAGCGGCTGTCGGAAATTCAATATTTTTATCAACTGGAATTTAGCAACAAACCGTATAAAGATTGCGCCACAGTTCAACATGTGATTACTGGTTTTAGAAGTGACTTAACAACAAATTTTGAAAAGGAGAATTTAAATGCATTTAAGAATGTTATATTTGAGGATTAGTGGTTTGCAAATATGTATTTCGGGTACTGTACATGGAGCTTTCAAAAACTCTTTATTTTATTGTAGATTTAAAAGCTTGTTTTTGATAAGTAAGTGTTTTTGTTTATGTTCCCAGCAAGTTCCACCAACAAATTTTACATCATGTAAAAATTCATAACTGCATGAACCAGGTACGGAAGAAAAAATCTCCGCATACTTCCGCACTCGTGATATTTTCAATGTTGAATTTAAAAAAATTGTCTTCTTTTTCTGTAAAATCCTTCCAATGCACCTTGTTTGTTTTAATCATTGCCCAAAAAACATGGTTTTTCAAATCAAAGTTAAAAATTGTTTGTTCGTGCTTATTGCAAATAAAATAATACCTATACCTATATACCTATATTATACATTTTCATTGATGTTAATTTCGTGAAACATGTATAAAAGTTGCAGTGTTTTTTCTGAGTTTTTAAAAGTTATACACTATTCTTTATTTAAATGTTAACAAAGAAAACTCTTAGATTTTTTGTTACGGGTTTGAAATCGAGAATTTATTCAAATTGATTTGAAAATTTTTATTTGCAAAATGAAAGAATGTTTCAGAGCTGATCTGTTTAGAATAATCAGGGAGTATAGAGTATCCAGATCGCTCTATAGAAGCAAATCTTATATTTTTAGAGAAAAGGCTCATTGAAGTTTCACGTTTTGCTCCAAATAGACGAAAAAATAAGCGAAAAAACACAGGAGCTCCAAAAAACGTGCCTATGGATGTTTGAGGTCTTACAGCACAAATGAAATTAGGGGTGCAGGATAAACGCATGCTTCAAAAATAATCAAAAAAGTTTCTAAGACACTTGGCAAAGCGGCTGAATTGCAAAATCTGTTTGAAGCCATTACATTTTTTTTTAAAGACATACACCGTCTTAGCCGATTTAGGCTTTACAGACTGAACAAATGACGTGGACAACTTAAGATTAACATTTAACACCCAGTACCGAGATGGGAATCGAACCCATGCCATCAGTGGACCAAAGATTACCGTCTTACCACGCTAACCACTCGACCACCGAGACGTACAAGTTAGGGGAGAGGCGGGCTATAAGCGCATATTAAGGAAAGCACTCATTTTCTCCCATATTCCAATAGATATGAGTCTTAAAACTATATACACATGAGAGGACATCTGTTTTATATACGTTAGGGCAATTTTTCTGTTAAAATCTCTTGCAGTTTTTGTGAAAATAATTTTATAATAAAAGAAGTCAAAATAGTCGATTTCCGAAACTGGCGGGCTAAATGCGCATCTTTAAGTTTTTAGCTATATTTCAATAACACTTGCAATATTTTGATATTATTTAATTGAAAATGGTAGAAACGGATGTTAAGCATACGTCAAGGCTAACATTTTGGTGAAATTTTTTATATCACTAGTTCTTTTGCATGAAACAAATGTAGTTAAGTATGCCAAATGGCCATATTTCATGGTCATATTTTGTTTATATTGTATTTTTATCGGATCAGTATGAAGTTCTTCTTTTTTCGCTGTAAGATCGTGATTCGAGCGCAGATTTAATGTTTCAATGAAAAAAAGTTAAAACTTTGTAAGACTAAACTATTTTTCTTGATATAGGCATTTAACCTGCCTTGATATGGGCATTCAGAACCTGTCTCTTATTCCAATATCTTATCATTTACAACTTTGCCAAAAGCTTCAATTTGTTGAATTTTCGTATTGCAGATGAAATAGAAAGAAAAACCATTAAAATTTTTGTTCACAAAATCTGTACGCACGATAATTAAAGTTCGATAACAAAACTGACAAAAATCTTGTTTGAATTTTTAAATTTTTTCGACTTTATATAACAATTTAATTTTTTCATGTCATGTGTTAAAAGCGTATTACCCTCAAACTGGACTGATTAGATATGATAAATCTCCAGCCATATCGTCAATCGGCTGTATGCGCATATTACCCAACATGCGCATTTAGGAACACTTCCCCCTACAACATAGACGTTACATAGAAAATTACAAAAAGTTTTTGATGCAAATCTGAATAGAAGTCAGAACAATCAAGTGATAAGAAAATAAGAGAGTTTTTATATCAAATGATATTTAATTTGTTTGTTTGTTTGTTTTATTTATTTTTAAAGAGACTTTAAATTTATAATTCATTCGCCTCTCAAATGATATTTAATTTGTATTATTCAATCGGAAGATAATATTTGAAGTATCAAGTGGATTCGATACTGATATCGACTTTTTAGTATCAGAAAGCTTAAAAATCACTGATGGGTGATTGAATAAGCTGAAAATTTATTTTTTTAAACTCAAATAATGTTTTATTAGTCTTGTTCCAAGATATTCAAACGTATGACGGAGTATAAACATCGAAAAACACTTTTGGCCAACTTTTTGTTCTAGATACTCCTCTGTGCGTCGATGAAAGAAAACTCCATGATTTTTTTCTAAAGGTTTCATAAAATAAAATTTAGCTCACCCTTTAGGCTAAGGACCACTTTTCTAAAGTTGCGATTTAATAAAAAAAAACGTTGAATGAGCACTTAAAAATGAGCAATCATATAAGTAGCAAATATAGTTTTTTTTTATCGTACGTTGTTGGGCAAAAAATCTTAGGTAAAAATCAGTCGCCAAAACCCCCCCCATGGGTCGGTTCTTCCTACGGCCCTGCCTCCAACCTATGATATCCTGATGGCTATCCGTCGCGATCGAGACCAATACAAAGACTAATTCAGGACTAGGGTTCAGAGACAGAACCATGAAATAAGTGTTTCAAACTTCAGTAGGATCAAAGTGGCGGTTCGGCGTCTCATCGCTGACCTTGTGTCATGCTTGAATCACTTTATTTGCTAGTGTGTGCACTTTGTAGTTCACAGTTTGAAAAACTTTTGGAAGTGAGTCAGCACCAGGTAGTAGCCTTTGATCGTCCTCGATCCGGAGTTGAGGTCCTTGTTCTCTCGTTGTTACGAACACGATCTCTGTTCTTTCGTCTTCTCTTCCGGCGTCGCTACCGATCGGGGTGATTACCATGCAGCTCGGGTTAGAAAACATTCAAATATTACGTAACGCGTTTAGGCGAGGGAGAGGATATACCAGCTTGTTATGCTATGTGGATTTTTGAAAGAAAATTTTATGAAAATGTGTAATGTAGGGAGGAGGGGGGAGTGATCAAAAATTGTATTATTACGTAATATTTAAATTGCCTCTCACCATGGGTGACCCTCTAGTTGTGGAAAGTTGAAGCTAAATGGCTGCATACTAGGGTGGTAATTGATGTGTGAGACAAATTTCATGATTGAATTTTGAAATCTAGACATAAACATTTTGTCGATTGGCCCAAAAAAACCGACTTGTGCAAAATTTCAGCTTATTCTGACTTGACTTAAGGGTGCCTCAAAGCGCCTCAAATTTCGAAATTGCACCCTCAAACTTCATCAAAGGGGGGAACAAAGGAAATTGAACAAATCAAAATTTAAATTTTGAAGCCAAATGACTTAAAAATACATTCAACGACAAAATCTGGTGTTACCTCAAAAAATTTTCTTTCGAGAAGTTATTAATTCGTAGAATAAAGTTGTATCAAAGGATGTCTTAATAAGATGATGTATGAAATTGGGTTGTTAAGATTTGTTTTTACTTTAATTATGTGTTTTTGACATTTCTGATATAGTTCAATAAGATCAAATTACAGGAGAAGGGGAAATGTACAGTAGGGTGGCTCTTAGCTGTATGTAGATTTTTAAAAGCCAAAATTTCACTGCATCCACTCTCTAATATTGATTATTTTATCAAGATATTAAACTGAGTAAAATTTCTCTTTGAATGGACAACTCTAAGGCTACTTTCAAATGCCTTGAAATTGGAAAAATTTATGAAAAAAAGAAAAAAATCCATTAAAAAAGTAATAATTAATTCTGTCAACACGTTTGAAAATTGTAAACTTGATCTTAATGAAGATTTTAAGCCTAGAAATAACTTTTTTCATGACAATAAGTAGTTGTTGACTGAGCAAAAAAGGTATAACCTTTATTGTTAACATTTTCCCATACATTAGGTAAGGGGATATTCTAAGCTTGCCCGGTTTTACCCTAACTTGCCCAACACATAATTTGAGAAAAGTTCTGGTTTCCTGGGCTTTGTTAAAAAAATCCCGGCTTTGTCTGGACTCATTCACATTATTTGCAAAATCAGACAAAAAATTAAATTGAGTTTCTAAATCTTGCGTCCAAAAACGTACTTTTTTTAGCAAGTTTGTTCAAAATAATCAAGAACGGATTTCTGGAATCAAAAAATATTATTTAAAACCACTAATGTGTTTCGATGAAAAAACAATTTAAGTGTTTTTTCTATTTTTGTTGAGTTGTTCCTGTGGTTTGAAATTTGCAGGGATATTGTATGGATTTTGGGATTTAAATTTCGAAATCAAATACTTAGATAGGTTTTATCCTGATTTACGCTTATTTAGCACTTAATTAATCGCTTCCAAATTGCTATTTATGGTAATATAAACAACCAAAAAAAGTTATGGGAAGTATGAAAATTTTAATATTCAGAATTTCTATATAATGCTTAAAGCAGTTTAATATACAGAGAGAAATCAAGAATTCATACATACATTCAAGAATGTTTTTCATGAATTTTAAAGTAATTTTAGTAAGAATTATTTTAGTATTTGGAAAATTTGGAAAAAAAATTGTAAATTAGTTGAGCATCTTTCGAATGCCTAATTTTTCAAAAGAAAGATAGTTTAGTTCTTATGTAGCTGATTGGGTTTGTTCTGTTGTTTTTTTTTTATTTTCATTACAATCTGCGAATTTTTTTAAAACCTACCTTATTTATGCTGAAGGAACTTAACTCCTGATTTTGATGTTTTTTTTTATACCATTTGATACAATAAATTTTGTCATTTATATTTCCCTTTTATTGATTATTCTTTCATCATTACTAAATTGTTGATTTCAAAGCTGTAAATTCTAATGTTGCTTTTTTATTTCTTCTGTCTTCGTGATTACAACATTGTGATCCAATAAAAATTTTAGGTGAGTCGGGAGCCAAATACCAATTGTGGTATTAAAGTACTCCAAAAGCAGCTTAATTGCTTTTTTGGGTAGGTTTACCCCAAAAAGTTTCTAATTTTGGAAGCCAAGCTATGCCAGTTTTCAATTTATTTTTTAGGTTCGAGCTACCACATGTAATGGGAACTTAGATATGACCTCCACTGTAGCACTGTTAACATTTTAATGTTTTGATGTAAATTTTAACTTAAAAAATTTTACTCTAACAGTTATATTGCATGTCTTGCCAAATTTGTTAAGTGTCGTCATAGAATATACCAATCGATCAAGAAAGTGTGCTTAATTCTTCCCGGAATTCTTATTTCGCGGTTACTTTCCATTTGATTTAAATGACATATATCTATATGAAGTAAGACACGAATGCCATGAAAATGGTATAATGTCTTTAATAAAATAATAATAATAATAATATCTATATGAATGTAAAATCCCTGTCATATTTTCACGGAAAAACGAAATAAAATGTTCCACAAAGGTTTTGTCTAACTTGAAACCATGACGCACTTAATTTTGTGTGGTTTAAAAGTGTGCCTGAACTAACAATTTTTGATCTAAAATTGTTGCTTTTCCATAGAAAGTTACATACAAATTTTAAGTTCTTTTTAGGGTCGCCTTAGAGTTATCTGAATAAACTAGAGTCTTCAATACTGAGGCACATTTAGGAAATTCCTGAATTCCGGGAAAAGGTGATAATCTAAGGAGTTAGTCTTAGGAGACTACTAAAAATTTAAAACCACTCAATTGGATCGAATTCTGCAAGGAAACTTATTTTTCTTCTTTGATACATGGTTCAGAAATAAACTTTTTTTAACTGGTTGTTACATTAAAATTGATAGAGAACGTTTTTTTTTCAATGCAGTTTAATAGTGAAAAACGGCAAATTATTCGTAAAACCAAAAAAATCCAAAGATACGTTACGAGAAGAACTGGAATTAACTATTTTGCTACACCCATCATTTTGAATTCTCTTTTTTTAGTTTGTTTATTTGTCTAGAAATTGATTTAAATTAGGTTTTAAACATTCAGTATTCAAATAAAAAAATAGATCAATCGTATCTATTGCACCACTTAACTTATGTAAATAACGTAGTTAAAAACACTTTCAAAATAAGCTTTAACTTTTCAGTATTGTTTCGATCATTGATTGGATCAAAAAAGGATGCTTCAGGTTGCCAGAATTTTCAGCATGTATCCGGGCCGGACAAATCTGGGCAATTTTATATTAAAACCTAACGATATCCGGGTATTTTATTTCAAAATTGATGACTACGAAAAATCCGGGCAATATCTGGGCAAATTTTGTCCAAACTCATAAATTACTCAACTAAAATCAAGAAAGAAAAAAAATTAAAAAATTATTCATCAAAACTCATTGACAGATTTTAAATCGTATTCTTGGCTTCCAAAATACATTTCATGATTATTTTTATTAAACTTGCTCAAAAAATTGGGAGACATAAATTAAAAAAATTTACAGCACAATTTTTTTCCGTTTTAATAACCAAATCAAGTGATTTAATCCGAGAAAGAAATCCGGGCAATTTTCAATGAAATCCGAGAAAAAGTTTTGTATTAAATATTCGGGCACACCCGGATGAAACCGGGAAATCTAGCAACCTTATGGATGCAATGTTTCGACGAGTTGGGAAATAATTACCACCCTAATTGTACAGCACCTCCTCCCCCTCTCCCTTTCCATACTCTTTCAAAGTTGACCTTTTTTAGGTAGATATTAGATTTGAAAATTGTTTTTAATAACCGATTTTTGAAAATTTGTAAAATTTACGACCACCACAACCCCCGATTAAGACAATGTGGAAAAACCCCTTTTTGATCAAAAGGTAGAACAACTAAAGTGTGTAGCGATTTTAAACGGCTCACCTCACAATTATCGTCAAGCTCATTAATATTTTTGAACATTTTAGAACGTTCGCTTATAACGTACGGAATAAAATGTATAAAAATGTAATAAACCACACATTGTGACTGTGAGAATAAAAATGCACCACACATTGTGCACATTTTTCCTACTTTGCGTGACGTTAACAAGCCGCTATCTAGCTGTTCTCTGATGAATTTTTAAAAACCCATCACGCTAATGCTTCCACCTGTGGCCGGATTGTTATCTCTATGTTTAACTCGTTCTAATAAATGAAAAATAAAAATATATCAATCGTTGCCTCTCCCAACAACTACGTTCACCAGTTCTAAATATTTGTTGTTAATTTTTTGCAGTAAATTGGAGCTTCAAAACTCAACAACTTGAGCGTGATGTGATCTGTCACTGATTTGGCCAATATAGGAGGACACTTTGAACCGATCTAGTGATGATGTATGAACTGCTTCGTATGAATGAGTGTGTTTTGCTACACAGTCGTGGGAATGTTCAACTATATTCAAAGCGGCAGGCATGGACCTTGGTTTTGAAACGGAAACTAGTGGGGTTGAGAAAGTTTTTCGCAATTGACTGGAAGCGGAATTAAATGGCATTGAATGGTTTTGGTTGGTGGGCCGCCGACGCCGCGCCACGCGTTTTACATGCGCTCTTTCAGCATTTCTCCAGCCGGGTGTGGGGGGATGATGGTGTTTCACGGCCGTGCGGGGAAACGTGAGGAGAACAAGTTTGCGTTGCTCCCTTTTTTCACGCCAAAAATGTAATTACAGTTTACAGTTAACTTTGACGCTGCTATTGTGTGTTCTGTTGCGTTGTGTTGTTGTGAGTATGAATGCGAATGTGTGTGTGTGTGTGTTTGTGTGTTTGTGAGTTTCGCGGAATGTAACACGAATTGATGTGAAATGAAGCATGCATGGATGGATGAATGGGCTGATTTATTGTTTTCCTGATGGTTCTCTGGAGTTTGCCTCCCATTTGGGGAAACCAGAAAGTTGCTCGGTGGCATTGGAAATTTACGTCCATTCAATGCTGAATGCACGTTCACGAAATATATCGGTGGTGTGCTAGCTCTTGTTATTGCTTCTGTTGCCAGGAAAATTCCCGCTGAAAAGTGGTAGAGCAAGAACGTTTTCCGATTCATTTGATAGGAATGGAAGTTGATTGGGTGATTGCCGAAGTTTTGCTGATAGCTTCAATCTGGGGCCGTTGATGTCAATTTAGGCCCTTCATAGCAGATCCCTTTTTTCTTGGAAAAGTCTACGTTTAAATAACTTTTATGTGTTGCTATACAAAAGGAAAAAACTTCGAAAATAATACATAACTTCCGATTTCTGATAAAAATAGTGGATTGAATTAACGCAATTAAGTTCAGTTCTTGTAACCTTTTATGAATCTTTTATTTTTATTTTTATTTTTTTTTGAAAAATATTCAAAATCGTTGCATTGGAAGTCAACACTTCTAAAACAGGCTTTCCCAGATCAACACATCACCGCGTCATGATGGTATCTGGTTGCAGGGTTCAGGTGCTCTAAACCCTGCTTTTCTTGGTGTGGCCACGTCCCGAGAGCCGGGCAAGTGCCAATATTTGGCTTTGGCCACGTGAGAACGTGTGGGTGATACAAAAGTGCCTCCGGGAAAATAATCCACTTGCAAGCACACCGGGCAGATCGGGGCCAGACCGCCGTCGTTGGACGGAATCGTGACCTTTTGAGCAGCTAGCCAAGCCTTGCTTGTTGTTTTCAGAGCCTTGCCGGGGAGGGATTTTTGCGGTTTCCGAGACACAATCTGGACCTACTAGTAAACAGGGCCGGGTGTGTCGATGCATAGTAAATTTGAAATACCAGGGCATTTTCCAGTATACAGTTTAGTGAAATTGAAATCAAAAGGAAATTTCTAATAATCTTTAAAATGTCTGAAAGTTTTCAGAATCATCATTAGTCAGTTATCATTTAAAATTTTTATTTGTGATGCAATTTTTACTATTTTTTGTCTTATTAAGAAAAGCTATAAATTTAGACAAGGCCATGCGAACGGATGGAGGGGGGTTTAAGGGTACAAACACAGTGAGCGCGAAGCGAACTGCGAAGCGAAATATTCATTCACCGGATGAATTCCGCAAGTTCGTTTTTGAAGGCCGGCCACAGTGCACGTGAATTGCGATGCGGTTCAACACTGAAAAAAACCTTCGGTGTTCTGCAAAAATTAATCACGCGTGAAAAAATTTTTGCACATTAATTTGCAGAATCAAAACTGTGATCGAGATGTACCGCGCAAAAAACTAATCCGCGTTAGTTCCGAAAAAACACGTTAATTCCGGAAAACCTCGGAAAAAAACCTTGCGCGTTCTAGGACCGCATTGATTATGAAAAGGAATCTTAAGGACAAGAATAGTAGGTGTCTGAACTTTATGAGGACGTCGGAGAATAGATTTTTTACGCCGAAATCCAAGATGGCGGCTTCAACCTAACATCAAAATGCTTTAAATGACTGAAAATCGCATAAAACACCCATAATTTGGGTATTAGGTGAAAGGAATCAATTAGTAAAAGTCGAATTTTGCAGTCTGACGCTATGAAACGCCATCTTAAAATTCGATACGGCGGCTTCGGCTCAACTTTAAAATATTTTAAATGACTGAAAATCGCAAAAAAATCTACTAAAACTATGACAGAAACATAACAAAATTATGGAAAAAATTACAATATTATAACAACAAAAATTACGAAACGCTGAAAAAAACTTTGATAAAAATATGGCAAAGGTGATAAAAATTACAATATTATAACAAAAAAATTAACGAAACACTGACCAAAATTTGATAAAAATATGGCAAAGGTAACAAAAATCTTAAAAATGTGAAAAAATATGTGTAACAAAGCTATGAAAAAAATATGATGAAAATGTAACAAAACTATGATAAAAAAAATGACAAATATAGTTATAGTACTGTAAGATTTTTGTCATTTTCTTTAATTTTTATCATAATTTTGCCATGTTTTCATTTGTCGTATTTTTGTCATAGTTCTGTGAGATTTTTTGTTCATTTGATTTTTTTTATAGTTACTATAGTTATAGTTGATTGCTCTTGTATTTGAACTCACGGACATTGGCTTAGGAGGGAGCTAACTTGCCAACTGAGTTACACATATAACAAGCCCATAGATTTGTCTTGATTTTGTAATTTTTTCGTCATATTTGCCAAATATTTGTAACATATTCATCATTATATGTTCAGAGTTGTCATTTTTTTTGTTAAAATTTTGTAGTTTTAATGTCGTATTTGTCATCATTTTATCATTTTTCTTACACATATTTGAAAGTATTTTGTTATATTTTTATCTCATTCTTCATAATTTTGTAAAATTTTTATCATTATTTTGTCAAATTTTGTTCAGAACTTTGTCATATTGTAGCCTATATTTTTTCATTTTTATGTCAAATTTTTGACATATTTTTACCACCTATGTAATAATTTTTTTTATAGTTTTATATGGTCGGGATTCGACCAGACCGAACTTTTTTCTCATTTGTCATAGTTTTGCCATTTTTGGGATTTTTTTCTCATATTTTTGTCTAATTTTGTAATGTTTTTCATATTTTTTTTACCACATTTGTCGTGTTTTATTCAAAGTGTTGTCATTTGTCACTGTTTTGTTTGTCATATTTTTGTCATATTTTAAATTTTAGTAATAGTTATTCATATTTTCCACAGTTTGGTTATATTTTTGTCAATATTACTTCATTTATATAACACTTGTCATATTTTTGTTTAATTCTTTCAGTGATTTTTTGCAGTTTTCTCAAAATTTTTGTTAAACTTTTGTCAGTCATTTTTCATCTACTTTTTGATCACTTTTACTCATTTCTTATATTGTGAACGGATCAAGCAATTTCCAGTTATTTACTGCATTTTGAATAAAGCGGAAATCGCCATCTTTGATTTCAAGATGGCGTCGGACAGCCAAATTCGACTTCTACTTATTGAGCACTTTCATCTAAAACCCATCTTGTGATAGTTTCATGTGCTTTTCAGTCACTTCCAGCATTTTAAAGTTGAGTCGAAGGTGCCATATTGGATTTCAAGATGGCGTCGGACAACGAATTCCAACTTCTATCCGTTCAGCCTCTTCACCCTATACACATATTGTGGGGCTTTCATGCCACCGGTCGTTTATTGCCAGTTAGAATTAGTTTCAAATGAAAAATACTGAAACCGCGTTTTTTTCGAAAATCCGTGCTAAAAAACCTTGCATTTTTCATAACCAACACAGAAATTGCAATGATAATTAAATAAATAAACTTTTGAAAAAGATTTTTTTTGATAAATAATCATTTGCGATACAAAATATCCGAGAGAATATTTTCAGTGTATGTCCGGATGAACAGGATGAACTCGCGCGATCAAGCCGGGTCTTCGCACAAGAATTCGCTTGCACTGTGGCCGGTCGCTGTTTTTTTCAACGTGTTTCAATGAGAAGCGGTTTTTCGCGCGAATTGGAAATTCGCTTCGCACTTCGCTTCGCGCGCACTGTGAATTCGACCTAAGGGTTTACTCCCCCCCCCACGGAGATTTTTTCAAAATAAAATTTTCAACATATAAAATTTTCATTCAAAATAAAATTTCCAACATAAAAATAGGTGTTACCAAACAAGTTTGAAATTTTGCTCGCCTCCGGCGAAATTTTGTCCTAAATCACCCTAGGCTTGAGACAATTCTTTTTACAACACTACATATCTATATGCCGTTCATGAATTGAAACTAATTTTTAATTGTGAGTTTCGATTCGCAATTCAATCAACCTTTTGTATTGAAACTCTAAATATGACATACAAAAATCCTACCTCGTCTTTAGTATGGGTTTTTATTAAGAAGTGTAACTAAACAAGTTCAGAGTTTGAAGCTTATCAATTGAACTTCAAAATCATTACATCGAATTCTAGTTTTATACATCAACAATTTTAAAGTCATTTATCAGGTATTTACCCCTCACGATGGTCGTCAGAATGAGCAAAACGAAATCTCAAACCTTGTATCCTCTACTTTTTAAATAGACATTTTTATTCACAAAAAATCGTGCTAGTTTGAAATATTCTTCAAAAAAACCTATTTCAAACTTAATTTTATTTAGTGTTCCTTTTTCTCTTAATGCTCAACACCACATTCAAAATAGTTTTGATAAATTTTACTGGGCCACAAAATTTACATCTTTCCGTGGTGCAAAGAATTTGAAAGCTTATGTTGATAAATTTGGGTACCCTATACAACTTTTCTATTAGCTTGTGTTTTTGAAAGAAACTTATGAAAATATTTCAAAATGATTTAATAAATGTCTGCATTTTTTTGACAAAACTTTAAAACAAATACATAAAATTTTAAAATAAAGGTTTCATATCAATTATCAACTTTCCCCAAGACTTCAAGTAATTTCGAGTTCTGCGGAAAAAATAGAGATTTTAAATTTATTTACTTTCCTATTTTTAAAGAAAAATTAAATCAAATGACGATTTAGATATTGTTAAAGCACAAAACTAATCGATTTTCAGGATGGAAGAAATTTTGTTAAATAGATTGAATTTTTTTAAACTTTTTTTAGTATTGTCAGAAATACTTGTAATCATTTTTCCAAAATTATTAAAAAGCTGAAGCCAATGGAAATGAACCCGCTCAACGCGCCGAATCTTCGCCCAATAGAGAAATATTGGGCGATTATGAAGCAGACCCTCCGGAAGAACCCAAAAGTTGTCAAATCGGAGGCGGACTTCAAGAGAAAATGGATTTCTGTTTAAAAAAAACTACAACCTGACGTTGCACAGAACCTTATAGACGGGGTAAAGAGGAAGATGCAAGCATACGGGCTTGGGCCCAAAGTATGAATAAAATGAAAATGCCAAAAGTTGCTTAATAGTTTTTATTTTACTGTCTAAAATTTTCAAAAAGATCGGTCTACTGGGCGAATTTCTACTTGGTTTTTTTCCGTGATTCAATTTGATGTGACACACCCTTTGAATTAAAATTAAAATATGAACCAAGGCCGGGCCAAAGGGGGGGGGGTGGTTAGGGGTTTAAACCCCCCCCCCCTTTGAAGATTTTTTCCAAGTAAAATTTTCGAAGAAGTAAAGAAAAAATAACTTCATCTTAAAAGGTGTTAAATAAGTGTCAGTCAGTGAAAGTCAGAAATTTTTCTTAAATCACCCTAGGTTTCAGACATTTTATTTTACGACATTACATACATATAGGTTACTTCCAATGATGAATAAACCTTTACAGTTCTGCTAATGAGTCAAATGATTTAAACAACTTACATATAGGTATGCCGTTCATGAATTGAAACTAGTTTTCAATTACATTTTCGTAGGTGGTGGAAAGAATTAAAGAAACATAAGCTATCAAAGAACGAAAAAACACAAGCCGTAAATATTATGAATTTTTCGAAAAAGATACAACGGCTCACCGGCAGGACTTGAACCTGCAATCTCCGCTTCAGTACAACGGCGCGTTAGCCAATTTCACCACGGTGAACGTGATGAAACCGGCGAACACGAGAAATCGAGCTCTGCCGATCAACTGCTGGACCTTCTATCGAAACACCATGTATATCCCGCATGTGATCTTTCCCGCTATTGATCTCTCTTGTTTCTCTAACCCCACGCATCGACTCGGGATTTCGCCGTTCACCGTGATGAAATTGGCTAACGCGCCGTTGTACTGAAGCGGAGATTGCAGGTTCAAGTCCTGCCGGTGAGCCGTTGTATCTTTTTCGAAAAATTCATGATATTTACGGCTTTTGTTCTTTCGTTCTTTGATAGCTTATGTTTCTTTAATTCTTTCCATCGCCTACGAAAATGTGATTATTTTCAGGTACAAAGATGTACCAAAGCGATTTCATAACATCAGTATTAGTTTTCAATTGTAAATTTCGATTTGCGTTTCAATTAACCTTTAGCATTGAAACTCTAAACTAGACATTCATAAACCCTACCTCGTCTTTAAAATGGGTTTTTATTCAGAAGTGTAACAAAACAAATTCAGAATTTTTGAACTACAAAATTAATTCACCAAATACAAATTTTATGCATAAACAAGTTGGAAGCCATGTAAGCGCTAATGCGGTCTAGTGGATAGGCTGGCGCGAGTCTGGTAACTAAGGCGTACTGGGCTCGATTCCCGGTATCGGCAAGAAAAAACTTTTGGGTTCGAATCCCATAAGTTGCCGACAGGTAAGATGTGTTTCATTTTATAAATAATCATATATTTCAGAGGGAATGCATCTGGGGATAATCTGAAGAGACTATTGCAAGCGGAGTGGATTGCCAACCATTGTAGGTCTCTGAAGGTTGGATACCCTCGCTCGACGAACCATCGGCCGTGGAAGCCTGAGAAGCAATTCGAAGGCCAAGCCACACAGACATAGGCTGGACCTTGCTACCGATGGGGGAACCATACATACATACATACATACATACATCAGCAAATTAAAATCTCAAACCTAGTATTCTCTACTTTTACAGAAAATTTGCGAAAAAATATGCTTTTTAAATATTCTCCAACAAACCAATTTCAGAATCAATTTTGTTTTGTGTTTTATGTTCTTCTAAGTGCTCAACATTACATTCAAAAACGTTTCGATAAATTACACAAGGCCAGGAAATAAAAATCCTTTTAGATGCAAAGAATTTAAAAGTAAATTTTGACTAAATTAGGTGCCCTGGATCTAAAGATGCAGATTTACTAGCAGCTTTGGTTTTTTGAATAACTTTTGCAAATATTTAAAAATCATTTTTAAAATTTCTGCATTTTGACAAAACTTTAAAACAAAAACACGAGATCTAAAAATCAAGGTGTAAATCAATTTTCAACTTTCGTCAAGACATCAAGTTATTTTGAATTCTGCGAATATGTTATATAGGTTTCAATTTGTGTACTTTTCCCCACTTTTGTTGAAGTTTTAAACCAAATTGAATTTTAAATATTTTTCAAGCAAAAATCAAATCGTTTTGCAGGTTTGAAGAATTTTTTTATAAACTATAGAATTTAACTTTTTTAGATCATGCATCATCATCTTTGAAATATCATTCCTTAATTCAATTTAATGGGTATAGTAAGTAAAAAAATTCAGAATCAGATTTTTTTTTCTGTAACCGTAGATGTGTTACCTCATTAGTTATCAATGATTGATTTCGCTATAAACTGATGCATTTTAAAGCTTATAAACTCCATATCACCAAAACGCAAGGTGATAAATAAATTTGACAAAAGATTCGAGTTCAGGACACTTAAATATACCAAATCAATCATTCAATCATAGGCATCAAAATGCTGTTCCTTGAAGTTATCAATTAAATTCTATTTTAAATCTTTCTAAAATAATTGGACGAGTTTAATAAAAAAAATCCTTCCAAAATTTAAAAAAATCTATCTTTTGTTCTTCATATTTTGATAAAGTTTTCAAGTTAATTTGACGAATTCTAAAGAAAAGCTTCTTTAATTTTACGAAATATTTTTATTTAAGTTTCTCTTTGTTTTACAAATCAGAATTCTTGTGTTCTAAAAACATAATGTACTGCTTTTGAAACTAAATTTTTGATAAGTACTCTTGACCAATTAAGGCGGCACACGTAAAGGTCAGATTTAGTTAATAAATTAATTTATAATTTAAAAAAAAAAATCTCCCGTCCTTTTCAGGACCCAATATTCCAATTGATAGCGACAAAATATTCAGATCTAAAAATTTTAAGCTTTAAAACCTTCAATTGAAAATTTATGAAAGTTTATCTTATTTTCATTGTTTTGAATAATGTTTTTTAATCGATCATGAATTTTAATTTATCTTATCTATAATTGATTTGATTCGAAGTAGCAACTTTAAAGTAAAATTTTAATGCTAAATTTTAGCTTAATTCGTATTATCTTTGTGGTTTGAATATTTACAACAAATCATGGAATTTATTATTTTTATTTTACCAATTTCTTATTGATCATTTCCCAATCTGTAGTTTGTCAGTATAATGGAACAGTTATATTATAAATATATGTAAAAAGTTAGTATTTTAAACTTCAGATCTTTTTTTGTATTTTGTTTGAATTACCGGATGAGTTATATATGTATATAGCCAATTTCAAACTGATTCAAGTGGTGTTATTACTCAAGCGCTGCGATACTTTACAAAAGTATGATATTGGTTGAAGTCAGGAGTGTCAAATAGAAACTTTGCTGTTTGCTAATATTTATTTGATACTGTCAATTGGGGCAACATGCAACACATTTCAACTTCAATGGCTTCTCAAATCTTTATGCTTACAGATAATCATACCTCTTGTACATCAAAAATTTTAAGGTTGATGGGACACCAAACTGACGTAGTCAGAAAAATTATTGGTTTTACTAGTTATTTTTAAATTTCCAAAAATATGCGATCTTCACCCTACTAAGAAAAAGGGGTAAGTTGCAACAAACTCTGTAATTAATGAAAAATCAAATGAAAACGTTTTAAAATTTGATGTTTTTGATATATTTGAGATGTCATAACGCATAAAGCACCAATTGCAGTAATTTTTAATTTTGTTCGGATTAAATTTTACATTTTTTCTGTCAAAAATTATTTCAAGAAAGAAGTGTTGATCTGTCGCATATATTTAGGGGTAAAAAATACTACAAAATATTCTATTAGCTTAAATCAAGAAAATAAAGCTTAGTTCTTTTAGAAATGGGACAGCTACGAATGCGTGTATCTTAAAAACCATTCGTTTGATCAAAATACTTTCTATGGAAGAAATGAAGGTAATCTTATGTTAATTCATGAATAAATTTGAAAAAAAATATTTATCGTTTTTTGTAAGAAATATCTCTACTTTATTCTTGGTACCTCCTATCGGTCGACGCACACTTTTTTCAGTCATAATATTGTTCAGTTTTTCAACTTCTACTTCGTCCAATCTGTAAGCTAGGTGGCTGCATCCTCCTCCTTCAATTTTTACTACTTTTTGGTCCAATACTTCTCTTTTAAAAGAAACTCAGGGCAATTTAGTGGATAAAGGTGTTTCAAAGTTAACGAAACTTGATTATTTTTGAGCCACTTAAAAGCGTTTTTAACGGAATTTCTGCTGTCTAAAGCTGACAATAACTAAGTAAAATCATCATGAGATTAGTATTGAAGTATAATCGGTTAGTATAGATTGTAGGTTGCCAAGGGTACATACTAAATTACTATTTTCAGGCTTTTAAAAACAGCAAAAATCAAAGCTTTTGTTTTTTGTTTTTGTTTTAAAGATCGTTGTATTTTTCCATAGGAGCAGAATCTTGGCAAATCATTATATTTTATACAAAACAGCCAGCAAATACATACTTTAATATGCGAGAGATCTTACCACGATAAGATATGTTATGGGATTCAAACTCTGGAATTTGTTTGATATAGGTTTTCTCACAAGTTTTGTCATCCTTCAGAAATCACCTATCTCATTGCCCCGGTACCAGCTTTACAGCTCACGAGCTCTGGAACTAGCAAAAATTTATTGTTTGAGGTTAGGTTTGAATGACTCATAATTTGGCAACACTGTCAGCTTATCAGAGAATAAATTGTTGGACATTTCACCGATCTATACTTAGTTTTTCGTTTATTCAAAATTAAAAATTCTGGTCTGAGACTTGTCTTCCCTGATGGCCCTTAACCGTAGTTGCTGATCATGTGCTTCACTACAATGCTTGATTTGAACTTTTCGGACATTTTCGACAGTGTTTGCAGACATTTCCACTACTCACACACACTAATTCTTTGAATAATCAAGGATGTTGTCAGCTATCCATTTGATAATGATAATTTTTGAAGGAAACTGTGCAAGATATTTTTTTTCTTTTTCTCTTGCATCGTCAATATCTCAAAAACGCATGAATTTAAAATTCGGAAAAAATAGGTCGGTTAGTAATTTTCACAGGCAACAAAATGCAGTAAAAATTTTGAATGTCCGATTACTAGTAAATTAGCTATTAACAAATGAAAGTGTCCCATTTCTAAAAGAACTAAGCTTTAAATCTTAGAATGGATGAAACTTTAATGTTAACAAACGCATAATGCAAAACAATCATATCCCAGCATATGGAAACGCGATTTATGAGATTAAGTTCTGATTTGCATTTTGTTGCATTTTGCCCCAGACAGCTAACTGAATTATAAAAATATTTATTTAAAAAAAATTTGGTGATTGTTCGAAAAATATTTATACACTAACAGTGTTGGTACAGGATAATGAAAGCAATATAATGCTGGTAAGTGATATCATTAAGCCAATCTGGCATACTAGGTAAAGTTTTTTATAGCATCGAAAAATTAAAAAAATTGTACATCTATTGCTCGATTTTTCAAAATTTTAATGACAAACAAAAACTATAAAAAAAACTCTCTCACAATGTCAAAAACTATGTCGTCATCAATTTGTTATCATTCAATGATAATTTTATGACAGTATATTAAAATAAAAATTTATTGAGTGTTGTACACAAATGTTACATCTAACCCTGCTTTTGCATGATGCCCCGTTAACCGTTTTTTTTTATAAACTAGACTTAAACTTTATTTTAAAGCAAATTTCAAAATCAGGGTAAGGAACATTGACCCTGATTAATTTTGAATCCTTACAATAATGTTTCGAGTTTGTGTGATATTTATCGGTAAAAAATTGTAGAAATCATTACTTATTCATTATGAATTTTTTGGTAGTGATATAGTTTCTAGCTAAATTTAAATTTTGAAAATCAACCCCCTCCCCACCCATGGACAGGTCCTTCGCACGGGCCTGGTTCTTTTTTATGTTGAATTCTTACATGTATGTGGAGCTACAATTTAAATTCATATTGTGGTTTAATGTTTTGTGTTTAAATATTGATTTTTGAAACAATATTTAATTTTGTTTTCAAATTATGAATATCATCAATACATGAATCGAAACAAATCCTCATTTTATACTCCTTTTTATCTTCTAATTATCTATTAGAGTCAAGAGTCATCCATTGATAATCACCACTTCCTAACACCTGAAATCATATCTCAACGTGTAGGAAGCTCCAAATTACTAGCCAGCCACACGTTTTAGTAGAAAAGCAGAATGTGTCGTGGTTAGTAAAGAGTCACCTTTTGCCGAAGCCTCACCTGTGTGTAGCCAGGAAACCTAACACAACTGACTTGATTCTGTTCTGCAACTCTTTCCCAACCGCAATTTTTGTGGGGCGAAATCCATTATAGTGTAAAGCCACCCCACCTCACCTTCCCATTCAGTTCTTGAACGTTGTTTGTTAGAAGACTCGGTTTTTGGACTTACCCACAACGTTGAGCCGGAAGGCTTGGGAAATTTTCGGCTCAGTCGACACTTGACACTCGTACGTGCCGGAGTCCCGGGGCTGCGGGGAAGTAATCCGGAGCGTCCACTCGTCACTGCCCTCGGTGTGCAGCGACTGAAACCGCTGATCGTTGGTGTAGGTGAGGATGCCGACCGTCAGGATGTGGAGGTCACGTTTCCGGATCCAGGAGACCTTGTGGGAGAAAAAAAAAACGGAAAAAAGAGCATGAGCTAGAATATCGAAACAAATCTTGTCAACTTCTTTTGAAACACTAATATGGACTGAACGTTAATGAAAAGAGAAAAAACTTTTAACTTTAGCTTGATACAGAACTTTGATTCTTCAAAAATCTTGAAAGTTGATTTTACCGCTTAATTTATCGGCCTTATAAGTGAAATGAAAATCGATAACCTGTTTAATAAGAACATCTTAAGATGAAAGTTTTTAAACGGATAGAGAGTTTGAAGAAATGGAATCACCATCTTCACCAAATGAACTGGTAGAATTAGTTTTTAAACATTATCAATACATACCAAATTTTGGCTTTTGCTGAACAGAAATTTGATTACAACAACACTTGCCCGGGTTTAAAATTTGTCAATTTTTTATACTCAGGGGAGATAAGGGTATAACGAGCACCCAGGGCATAATAAGCACTCCTTTTTTCTACAAAAGTACGTATTTTCTTAAACAAATTCTCATGAGGATTTATTCTATTATGGTTTGAGACCCCTCCCTTTCTTATGAAGGGGGGGGAGGGGCCTCCCAAGCAAAAGTCAATTTTTCGCATAAATCGAGAACGCATCAAGTAAATGGTATCAAATTTGGCATCGGGTGGTATTTGGGAACAAGCAATATTTCTATGAATATTAGGTACCCCTCTCTCCTCTTAAGGGGGTGATAGGAAGGGGGAAGGGGGGCTACCTTACAATTTATCATACAACTCGAAAACTAATCAAGATATTGGAACCAAATTTGACATGGGAAGGTATTTGGATACGAAAAATAATTCAATGGCTATTCGAGACCCCTCCCTCTTTCCAGTAGAAAGGGGAGGCCACTTTCATATTTTTTTACATAACTCAATAACTAATAAAGCAAATGGAACCAAATTTAGCATGGAAGGGTATTTGGATACGAAAAATATTTCTATGATTATTTGAGACTCCTCCCTCTTTCCAGTAGGGAGATATTAAGGGGGGAGGGGCCTCTTTTATAATTTTTTACATAACTCTAAAACTAATTAGGCTAATGGCACCAAATTTGGCATGGGCGGGTATTTGGGAACGTGACTTGTTCTAATGATTGTTTGAGACCCCTTCCTTCTTCCAGCGGGGAGTAAGGAAAGAGGAATAGGAGTTTCATACAATTTTTACTGCATAACTCGAAAAGTACAACCGCAAATGGAACCAAATTTGGCGTGGAACGATATTTGGGTACTAGAAATGCTTCTATGAATATTTGGTATCCCTCACTCCTTCAAAGAAGTGTATGAAAAGGAGGGGAGAGGTCTTCTTTTCATTTTTCAGTATAATTGGAGAGCTGATCGAGAAAATTGAACCATATTTGGCATGTGAGGGTATTTGGAGACGAGAAATGTTTTTATTATAAATTGAAGCTCCACCTTTTCTCAGCGGAAAGATATAAAGGGGGAAAAAGGGGCTTCCATATAGATTTTTTGCATAACTTGAGAATAAATCGTGCAAACGATACCAAATTTGGCATCATAAAGTATTTGTATGCGAAAAATATTTTTAGGAATATTAAGTTTTCACCCCTCCATTCAATGGGGAGAACGAAAGGGGGGTTGGTACTTCCTTTCAAGTTTATGCATAACCCAATAAATCACAACGCAAATAAAACCAAGTTTGGCATGGGATGGTATTTTAATACTAGAAATTTTCCTATGTGAAACGATTTCTTTCTTGCAGTAGGAGGATAGAATTGGGAATATAGGAAGGGAAGAGGAATGCATTTAACTTTTTTTTACAAAATCCGAGAAATGGACAAAACTTAACATAAACATTCATTTTGGTATGATTCTATGATTATCTGACACACCATCCTCCTTTCAGTGAGTAGGTACATAGGAGAAGGGAGGTGAGCCCATTACAATTTTGTTAGCATAAGTTCTCAATTTATGCTAACGAAGCCAACAAATGGAAAAAATATGGCATGGAAAGGTACTTGGTTACGAGATATGTTTTTACGATTGTTATAGACTCTTACGCTTCACAGTGTTGAGAGGGGAAGAAAGGAGGGGGCTCCATATAAATTTTGTGGTAAAGCTCAAACACTTTTGTTGTAAAGTTCAAAAACCTAAACGGAAAAAATGGGTATGTTTATTAAAGATCCCGTTCTCCATTCAGCAGAGGGTGAAAGGGAGGACAGGGGGGCTCTCTTATCAGTTTTTAGAACATATCAAGCAAAAACAACCAGATTTCATAAGTTAGATTGTTTGCGTAAGATTAATTTGAGACCCTCCTTTCTCAGGTCGAAGCTTAAAGAAACAGATCAAAATTATCATATTTTTAACACAAATTCACAGATCAAGATTCAGAAAATTTGTTTAAGTCATCTTTATAGTGCAATTCGAAACTCCAGCTGTAGTTCTCATTTTAAAGCGGTTGCTTATGAATTATGTTGTTATTTGATTTAAAATAATGCCAGCAAAACAATAAAAATTTAAAAAGTTTCTGAAAATAACATTTGTTTTTGAAAGGTGTAGCAAAGCACACCGGGTCAGCTAGTAATTAATAAAAAAAATTGTTAATGCTATGTTTGATGAATCTTCGCCTCACCATTTAGTGCAAAATGCATCGATCATGAACGAGAAATGAAAAAAAAAATTAGATTGACCAGGAATCGAACTCGAGTCTACTGATTACCTCTCCGACAGCTTACCAATAGGCCAAATCGACAGATGAAACAAGCCAAGGTGTAGCTCTATTATTCAGTTGACTTCATCGAGTCGAATTCGCTGCTAGATTATACGGCAGAAAACGCTCATCTTGCCCCTATTAATGTTGCTTATACTGCCCCAGGGGGGGTTCTAATTATGTCCCTACAGTGACTGGTTTTCAGCTGTTGGCAAAATTTTTTAAAATGCATTTTTATACATTTTTATCTAGTTTTTCAAGTTTCAGCCAACTAGGAAATAGACAATTTGAGTGTCTGTACACGAAACAATGATGTAAATCACATATCTAATGGCTGTTCTCTATGATTCAATAAGCGTTTTTCTTAAGGTGGCCATTATGCCCTTATCTCCCCTAAGGATTCCAATTTATTTTTCATTAAAAAAAAAGCAGATTGATTTCGAATAAGTTGAAAATTGGCGGAGTTAGAATTTTACCTCTCCAAACCTAAGACATTCTATTTTACATAAATTTCTTTATTACTAATCATCTGAATATATAAAAATAAATATCATTGATATCTTTACAGATTTCAAGCTGATGTGAAATATTCTGTTAAAATCAAATTCAGCCTCAATTTATTTTGTGTTTCTTGTTCTTCTAAGCTCAACTGCTTATTCAAAAGGGGGTTTTTCGAGGTTCAAAGAATTTAAGAGCCAATTTGGATGAATTAGGTTTCCCAAAATTCACATATGCATTTATTTATTTGAAATAATTTGAAAATAGACCAAAATCATGCCAGATATTTCTGCACTTTTTTACAAAACTAAAATAAAAATACAGACCCTGTTCGATTTTGGCAACATTCGATTTTGGCAACATCTGAGCAAAAACCGTTCGATTTTGGCAACATCCAAAAAGGACGTTTTTTTTGTAACTTTTTTATTTTTTATTTTTATTTCAAATTATTCAAAATAAATGTAAAACGTAATATTTGCATGATTTTTTTTTCAATTTGGCTTATTTATAACAGTTTTAAACTGTAAAAACACGAATTTTTACATGTTTTACTGCTTAAACTAATATAATTGAACCAAATTGAAAAATTTCATGCTAATATAAGGTTATACATCAATTTTGAATAATTTTAAATAAAATTTAAAAAAAAAAAGACAAAAAAAAACCGTTCGATTTTGGCAACATTCGATTTTGGCAACATAAAATTTTCGGGCGTGTTGCCAAAAACGAACGGAGTCTGTAAAAGGTTCAAATCAATGATCTATTTTCCGGAATATCACAAGAAGTTTTCCCAAACATCGCAACATTCCCGAATATTGTAAGAATTTACGAAAAAAAATCTTTTTAGTTTAATTTTACCCATTCTGTAAAATTCGGAAATTTTAATGGCATTCGGATGAAAACTCGAATTTTGCTAATCAATTTTGTGTGTGGCAATTTCATCGACGACACCTTTTATATTCTTTTTTCCCTCAAAATATCTTCAATTCATTCTGGACTGGTTTTATGAAAATCTCTATGAGGAAAAATCACTGTTCCAAAACCTGTATAATAGAAAAGCTGGATAAGTGAAAAACCTACCTTGAACTCTCGCTTATCCAGGTTCTACTGAAATTTGATAAAAAAAATGAATATATGAGATAAACGAAAAATTTCTAAGAACAGCGAAAATAAGCATCTTTCCAAATTTCAATCCTTTACCGCATACGAGTCTATACATGTCCTCGATTTTTCTCACGTATTTTAGTATAATTCATTACTGTGAAACAATTGTTAAATTCAATAAGCTTTTATAATTCAATTTTTTTTTAAATTTATCTCATTTCCTATAGTATTTCAAAAATTTTGTTTTTTTTTTTGGATAAATTGCTTAGTTATAGATCATCAAAGTTATTTCCGATGACGAATTTTTTTCAACGGATTAAAAGTCCATGCAGTAGAGGGATAAAACGTTCAACAGATAACTTCACATTAACGAAGGAAAATTATTTTTCAAATACAATTTTCATGGTTCAATAAAATCCTCAAGCACAAATTAATCCAGATGAAATGTATTTAGCCATCATAATTGATCATAATAGGTTCAGGATTGAGAAGAATGACAGCAGTGTTAAATTTTCGACAAAAAATTATAAGAACCACCACCTCATTGGTAGGGAAAAGTCGGGTAAGACGGACACCCTAGAGTTGAATCACAATAGAAAATCAGATTTTGTTTTTCAACGCAGTTTTCATGCAGATTGCTAGTTTAGGTTGTTTTCTATCGCATTAACCATTGGAATTAGTGACATTCCTTTATCAAGACTTTATTTGTTTCGATTATAGTCGTTTTACCATCTTTGTGGCATTCGCGACTTTATCAACGTTGCAGTTGGCGGATCGTTATTGAAAAACTTATCCGGTACAACTGTGTTCGATGTTTACTCTTGGGCTCGAACTCGCGGACATCGGCTCAGGAGACAACAGGCTTGTCAACTGAGCTATATCACAAGCCACATTTATCAAGACTGCTTTTCTAATATTCTAAGACATACTTGCAAATGACGCTTTTTCAAAAATGGTCGGGTAGAACGGACACTGCATAGAATAGATGAATTATGCCGGAATTTTATTTGTAAAAGTACTTACTTTTATGAGTTAAGTATTTGAGAACGTTTTTAAACCAAAATGGAACTAATTGGTCCGAGTCCAGAAGCCAAATAGTGTGGTTTTCGAAATTCGGTATTTAAATGGCGCTGTCTTCACCGGGGATCCGTCTAAGGCGGGTAGCCTTAGCAACTTTTTGTTCAAAATGTTTGTTGCCCAAGCCCTCCTAACAAAATTCGCTGATTTTTCTCCATACGGTTAAGGAGAAGCCAAATATACTCATCACCTTTGAAAACGGTTGAAATTTTCAAAAATGTGCCGAGTTATGAACTATTTTCTGAGAAGAGAAAATTGCATCAAATAATGAATTCAATGTTTTTGTTTGTTTTGTTCACTTTTATGAGAATTTGTTTGATGTAAGTAAACAAAGGGTCTCGAAAGCGTTGATGCTCTAAGGCGAACATATTCTTATCATTAGATTTGTTCCTCACATAGTAATTTTCGAAACATTTAAAGTGTCCGTCTTATCCGACTTTCCTCTAATAAGGTTAACAAATTTAATTTGTTAAGTTAAGTTAATCAATGTTGAATTTTTTTTTTTGTTAAATTCAAATTGGCGATATTAACACGAAGTAGGTACATACTTGCTTTAAGAATAAAATACAATAATAAGTTTAGAGCAGAATCAGTAAATGATAATTAAGAAATGAAGAAACCTTTTTCAAAACGAAAATATATTTGAAACCAATTTGTTATCCTAAATTTACAGAAAGATAAAGATTGCAACTCGATACAGATGTGTCGCTTTCATAATCATTCAACCATCATCATTGGAGAACATTTATGAGCTTCTGATATAAAAAAATCCAGTTTGTTGAGCAACTAAAAAACTGTATTATGAAAATCCATCAAATTTCAATTTAACTTATAAAAAATATTGGTATTTATAACATTCCTGTAACTTCATCGTAAGTCTGGAATTTAACTACCTATATTTTGACATACATTTTCGCTTCTAACAAAAATGTAGAAAAAAATCCAATTCATTTCTCAAATTTATTTTCAAATAAATTCTCTGGTCTTGAAACTAGAACTATTAGAGGAAAACTGATTTTATGTTGGAAATCAGCGCCCCAAGTCAGTCAAATACAGATCTGAAATTTTGCCACCAAAATAATGAAAAATTTGTTGATTTGTAATTATCTATGTGGACACAAATATTTAAATATATTTGCAACGTTTTCATGCGTAATTATTGGAACAATAACTTTTACTTACTTATTTATTGCATGTTTGTAGTCCAAATTTATACCGTAATCGATGAAAAAATTAAAATATTTTCCGATGTTGAGATTGACATCGTCGTTATTATGTCTGATTGTGCTAAAGGTTGATACGGTCAAAATTTGATCAATATCAACTTGACGTATTTCTTTCAATTTTGCATTCAAAAAATCTGAACACCCCTCATTTTGAAGGTTTGTGTGTGTGTGTGTGTGTGTGTGTGTGTGTGTGTGTGTGTGTGTGTGTGTGTGTGTGTGTGTGTGTGTGTGTGTGTGTGTGTGTGTGTGTGTGTGTGTGTGTGTGTGTGTGTGTGTGTGTGTGTGTGTGTGTGTGTGTGTGTGTGTGTGTGTGTGTGTGTGTGTGTGTGTGTGTGTGTGTTTTGTCAGAATGCCGTCCAAGGAAGAAGAGCAGCGTTCCAAAATTTTGCTCGCGCATCGCGAAAATCCGGGCTACTCGCGCGCAAAGCTGGCAAAATCGCTAAAAGTTGCCAAATCAATCGTTACAAATGTAATTAAAGTGTTTGGGGAATGTTTGTAGACTGCCAGGAAGTCTGGATTGGGGGGAAATCGAAAACCGGAAGCTGCTGAGACGACAAAGAGAGTTGCCGGTAGTTTCAAGCGAAATCCTAACCTCTGTCTAAGCTGGGTGTATCGTCTACAACCGTGCATCGAGCCAAAAAAACGAGCCGGACTATCGACTTACAAGAAGGTAGTGACTCCAAATCGCGATGATAAACAAAATACGACGGCCAAAACGCGATCCCGGAGGTTGTACACGACGATGCTGACGAAGTTTGATTGCGTGGTAATGGAGTGTTATACGGCAAAAGGAAGGGAAAAGGTAGCAGATATTTTCAAGCACATGAAACTGTCAAAATTCGCGAAGAAATATCTGGTTTGGCAAGCCATCTGTACCTGTGGCTTGAACAGCAGCATTTTTATAGCTTCCAGGACTGTCAACCAAGAAATTTACGTGAAAGAGTGTTTGAATAAACGTCTGCTGCCTTTCCTGAAGAAACACGGTTATTCCGTACAGTTTTGGCCGGATTTGGAATCTTGCCATTACGGTAAAATGGTCATGGAGTGGTACGCCGCCAACAACGTGCAGGTGGTTCCCAAAGGCAAAAACCCTCCCAACACGCCAAAGTTCCGCCCAATTGAGAAATACTGGGCTATTGTCAAGCGGAACCTTAAAAAGACCAAAAAAACTGCTAAGAACGAGCAGCATTTCAAGGCAAACTGGCTTTCTGCGGCGAAGAAGGTGGACAAGGAGGCTGTACAAAATCTGATGGCAGGGGTTAAGAGTAAGGCCCGGCAATTCGGATTTGGAAAAGCGGAAGCCTAACTGAATATTTTTCCTGAATTTTATAGTCATTAAACTTGAAAATGAAATTTAATTTGACTTTTTAAATAAACGATTTCACCGATACACACGCGTTTTCCCTTGACCAAATTTTGACCGTATCACCCTTTAAATGTGGCATGTAGATTCCAAGATTTTTCCAGTGTAGAACAAATAACTTTTTTCCTTTTTGTTTTTACTCGATGACGATAGACACAAACCCTCGTAAATCCATCTCAATCGAAAGTGATTATCACTTTACAATTTCCAGTCTCCAATAACGTTTCTTGCCGAAAAACCATCCCATCTCCAGAAGGAATGAATTGTCGAATTTTTTTTCAACCCAGAGCAGACAAATTGGTTGTGCAATAATCATCAGCAGCTCTCATCGGCTTTCTATCGTCGTCGTCTACGCCACTTTTATCGGAAGCCAGCCATGTTTGTTGCTTGCTTGCTTGCAGGTCCACCAGAAGAGATGATCCAAACGAGACTTCAGGGGTCATCATCGTCATTAGCACGTTCCCGTTATAGGCTGTCAGTTTTGACGTTTGAGGTTTGTGAGGAGTTGAGTTGAGTACGTTGGCCAGCCAGCCAGCCTTCAACACATTAATATTCAACACGCGGAAGCGTTCGGTTTGATCTTCTCGGATTTGCCGGCAACCAATCAAAACGGGAAAAATTCGCTGCTAGCGGAAAATGGATTCATTTTTTCATGGATCTCACCAAAAGAGTGAAAAGATAATCTCAAGCTTGGGGTAGAGGAATTGATTTGGCGAGTTTGTTGAATCCTAAGAATTTTTTTTTTCTGTTATGAATAAGTAACAAAAGAGAGAGAAGTAACAAAAGATTGTTGCACAATGATGTTATGTTTTTTTTGTGAATGAATTCATTTTTTTCTTCTTGACTTACCGCTCGATCTCCTAGATTCCGCACCCTGCAATGGAGAAGTGCGGACTGGCCAACCGTGGCTATCACCTCCCGTTTTGTGCTGTTGTCGAAGTAAGGCTGAGCGTACGGTTGCTCCCAATAGGGCTGCGCTTCGCCATTGATGAGATTGAGAACTGAGAAAGAGATCAGAAATGGATAGAAGAATTAGTAAGTTACTAAAATAGTTAAATGGACAAGAAACAAAGTACCGAAAATAAGGAACAGATAGCGAGACAGACAGCAAGAAAAAGAAAGGAGAAGGAAAAAGGAAGAAGGAAGAAGAAAGAAGGAAGAAGGAAGAAGGAAGAAGGAAGAAGAGGAAGAAGGAAGAAGGAAGAAGGAAGAAGGAAGAAGGAAGAAGGAAGAAGGAAGAAGGAAGAAGGAAGAAGGAAGAAGGAAGAAGGAAGAAGGAAGAAGGAAGAAGGAAGAAGAAGAAGAAGAAGGAAGAAGGAAGAAGGACGAAGGAAGAAGAAGAAGGAAGAAGGAAGAAGGAAGAAGGAAGAAGGAAGAAGAAGAAGGAAGAAGGAAGAAGGAAGAAGGAAGAAGAAGGAAGAAGGAAGAAGGAAGAAGAAGAAGGAAGAAGGAAGAAGGAAGAAGGAAGAAGGACGAAGGAAGAAGGAAGAAGGAAGAAGGAAGAAGGAAGAAGGAAGAAGGAAGAAGGAAGAAGGAAGAAGGAAGAAGGACGAAGGAAGAAGGAAGAAGGAAGAAGGAAGAAGGAAGAAGGAAGAAGGAAGAAGGAAGAAGGAAGAAGGAAGAAGGAAGAAGGAAGAAGGAAGAAGGAAGAAGGAAGAAGGAAGAAGGAAGAAGGAAGAAGGAAGAAGGAAGAAGGAAGAAGGAAGAAGGAAGAAGGAAGAAGGAAGAAGAAGAAGGAAGAAGGAAGAAGGAAGAAGGAAGAAGGAAGAAGGAAGAAGGAAGAAGGAAGAAGGAAGAAGGAAGAAGGAAGAAGGAAGAAGGAAGAAGGAAGAAGGAAGAAGGAAGAAGGAAGAAGGAAGAAGGAAGAAGGAAGAAGGAAAGAAGGAAGAGGAAGAAGGAAGAAGGAAGAAGGAAGAAGGAAGAAGGAAGAAGGAAGAAGGAAGAAGGAAGAAGGAAGAAGGAAGAAGGAAGAAGGAAGAAGGAAGAAGGAAGAAGGAAGAAGGAAGAAGGAAGAAGGAAGAAGGAAGAAGGAAGAAGGAAGAAGGAAGAAGGACGAAGGAAGAAGGAAGAAGGAAGAAGGAAGAAGGAAGAAGGAAGAAGGAAGAAGGAAGAAGGAAGAAGGAAGAAGGACGAAGGAAGAAGGAAGAAGGAAGAAGGAAGAAGGAAGAAGGAAGAAGGAAGAAGGAAGAAGGAAGAAGGAAGAAGGAAGAAGGAAGAAGGAAGAAGGAAGAAGGAAGAAGGACGAAGGAAGAAGGAAGAAGGAAGAAGGAAGAAGGAAGAAGGAAGAAGGAAGAAGGAAGAAGGAAGAAGGAAGAAGGAAGAAGAAGAAGAAGGAAGAAGGAGAAGGAAGAAGGAAGAAGGAAGAAGGAAGAAGGAAGAAGGAAGAAGGAAGAAGGAAGAAGGAAGAAGGAAGGAAGAAGGAAGAAGGAAGAAGAGAAGGAAGAAGGAAGAAGGAAGAAGGAAGAAGGAAGAAGGAAGAAGGAAGAAGGAAGAAGGAAGAAGGAAGAAGGAAGAAGGAAGAAGGAGAAGGAAGAAGGCTCCGAAGAAGGAAGAAGAAGAGAGAGAAGGAAGAAGGAAGAAGGAAGAAGGAAGAAGGAAGAAGGAAGAAGAAGGAAGAAGGAAGAAGGAAAAGAAGTCAGGAAGAAGAGAAGGAAGAAGGAATTCCTGCCTTCCTCCGTCCTCCTTCCTCCTTGCCTCCTTCCTCCTGTCCGAGAATTATAGTTATTGTTTTTTTTATCCATAATTATTGTTTTTATCAAGGAATGTATATTCGAATAAATACTCTGGACTCTACAATAAAGTTTGCAGCCTTCCTTATGATCTTTGACAAAACTAGAACCTGAAATTTGAAACAATCAACATTTTGAATCAACCATTCAGAAGCACACCTAAGTCGGAAATTTATTCACTACTGACTTCGGAACCAATAATAGAAGCTGGCGAACATTTGGCGTCTCCAGAAGTGAGCTGAGCTCCGGAAGCCTCAATTCATAACCGAGAAACCGGAACGGATCAAATATATCAAACCAATTTGAAATTTTACGTAACAATAATCCGAGGAACGTGACAAGAAATCCTAACGATGCGAGTGAACATCGAAAGTTCGAACCTTCTGTCGCTCGCTTTCTCTCTCGATTGCTAGAGATGCCAGATCTTGGGAACCGTATGCGAGATGATGACGAGATTCGATGCGAACACAATCGAATCGAAAAGGTTCTTGTGAATGGGTAAGCATTGAAATGGGGCGCCATTTTAAATCATTTAGGGAATTCAAATTTTTCAAAGATACATCTTTTATTTGGAATGATAAAAGCACAAACGTTTGAATTTTTTTGATGTTAATATTTGAAAAGCGAAACTTGGGTTTAAATTTAAACCTTAAAATCTCTCTATTCTAAATTATTTTTAAAGGATCTAATTCTCATTTCTAATTTTTTTCTTCTTAAATTTCATCACATTTTTTTCCCTTAAAACGTGATTTTCATGATCTCTCTACGATGCATACAATCATAAAAAATCGTTTTCACATAAAAATCTTTTATTTTTAACTAAACCTACTCATTACCTTCATTAAACAATTATCTGAAGCTGCGAATATCACAGCAAAAACTTAAAAACGAAAAAAAATTTTTTTTTTGTTTTGTGGTTCAATTCACTGATCAAAATTTCGTTTTTATTGGTAAGAAAATATTTTTAAAATAAAATGTTGATCAAATTTGCAGCAATCCTGAAAAACACAATAATTTCACGAATTCTCAAGCAAACTCCAACTATTAAATAAGACTATAGTTAACATTCTCTATTGTTATTTTTTTTTAAACATTTTATAAATAAAGTTTGAGTGCTTTTGGCATAAGATTTCTACCGCTAGTTTAAGAAAATGTCTGGACATTGCTAATATGAATATTCATTTGCCATGTGAATAGACTAAAGTTGTTAACGTTTTGTATAACACCAAAGAAAATTTCAACAGATTTTTTTTGGATCGAATACAAAATGGCAATAGAAGTTTGTCAAGAGCATAGATTTTTTTTGGTAACTTTTATTCTTTTTTTGTAATTCAGCTTCCAATGAAATTATCGTTTTGTACAATTTTACAGAGCAATTATACCTTTTTTCAAAAAAAAAACTGCTGAGTTAGTTTATCATAAAACTTTGACAGAAATTTTAAAAATTATCATCATGTTGCCCATCAATAATGTTTCGATTTTTTATTTGCCTTTGCAGGTTTGCTTTTAGTTATTGATTTGGAATTAAAAAGTAAATAAGTAAAAAGCAAAATTGTGTTTTAAACTACAGAAAATCCAATATAACGTTTCTGACAATAATTTTACACTTATCCCTTAAAAACAAACACATTGAATATTGAAACTTTCTGGAAATAGCCACCAACTTGATTTATTGTTGAAAAATTCAGACAAAACACGTCAAGTACATATTTCAAAAAGTTATCGAACAATTTCCTGTTCATTGACTTATGATTATGATAACTAATGATCTATCACAGGAAAAATTCAATGAAATAACTCAATTTCAGAAAGGTTTCAATGGGGCCTCGAAGGCCGCATGTGGTTCGCGTTTTGCTAAACCCTGCATTAATCTCTCTCTGGAGCCACAATGAATTGTTTATTTATTAATTTCCAGAGAACAATGTATAAACCCATTTTTTTCTGGACATTATGATAAGTATTTAAAACAATATCAAAAACCAATTTTATATATGCATATGCTTATTCTTCCATACTATTAATATTTGCTCATTATAAATTGTAGAAAGCAGTAACGAAAACCAGAAAGTCAAAAGCCAAATATAAGCAGCTGCTAGTAAAAATGATGATTTTTTTTTGTCTGACAATATTTTTGTTAAATAAGAATCCTGAGAACCTAAAAACTGCAATTTTTGTGACGAATAAAGCTCACAAAGTTCGATGTGGTATAAAAAATAACATAACGTTCTGATTCAAATACTGAGAAAACGAATCGAATTTCTGGATCGAATAACAAATTTTAAACTTAAACTTTCAAAATTTATTTTTATAAAAGAATGAAAAAAAGCTTTTTACTGATTTGGGTACTCCTCTTGAAAATCAGAATATGTTATTAAAAACAAATATCACTCCGACATCTTTAGCTCCTGATGAAAAATAGAATCATATAATGCATGATAATCGTTATTCAAATATTCTCTTGGCCCACTATAATATCCTTAAAATCAAATATATCTCAGCTATTAAAAGGAAAATAAAAAAAAGAAACTTTCTTTTAACTATCTGGAGCCACCATCAAAACAGAGCAACATGTAATTTAAGAACTTATTTTGAATAATTTAGGGATGCTAAGGTGGAAATTTGTGTATTTTTTTGTCAAAACTTTAGAAAAATGCAAAAAAGAATAAAAACAAAAGCTTTTATTCAATGATCAACTTTCCCGAAGCGAGCGAGATTTTTATTTTTTTGAAAAAATTGATAGACTTATTCTTTTAGGCAACTTTTCTCATTCGAGTGGGAATTTTGACGAAATTTCATAAAATGATTCTAAGCAAATGGAATCTGTTAGTTCTTAAAGCATAAGTCCAGCCGATTTGCAGTTTTGTGAACATTTGTTAAGGAGTTCAAATCTTCAGTTCAATGATTGCAAGACTTTTTTTAATGATATCAGAAATAGTTGTTATCTCTTCCAACTTCTTAAAAAAATAATTTTTTTAAGCGATGTATCTCTGAAACTAGAATATTTGAATAAGATCTGAAACGTTTATTTGAATGAAGGACATTAAATCAAAACTAACAAGTCAGTTAACAAAAATCGTGTTCACTCAAATTCAAAATATTGAAACGTCAGATAGCCAAAACCAGAAAAGATTGAAAAAGGTAGACGACGTTAAAATCATTCGAAATCATTTATAAAGTAACATAAGCATAAAAAATGATGTTACCTTGGGTTATCAGTATACACTAAAATTTTTACTTACATTGATTTTTCTGAGTTTTTCTAACACGGCCTCTTTAACACGGTTTTTGCCATACGGTTCTTCTACACGGCTCTCAAGAATCAGCAAGTTTTTGAGCTAAAATATATCTTGCCACCTTTGTTAAAGACGGGATTCATACCACGTAAAAAAATCCTTACTGTAATTATCATTTGCATAAAGCATAAATCTCGTGAGATTGAAATGTTGATTTCTTTACAGAAAATTTTAAATAACAAATAATAACACACACAGATTGACTATGGATAATCCAAAATTTATATTAAAAAAGCATTCAATGTTTTGACAACACGATTTTCCAAGGCCATACTTCGAACACTGATATGCTGATATAACTTCCCCTGCGTAGGAGAAAAATATTCATCGCCCAGAGCTCCTGGCGCCAACTAGCTCATCATTCCCTAAGCTTCGTTTCCCGATCATGTAATGATACCAATAGCTAAATTTCGATTTTTTCGTAAATCATTCAATTTTTATTTGACAATTCGAAAATATTTTTTAGGAAGAGTTATGTAACTCAGTTAGTTTAAATTTTAGTTTCAATGTATCGGATCAATTCTATTTTTGTTGAAAAAAAGTGTATGATCTTTAAAAAATTTTATCCAAATGGGAAATTTGAAGAAATTTAGATGATCTAAAATGTATATTCTTCAATAAAATGCCTAGACTAAATCGTTCACCAGAAGATCTTTTTTCAAAGAACTGCGATTTTTCCCTCAATAAGATAAAGAACATTTTCGCTTTGAAAGTCTTTAAATCTATAACTTTTTATCATTTGCTAAAATTGATTCTAAAAAATGTTAAATTTTAATTCAATTGTATTATGAATTTTTTTTTTAAATTTTAAAATCCTATTAATTGTAATTGTTTTTTTTTTAATATGAAGAATTGATTTTCATAAGTAGGCACGTTTCAAATTTTGTTCCTCAAATTTCAAAGCTCAATGAATCTAGTACATTTCAATCATCGGGACCTTTTTTCACTGGAAGGAAAACTTAACAAAAATTGAAGACCATAGCAACTTATACTTTTGCACGCAAAAAAATTGAAGCAGGCTAAAAATCCTTGGTAGATAATGAAATTTCTATATATTTTTCTACGTGTCATTAGAACACGTGGAGTAATTTTTGAATGCTAGCGCCCCATCACAACCAGTGTATTAATCACTTTCTAAGCAGTTAAGACACAAACCTTTGGTTGATGGAAATGTGTTACATCAGTTTATCAGTGCTTCAAAACTCACTCGTGATTATTTTTCATAAAATTTTGCGTAAAATAGTTTTAATAATTGGTATACATTAATTGTACACTGAGAAGATCTCAGGATACAAAAGACTTTCTTTATTATCTTTAACAATTATGGTTCAAAATACAATTAAGGCTCTCTGGAGTCATTACAGAAGCAAAAGTTTTTTTTTAATTCAAGTAACTGTCTTTTGTTATTTTGAGCAGTACAAAAAATCAAACACTAAGAATTGTTGAGGATCCTTTTGAATTCTATTTTCTTTTGGCACCCGAAGCGTGGTTATTCTAAAAAAAATTTCATAAAAAAGAACGTTTTGATTCATACAGCCTTTTACTCAACAGACATTAAATAAAGCAATTGCTCGGTTAAAAAAAAAAACAAAATATTTTCTTTGAAGAATCTCCAGAATAAATAAACGTAAATAATATTTCTAAGTATCCCTAAGAGCCACTGTAAATCATTGTTTTGGACAGTTTTGAATCGAACGCTCTCTGGAGCCACTAGCCAAACATTGATTTGAAATCAAAGCGACACATATTCAAGTATTTGCTGCGTGATAAGAAAATAAGGTTCATATGAAGACTTAGAATTTTTTAGAAAACGGTTTTAAAAAAGGCTACGTAAAAAGGCAAGAAATACTATGTTACGTTAGAATTGTCAAAGGGTTTTCATGCTAAAGAAATTCTCAACTGGATATTTTCTAGTCCAATTTTTATATATATATAAAATCCAGCAGCTTAAAGTCTTGTTCTAATTCTAAACTTAAGGTCATTTTAGTAAAAACCCCAATGACTTTACGATAAAAGGTTAAAAGTGGAGTCGAAGGTACGGTTGTTTCTACAAAGATATTTCCAACTTCTTCATTTGTATCTGATATAAAATTTGTACAATATTTTCTATCAGGTGTGCTGCCAAAATTGTTTCTTATTAAATAAGTATTAGGTGAATTTCCTTAAATTCTCTCTTGTGAAATTCCAAGAACCAAACACAATTTTCGTTTTTTACTATCGTAAGATTGCCAGAGTTTTTTTTAAGTTCGCGCCCAGACTGGGCAAAACCGGGCTATTTTATCTAAAATCCGGGCAAATTTCGGGCATTTATTATCAAAACAATCAATCGAAAATGTGGGCTATATCCGGGTAAATTTGGTTAAAACCCAGGAATAACTTTAAAAAATCAAGGAAAAAAATCTTGAAACAATTTTTTCCAACAAAACTCATAAGCAGATTATAAATCGTATTCTGGTCTTCCAAATATCCATTAAAGATTATCTTTATAAAACTTGATCAAAAAAATTTGTGTTGGACGCATAAATAAAACATTTTAACAACCCAATTTTTTTTTTGGTTTTTTTATGCCAATAAAAAGAGTGAGTTCTGGTAATGTCCGGGCTTTGTAAAATAAAATCGGAAAAAGTGGGCCGGGCTGGTTTTTTCCGAAATTTTGTTCTAAATATTCGAGCAAACCCGGTTTAAACCAAGCAATCTGAATAGCTTAAATTATTGGTATTCAAAGATTAAAATTTTCCTTTTTGCTGTAGCAAAGACTCCTTTATCCAAAATTATACTTTCTGAATCGAAAAGTCTGAAACGATGTCTGTTTCGTTTAAATACACTTCGTCTAGACAAATGGATTTTTGATTTACAGAACACTTCCGAACGAAAAAGGTTTCATACAACAATCTTCCTGCAAATGGCTCAAGCATGGATAAAAGCTATAAATAACATCTAATGTTCAAACGATTTTACCTTTATAATTTAAAGGAGAACAACGATAACATCTCCAGGAGTTCTTTCGCTGCCACGATTAGCTTTACAGTTTTGATAGAATATTTTGGAAGAAATCTCGTTTCACCTTTAATTTATGGAATAGACCCACCTACTATATATCGAGACGCCGACAGTTGGTGTTTAAAATTCACTTTGAATTCGCTTCCCCATCATTTAGGATACCGATTGCAAAAGCTAAACAGGAAGAAACCCTACCATGAATGATGGCTTCAGCACAAGTCGCCGTGGCAAGGTGCTTCAAACATTTGCCACGCCATCATTAATAATTATTGCTCTTTGTATAGCCATTTTTCTTAATCACAAAAGAAACGCAGAGTGAACAGGGGAAAAAAAGAAAAATCAAACATCAGAACTTGGCTGTGAACTCACGCAGTTAATGGAAGAAGAAAAAAAAATGTTACAATTCCTTCCTATGTGATGTTGTGATTTCGTTCTCGTTTTCGTACCCTTTGTTCTCGTTTTCCAATTCATGCTATTTTAACTTCCGGGGGAGGCAAAATTTGAGCAATCCAGCCATTGAGTAAGGTTGAAGGAAGCAACACTAATGCTAGCTAGTGTGTAGTTAAATTATTCCACCAGACTGCCGCCATTGTTTCTGAAGTGGCAACTTTGTAGCATTTTTGTTGGACTTTTTTTCAACTTGTACCAATTTTTCCCTGTTGCGCGTTTTTCCTACCCTTTGGACCTTGGCCTTTTCTACACTCCTATAGAGGATTCTCAAGGATCCCTCCTTTTTTTTCGGTTGAATCAAATGCCTCTCTACAAGTAGTGGGCAAAGTGGCCCACATCAGAAATCGAATGCCGCCCAGCCCTTTTAATGGCTCAATAATAAGCCATTAAAAAAGAAGTCCCTGATTTATTGCCTTTGATGGATTTTCGATTGCTGCTGCTGCTGGGTGCTTTTGAGTTTTATTTCCGATTTCCGGTGGGAGGAGCCGGGGCGGACTTTTACTGCTGGCATTGGCCATCGAAGGCAAAGGCCAGCCTAATGGGAAGAGGAAACGTTCCAGCTAAGTGAAAGTACCCATCAATTGGCGAATGGTGTAAATTGTACGGTTTCGAAACTTTCGAGGTGATAAAGAATCGGAAATGGTTTTATTGCAAGAGCACTGTTATCGCTTCGTTAGATTGGGACATTTTGGATAGTGGAAAAAATATATACCATCTAAAGGGCGAATGACCAAATTTTGATTAAATAAATAAAACATACAACTTTAAAAATACCAGCAATGCTTTTTCATAAGATTTAATGAGATGGTCAAATGAGATGGTTTGCATCTGAATAAAAGACTCATAACTGGTTATGTTGAAACCGAAACCAAAATTCAACGCATTAAAGTGTGTTTTGAAAATAAATTCTGGATTCCGGGAAAAATATTATGGAACTGTGTATAAAACCGACTTGAGAGTTGCTAGATAAATATATAGTCTATTATGTATAGAAATTTTTCAAACATTAATGATTAAAAAATGTAAATACATTCTCATCTTCACAGGAATCCATTACGGGCAGAAAAAATGATATATTTAAACAGCTTAAAAATTTCCAAATCTGTATTTGAACCTCATTCCTCCAAAATCACCCGAAACCATTTCTCACAGCAAATCTTCCCTAACATAACTCGCTTCAAAATGTTCTAATTAATTTAAGTACCATTACCAAGCGCCATCTAATCCCGCACGCTTATCTACTTTAGAGTCAATCTAGAGCTTTAAATTAATGTGATGCGTCATAAGAACGGCAAATCCTCCGATGACACAAACACGCATCGCATTCCATTTGCTCCCGGAGCCTGGGAAGACATAATCTATTCCGGCAGATCCTTGCTAGTTTGCTTGCTTGCTTCCGAGATCCCAGGAATTGGGCAAAACAAAAGCAAGGATGGCGCCATGCCACCCGCACCCAGACCGGGAAGATTCGCACTGATTGTTATCGCACACACTTTATCACCGGAATTAAAATTCAAAACAACCGGCACACTCCCACACGCACGGATACAAACGGTGGAATCAGGGTTGGATTTAGAATTTGGGAGTCTTTTACACCAGAATTGCGGGAATCTAAAAAAAAACCGTAATATCACAAACTTTGGTGTCAAAATCATTATAATCGATTATTAATTTTTTTAAATGTCAACAAATTTACAGATTTTTTTTAATATCATTCACTTTACCTAAAACATAATTTTGAATTTATTTTTTTTTATTGCATTAAAACTTGGCAGGTAGAAACTACTAAGGCCGAAAAAGGTTACTATAATAGTTTGGGACCCCTCCCTTTCACTGGAAGAGGGGAGGGGGGCCATTCAAATAAAAGCAACAAGCCTTCATAACTCGAAAGCTGATCATGCAAATGGTGTCAAATTCGGCATGGGGGTGTATTTTGGTACGAGAATTGTTTCTATGATGGTTTGGTACCCCTCCTTTCTTCCAGTGGAGAGATACCCGAGTAACAATTTTAGCTTTATTATGGTCAGCAAAATTTCGTTTGGACTATAGCATTAATCTTTAAAAAAAAAGCTAAAGCGCATTCTATAACATCACCTGGACTCTAATAAAGCCAAAATTAGGCTATTTGGCCCTACCCTAGAATCGTCATCATGACATACACACTATTAAATTTTTGGTGTAAATTTATGTCAAATTGGATGCACAAAACTGAAGCATCACATTTGACGTAATATTATACACACAAAAGACACAAACGCTTGAAGCCATAAAATTTCGAAGACATAAATGTTTAAAGGATAAAACATTAAATTACATCATTGATGTAAATTTATGTCAAATTTGATGCACATATTAAAAACATTTCTTTTCATATAAAATTAGATTGTTTTAGACATGAAACTACAAATTCTAACAAGCATTTATTCTAAAAAAAGAAATGGATTTTTTCAGATTAATGAATCAAACAAAAATTCAGCCATATAAATTAATACTTTATTTTCACGATATTTGAAAATTTATCTTTCTCTGTACAGTATAAGTGCAACTTTGTTCCATTGTTGGTTCTCGAAGTGTTTGATAGGAATGCATGTAAATTGTATTTATATGTTTTAATGTTATGAAATAAATTTTCGCTACAAATTTGTCGAATGAAGCCGAATCAGTTCGCGTCCCGGTAAAAGAGCAATAACGACAAACCAGAAAAATCAAATTGTTTCGATGATTTTGGTGTTCTGAACGTTCACCTACTCGGTAGAATAAGTCATTTATCCGATCAACTTATTAAAACAACGCATCCGTGAACAACAAAGTCCTCAAAGTTTGGAATAGTTAGAAACTTCCTACATCCGACTCTATGCATGAGTTCTGCAAAAATGTTAGAAAAAGAAGTGTTTCAAAAACTCATACCATAATGCTAAACGACACCAGAATGTGCTATTTTTAATGATTATCAGTCTAGAAGATTGAAAATACTTAGCAGCTTATGTATATTTTTTTATATTTTATCAATGTATAAATGTTTTAATTTTAAATAAAAGATATGTTTACAAGAGCATTGAGTGCATTTTTTATGTACTAAAAGGCTTATTGGTTAAAGAAAGTATCTACACAGATTAAGTATTTATCCATCATATGGGTGCATGAGTATCCAGAAAACAGTATGGAATGATCTGATAGTAGCATACCAATAATTTGTTTTCAGATCCAGTTCCAAAATATGACCAGATTTTGTTATAATCTCAATAACTAGCAGTCGATTCAAGACCCGATAAATCTAAAAACGTATATGTTTGCTATGATATCAACAAACAATTCCTAAAACTTTTTTATGTATATTCATAATTTAAAAAAAAAAACGTTGGATCAAGATCTTTCTTCCACTACAAACTTTCTATGACAGTTTTAAAATAACAAGAAAAATCAAAAATAATCACTGCCGAAGAGGTGCATAACTGAAGGCGATATTTTTTTACCATTTCACATCGCATTTCATGGCTTAAAATCACCTGAATGTATGCTATCTGATTGATATTTTTCATATAGGTACTATGAACACTCATTTCATAAATTAATGTTATTGTGTTTGGATTTTTGGATAAATTTTTTATAATTGTCGAGATTTTTGCGAAAGCCTTAATTTGTTTTAATCCTACCACGAAATCGTTTCGTAAATCGAATGTTATTACAACATTGAGTTTTGAAACTGTTAAGAAATTAAATAAAGTTTGAACGAACCTTCGTTGCCAGTCGCATTGTCCACCATCTAGCTGGTGCCGGAGATACCGATTGCAAATGTTTAATATGTTTTTAGCATTTTTCTCAACTATTTCTAAATCCTTGGCGAGCATTTTTGGTCTGGTCCGGAAGCTCAATAGCATTAATCTTCTCACTTTGAGTTGGAGCAATTTGGAACTGAACATCAAAAACATGAAATAAAAACAGATATTAGGCCATTACAAATTGAACGAATATGAGCGTCTTCCAACTACGCGGTGGTTTTATTGCTGAGCGAATCGCAGGCCTCATATTGTTCGGGGGATTCGAGTCATATTTCGAGTTCAACTCGAAAGGACAAATTTAAAGACCTGCAACTGACAGCAGCAACTAGGTTGAAACAGATATTTACATACCTTCTAGTCCAGAGAAAATCGAATACAATTTAGTGTTCGTATTTTAGGTTGATTCACTGTGACAATGCTGGATGCATTTCATCCCACCGTTCTTATTTGGGTAAAGAATAACTTTCAATCTCGTTGCAACGCACTTATTTTCGTGATTTCAAAATGATCAGCTTCGTTCATCTCACGCCATCTCAATCACACGAATAAATTTTTCCTCTATTCTTCTGATTGTTTGCTCTTCATCTGAAAATGAAAAACTGTGAAAGAAATTGAAAACCGATAGCAGAATTGTACAAACCTTTTCAGTAGCTCCAGCAATAAATCCGAACTTCCGAACAGCTGACAATATGTGTTTACATTTTGGTTGAAGGGACTAGAACAAGAATGACTTTATTCTAGTCCCTCTATCTTTGATGATTTTAGATGGGGACGTTCATAATATTATATTTTTGGACACACGATTTTTCATTTTTTAAGATTTAAATTTCACATACCGCTAAATTTAGATTCTATGTGATGTAAAATGCGGTCTTCTAAAATTTAAAGTCCATTTGATTTTTTGAACTTGTTAGTATGTGTTAATTGTAGATCCAAAATGATATAAATTTAGATCATATCTTGATTAGATTAAAATATCATTAGGTTTTGAAGCGTTTCTGGCTCGTTTAATTTTATAAAATTTTTGGTGTGTATCATTGTTGGTCATCAAGTCATAGAAGTCGAATTTCGCTATCAGACGCCATCTTGAAATCCAAGATTGCGGCATCCGCTGAAGTTTTAATGCTGTAAATGACAAAAAGTCGCATTAAACAACCACTTTATAGGTATTTGTTGGAAGGGCTAAACTAGAAGAAGCCGGTTTTTTTTCAACGCCATCTTGAAATCCAAGATGGCGTTTTCCGCTGAACTTTGAAATACTGTTAGTCACTGAGAATCGCATGAAAGGCCCACAATATTGGTATTTGGTGAAAGGGCTAAACTATAAGAAGTCAAATTTCGCTATCGGACGTCATCTCGAAATCCAAGATTGCGGCTTCCACTGAACTATTAAATGATTGAAATCATTGAAAGTCACTAGAAATTCCCACAATATGGTCATTGGGTAAAATGGCTTTATCAGTTTAAGTGGAATTTTTCTATCAGATCATCTTGAAATCCAAGATGGCGACTTTTGCTGAATCATAAAATGCTGTAAATAACTAAAAATCGCATGAAACCCCCACAATATGGGTATTGGCTAAAAGGGCTAACCTAGAAGAAGTCAAAATTCTCTATCAGGTGCATCTTAAAATCCAAGATGGCGGCTTTCACTGAACTTTAAAATGCTGTTAAACACTGAAAATCGCATGAAACTCCCACAATATGGGCATTGTGTGAAAGGACCAAACGAGTAGAAGTCGAAGTTTTCTATCAAACGAAATCTTGAAATCCAAGAAGGCGGCTTCCACTAAGCTTTAAAATTCTGCAAATGACTAAAAACCGCAATAAAGCTTTACAATATTGGTATTTGTTTAAAGGGATAAACTAGAAGAACCAGACCCTGACGGTTTTGGCAACCTGCTCGAACATTTTGTGTTGTCAAAATCGAACGATTTTTTCCTCAACTTTATTTTAACTTAGTACTACATTTTTTATCATGTTTTTGATGCATTTAGCACTTTTCGTGTTTTGTCGATAGTTTTTGTGTTTTGCCATATTTGCTATTTATGTCATTGTATTATGTATAACATGCTAATATGTCTAAATTGTATTGGTCCTATTAAAGCGAAAACTATAAGGTAATGTTGTTTCTGTTAATTGTTTGATTTAGGAAAGTGTGCCAAAATCGGATGTTTCCAAAATCGAATGTTGCCAAAAACGATCGGGGTCTTATTGTGGTTGCTTTGTGCGATTTTGGGACACTTACAGCATTTCAGAGTAAAGCGAAAAGATAAAATCGACTACTACTCGTTTAGCCCGTTTACCCAATACCAATATTGTTGGGGTTTCATACGATTTTAAGTCATATACAACATTTTAAAGTTCAGCGAACGAACTTCGACTTTTACTGGTTCATCTCTTTCAACTAATACCCATATTGTAAGGGTTTGAGGCGATTTTCAGTCATTTACAGTATTTTCAAGTTGAGTGGTAGCCACCATCTTGGAATTTAAGATGGCGACGGACAACAAAATTCGAATTCTACTCGTTTATTACTTTCACCTAATAACAATATTAAGAAGGTTTCTTGATATTTTCAGTTATTTACAACTTTGAAAATAAAAGCGGAAGCCGCCATCTTGTATTAATGATGGCGTCAAGCAACAAATTTTGTTCCTCCTATTTGAACCCTTTCACTCAATACTCATATTGTAGAGTTATTCATTCCACTTCCGGTAATTCGAAGTTTTCATAGATTTTTATAACTTTTTTTAAATTTTACTCAAAATCAACACACAGAACTTATAAAAAATGTGTTAAAATGGGAATTCCAATCCAAATATGTGCTATCTAATTTGAGCGTGTCCTGTTTTGACATCTTGATCGAGAACTGTCACTAAGTTTTATAGCGGTTTAATAATCAGGCACTGAGTGCGATTATAGAACATGCAAAAGAAAGCTTGGAGCAACCTTCTTAGTTTGTGTTTTATTATAGTTTAAACAAAGCATTCCTAACTCTTTCCAAATAACTAAAACAGTATGTTTAATGGAAGATTTATGAGCGTTTTCAAAACTATCTGAAAACAGATGGTCGATTCAAGAATATATGCATTTTGCATTACCATAATAAAACCATCACAAAACGAGCTGCAAAAAAAAGCCATAATAAAACCATAATAAAACATCGAACTGCTAGTTAGCTTGATCTGTGTTACTTGAGTAGGAAGGGGGATGGGCGCTCTCTTACAATTTTTTACATAACTCGAGAACTTTTCGAACAAATGGAGCCAAATTTGGCAGGAGAAGGTATCTGAATACGTGAAATGATTGTATGATAAATTGAGTCCTCAAAGGGGGCTTGCATACAAACTTTTTGCATAACTTGAGAATTAACTGAGCAAATGAAACGAAATTTGGCATCAAAGGGTATTTGAGTACAATAAATATTTCTATGAATATTAAGTACTCACCCCTCCATCCATTGGAGTTACAGAAAAGGGGAAATGGGACTCTTTTACATGTTTTTGTATATCTCGACCAACCAAGCAAATGAAACCAAATTCGGAAACGGATGAACATATTTCTATGATTATTTGAAACCTTCATTTCCTGCAGTAGGAATTTATCTAGCAAATGGACAAAATTTTACATGGGAAATTATTTTGATATGGTTCTTGAATATTTGAGACACCACCCTTCTTCCAGTGAGTAGTAAGAGAGAATGATGGCCCAATACAATTTTGATTGCATAAGTTCTCAATTTTGGTAGACAATGCCACCAAATGGAATCAAGTATGGAAAAACTGGGTACCAATGATTATTAGATACCCTGACTTCATTCCAGCAGTGGTGGATGGAAAAGACAAGGGAGCTTCCTTACCAGTATTTTTTGGCATTAATCGGGAACATATCAAGCAATAGGGGCGGGCATATTTTATAAGATAAGTTATTTGCGTATGAATAATTTGAGACCTTTCCTTTTCAGGGTGAAGTCGGGAAGAAAGAGGCAGGTTTTATTCATAATTTATTCGATATAACGCGCAACTCTTATCTCACAAATGGAATCAAACTGACATGAAATATTTTCCAGATATTCGAAATATTTCTAAGGTATAAACTGTGAGCCCTTCCCGCATTAGAAGTGGAAGAAGGTGAGGAATTTATATCAATAAATAAATTGAAGGGCTTATTAAGTTTCTTAAAACAGATTTAAAATTTCATAGCTTGAATACAAATTAAGAAAGTTTCTTAAAATAAGTTCTTTTTTGTCATCTTTGTATTGCAATTCGAAACTTCAGCATCATCCCTCATTCTATAGCGGTGACTTTTGATTTATGTTGTTATTTGACTAAAATCATGCTCACATAACAATTAAAATTTGAATAATTTAAAAAAAAATTGCTTTTGAAAAGTTTAGCAAAGCACACCGAGTGAGCAAGTAAAATATAAGAATAGTTCACTTTTAACATCAGGGAGACTTAGAAAAGGGAAAAAATCATTTTTAAATATTATGGAACAAAGATTTTTATTTCAAAACTCGACTTCGGAATTTCAAATCATAAATGACAGTGAAATATTATTTTTTAAATAAAATTTTATATTTTTGATAAAGATATGAAAAATAACCACTTTAAAACATAAGAAAAAAAATCTTTCTGCCAATAATATTTTTTTCATAAGTTACTATTAATTTTGAAAAAAAGCACTCTACATATGATATAATATATGAGATTCATAATAGCATCGGAAATAAAAAATTATTTTTACGATCATAAGAAGGTTATGATAAAAAAAAAAGAAAAATAACGTTACTGAATGTTACTAACCTTAATATTGGATTTAATTTGATAATGCTTCTACAACAAAAGACTTCAAGCAGCTTCTTCAGAGTTTTTTCAACAGATCCTAGAATTATTTTACGAAAATAGAAATTACCAGTATTTTAATATTAAAATCTAAAATAAATAGCAATAAACTAACAGTTTCAGAAAACATATGAACTTAAAAAGGTTGACGATTCGAAAAAAAAAATGACGATTTGTCTTCAAATTCTTCACTGTTCGACTAAGCTCATGTTTATTTAAAAGTCATTTTGAACAAACTTGTTACAAAATTTTCAACATTTACTTGTTACCGTTGCGATATTCAACTCGGTAAAGTTTTCCTAAAATTATTCTTTATTTGTTTATTTACTTAAATTATTTGTTTATTGTTCTATGTTACTTCATTATTTTAATTATTAGTTCATCAGAGCAAGATAGATTTAGTTCAATAAAATACAGGACTCACAAGAACACAACATGTTAACATAGGTACACTGAAACAAACACACTAAATGCTGTACTAGAACGGGTATAAAAGGAACGCACAAATTAAAAAAGGTATTAGTCCAGAAGTTAAGAAAAAATGGTATAATCGGCCTGATGATAGGAAAGCTACCAAAACTAACATCAAGAAGATCTCTTTCCGCTTTGACCGCCAAGACAGCCAGTTTGCGCATCGATAGGACTTAACCCAACTATATTTTTAAGGGTTGAACTATCAAAAGTAAAAAGTTCAATAAAGTCCGATAGCGGAAAAATACCAGAGCACAGTTGAGAAAGGCGAATCAGGTAAAAGTGAAGAGATCTTGGTAGTCCTCGCAGAAGTTTTATCGGCCTTTTATCCACCAGGACCCAAAACTTAGGGGCATATGCTTTATGCCCTCCGGGACCAACAAGTATCGGGAAGATTCCAATCTGGTACCGCGTTTCTGCAATTTGGACCATTTTGGCAGACAACCACCTCCCGTGATACAAGATCGAATCCCGAAGGGAATCCACATCTGGAAGGCTGAACGGAATCCCATATCCGTTCCGGCCTGAGGAGCTGGCAAGGAATTGGCAAAGCTACCGCCAATTCTTGTCAACTGCCTAGCCACACCCCAAATACCCGTAGCGTTCCGAAGGAGTAGCGTCAACAACAGCAAAGGCCGGCCCAACGAGACACACGCCACACAAAACACACAAGGTAATCAAATAAAAACACATAAAATCAATTCAGTGGTAGAGTGTTGAATCCATTCCGAACAGTCCTTGATCAGCAGCATTTGTAAAAGCCGACCTTGAGGAGCTCCGTTCCTGCTCAAGATCGAGCTAGCCACAAAAGAAGGCCTTGTGTGCCCACCCTCCACTGAGTCTCCAGAGGAACGACCAGGGACTCGAGGGCTTAGGTTTGGCCCCCTCTGGTCCAGACAGTAATAAATGGCGCCCAACTAACTACAAGCTGGTCAAGGATTCTAGGTTTGGTTAAACACAGTGAGCCTGAGGGAATTAGTTAGCCAGGGAAATTAAAAACAAAGTCTCTGATGCGAGTTGGGTATCAAAGTGGTTTCACGATAACATACTTCAGTCCAAAAAGTGAAAATCTAATTAATTTGCTGCTTCAGACCAAGCGTCAGCGAGCAACAGCAAACATTTTGCATCGACAATCGATAAAATACGTTCTGGAATTTTTGATAAAAAAGTTTTTGGGTCTTGATTCGAGTAAAAATATTCTCAGTTCAAATCAGAAAAGTTGGGGAAACCAAGAAAATTTTCACGTTTGAATGTTAAATGGTGAATTCTAATGAATCGTTTGTTAAAAAGTTGGTTTTGGTTTCAACAACAAGTACTTCGTTCGTAATATAGCCCAGTTTGTTTTTTTAGGTGTTAATCAAAATCAAAATTACGTTATCACTTATCCGAATCGTAAAATCATGGACTTGCGTAAATTGTATTGTCATATGGACGTGTCTCACCTTTCAATTGACGAGGTTGAGCACGAATTATCAATCAGAAACATACCTTTTGGTTTAGAACACGATAGTATCAAGCGGAGGAAGCTAAAAGATCGCTTGAAATCAGAAAGAGACGGAAAAGATTTCGTTGCTTTCCACCCGCGAAAAGAAACACAGGGAGAGATCGCAATTATCCATACTAAACTTAAAATTATCAAAGATCTGCTCGAGAACCCCAAGGTGAGATCCCTAGAAAGGCTAAAGCTCAAAACACGGTTAGTGCATTATCGGGTGCGAATTTATTTGTTGCTTAATGCACCAAAGTCAGGAAAATTTGCAAGCAAAATAACAGAGTTAGGACAGGTGGCGAACGATACTTTTGTTTCTCACTTCCCAGATACTTTTGAGAGTATAGCTGATTATCCAGAAGAGATTGAATCCGAAATTACGATGGCCCTGGAAGAAGTTAGAGAAGAAATAGAAGTGCTGAATGAAACAGTTTCGGGAAATGAAATGGTGGAAAGAGGATTGAGGGACGAAGCAATAGGGGGAGTATCGAACTCGTTGAACTCAAAGATTGTTGAGATGGAAGAATCCGTCCAAAGGGCTGATGAACTAATGAAAGTTCTTAGCGAATACGAAGAGGGGAAAGAGGAAAACGCAGGGGAAATCATAAAGCTATTTAAAAATTTCGTGATTCAAACCACTGAGCAACAAAAAGAGATGCGGGAAAAGCAAATAGAAGAAGAACAAAAGAGAATGAAAGAAGCTGAAGAAAGAGTGGAAAAGAAAAGAAGGTTGGAAAAGCTTTTAACAAATCTAAATGAAAAATTTAGAGAAACGATTGATTTGAAATTGGAGGAGGGTACATCGGAAAGGCAGGTTGAGGAGAAAGAAGATAAAAAGGATGAGCAGAGCAAAGATGGATTAGTGGTACAAGAGGGGAAATCAAAAGTTGAAAAGAAAGGTAGGAGGGTCAAACAAGCTGAGTCAAGTAGTGGCTCAGAAAGTGAATCTGACCAGAACTCAGAAGCTAAAATCCGTTTCAAGAAACGCTCAATATTGTCGAGAACTCATGAGAAAACTATCTCAAAGAAAAGTTCCGACAAACGTCGCAAATCGGTCAGGTGTGCGACTTCTTCAGATAGTAGTTTAACCGAAAGTACAGAGCTTTCCACTTCGTCTTCGACTGAAAGCTCATCTGATTCGTCGGGGCACAGCAGAAGGGGACAGAGAAGGAATCGGAGAAGGGAAGGAAAGGCTAGGTTGAGGAGGATACCGGTAGCGGAATGGAGATTAAAATATGACGGGAAAGATCAGGGAAGGATGTTGTCGGAATTCCTGAAAGAAATAAAAATGAGAGCAAAATCAGAAGAAATTTCGGATCGTGAACTATTCAAAAGCGCAATTCATTTATTTACTGGGCGTGCAAAAGACTGGTTTATGGAGGGTTTTGAAAATCGAGATTTTCGAACTTGGTCTCAACTAAAAAGAGAAATAAGACGCGAATTTTTACCGCCGGATTTAGATTTCCAAATCGAAGCGCAAGTAACAGAACGTAAGCAAGCTCGAGGTGAGAAATTCGTAGACTATTGCCATGATATGCAAAAACTTTTACGATCAATGACAAAGCCGCCTTCAGAACAACGTCGTTTCAAAATTATTTGGCGCAATCTCCGATTCGATTACAAAAACGCGATGACCGCAGCAGGCATCAAAAATCTCGCGAAGCTTAAAAAGTACGGTCGTATTATCGATGAAAACAATGCGAATATTTTTCAGAAGGTCACGGAAGGCCACAATCGAAATCGTCATAGCCACGTCAATGAAATGTTAATCTCGGATCCGAAACCTCGATACACCGCGAACTCCAATGACAAAAAGCGCGTTTTCTTCAAACCAAATCCTGAAAAAGAAAGAATAGGTCAGCAAATAAAAACAGAAAATTTCAGAAGAAATTTTAGAGAAAAAGAGGGAGGGGAGAAAAGGGATAAAACATTAGAACCCATGGAAGGAACAGCAAGGGGAACTTTACAGCAATTGGTTCAATCGTATAGACGGCCGCCGATCGGAGTTTGTTATAATTGTAGGCAAGAGGGGCATCATTACACGAACTGTCCGGAAGAAAAGGGAAGATTTTGTAGGCTTTGTGGTTTCGCAAATGTGAACACAAACCAATGTCCAGTGTGCCAAAAAAACGCACAAAGTTCAGCTTGAGGGGGCAAGCTGAGCTGGCTCTATTCCAAAACCCTAATCAAGATCACACACGAAATGAGATGCAATCGATCGGTCTTAGACCGTTTTCGAAAACCGATTACTGTTCGGAAAGCTACGCGAACGAGCTTTTGATACACGTCGAGGGGGATGATCGTCCCCACGCGAGGGTGAACGTGATGGGAATAGATATCATAGGGCTACTGGATAGTGGCGCTCAGAGATCAATCCTTGGAGTAGGCTGTAAGAAATTAATCAAAGATTTAAAATTAAAAATTTTCCCCACAGAAGTCACCCTAAGAACCGCCTCAGGTGCTTTCGTTCAAGTAGAAGGATATGTTCACCTTCCAATTACATTCAATTCTCAAACCAAAATAATAGAAACTTTAGTTGCCCCCAATCTGAAGCGAAGACTGATTCTGGGCTATAGCGATTTTTGGAAAAGTTTCAAAATTCAGCCTAATTTCCCGAAGCTATCTAGCCTAGGGGAAGGAGTAACTAGAGAGGGGGAATTTGAAATAGAAGAACTAGGTTTAGCCACTGAAGATCAAAATAATCTAACTGAAACCCAAATATTGCAGCTAGAAAGAGTAAAGGCAGAATTTAAAATAGCCAAGGAAGGAGAAGTTTTAGAAGTGACCCCCCTTATCCAACACGAAATTGAACTCAAAGAGGAATTCAAAAGTTCGCCTCCGGTTCGTATAAACCCTTACCCCACCTCACCTGAAATGCAAAGTAAAATTAATCGTGAGCTCGATAACATGCTTCGGCAAAAGGTGATCGAGCCATGTAACAGTGATTGGTCACTCAGCACTGTTCCCGTAATCAAACCAAACGGAGAAGTTCGATTATGTTTAGACGCGAGGCGTTTAAACGAACGAACAAAGAGGGACGCTTACCCGCTTCCACACCAAGACCGTATACTTAGTCGCTTAGGCGCAAGTAAGTTTTTATCCACGATAGACCTCTCGAAGGCTTTCTTGCAAATTGAACTACACCCGAGGTCGCGCAAGTATACGGCCTTCTCGGTGCTGGGGCGAGGTTTATTTTGTTTCACTAGGGTAGCATTCGGCTGCTGTAACTCGAGCGCAGTACTCTCCAGACTAATGGACATAGTCTTAGGCCACGGAGAGCTGGAGCCGAATGTGTTCGTGTATCTCGACGACATCGTCGTCGTGAACGACACATTCGACTCCCATCTCAAATCTCTAACCGAAGTAGCACGTCGTCTTAAACAGGCAAACCTGTCGATAAACTTGGACAAGTCAAGATTCTGTCTGAGTGAGCTCCCATACCTCGGGTACATATTGTCCTCCAGAGGAGTGCAGCCGAACCCAGATAGAATCGAGGCCATTGTCAACTATGAGCGCCCCAAGTCCCTCCGTTCCCTTCGGCGCTTTTTGGGGATGGCGAATTACTATCGCCGATTTATTCCCCAGTTCAGCGAACTAGCGGCACCGCTCACGAGTCTTCTTCGCAATAAACCGAAGTCACTTAACTGGAGTCCGGTGGCCACGGAAGCTTTTGGGAAACTGAAAGAAAGTCTGATAGCAGCACCGGTACTCGCGAATCCAAATTTTGAATTGCCTTTCGCGATTCAAAGCGATGCAAGTGATGGCGCAATCGCGGCGATCCTCACGCAAGAACATCCAGATGGGGAAAAGGTCATCGCTTATTTTTCCCAAAAGTTATCACCGACACAGCAGGCATACGCAGCTACGGAAAAAGAAGGGTTAGCAGTACTATCGGCAATAGAAAAATTCCGTCCGTATATAGAAGGAACTCATTTTGTGGTGGTTACCGATGCTTCGGCCTTAACCCACATTATGAAGGGGAAGTGGCGTCCCTCATCCAGGTTGAGTAGATGGAGTATAGAACTTCAGGGCTACGATATTGAAATTCGCCACAGGAAGGGGAAGGACAATATCGTGCCTGATGCTCTATCCCGTTCACTCGATCTGGATGAGCTAAGTACTGTGGGGAGTTCATGGTACGCGACATTACTTACTAAAGTAGAAACATCTCCATCGGATTACGTCGACTTCAAAGTCGAAGGGGGAAAACTGTACAAGTTTCTTCGTACTCAATCAGCAGTTTTAGATTATTCCTTCGACTGGAAGCTTTGTGTTCCGGAGAGCTTGCGGCCACAAATTCTCCGAAAGGTACACGAAGAAAACTTTCATATAGGTCATGAAAAACTTTTAGGAAAAGTACGCTTGAGATATTTCTGGCCGAAAATGTCTCAATCAGTAAAGAGATTGGTGGAAAGGTGTCAAATATGCAAGGAGTGCAAACCTTCCTCAACATCACAGCATCCAGCTTTAGGGAATCCGCGCATCGCAACAAAGCCGTTCCAGATACTGGCTATTGACTTTATTCAATCCCTGCCCAGATCGAAATCAGGAAATGCACATCTACTGGTGTTGCTTGACCTGTTTTCAAAATGGACAGTTCTGGTTCCAGTTAAAAAAATTTCGACTCCATTGATAATCAAAATTCTCGAAGAACAGTGGTTCTACCGCTTCTCGGTACCAGAATATTTGATAAGCGATAACGCGTCCAGCTTCTTGAGTAAGGACTTTCAGGCATTTTTAGAAAGGTATAAGATTCAGCACTGGGCCAATACGAGACACCATAGTCAAGCTAATCCAGTCGAGCGTCTCAATCGCAGCATATATGCTTGCATTAGGACATATGTCCGACTGGATCAGCGACTATGGGATTCTCGTATAGCCGAAGTGGAACACACACTGAACAACACTATCCATTCATCGACAGGGTTCACCCCGTATAAAATACTTTTCGGACATGAAATTTTGGAAGCGGGAGATGAACATCGTCAGCAAGTTGACATCCATTTACGACCTGTAAAAGAAAGAACCGAATTGAAAACGACAGTTAATAAGAAAATTCGTGAATTAGTAGAGACTAATCTAAAGAAGGCCTATGACAAAAGCGCCAGAGCCTATAATCTCCGATTTCGTAAACCTGCTCCCGAGTACCAAGTAGGCGAAAAGGTATTCAAAAGGAATTTTGCACTTTCAGATGCTTCAGCAAGCCACAATGCCAAATTTGGTCCAATGTACACCCCCTGCACTATTATTTCACGTCGCGGAACAAGTTCTTATGAACTAGCCGATGAAAAGGGAAAGATTCTTGGGATATTCTCATCGGCAGATCTTAAGCCCGGTATTCCGCAGTAGAGTGTAGATAGACACGAAAATTCAAAAAGAAAAGTAAATCTAAAAAAAAACTAAAAAAAAAGTTGTCATATCTTACCGCAGCAAACCAAAAGCACAACCACGTCTGTTTCAATAGTCGCATTAAATGGACGAGTAAAACCAATGCATTGTTTTCAATAGCTAAAATGAGTGACGTTGAGTTCGATGAGGCTTGAGTGTTGAGAAGTTTTCAAGAAGGTTTAATTATTTTTGTCTCTGTTTATCATCAAAATATTTTTTATAGCATCTCTCTCTTAAAAGATTCAATATTCAGCAAAGCTCAGAGGGAAATAGTAAGCGAATGAGGAATAGAAATGATCCATGATATGAAAACTAGCAATGACAAATTCCAAATCGCGGCGCGTAGGTGATGAGACGTCTCACTTACCCTATTTTCGGATGAGTTTATCTCAAAATCACATTATGATTCCAAACTACAATACCATAAACCTTTCTCTAGAATTCATCTCATTTAACACTCATGGAACAGCATTATCGATTAACACTCGGCATGTCAGTAGTAGGAATTTTCTTTCTTTCCGTAAGTCTTTTGATTTGACTGGGGTATTGGGAAAGAGGAAGATCCGACAACTTTTACGCGTGGATAAATAATCTCTCATGCGTATGAGAGTTCATATTTGCTAATTTCGCGCAAGCAAGATATTGGTTGTTGAGCGCATAGGGATGCGCATAGAGTTCAAGTCTATTCTGAGCGGAGATTAATTAGATGGAACTTACAGTACCGTTCATAATTGTATAGAAATTGGAAGCAAGCGCACTGTCACTTCGACTTTGAGCTTCCATAACTTTTTACTCTGATGATATTTTTAGATCAAATTTTTTGCGTTAGATAGATCAACTATCACACTATTATATAACAAAATTTGAGCTTTCTGGAGTTTGTGTGGCCTGAAAAACAGTAATTTTACGAAAATCGGACTTTTTGGACTTTTCTCATTCAAACTGCAATATCTCTGGAACTACACTACATTTTTTATTGAAATTGTGCACAGTGATTGTTGAAATATGAAGCTAGCATGTTTGAAGTTTTCGAAAAGTTCTTTCGATGAGATCAAAAGTTACGCGAGGTGCAATATTTCAGGCATGAACCTTGAAATGCGATTTCTATAGAATTTTGGACGATTTATGAGAACAATATCATTTCCTCCACCAATCAGACAAAAAATGTCTGGCAAAAGCAATGAAGAAAAGAAAAAATGGAATAAATGGTCCATTTGTGTTTTGAAATCAGAATCTTGCGATATTGTTGTGGTTTTTCGGTTGAAATAGATTAACTGGTTGTTAAACAGAGAATATGATTTTCCTATGAAAATATTCGTCCAAAATTCTATAGAAATCGCAATTCAAGGTTCATGCCTGAAATATTGCACCTCGCGTAACTTTTGATCTCATCGAAAGAACTTTTCGAAAACTTCAGACATGCTAGCTTCATATTTCAACAATCACTGTGCAAAATTTCAATAAAAAATGTAGTGTAATTCCAGAGATATTGCAGTTTGAATGAGAAAAGTCCAAAAAGTCCGATTTTCGTAAAATTACTTTTTCTCAGGCCACACAAACTCGAGAGAGCTCAAATTTTGTGTGATAATAGTGTGATAGTTGATCTATCTAACGCAAAAAAATTGAACAAAAACTATCATCAGAGTAAAAAGTTATGGAAGTTCAAAGTCGAAGTGACAGTGCGCTTGCTTCCATTTTCTATACAATTATGAACGGTACTGTAAGTTAAAAAAATATGATTATATATTCATATAATATATTTTTTTAGGGGGAGTATGGGGTAGTGTTACCGTTGCGATATTCAACTCGGTAAAGTTTTCCTAAAATTATTCTTTATTTGTTTATTTACTTAAATTATTTGTTTATTGTTCTATGTTACTTCATTATTTTAATTATTAGTTCATCAGAGCAAGATAGATTTAGTTCAATAAAATACAGGACTCACAAGAACACAACATGTTAACATAGGTACACTGAAACAAACACACTAAATGCTGTACTAGAACGGGTATAAAAGGAACGCACAAATTAAAAAAGGTATTAGTCCAGAAGTTAAGAAAAAGTGGTATAATCGGCCTGATGATAGGAAAGCTACCAAAACTAACATCAAGAAGATCTCTTTCCGCTTTGACCGCCAAGACAGCCAGTTTGCGCATCGATAGGACTTAACCCAACTATATTTTTAAGGGTTGAACTATCAAAAGTAAAAAGTTCAATAAAGTCCGATAGCGGAAAAATACCAGAGCACAGTTGAGAAAGGCGAATCAGGTAAAAGTGAAGAGATCTTGGTAGTCCTCGCAGAAGTTTTATCGGCCTTTTATCCACCAGGACCCAAAACTTAGGGGCATATGCTTTATGCCCTCCGGGACCAACAAGTATCGGGAAGATTCCAATCTGGTACCGCGTTTCTGCAATTTGGACCATTTTGGCAGACAACCACCTCCCGTGATACAAGATCGAATCCCGAAGGGAATCCACATCTGGAAGGCTGAACGGAATCCCATATCCGTTCCGGCCTGAGGAGCTGGCAAGGAATTGGCAAAGCTACCGCCAATTCTTGTCAACTGCCTAGCCACACCCCAAATACCCGTAGCGTTCCGAAGGAGTAGCGTCAACAACAGCAAAGGCCGGCCCAACGAGACACACGCCACACAAAACACACAAGGTAATCAAATAAAAACACATAAAATCAATTCAGTGGTAGAGTGTTGAATCCATTCCGAACAGTCCTTGATCAGCAGCATTTGTAAAAGCCGACCTTGAGGAGCTCCGTTCCTGCTCAAGATCGAGCTAGCCACAAAAGAAGGCCTTGTGTGCCCACCCTCCACTGAGTCTCCAGAGGAACGACCAGGGACTCGAGGGCTTAGGTTTGGCCCCCTCTGGTCCAGACGGTAATATACTGACTTTGTCTTTTCAATCACCCTACTTCTATGTTTATTTAACTGATAAGTTATTATAAAAGCTTGGTCCTCAAACATGCACAATTGATGCATTTCATTGTCCTGCTGGTACGACTGCTATTAAAAACAATAAACTTGAAATTTTCCTTAGTTGTTAGGTTGAATATTCTCCTGCACATATCTCAAGTATGATTTTAATTTAATGATTAATGGCATTTCGGTGAATTATACATTCTAATAGGAAGAATTTCAAATGAAAGCAATGAAAATTATAGACGGATAGATTAGATTAGGAAGCATGAAAGGTGTTGAAAATGAGCCAAGAGCGGAATTTGAGAAAACTTCTTGCCGCACAAGACCATTTGTCCCACATCGTATTATTGTCTAGAAGAAGCAAAGTCGATAGGCTGACTTTGTGTTGATTTATACAAGGATACATGGATGGATCGAAGCACGTGTTTTTCGTACCCCGATCGGACAAGTATACAAATTCGAAAAAAGTCATCAAATATTATACATTTTCTTGAATTTTCCCTTTAACTTTTTTTTGTACGAATAGTTCTTTCCTCACTATCTATTAAAAAATTTTTTGAACGATTACTCAGAACAATTTTTTTAGTCACACCAGCGGTGAGGATAAATCTAATAAATAGATTGATTTACAGTGTTTGGAAAACATGTAAAAAAATCAAAAACAATTCACCTGTTAACCGTCAATTGATGAATCCATTAATAGGCGTCAAATTTCAAAATTCAAGAATCCACAGATGCAATTTCTTAGTACGAAAAGGACCTATGTTATTTCTAATTTACGAAATATTTTTTTTAGAATATCGATGAAATTTATCAAAAATCTTGCACAAATTATTTTCTTGAATTATGTGACCTCGTCTTGAGTCATCAAAAACGGCGTACCTCAGTTGTCATTTATTGCCCCAACACTATTCCTAATTGGAATGCAATCGCTTTTGGAAATTTTCCAAGAAAACATCAAAATCCTGATTTATGCCAACGACACCACCATTTTTTTATCTCTCCATTTTCCCTGCTAGTCAGAAAAAAACGTTGTTGATAAAATAGCTACCTGGCCTCTACTTAAGGTTTTAAAGGTGTGTAGTGCCAGTGACGCTGAATTCCGCGCTTCCTTGTTTCGATTTCTCCATGGAGGGATTTTGCCAACAATGATTGACGATTTCGGCATGTTCAGTGTCGGAGGTGATCATATTTCGGAAAGTCTCGAACCAATATACAACCAAGCCAACTAACCGATCCCGCAGGTTGACTTCAGCCTTCTTTCTAAAATACGCGCTGGAGGAAGCTCCTCAGTTACCAGGTCATTTTCCCATCATCTTGTAGAGAGAAGGTACAAATAACTTGCTAAATATTACATCGACATACGAAATCTACTGACGGTCGTGTGGGATGTGGTGTCCTCAGTAACAACGATAGCATAGCACTTGCCTTACCATCTAAGCTATCTGTATTCAGATCAGAGGCTGGACTCTCAACTTGAGAGTTTTTGGCAAAAAAAATAATCAAGAGTTAAGAGTCAAGAGTCAAGAGTCAAGAGTCAGGAGTCAAGAGTCACGAGTCAAGAGTCAAGAGTCAAAAGTCAAAAATCAAAAGTCAAGAGTCAAGAGTCAAGAGTCAAGAGCCAAGAGTCAAGAGCCAAGAGTCAAGAGTACATTATCGAGCTCTATGGAGCCACTTTATTGAAGATTTTTCTGTTTTGATACCAGTGCACAGTGGTGCAGAACATCAATCTAGCTGTACGAAATTAATAACGCCCAGGGATGAAGAGTTAGACATTCGGTGTCTTCAGCAACATTGTTCAGTTTTACATGGAGCATATTCTAATATCAAAATTTTTGCCGAGGGGTCCACCAATAGCGAGATAAAAATGCTAACTTTTTTGTTTTTCAAATTCGGGCTTTGATGTCTTCGACAAAGTTGTTTATCTGATCAAAATACATAAGTTTGTTGAATATGTCAAAGTCCTATCACATCACCCTCAGGAGCTACAGTCAAAGTAAAAAAATCTCATGAAAAAACAGTTTTTTGAACCTGACACGTTGTAGATTGGATGAAATGGTTCGCTGTCTTTGAAACAAAGTTGTAACAAGCCACGATCTACAATTGACTCATACATTATGATGGGTTTAAAAGTTTCTGAAGCTCTATAGAAAGCATTTAGTGTATTTTATTGGCAATTTTGGAAGGCTCCTCGATCGAAAAGTGCACATTTTCGCAACACCCCTTTTTTTGTGATTACTTTTGATGATAAGCGGAACCATTTCCATTTGAAATTAGCGGGGAAATCGGTGGAACTAGTAGAGATTTGAATGATTGAAAATACACTTTTTATATAAAAATTACTCATTTTACTTATAGAAAAAACCGTTGAAAACATTAAATTTATTTATAAACTGTTGCAGTTTTTCTTTAAACAGTTTGTTTTATTAAAAGACGTTTAAATTCAATTTTTCAAATCATTTGAACTCAAAAAAAATATCATGGAACTAATCTGTTAAATTTGGTAGAAGCAGTTATATTGTACTGGCAAAACAGGTTCTATTATTTATTTATATGATATCAAATACTAATTTAGTGCTCTACCAAATTTAACAAATTGGTTCCATTAATTTTTTTTAGTTCAAATGATTAAAAAATAAGAATTTAAATGTCCTTTAATAAAATAAACTATAAAAAGGAAAAATGCAACAGATTATCAATAAATTAAATGGTTTCAACGGTTTTTCTATAGGTAAAATGAGTAATTTTTATATAAAAAGTGTATTTTCAATCATTCAAATCTCTACTAGTTCCACCGGTTTCCCCGCTAATTTCAAATGGAAATGGTTCCGCTTATCATCAAAAGTAATCACAAAAAAGGGGGTATTGCGAAAATGTGCACTTTTCGATGGAGGAGCCTTCCAAAATTGCCAATAAAATACACTAAATGCTTTCTATAGAGCTTCAGCAACTTTTAAACCCATCATAATGTATGAGTCAATTGTAGATCGTGGCTTGTTACAATTTTGTTTCAAAGACAGCGAACCATTTCATCCAATCTACAAAGTGTCAGGTTCAAAAAACTGTTTTTTCATGAGATTTTTTTTACTTTGACTGTAACTCCTGAGGGTGATGTGATAGGACTTTGACATATTCAACAAACTTATGTATTTTGATCAGATAAACAACTTTGTCGAAGACATCAAAGCCCGAATTTGAAAAACAAAAAAGTTAGCATTTTTATCTAGCTATTGGTGGACCCCTCGGCAAAAATTTTGATATTAAAATATGCTCTATGCAAAACTGAACAATGTTGCTGAAGACACCAAATGTCTATCTCTTCATCCCTGGGCGCTATTAATTTCGTACAGCTAGATTGATGTTTTGCACCACTGTGCAGTGGCTCCAGAGAGCTTAAAATAATGTGTTTAAAGTCATGGTGTTAAGTCGATTATTTTCTGTTTCGTCAACAGTGGCTCCAGAGAGCTCTTGAGTTAAGTGTCAAGAGTCAAGAGTCAAGAGTCAAGAGTCAAGAGTCAAGAGTCAAGAGTCAAGAGTCAAGAGTCAAGAGTCAAAAGTCAAGAGTGGAGTCAAATTTATATGAAGATATAAATCACCGTAGTTTAATTTTTTTATTTACTTGTATCAGCCTTATCAGTGAAAATTGATGACTCTTTTAGTAAGAATGAAATATGTATGTAATTTTATTGACGGATAGAAAGTTAAAAGAAATAATTCGAGGGGGATACTGATGCTTATTTAAGGAGGCAGGAATGATTTCAAAGTAGTCGATGATTACTTTGAATTCAACCACTGTATTTGAAAGACCCAAAAACTAGTATTTCACTAGCTACTTCTTAGCATCCTCAGTGGGTTATCGAGTCGATATTCGATATTTGGGTCTTTCAAATACTGTGGCTGAATTCAAAGGAATCAAAGACTACTTTGAAATCATAGTTTCATTCAGCTAAGAGCGCAGACCACAGGTAGGGGAAGATTTCCTAAATGGGCCTATCGGGTTAAATAACCCTACGACTGTTTGATGAAATGGCTGTCTAGACAGCTTATCTGACCAATGCATTTTGAGGGTGATACGCTTAAAACATAAGGCAAGAAAGAATTTTATGAATTTACAAACTCAAAAAATTTAAAAAATTATATAAGGTTTTGATACTTTTTGATGTAATATTTAGACTTTTAAAAATTATACGTAAAGAAGCTTAAAACAAAAACTAGGATGATTTTTGTTTCTAACTCAAACGAACTTAAGAAATAAAACATATTTCAGCTTTTGTGGAGGTTTGATTATGATTATATAGTGGAATAAAAGAGTGTTTTTGTATGCCCCCATCATGTTTGTAAAATGCCTCCATCCTAGAATAACAGGTTAAATAGCATAAATAAATGATTTTTATCATTGAACCTTCAAACCTAAGCTCTGAATAACATTTTAAGAGAGAATTGGATATCTAAAACAGATTTGATAAAGTTTTCTCATGAATGAACTGCCTCCATAGTATGGCAACCCTAACTTTTGTTATGTTCCATAAAATTATAATATACAAAGATTTTTATAAAACTTCAGCTTCGTCGTTCGGAAATTATTATTTTCTAGCAGTTTCAATGAAATTATACAGAAATATAGCCAACAACAGAAATTTTGATCAAACATAAATAGGCGCATTAAGCCCGCACAGTTTGAGGTTCGGCCTTTTAGACAACACTTATAATAAAATCGTTTTCTTGGAAACAGAAGAAAATTTTAACATAAAAACTACTCCAATGTATAGAAAACAGATACCTGCACACGTGTATATAGTTTTTGTAAACATATTCGATGTGATTTTTTATTAAATTAGTGTTCTGCTCAGTAGGCGCATATAGCCCGCTCCTCCCCTACTTGAACTAGATATTTTTGATAACAACGTTTGCTGACTTTTTTGTTGTCAGAATTTAGTTTATGATAAATATTCTTAGCGTGGAAGGATCTTAGTCTGTTTTAATTTCATTATAGTTTTCATACACAAAATCCTTACTAGTCAATTCGATAAATACTTGAAGGCAAGTGGTCTCCCTAAAGTTCGGCCCTTTACCGCAGGACCTGAGAGCGGAACTTTCGGCCGGTTTTGGCTGCTCATTCTACCAAATTTTATGACCTCGGTTGTGGGTTCGGAGCGGATAGGTGGCCGTAATGGGTTGGTTGACTGAAGCGCGCTTTTCCAAAGAATTTTCTTCTCGTGTCGGGGATGTGTCTCACAACAACATATCCTCCTTTGAATGGGAAGAACCAGCTTGAAGAGACGACGATGCAAGTGGGTTTGAATGGGTGGGTTGGGTTGCTGGAATGGCGACGCCATTCATTTACCAGGTAGATGCCGAAAAACGAGCATTTGGATGAGTCGTCGTATGCGAAAAGGATCACATAATGGGACACCTTGTTACCGGGCTACGCTTCATGTGCCACCAGGAATGATTTTTTGTCTGCTCCTTCTTCTTTTGCATTTGGGAACGAACGACGACGACCCAGAGAGAAAAACAGTGGCACCCGAGGAGCCGAAACCCTTGCCTGGAGCCCTTTACTCGATAGTTTGCATTCTAAAAGGGGGTGAAATTCAGATTATCATTTTGTTTAAGATAATCGAGTAAGAATAGATTTAAGAAAAAGATAAGATTTTAACATGAGAAAGAAATTCTATAGATGATGAATATAGAATTTAAGATAGTGAATATAGCCATCTGTTGAAACGGTCAATCCTATTCATGTGAACTGTTAGAACATAAAATAAGTAGAAAAAACCATAATGACATATATCTCCGAAATATCTTCAAACCAATAGATTCAAACGAATTTAGGTTGACCCACTTTTCAATCCATTAAAGTAAAACACGTAGAGCTACATCCGTGAAAGTCGATTTGCATGTACGATATTCAAAATTCATGCGATTGTTGACTCGGTTGGAAGCTGTTTTTGACGGCAAGATGGAATCAATAGTTTGGAACATGTTAGGAAATGGTGAGTATCGAGTCAATAAAAGTTTTTTTTTTATTTCCCATCGTGATTCACTCAAAAGAAATATTTATCAAAGAAAAATAATATTATTCTAGTTTGTTTTATAAGAAATCATCGAGTTTGACATTTTTTATTTATATTAAGATTTTTCAGTTCGTTTCCAATAATTTTTATGAAAATTGTACATTACTCTTTTTCTGCATTAACCAGCTCATACACAACTCTGTTAAATTTCCATAATAAGAACAATCTTTCACACCGTAGCTGACATTCGCTTCCCGTGCATTAAATTAAATTTGAAGTGACCAGTCAAGTGAAACTGCAAGTGAGTTTTAAGTAAGCATGTAATGAAACTGAAGTGTCCGGCGAAGTAAGTTGACATTCAGAGGAATTTCAAGTGCCAATCACTTAAAACTCAAGTGATGAGTAAGTGGACATTGGATTCGGTCACTTGAAGTTAAAGTAAGAGGTAAGTGAAATATCCTTGAGCCACTTGAATTGAATAAATTCATAGAAGTTGCACTTTTAAGTGAGAATTCAAGTGTATTTCAGGTGTGATCTTGGTTCAGTGTAGTTTAAGATTTTTTTTTTACGATTTCTATCGTTCTCAATTTTAAATGATAAAATGGTTACAACAATAAATCAAAACCTGCATTAATTTTAATTTTGCCAGACTTATTTATGAAATTCAGGAATATTTCGAGCACGAGAAATTTCTCTGAAATAGGGCTTCACGTTTGAATACGGATACTGAAATTCAATTATTCATCAATTCCTAATTGAAATTTTGAGACTTAATTCATATTTTATTTCTATTGTTTAAATCACATATTCAAATCTTTTGGGTAATTTTCTATTTGGCAATCAGAGATTTGTTTTCTTTTTCATAAAAATCATACAAAAAGAGTTTATTAGTCATGTCAATCTTTGATGAATCAAAAACGAGTTCTTTTATGAGCGAGTTATTGCTGTAAGTTTTTTTTAATCATGAGCTAAAAATAACCTTTAATTTTGGGACTGAATTCAAATCATTTTATGATTCCAATCAGATTAAAAATTCAGGCTTAACGTTTTCAACGTATTTATTCAGTCAATCGATTTATCATCCATTGTCAGGATGATTTATTTTTGATTTTTAAAACAATTTAATTTTGTAGCTAAGGGATTTAACATGAATTGTAGGTTAATTGTTCTGAGTTTGTACTTTGCAGAAAACACAAAGTACGGACCAATAATTTTGAAGTGGTAGAATCGGAGAAGATTCAGTCTTCCACAAAAGTTTCGTCATGAGAAAGCGGAAATATCTTTTAAAAAAAGTTATCATCCATTTATGATGAATAACTTTAATTTTTTTTAATTTTTTTTTTCAAATTGATAAAAATTTCAGAACTTATTTTGAATAATTGGGTTTCTGTTTCAAATATTCAATCAGTTTTTTTTCTATAGGTTATTGTTTTTAAGATAAATTCTGAAAATAGATGGAATTTCATTAAATGAATTTGGCGCTTTTTTGACAAAACTACAACTCTACATGCCAAAGATTTAATTTTTTTTATCAAATGATATACTTTCTCGAATAGAAGTTTTCTGCTTGTCAATTCTGCCCAATTCTACAAAATACTATAATGTTTTAGATATTTAAAGAAACTTTAAAACAAATACACTCTTAGTTATTTATCAAAGCAAGAAACGCTTTGCAGTCTTCAACAAAGTTGACAACAAAACAAACAGATAAATTTTAATATTCCCATCAGAACTTGAGGTGATTGAAAACTGACGAAAAATTTTAACTCAAGAAACCAAAATCTCCCAAAATTCTAACAGAGGCTCAAAAAATGCTCTTTTCCTTGTGTCATTAACAGACTGAAATGATGAATTTCTACGGTAATCTGCCCTTATTTTCTGCAGCTACTTAACTTCTCTTATGGCCTCCAATATACCTTACCGGGTTGCCAGATGTTTTTCAAAAAAAAGCGGGACATTTTAAAAATTTGTTTGAAAAGTCGTTAAATGTATGTACACATATGTATGTATGTAAGTATGTTTTTTTGTGCGGTTTCTTTTTTTTTTGAGTATCAAATTCTACTAATCGATAATGGGATTTTAGTTCAGTTGATAGATTGAACATCTGAATTCCGAATCAACGACTATGCCTTCAAATCCAGGAGTTGACGCTTTTCAGTGCCCTTCCGTTGGTAAAAAAGTTCGAATGACACTAAGACGTTAAAAAAACATTGATTGAAACAAAAATTTAACCAATGATGAAAAAATTATCAGAATTATGGGCATTTTTTTTTGTTTTTTAAATGTTAAGATATTTTATTGGTTTTTACCATACTGGCGATTGAATGTCATAACTAAACAAATGCTGAAATAAGGCGTTCATAATGCAATTCAGCTAACATTTTTAACAAATGAATCAAAACATACATATTAAACAACATATTTAATACATATGTACAATGTAGGTATGCACTGATTTTTTATGGAATGTTCTTAAGCTTGAAATTTCTGGTTGGTGAAAAGAGTTTCAATTCATTTAAAAGCATAATTTTTTTTTAACTGAAAAAGTCACTTGAGCAACGTTTCAAGATTGAGAAAATCTCAAAGTTATGAAAATCAAACGAATCTTTCAAGTGCGAAATCAGTGTGTCATTATCTAGTAGTGAATGTATCACTAGCGTTTCCCAAAATAAGATCTTTTTTGTAATATTTTTCTAAACACTGAAAAGCTATAAGTTTCGTCATACAACAAGTGGCAAAAAGTGTTTATTTTTTCAGGTCAAGTTGCAAATTTATCCAACGAGTGTTGTTGAGTTGGATAACTACGTCGAGTGCTAAAAAAATCGAGTTTTACAACGAGTTGCATACACAATATTATGCAAATTCGAGAATTTCCCTTGAAAATTCTTTTATTAACCAACAAGAAGCACATTTCAACAAATAACAATATAAGGTCGACCAAGTCAACGATCGAAAATAGGTCGTGGAATGTACTTTTCGACTCTGAATTCAGTTCTGAAATGTAGCACTTTTTTAAACTGTTTTCAGTGATCAAATGTTTACTTTTCAACACTGAATTGCATGGACGTTATTCTGAATAAAGAAAATGCTTTTCTACACTGATTTCCACCATTTTCAAAAATAGAAAAAAAAGTGTGAGTCATATGGCGTGTCGTGTCATAATGTGACACGACATGCCTACTCAAATAGAACATGACAAAGAAAAATGTATAACAAGTATAAAAAGCAGTTTTGCTTACAACTATAAAAGAAATGTCTTTTTTAATAGATTGAAATCTATCAATGATAGGAACTGACTACCAAAAAATTTAAAAAAAAATATTTCCAAAGAAGTAAGGAATCAAAGAAAAAGCAAGCATCTTATTTGTGTGATGTGCAGTTTTAATAAAGCAAATTAATAAACCAAAGGAAAACCTGTTTTTCCATTTGCAAACTTCGTTGAAAGAAAGCAGTACATTTCGAGTAAAAACGGAACGGCGGGACAATTTCCAAAAACTATTTTCAACTTGTTACTTACTCTCTTGATCTCTACTTTACTGTCCTTCGCTCTACTACACTATTTTTTATCTATCTGTACTCAGTCTTCTCAACTCTACTAGACTTTTTTTTTCCTCTATTCTATTCTAGATCAATCTATTTTACTCCAAGCGTCTCTTATTTTACTTTTCGCTACATAGCTTATTCTACTGTTCCCAAATAAACATTTATCTGATTTATAAGTATTTTAAAATTTTCTTTTAAACTTTACATTTCTCAGTGTTAATCTCATTTTAATTATTCTCTTGTTTACCGTTCTCTCTCTATTTTTGCTCTACTTTACTCTATTCTACTTTTTTTTACTTTTTCCGTATCTTATCCTTCAATTCAAATCAACTTCACTCTTCTGTACTCGGCTTCACGCTTGTCTAAAATTAACAAAATTAACTATCATAATCTTAATTTTGTCTGAAACGTACCAATGTTACATAGCTCTACAGTATTTCAATCCTTTTTCCAAATTTAATCAATTTTACCTCAATGTCAGCTTTCTTCATTACTCTACTGTCATCTCATATTTACTCTTCTCTTTTTTTCCACACCCTTTAGCCTTCTTATCGTTTCTTGAATTCCTATTTTCTTCTCTACTCTTCTCTACTTCTATTACTCAATTAATATTTTACTCTTTTTTACTGTTCTCACATCACTCTACTTTTATCTTATGTATTCCACTCTACTCTTAACAACTGTAAAGCTTATTGCTCATGTTTTGCCCACTCTAATATGTTTAATGCTCTTAACCCTTCATTTCATGATTTTTTATTTTTCCTCAAAAACATTGTAAACGGTTGGAAATGATAAGTACGCCAAGAAAAAAATTTAAATTAAATACGATTTTTCACTTTTTCCACACATTAATTGTTGCAAATTTGTAACTTAATGAAATGAAGGGTTAAAGGTACAATCTATACTCTTTCACACCACTCTATTCTTTTTTACTTTATTCTTCATTTATAATCTACTTTTTCCAATTTATTCTACTCTTCTCCTCTCTACTCTTCCCCTCTTTACTCTACTCTACTCTGCACAACTCAACTCTACTGTACTCTTTTTTCAAATTTTTTTTTCTACTCTACTCAACTCTACTCTACTTCACTCTGCTGTACTCTAACCTACTTCACTCTATAAATTTATTTTAAATTTGGAAAGTTAAAACCCCATTATGAAAGCTTCTACCTTGTTTGTACAAAAATACGAAGATAAGGTATCTGGCACAGCTGTTGATCAGAAAATTCTTTTTGAGATATTTTTAAATTGGCACATACCAGGCTTTTTGAGGTTAATGAAAAATCAAGTGCGTAGTAGTAGTAGAATGAAACTAAGATTTAGAGTAAATGCTCTTGACCGGAACTAGATGGCTCAATTCGACGCAACTCAGAACAGTTGAGTTGATAAAGCGGTATTGATAGGGGTTGTATTCGAACGATTTTTAAAAGTACAGCGGATAGATCTTGGTTTCTGCTTTTTTAAGATGATTTGTAGAATATTTTCGATTAAATACTGAGCTGTTTTACTAAGGAAAGAATTTTGATCTTGAGTGAAACTAAAATACGATCTTGAGCGGAACCATTTTTGTACTGTTATTATCTTTATTAACTCTTATTGATATTCTTTGTGCATTTGTGAAAACTGAAAAAAAAATCAAATTTCATCGTTAAAGGTTTTTTAATTCAAAAATTAATGTTTTTACGTAAATAACAGAAAATTAGCCTTCCAACGTTCTTCATAAAATATCTGTTCAAATTTTTTACTCACTTCAAAAAAGATATCCATTTTTTCAATTTGTTCGCTGTTTCTAAGAATCGATTCTGCTAACTCAAATTTAAGTTTTTTTTTATCTCAAAAGTTCACTTATTTAGTATATTTGAATGATTGTTTGAATGTGCGTGTTTAGGGTCATTTTGCCCCGAACAACTTTTTAAGGTAGCGACAAAGTCAGTAATACAAAAATATGTCTTAAATTTCATATTTTCAATAAAAAATAACATTGCTCTAAGTTCAGGAGTTTTTAAGAAAAAAAAAGAATTTTTTGGTGATTTTATTAAAAATTCATGATAAATTAAGAATTTTTCATATTTAAATTGGGAAAAATCAGTTTCAAGGCCGTGCAAAGGTAGGGGGAGGGGAGTGTTATGGGTTTACTCCCCCCCCCCCCCCCATGGAGAATTTTTTTAATTCAAGTACAATAAAATGAATTTACCAGGAAATCACTTGATCCCAAAAGAAACACGCTGAAATGGTGCCGTGGTAGCAACCAGAGAAATCACTTGATCCCAAAAGGTGTTTAAAAATAAGTGTTTACAAACATGTCAGAACATTGGGTCGTCTCCGGAGGAATTCAGTCTTAAACCAATCTCTAGGCCTAAGACAGTTCATTTTACGACTGTATATGACGTTCATTAATCTAATCAATTGTAGATTACGATTTGCAATTCAGTTATCTTTTTGTATTGAAACTCAAATCTTGACACCCAAAAACCTTATCTCGGGTATGGAACGGGTTTTTATAAGAAGTGTAACTAAAATTTTAAACCAACCATTTGAACTTCAAAATTCATTCAAAGAATACAAATTCTAAGTATCACAAATTGGTAACCATGTGACAGGTGTTGAACACTCAAGATAGTCAACAGATTTAGTAAAATAAAAACAAAAAAATGTATCGATGAATTAATAACACATCATTTTGATTATTAAAAAAGGGTAAAAGTCATCTCAAATGTTATGCTGATATGAAATATATCTCAAGAAATCAATGAAAGCCTGAATTGTATTTCGTGTTTCTCATTTTTCTGAATCCTTAGCTCCATAATCAAAATCGTTTTGATAAATTACTCATGTCCTAAAATTTCATATTTTTCCTAGAAGCAAAGAATTCAAAAGCTTGTTTTGATTAATTTGGGTGACTTGAATCCAAATATGCAATTAGGGTTTTGTCTTACAGCTTTGGTTGTTTTGAAATCACATTTAAAAATAATTAAAAATAATTTTAGAAATTTCTTTTTTGACTAAACTACAAAACATAAACGAGAAAGGCTTTAAATCAATTATCCAGTTTCCCATTGTTTGTTCACTTTACTCCATTTATACTATTTATTATAAACTATTATACTTTTATCTTGAAACCTTGCAAAATCTAGGCATTTTAGTTTAAAATTGTCGTCCAAAATTAATCAGCAGATTTTGATTCGTATTTTAGGTTTTCAAAAAACTCATCATGAGTATATTCATATAACTTTTTTTCACAATATTCACATAAATTTCATTATTTTAATGGCCAAACTTTTTTCATTTTTTTACATAATTTCAATAAGTTTTTCATTGTTTTTTTATTCTGAATTTTTGTGTACTGAACAATAGAAAAACATAGTTTTACCTTATGTTTTAAGGACCCTATATTTCGACGTCTTAAACATTTCGGAATTCATTATTTTACTTTTCATCAGTTTCTAATTGATCATTCCAGAAATCATCTATTTCCCAACCTTTACTTTGACATAAGAAGTTGTCAATGATGAATTAAACATGTTGTTTTTTTTAAATATATGAAGTTAAAACTTTGTACTTCAAAAAAGATTTATTTTTCAGCTTGATAACTGAAAGAATTTGAATATAAAAAATGATTTTATTTCTGAATATGATCTCTGAAACTCTTGAAATAATAGAGATATTTTTATTTATATCAATATAACTTTAATCATCAAGTAGGTATATGTTTTGAATAAATTTTCTCAAGTTCAAAATAGTTTGTTTTCCTTAATCTTGATTTCACAATTCAAACCATGAATAAACATTTCTTAAAGTTCAAAATAATACAGGGAAATTTTTAAATCATGCCTTGAGCTAAAAATGCAGAAAACGGAATGTTGATTAAAACGAATTTTTATCGATTTGTTGAATAATTTTAAATCATAATAATTTTTTACCTGGTATTAAATGTGAATTCTAGCTAAATCTGGATGATTTTTTTTGTTAATTGTATTTCTACGATTTTTATGTCTGCAGCATTAAATTCTGGTTTTTAATCAAAATTTTAAAAACGCATTAGTTTTCTATGTTTCCAGATTCATTGAATTAAAATTTGTAAACTTGAATTCTTAGTATTTATTTTTAAGCAAATGTCTAGTTCAGGATAAGGAACATCATTCTAAAAATACAAAAATTCAGTGAAATATGTGAATATTTCTTTGTTCTTTTTTCTGTGATGAAACAATTATTTCCCAAAACGATTGTCATGAACTTGAGCTCAACTGTAAACATCTAACACAAGGGAATCAGATAAGTTTTCAATTCCAGGCCACCAATTGAATCGTTATATATTTAAAAATCCTGTGTGCTCTGCTATACTTTGTGGAATTGAAGAAATTTGTGTTAAAAATAATTTGAATTTTTTTTATTAGTACATCGTTTTAAATTTGATTTTCAACACCAAGAACAACCTCTTTAAATTAAAGCTGCTTCTTAAAGTTCGAAAAGTATTGGCAATGAAGATTAATTCTTATTCTGAAATTATGATTTTACATTTATTGGCTTCATAAGTTCTGGATTATGCCAAAATATGTATGAAAGCCTTCCTCCTTCTTCCTGTCTTCCTTCTGAAAGAAAGAATCAAATAAAATATCTCGTACTTCGAAAAATAAAACTTTTTGTGTGCCTGGTTTGGTACAAGGTTTGCCGAAATCACAGAAAAATCTGTAATTTAACAGAATATTGAGCAAATTTTCATCACAGAATCTGTGACACAGAATTTTGAAATATTCACAGATTTCACAGAGTTTTTTAATTTTGAATGTATTTTCAAATTCATAACTTTTCTGACCAATATAAAATTAAATTTCTAACCTTAATTTAGAAACGTATGATAAAATTGGTAATAGTTATAGATTTTTCCCAACTAAAATGATAAAAAGACTAAACTTATCATCAATTTTTAATTCCATTGAAAGAAATAGCACCACAGAAAACCATCACATAATTTTTGGGTGAAAGTACAGAAAGTCAGATTTTTTTTTCTCAAAACACAGATTTTTATCGGCAACCTTGGTTTGGTATGCTGTGACACTTATTGAAATATTTTATGGTTTGATTCGAACTTAATTTTACATCTTTTCTGTTCCTAAAGCTGATACATATAATAAAAAAAAATCAAAAGTGTTGCATATATTCAGGGGTTAAACCTGCGAGTGAGACACACGGCATAAGGCAGCGCACCTAGCGGTCTAATTTGGAAGCATTTTAAAATTCTGAAAAAAAAATCTGACAGGATATAAGCAGGCCAAAAATTCCTTTGGAATGAAACACGTCATATGGTTTTTGGAAATCAAATAAACTTTTTGGGCCTAACAAAAAATTATGAAAAGCAAAGGTTGCGCCAATTTGTAAAAAACCAAACATCTTAAAAAACAGTTTTCAATAAAAAAAAAACCATTTAAAAAAAATCAATTTCATTTTTTTCCTTCTTCTGAGCGTTGATTTTTACCTTGATGCTAAAAAGTTAGCTCATTACACCTTTCAAAGTGCAAAACCCTAGCTAAAAATCAAAAAAACGCCCATGACTGTCACCAATCGCCGAAAAACACTTGCAATTACGCTGCTTCTGCAAGGTGGATGCGAATGCTGACATCATTCTTGGAACCGATGATTTAGCGCTGCGCTATGCCCGACATGCCGGTAATTCTTCATTAATTTAATATAACGACTTTGTAGGTTGCTAGCTGATGCTGTTTTTCCTCTCTGCTTTTGAGGGAGGACATATGAGCCACATTTTTCTCGGAAGCGTACGCCTTGACGCTGGAGATGTTTTTGTTTTTGGTTTTCGGCTCAAATATCTGAGCCCCATCAAGTGTGACATTTGCTCGCATCAAATGTCAACGAAGCTTGCATTTTAATGGCGCAATTTACTTCGATTGATAATGGATATCATAGCTTAGGAGGATTGAGATGTTCTTTTGAGGAGGATGTTTTAGGTTTTGAGGTGAAGCGAAAAAATGTATGATTTGGTGATTTTTTAATATGTTAGTCTCAGACCTTAGAACATTATTTTTTTTTTCATATTTGCGACTTATCAAAAAAAAAAAAATTAAAATTCTAATGGTGTTAAACATAGAACCTATCGATCAAACAAAACCCACACCGGAAGCTCAATCATTCAAAAAATCCCAGGAAGTTGCTTCCGCATCAACCCACAAGGATTGAGTTTGAAAGGTGCAAAAAAAAGGAGGAATTCTATCTGCCAATCGATTTCCATTTCATCGCTCGACTTCAAAATGATTGATGGCTGTTGATGATATTTGATGATAAGCGTTCATTCAAACCCGCAGCCCCACCTCTCGAATTCAGCGGAATAGAAGCGATCAAATCAGTTCAACCTGTTTTTTTCTTTCACTTCTCCGAGTGATTTTTGAATGGGATAGCCGACGGAAAAAAGCAGCAGCATTCGACCAATCCGTTACGCATTATCAATAACCACTTTCTAGTGAATCCATGAATGCAGCACACGTGTCCGAATGATGACGACGATACGGATGAGCTGATCCGAGCTGATGCGAATGATTTGCATGCGTGCGGTTGAAAGTGGATTATTAAATCCGATCGGTATAGGCATAATCGAATTTTCTTCTACCAAATGATGCTCAGTGTTTAATTCGATTTAGTGAAAAGTTCAATTCGTGGGCAAAATATTGTGCGACCGGATTATCAAATCAACCGGAACAGTTTATTGGATTTGACGATGCGTATCATTTTCACTAAGCCGCACTACGGATGAATGTAGGCACGTTGGAATGTGTGCGGTTTTGGGTTCGTGGCCAGGTCTGTGTAATCCTTCAAACGAAAAAAAGTTGGATTGCACTGATAGGTTTTCGTGGAAAAGTTGTAAAAAGATGCGTAACATTTTTGACCCTTTTTTATCGCGAAGCTTCTTTGAGGCTTCAGCAGCTTTTCAAAATCCTCATCAATCAGATAATCGGGCTCATTTCTCGTTAACTACGAGTTGTCTACTTTAGGTTATTTGTTATTTGCAGAACATTAAGGTTAAAAAGGATTCAATAAAATTCAACCGATTAGGATTTATATCACAACGTTATGTTCGTATTCTGATTTATTATGGTTCATTCCAACAGGTTTGGACATAAGACGCGACCATACTGAACCGGATTTTTTTCCCGTTAGGTTTATGTTCAACTTTGTATCAGACAAAAGCAAAAGAGGTCGTCTAAGCCACGAGCTGCCACCCGTTGTCTTGAGGATAGCGTTTCAATTTCTAAGCCAACGGTCATGGGATCGATTCCTGGTCACAGCATACATTGTAACATTAACACATTCTGTGTGTCTTTGAGGTAACGTCAAGTTTCATTGAGAACCTGTATGCGTTTGTGTTTATTTTTTTTAAGCGACCTGTTTAATGGTTTTTAGAATAATTGCTTTATTACAGTAGACAGAGTCTTTTTTTTTTTTTATTTAACAGCAAGCTGTCATTCTTCCCAAAGTAGACAGAGTCGATTTGGGGTCTTTTTTTAATTTCTCAAACCTTAAACGGGGGTCTTAAAAGCTTCTCTTTGGTGCGAAACTCATCCGTGATTTTTTCTTCAGAATTTTCAAGTAACGTTTAGATGAGTAAATTTTAACTTTGAGGTTTGTATGGGATAAATGAATATTTTGTACTGAAAAATCAACATAATTTTTGTTGTTTTGACAAAAAAGTTATTAGCTGTTTAAAAAAGGTACGTCTTTTGGCATTGATGAACAGTAAATTCCATTGACATCACTGCTGGTTGCCTAGCAAGGTATTGAATGACTACTTTTCATGCAACATTTCGCGGGGCACAAGCAGTGGTGTCAAAGGAATTTATTGTTTATCAATGCCAAAAGACATACCCTTGTTAAAAAACTAATAACTTTTTTGACTAATAAAACACGAAGTTACAGTTTTTAATAAAGTTGTTCAGCGGAAAATTTCCTTTTAAAGATTTTTTAAATTGGCATAAAAACTGTAAGCAAGCCTATAAGCTCAAATTTACTCATGTAAACGTAATTTAAAAATTTTGCAAAAAAGCATGGATGAGTTTTGAAACAAAACAAAGCTTTTAAGGCCCCAAGGTTTGAAAAATTTAAAAATGACCCCTAATCGACTCAGTCTATTATTACAGTGAACGGCACAGATAAAAATCCACTCATTGTTTTAATCTTAAAATGCTGATACTTTCATTTTCTTAGAGTTTTTTGCAAATTCAATGAGTTTGTTGAAATTATCAGATTTATTCCTAGATCATTTTAATATTAACATTTAATTTTTTTTATCTACTTATATAATCTGTTTGATGTTTTGGCAATTATTGTGTTACTATGCATCGGATTCAGACGAAAATTCGTATTCCGGATTTTTACAGGACGGACAATCAGTTCTTGATTTCAAACTATGAATCAAACGAAAGGAACATTCATCGTTAGGAACAGGATCGTTAAGTCTAAATGTTTTCGTAATAATTTAAGGGGGTTTTCATAATTTTTTTCAAATATTTATTTATTTATTTTTAACAAATCAACGGAACATATATTGGTCCAAATGATGACTAAAAATTAATAAAAAAAAGAGTACTAAGTCTAATGACATTACAGGGTTCTTAAAACTTAAAACTTAAAACTTTACTACGGAAAACATCTCTCGAAGCGTCGAAGTCGAAGTGCTCAGAGAAACGGTTGAATGTTTTCATAACACCGATGATAGCGCTATTAGCTCCATAATTGTACAATTGAATGGGAACATACAATCGCAGATCTTGGTTTCTAAGTCCACGGGGTCAAACATAGAGTGTCCTTCCCGGGATTTCCCGGTCGGGAATTCCCAGGAATTCGAAAAATTTGGGAATTTCCGATTCCCGGGAATCAGAGTTTCATTCCCGGGAGTTCCCGACATGAATTAAATTATTTTTTTTTTTTGGAAAAGCCTGATAGCCTCCGGAACCAATCTTATTGTTCTTTTTGAATATGTAGTCATACAAAACTCATTGAGATTATGCCGATTCCTGTGGAAATAGACATTTTGCAGCCATTTGGTGCAATTTTTTATTCAAATACATACATAGATAAGTTTGAAAAGATTATATGAACTTCCATACCGTTTCCAGTGAACGAAAACCTACAACCCTTCGAAAAATTTTTGAAAAATCGCACAGTAGCTAGGCAGATCATGTTTTCTCGAAAGTTACATTTTTCTCTCTGGCTTTGAAAGCCAGATATATTGCAAAACATAAACATGCCCAAGACATTTTTTTCCATATAAAGAACAAATATGTAAAGTGTTCAGAAAAACTAAAAAAGGTTGGATAAATCAAACAAATAAAATGATTTATTATTCACCCCTAATTGCATGAATGGATTTCATTTGACCTTTTCAGGTTATATTATAGTTCATTTGACGGATTTTAATTTGTCATTGTTGAAAACAGTTTATTTGATTTTATTAAAATAAGTTTAAAAACAAACCTTAGGAAGAGTAAATTTTGAACAAATTATGGGCATGTATGCAGGAAAGGTTGGATAAGCTCTATTTTTCAATCAAAGTGCATATATTTTATATGTTTTTGAATATTTCCCGGGATCCCGGGAATTCCCGGGAAACAGGCAACAAGATTTCCCGATTCCCGGGAACAAGAAAACAGCCGGAAAATGGACACTCTAGTCGCACACTTAGAGAAATGACTTCTAGGAGCGCGGGGCAGTCAATTCGCGATGTCGAGAGATCGGCTTGAAGAGTGTCTATGAGACGGCATCGATATTCATAGCTTGGCAAGTGAAATGAGTCTTGCCAAGGCAGGTGTCTAAGGGCGAATCGCAAGAAGCGCCGCTGTATAGCCTCGATACTGCAATACAAACTTTTCAGGCAATACACAACCTTTAAGTCCTTGGCCCCACGGAATAAGAATCCAAGACTTTTCGAGGCTTGTCGACAACGTAGTTGGTGTGTGTCCTGAATTTTAGCTTCCGGTCTAGAATTACGCCCAGATCGTTGATGTGTTCTACGCGTGCGATTGGCTCATCTCCGAGGAAGTACTTAGCGGAAAAGGGCTGCCGTCTTCTTGAAAAACTGAAGACTGCACATTTACTGCGATTCAAAAGTAGATAGTTTATATCACACCAGTGTGCGAACAGGTTAAATTGATTTTATAGGAAATCAATATCGTCCTGGCCGTTGATGTTGTAAAATAGTTTTAGGTCGTAAGCATAGCATACCTTTGGACCGTCGAAGAGTGAGAGCGCATCGTTGAAGTGAATCAAGAAGATATTCGGCCCTAAATGGCTTTCCTAAGGCACACCACAAGAAGCAGAGAATTGTCTGGAGAAAAAGTCCCCCGTGCGAACTGTTAATTTACGACGAGATAGGTAGCTCTGGAGCCAGTCAAGGAGAGTTCCACAGAAACCCAGGTGTTCCAGATTTCCAATGGCAATATCGTGGTTGACTTTGTCGAATGCCGCAGACAAATCGGTGTATACAGCGTTGGTTTGAGACTTCGCAGCAAAACTTTCATGCACGTAAGAAGTAAACGTCAGAAGGTCACCCAGACAACCAGAAGTCGTATTTTATTTTACAAATTATATCGTATAGAATGTTATTTAAACTCATTTTCGTATATCTGCACCTACAATGTGCGGCCCAAACATATTCTTTATGGTATTTAAATGCATTGCATGATTTTATTACGACAAGAAGAGAGACTCGTATTTATGTACATTTGAACTCGACCTTTGTCAACGACAATTCGCAAAAAATCCGTGAGAGGACCGATTAAGATGATCAGCCGTGATTCATAGATTTTGTCGTACTATGCATAAAATAATTCGTAATTAGGATTTTTTAAAACATGAAATACGATTCATATCATCATAACAACCAGGTGTTAGATCTTAGCAGAAAGTATATTTTTCTATCAAACAAGATTGCTAAAATGAGAGATAATATTTTAAAAAGAAAAAAGTACTAAGGTATCCGCTGGTAATAAAAGTTATTCCAAGAGTGATCACATTGAGCGCGGCGGCGAAACATTTCTACCCGACATCCAGGCCGGTGCTGTATCCAATATCGTACCTGTCGATGAAAATAAAAATTGACAAGAAATTTCCGATAGGGATCAGGAAGCCTCCGAAAACTGTAAGATACTGTTGTTATACACCTATATACTTAAATTACAGTCTTCTTTTTTTTAGCTGGCAGTACAAGATTAGTTGATAAAATTCGAAACTGGACTACCGAATTCCACATTACCTCAATCATCTATATGATGATGTAAATTGTCATGGTAGATTCCAAAAAGAATCAGGGTAGTCGTAAATGACTGGCATGATAAATCGTGCAAATCGTAATTCAATACAATCCAAATCAAGAATATGTGTGCTTATGTACCTATATGGCCTCCAAAATGATGCGTATATACTGGTTTTGCTGCATTATATACGATATGTTTACACGTATATTTGCACGTTTATTTGTGTTGCAAATTCGAAAAACCCACTAAATGGTTGACTGGGTAGTTGTCGTGGAGCGCTTGTGCATAAATCCGTGTTGATCATCTGAAAACAAATTCTTACAGGACCAAAAAATTGGATCCAAGACCACCAATTCGAATAGTTCGGCTGCTGCGCATAATTCCGAGATTCCCCGGTAGTTGTTGACATCTCTCTTGTTACCTTTTTTATACACCGAAAACATGTAAGCCTCTTCCACAGTGAGGGGAATGTATCTCTGTCAAGCGAAGCTTGGAAAATAAGCCTAACTGGAGTCAGCAAAACAGGCATGAAACCTTTATGAAAAGTAGCAGGTATTCCATCCGAACCCGTAGAGTAAGAATTTTTTAGCTTAGCTGCTGCTTTTGAGATGACTGCATCCTCAACCACAATGTTGTTTATAGAGAAGCCCAGTGGCGCAATATTCCTGACTGCACTATCCAAATGTTCAGGGGACGTCGATGCTGTATTATAGATAGACGAGAATTTTTAGGCAAAGAGATCCACGATCAGAGTTCACCGTATTGTCATCCAGAAACATTTAGGTTGGCAGACCAGGTTCATTCCGCTGACTTTTAACATGTTTCTGAAACGATTTTGGTCTGGACTTGAGATCACGCTGAACTCTAGCTAGATAGTTTTGGTGACAACTTTTGCTGACTTTTTTATAAACAGTATTTAGTCTACGATAAATGTCCTTAGTGTTGGAGGATCTTGATTTGTTACAATTTCTAAGGGCACATATCTTTGCAGTCTTTAGTCGTCGAAGTTCAGTCGTAAACCAAGGAGTCCGTATATTCTTTTCAGTAGTGTGCTTTGGTTCGTGACGATCGATAACGTTATTCAAGATGTGCGAGAAGGTTTCGGCTGCAGCGTTGGGATCAGATGAGTTGAGCTCAGATTCCCAGTCGATGAAAGCCAGGGTACGAGAAATCTCGTCAAAGTCGGCGTTCTTGAAGTCAAGATAGAAGGGAGCTAATTTTGCGACAGGAGAAAGTCTAGTGACATCGAGCAAGACCAATAAAGCAAGATGATGGTGTACCGCTTTAACGCACGGAGCAGGAGCCAAAACAACGGACGGAACACGAGTCCCATCACTGGCAAATCAGAGATCCAACATACGACCGTTTTCGTTTATCACGCTCTTAATCGATAGGATCGAAAAAGTTGAGCTTATTGAATCCGGGTAAAGAAAGTTACTATGGTTGAAACAAACCAGGCAAATTGAAGTCACCAATCACTAGAATGTCATCTTCGGGTGCACAGAGAGAGCTTACTTTAGATAAGCAGGGCGAAAAAGACTCAGCTAGGGTAACATCTCTCGTGCGGTCAGGAGGTTGATACAGTACGCAGGCATAAAGTTTACGATCACCAAAATCAATGCGGATCAACAAAAATTCCAGATCCCTCCAGGAACTGCCTTCGATGAGCAACACTGGGAAATCTGACTTAACGACAATCAACACGCCGCCACCGATGGTCTTTTTGCTATTACATGAACTGCGATCTCAACGAAACACTAAATAGTCAGGTCCAAATATCTGGCTCGAAAGAGTACGGTCGTTAAGCCATGTTTCCATGAAGGCTACAATGTCGTAACAGCAACATGAGCTTGCGAGCAGATAGTCTGCTGGACACGAGTTCATACCTCCGACGTTCTGGTAGTACAATGTTATCGAGTCCAAAGTTTCCTAGGCAGAGCTGGATCCCTGAACACTGGAAAAGAGTGTACTATCAGGCGGAGGAAACCGGTTGGGAGTCCATACTTGCCTAAGTTCACAGGCTGGAGAACCCTTGCGCTACAGACGAACTCAGGGCCGGAACGACTGAAGACGCTGGAGGGAAACAGCACGACTGAGTCGAAGGGCAGAGGAGTCTCCATTAGACCTGATACGTTGCGTCCCGGTGCTGAAGGCCTTGTACAAGTTGCTACATTTTCGAGGTTCGGAAAAGAGCGTGTCGATGAACTAGTGAGCGTAACACGTTGGTAGGCTCGCAGTGCACAGAAAGGTAGAGTCCATCACGAGGAGGAAGGCCAGCATAAAATGGATACTTGCCTATAGTTGCAGGCTGGAGAACCCCGTCACCAAAATCGAACACAGGGCTGGGACGACTGATGATGCAGGCGGGAATCAGCGCGACTGAGTCGATGGGCTCAGGTGTCACCGAAGTGCCTCGGTCGTTGCGTCCCGGTGAAGGAACCCATGAAGAAGCTGTAGTACGATCGTGCTCGAAGGCAGGCAGCAGGTGATTCAGGTCAGAGCATGCCATGTCTGAGTAGCTGGGAACTAAAATTTCGTCACGCAATGGGAAGGTTCTTAAAAAACGTTTGTACTTGCCTGAGAATGCAGGCTGGAGAACCTCATCACAACAATCTAAATCAGGGCCGGGACGACCGATGACGCTGGCCGGAATCAGCGCGACTGAGTCGAAGTACTCTGAGGTCTCCAAAATGCCCAATCCATTGCGTCCCGGTGAAGAACCATAGTCAGATGTTGGGTCGTCGTCATCGTGTCGAAGCGGAGTTGGGTGAACTGAGAATCCATCGCTAACCCAAATTTTCAAAAAACAGTCAATAAGAAGGATCGTAAATATCTGACGAAAAAACATTTATTTTGAGAAAGAGAGTGGTGGATGGCAGAGATTGGGGGGGGGGGGGGGCTGTTTGCAGTTTCAAATAAGACTTGTATTTAGTACGCATGTATACTTGTAGGTTTGTAATTTGAAATTAAAGAAAAATATTGAAAACTTTTATCAAAGTTTCTCAATATACTTATTTTGATATCCTTTTATAAAACAATCTGCGAATCTTAGATATTAACTTCTCAAAGATAATTTTCCCAATTTTTACTTTCGGCAGTTTGAAAATTATAACTTTAAAAATTCTTTAAAGAATTTTCCGATATAAATGTCATTACACAAATGAAAATTAAACTCACATCGTCTTATTAGAAAATGTAAAAAAAAATCTTCAACTTATCCACAGCATTTTTACTGGGAATCTTCATATCTGGGTAAGACTCTCAGCAAAATTTTAAAAATTCTCATTTTGCAACGATTCCAAAACAATTATTTGAGAAAAGTGTTTGTTTATTGCTATGAATTAATAAATTTCTGAAAGTTAAAACTATTTCAATATTTCAGAGTGAATTTCTTAACCTAAATTATTAGGCTGGATTTCTATTCGAAATTTTAAATATTATTATGTGGATGAGCTAAAAACCGTATCGGCGATATAATTGTTGTGAATCCTGAAATCCAGCCTTGTTGGTAAAAATTTAGAAAAAATGTCTTCCGAATGTTCAACTTGATCGATTGCCTTGTTTCCGAGAAAATAGTTGGGGATGACGAAATAGTTTTATCTTACCTTGGAAAAATTAAAGCATCGGCAAGTTTTTGGAGCCTATGTTTAAAAATTGATTTTGGAAATAAATTTCTGAACTCGATTTCAGATTTTATCCATCACCTTAATTAGTAGTATTTTCAGTATTTTTCGAAAATTAAATAGATATTATTAGAGATGTACCGAATAGTGCGACTATTGGCCCTTATCAAGTAGGTATTCAGGGAAACGAATATTCTGAACATGAAAAATCGTAAATAAGATTAAAATGTGTTCAAAAGTACCATCTGCATCACCGAATATTCTGCAAAAAAAACCATAGTGAGTAATTATTTAAAAGTGATCGTGAAAAAGGGAATCGTGCTTTGTATAGAATTTGAAGTATAACTGATATCAAGTTTTAACCAATAATCTCAGTTTCACATTTTTTATTTATTTTTTATTACCATAAAATCCCCATTATTGAAATTTATTTTTATAATTTAAATCATAATTTGAATTTCAAACAACTTTATCGTAACCATTTCTCACTTAATTAACTTAAATTTGAAAGTTTTAAATTTAAGAATACATAGATAACAGCTCAAAATGTATAAGGCCTTTCGAGCCAAAAGGGTGTATGGGCATAAAAGCTAATGAAAGACTTAAAATATTACAGTAAATAAGCCTTGGAAAGAAAAAAAAAAGTGATTAAAAAAAAGAAACACTTTTTTAATTTGATGTGTTTGGTTATTTTCCATATAATTATCTTTTTTTTTTCTTTTTCAATCGTAAAAGTATGTTAGTTGAAAGTTTAAATATTTGAAAATTACCAAATATAGTTTGAGTTATGAAGAATCGTTTTATATCAATAAATCAAAATCGATCATTTTTGCTTCGTCGAGGCGAATACAATCAAATTTCATTTTTTTCAGAAACGTTCAAAATTAAGAAATTATTCAAAAAAAAATTCTGAATTTTGAATGTATCTTTTTTCGTTTCGATATCTTAAATTTAAAAAAAAATGGCTTTTAAGAATCTCAAATTGAGATGCATTCTGTAAAAATCGGAGCTTGCAATGAAAAATAAACCAAGAAATGGAAATGTAGCATATTAGATGTAGGCAACAAAAATCGAATCTGTCCAGGTGGACATCTGGGGGAGGGATGTAGGGGTTGCAAACATCTCATTTTTCTGTCCACGTGGTATCTCAACGGCCCAAAGGCAATTTAACACTTAATGGCTCAAGTCTTTTTTACTTCTGAAAAGGATCGAGATATGTTGATCTATCTAACATGGAGTCAAACCGATCTGCAATAACTCGTAAGATAATAAAGTTATGGTCAAAACAAGTTTGCAGGTATTTATTGAATATACCGGCTATTTGGTGAACATTATCAAAAAATGATCAAACTTTAGCTAAAGTTTTAACGAAGTTAGTCTGGGAAAACATTTTCACTAAATATCCAAAAAGCGAAAACAACTCATGAGCATTAAATATAACTCATCAGATACCGTCAAATGGGGCAACATGCAAAAGCAGGGTTAGATGCAACATTTGTATACCACAACACTCATTGAATTTTTATTTCAATATACTGTAATAAAGTTATCATTGAATGATAACAAATTGATGATGACATAGTTTTCAACATCGTGAAAGAGTTTTTTAAAGTTTTTGATTCTCATAAAAAATTTAAAAAATCGAGCAATAGATGTACAAATTTTAATATTTTTCGATGTCCTAAAAAACTTTACCTAGTATGACGGATTGGCTTAATGATATCACCTACAAACTTTATATTGCTTTCATTATCCTATACCAACACTGTTGGTGTGTACATATTTTTCGGACAATCACCTAATTTTTTAAATAAATATTTTTATAATTCAAAAAATGCGACAAAATGCAAATCAGAACTTAATCTCATAAATCGCGTTTCCAAATGCTGGGATATGATTGTTTTGCATAAGGCGTTTGTTAACATTAAAATTTTATCCATTCTAAGATTTATTTACATGATTTAAGATAATAGAATATTTTAAAGTATTTCTTACCCCTAAATGTATGCAGCAGATTAACACTCTTTTCTTAAAAAACATTTTTGACAGAAAATATGTAAAATTCAATTCGAACAAAACCAAAAAATACTGCAATTGGTGATGTATGCGTCATGACATCACAAATGTTTCAAAAACTATAAATTTTCAAACGTTTTCATTTGATTTTTCATTATTTACAGAGTTTGTTGCAACTTACCCCTTTTTCTTAGTTGGGCAAAAATCGTATGTTTTGAAAATTAAAAAATAACTGGTAGACCCAAGAATTTTTCTGACTACGTCAATTTGATGTCCCATCAACCTTAAAACTTTTGATGTACAAGAGGTATGTTTATCTGTAAGCATTAAAATTTTAGAAGCCATTGAAGTTGAAAATTGTTGCATGTTGCCCCAGTTGACGGTAAGCGATTTGTTTGATGACAGAGATACGCACGAAATTAAATTACATGTTGCGCATGATCCCAAACTTTTTGCCGCTACACTACTGAGGGGTCAGCCCAAACTTTTGATCGATAACTTAAGTAGTTATGTTATCTGTTTAAAGCTCTATGCAAATTTTCACCACAAATTTTATAAAATGTGTTTTGAAATTTATGAAAAAATATTCAAATGCAACTCGAATTTTTAAATTCGGTCCACCCAACATTGAACTGATCGGGTTGAAATATAAAGTGCGATTTTTTAGAAATTTTCAAACTTTAAGCCAAGTTTAAGTCATATTAAGTCATATACATTTTGCCAAAAACACACGAAATAGGTTTTGATTATCGACTTTAGAATGAGATGAAAAGAAATGCAATATGTTATAAGATGACTGAGATATGACCAAACAAATTTTCTTGGTTTTGAAGGGGTGATCCCAAACTTATGGCTGGTAGCGTATATGGTCAGCAAATGGTAATTCAACGCTGTAAGTACCTCAACAAAAGTCATTTGGTGAAATTCGTTCCAGGTAATTGCATGTTACAGCTGTTTTAGTTTGGTGGACCGGCTATTTTCAATTTTAAGCTATTAAGTGATTAATAAATTATTTTATGGAACAAACACCCCCACGGAGTGGAAAAATTTGAGAATTCGAAAGTACATTTACTAGGAAAAGTTTTTAGTTTTTATATAAAATCCAGCGTTTGCGAGTATTTTGTAACGGTTTTTTGCTGCTTGAGGAGGGGTGATCACCCCGATCACCCCCCCCCCCCCATAGGACCGCGCCTGTCGCTAACAGAAGCTGGGCTTAAAACCCCGGAGTACCGATTGCCACAGTAGGAGTGAATCGACTGGGTGCAGCTATCGGTGTAGCTTGGCGGTCGATTTGGAAATGGCGGACTTGGAAAGATTGCCTGAACAGGGTTTTGAGCCAGAATCCTCGAACTTTCGGAATAGCACTTAAGCAGGCCATGTGCTAGCGTCTAATGCCACGGGTTCAAGGCTAAAATCAACGCCGACTTTAAAAGAGATCGACTTGAGTTGGGGTAAGTCGGAGTCTTTTTTACCAAAAGGTGTGCCTCAGCAGCATCCCAGGATAGGCATTCCTTGACAAGGTCTTCGATATCAGCTTCCGTCACGGTTTTTTGAAGTCTGGTTAAGTAGATCCAAAAATATTTTTTCCGGAGGTGCAACAGTCGCGATGTTCTTAGACGTTGTTGCCCTTGTACCAGCTGCTGGAGTCATAATAGGCTCGTGAGGGGTTTTTAAAGGGTAATCCATGCGACGGCGTTTAATCGATTGGCTATCAAGCTTCGGCCATGGGCTAACTATGGTCGAAGAAATGTTCGGACAAGTTCCAGAAAACTTTTCAAGGCTGGCGTTGAACTTCGCGAATTCAGTTTGGACGTCCGCAAACACAGCGGAGAGTTTTTCTCGCAAATCGCGGTACACGGATTCATAACACACCATAAGGCGTTTCAAGGTGGCGTTCTTTAATAATTTGACACATTCCTCACATGGAAACCTTTCACTTCACCTTTGGCCTAGAGGTGCGAAGAGCTGAGACCAGCACATTTGAAGTGAACGACGATATCGCAAAAGCCTTGACACTTGATACTATCGTTTTTCCAGCCGGCTTCGAGCATTTATTGCACATGTCATTAGCTATTTTATTATTTTATTTTTTTACATAGTATACCGTCTCACGATATAACTTGACGAACATAATTCCTATAATTCACTCGGTCCTTGGTAACCGTTCTCCAATTTCTCGGGCACCCCACGTTCGCCAGATCACGCTCCACTTGGTCTAACCACCTCGCTCGTTGCGCCCCCGCTCGTCTTGTTCCTACCGGATTCGTAGCGAACACCTGTTTTGCAGGACAGTCGTCCGGCATTCTCGCAACATGTCCCGCCCAGCGTATCCTGCCAGCTTTCACCATCTTCTGGATACTGGGTTAGCCATAGAGGCGCGCGAGCTCGTGGTTCATCCTTCGCCTCCACACTCCGTTCTCCTGTACGCCGCCAAAGATGGTTCTTAACACTCGTCGCTCGAATACCCCGAGTGTACGCAGGTCCTCCTCGAGCAATATCCATGTCTCGTGCCCGTAGAGAACAACCGATCTAATGAGCGTCATATACAGGTTACACTTCGTGCGAGGGCTAAGTCTTCTCAACCGCAGTTGCTTGTGGAGTCCATAGTAGGCACGACTTTCGCTGATAATTCGCCTCCGGATCTCACGGCTGGTGTCATTGTCTGCGGTCACCAGTGAGCCGAGATAGACAAATCATGACATGTCATTAGCACTCATTGTTAAAAAAATATTTGAGCGAAGAATCACTAGAATTCCAGTCGATGTTTTGGATTAGTGCTTAAACAGTTAATCTGCTTAATCGTGTACAGGGACCTTAAAAATTGCAAAACACCGACGGCAGCGATGGCCGAACAAGTTGCGGGAACGAAACCGATTGATATTTCACCAGCTGAAAATGGATCACGGCCTCTTTATAGGGACGCAAAATGACCAGGAACTTTTTTGGACACACTTAGCGAAGGTAAGAAACACAATATTAGATACTAAGGTTCTTTTAAAAACATTAAAATTCAACTAATGAAAATGACTGAAATAAGCACGACTTGTATACAAAAAAAAAACAAAATCGGTTCATTTTATGCGATATTGTCGTGAGAATGCATCCCTATTCCCATTTAAACACAAACTCTTTATCACATTTCGAAAGTTATAAGCGAAACGGAATTCGTAGGGGATCAGATAGTTCGTTATAAAAAGGATCAATAAAGATGTATGATCATACGATGCGATTCAATAAGAATAAGTCGAATCCTAGTGTATGTTGGTATTGACTAATTAAATTTCTAACATCAGCACCGTTTCAATATTTTTATGTTAACATTAAAACAGAAGAATCAAACTTTCTCATGCAATTCAAAATGATCATGAGCTGGCTTCCTCCTATCATTTAATCTACAAATTAGTGAACTGTAAGATCAGCAACGAAAAGTGTAAATAAATGCACAGCTTGCATTTCCATTCAATTTCTTGGACAAACATCTTTGCAAAGCTAAAAAAAGCATTGCCACCTAAAATGGGTTAATCGCAAATGATGGGCGACACTTTATTTTAATCATAGGGAGGGGGCGGGGGATGAAAAGCTTTGTAATTTTTGCACAGCCACATCAAACGAACCCACACGTTCATACGTAATGGTACGAGGGGAAAAAAACCATTTTCCCTGGTCCTTCGCTTACAAAGAAAAAAGTGGAAAACCAAATCGTTTAAGGGGGGGGGGTAGGGTCTAACGGGTATAAAAAAACACCATTTTCACGATTTTTTTCTAGAGGTATCGTTCAAACAAATGTATTCAAATTTTTTGCATTATACAAAGCATTGTTAAAAGAACATTTAGTAATTTTTTCGTAGAAAAATATTGAAAAATGAGCCGGCGACGGAGCACTTTCCAGGATGCCTTTTAGAAAACAGGATTTGCGGTGGACACTGTATCTCAGCACAGAATCATCTGAAGTCAAAAAATCAAAGCAAAATATTTTTAATAGATGTTTTTCTGGACCCCAACGTTTTTATTTAACTTAAAAATATTTTTATAAAGTTTTTGTGGCTGTTTGAAGTAAAAACTACGATTTTTCACTTAAAAATCCGCCATTTTTCACCTCTAAAATCTCCCCAAAGTAAAAAAATCAAAAAAGAAAAACGTTGGGGTCTGGTATTTTATATGTAGAAAATATGTTCCAAATTTGAAAAGAGTCGGATAAGTAGTTTTCAAATGACGATGTCCACGGACTTTAAAAATGTGCTTTCGAGAAAAACGCGTTTGAAGTTTCTGCTCTTGCTTTCTTGCAGTATTAGATAGGAGGAGATAAAGGCCTATAACTTCTACAGTTTTGCTTCAATTGACTTGAAAATTTGACACAACATTCTTGAAATGTTTTACAATAAGAAAATAAAAAAATAAAAAAATCGATTTTTTGAAAGTGTTAGACCCTACCCCCCCCCCTTAAGGAGCGTTGAGCTTTGGAATGTTTCCATTCATCCACTTTAGTGGTAGATGGAGAGAGTTAATACATAAGCACACATACAAATAACATCACATTGCACAAACACACATACCCACAAATATTCTTTGGAAAAGCCAATAGAACTAATGATTGCAGTCTCGTGTTTTTTTGGCTCCCCCAAAGAGAGAGAAAGTCGGGGGTTGCTTTGCTTTAAGGCAAGGAGCAAGGACCGGAAACGGGGAGAAAATTGTAATGAAAAGCAAATTCGCTGCAATAAAATTGTAAATCGACTTTGGGGTTTTTATTGCTCTTTAGTGTCGTGTGATTTCGAATGCGAATAAATTTAAGCCAGAAGGCGTTGTTGCCTGAGGTTTTCCATGCCACAGCTTTGTTTTTTATTGGCTTTCTCTCATCCTCTCCACTTAGTCTTTTTAAGTTGTGACTTTATTCTGCTTTCTTTTGGCAGTTGGGTAACCGCCGAAAAGTGGGAAATGCAAGTCTTTGATAACTTTTATCCGATCTCTCTTCCCCACAGGGGTACTTTAACTGTGGCATTAAGATTAGTGTATGTATTTGAATGAGATTCAAAAAAGAATTAGCTAGAGGAATTGTGTTCTTCAAAAATTTAGCGGTGATAAAAGCACATAGAAATAAGTTTTGATTTAGTCAAAAAAAAAGTTAAGCTATACTCAAAAGATGATAAAAATCAAGGAAAAATTATGGGATGATTTAATTAGAAGAAACTTTGAAATAATGCTGTCAAATTCCCTGCTCTGGATCTAACAATTGAGTTCAAAGCTAAATAAAATATCGATTGCGTTTGTTTTTTTTCTACAAACCAGGGTTGGTCGGCTCTTCTCAAACAACAAAGAGCCGGGAGCAACCAACACTGTTTTCAGTTCGGCTTCCGAGTGTAATCCTCTTTCGCTGATCGTACTCCACTCGTTACTCGAGTTTACACGAGCTGTAAGTGACTCGGACGGCAAGTGTGAGAGTATTTGCATCCGAGTGGGAGAAAGAGAATTCTAAGAAAAGAGCGCCCTGTGTTTCAGTCATACACCTCAGAGCAAAAAAGGAAAAAATTATTTAGACTCCCACCACACAACGTAGAAAAAATATAAACAATTTCTATTCGCTACCATGCCTACTGCTGTTAGCTGTTTTGAATTTTTTTTTTTTTTGCAAAAGGTAGCGTTCGAAGAAGAGGTGACAGGTGGTTTCATCAAAAAATTAGGACACCGCGAAGAACAAACACCAGGATTTTTCAGGACCCCAGTAGATTGGTGGAAATTAAATGCAGCTCTTCCTAGATTGCATAAATTAAGGCGAAATAGCGGTGCAATATACGCCTTAATTTATGCAGCAGAAGAGATATGAGGTTAGGTGGCTTTTAGTTTATACCGAAAAACACCGTTCAAATATCATCTGAACCGAAGATTACCATTGGTTTAAGAGGTTAGACTGTTTTTATTGCAAAATCAATTGCAATTAAGATCAGGACGGCTTCTAGAAAATCAGGACACCGCTGGGAGCTTTGATTCGGAAAGTAGCATCTTTTCTTGTGAACGTACCAAGAATAAACTGAGTTAGCTCTCGAATTCTCCTCAGCACATTGCGCAACAGATTTTTCCGGAGAAGGGAATTCTCTTCATCAGCGGATATGAATGCTCTCGCTCACTCTTATGTGTTGAGAATCTCACTCTTCATTTCAGTGCGATTTATCTCTCCCCGCACCGATTGGGGGAGCAGACGAAAAAAATTGCACTCTCTTTCACTGGACAAGCCGATCTGAGGAGTTTTGCCACCCATGCTACAAACAACAGCGCAACAGCGAAGAATTAATTCTTGTTTTTACCCCTAAATGTATGCAGCACCCATACGCTTTTTTTTACAAGAGCATTTTTGACAGAAAAAAAAGTAAAGGATAATTTGAGGAAAACCCAAAATTTCTACTATTGGAATTTTATGCATTTTGGCATTACAAATTTATCGAAAACTAAAAATTTCAAAACATCCTCTTATTCATTTTTCGACCGGGAGTGATTTAAAGGTTATTTTCGGATTTCGGTCCTTCGGTCGAGATTTGCAACACTTTATGTGTTCTTTATCCATCGTTTCGAGTTAATATTCATTCTTTTTTAAAGAACGCGGCGCAAATCCACCTGCTGCTTCTAAACGCTTTGATTTCATCAGGAAGAGTGTTCGTTTGCAAGCCTTCGAAAAAATAGTTATTTTAAACCAAGTTTTACCCAATTTGAAACTCGGCATGTAGGTTTTTAAATGTAGAAAAAAGTTTTAAAATATTTTTATTTTAGGCTTAGTTATTGGTGATTTTGTGGGAAAATTCCATGTTGATCACTACCCCGGTGATCAATGTCACCCCGTTTTACGGTACGCGCATTTCTCAATCGAAAAAGAGAACATCTACTCTTAAAAGAGTCAAATGGTAACCCTGTTCCAGAGCATTGATTTCGACTTAAAATAATAACATAATAAATAATATTATATAAAATTTATTCTCTAAGTTGCTTTGATTTTTTTCATTTTTATTTGTTACTAGCTGACCCGGTGTGCTTTGCTACACCTTTCAAAATCGGATGATATATTCAGAATTCACTCAAATTTTTATTGTTTTGTTGACATTATTTTAAATCAAATTATAACATAATGCATAAGCAACCGCATAAGCTGTAGCTGGAGTATCGGATTGCAATCCAAAAATAACTGAAACTAATATTCTGAATCTTGATCTATAAATTTGTGTTAAAGATCTGATAATTTTAATCTGTTTCTTTAAGCTTCGCCCTAAAAAAGGAGGGTCTCAAATAAATCGTACGCAAACAATCCAACTTATGTTGTTTAATTTAATCGACGTTTTTCGGCGAGTTTTACAAATTAAAAACTGTTTTTTACCAGTTGTCCAGACGTTTCGAGCTACTTTGGCGTTCGCTCCTCTTCAGTGGACACTAAAATATATTTTAAATTACAATTTAATACTACAATTACATTTTTTGATTTCAAACTTACAAATTACTGGCTTTCGTCCATACTAATTTGTTCTGGCTCAGTTTGTTTTGGTTTTCGTTTACATTTGTGTGTCAGTGTCTGTGTTAATTTGGAAATGACGGGGTCGTATGCTGTTTTAAAATTACATGAATCTCGTTGTCTGTTTACAACATTGTTGTCCCCTCTTAGTTTTATGTAAAAAGTTTCTGTAGTTATTCTTGCGTTGTATCCTGCTACTCTTTCTAAAATGTTGGTGTTTTCAAAATCAAAAACATGACCAGTTTCTAAGCTGTGTTGTGCTAAACCAGTGCTCATTTGTTTCGTTGATACATTTGTTTTATGTTGTTTGATTCGTTTTTCTAAAAACTGGCTAGTTTCACCAACGTATGATTTCTTACACTTTCCACATTTTATTTCGTAGACCACATTAATGTTTTTATTTTTTGGAATTTTATCTTTTGTTTTTGTGAAAATTACGTTTTTTATTTTGTCTAATGGCTGGAAAGCAACATTAATATCAAATTGCCTTAGATATCTGGCTAGTTTTTCTCCTAAGCCGGCACAGTAGGGGATGGTTGCAAAATTATTCATAATCTTATTCGTAACACTTAGGCTATTATAAATTTGATGTGTTCTTTCTTTTATAATATTAGAAACTAAATTCCTTGGATAGTTATTAAGTTTTAGAATTTTGTTAACTGTACTCAATGTTTTTTCCCTGTAAACAGTGTGTGTGAGTCTTATTGCTCTGTCTACTAGTGCTACAACTGTGTTCTTTTTGTGTGAAAAAGGGCTTAATGAATTAAAATCAAGATAGCGTCCTTCTTCATCCTTCGGGAACCATTCTGTCGTGATAACATCCTCCTCTCGGCGCAAAATTGTGTCTAGGAACTTAATTCTACCATCAGTCTCGTGCTCGATGGTGAATTGAAGCCTCTGATGAAAACTGTTGAACGTGTTCAAAATTTCCATTTGTTGCTCGTTTTTGGCAGCGACCAAGCAATCGTCGACGTATCGCTTGAAAAACACCGGCGCGATTCCCTTTCCTCGCAGCTCAGCAAGCGCAGACTGCTCGATCCGTTCGTTATTCTCGTTGGATGTTGTTTCCCTTTTTACAAATGTGCCTGTCGATTTTGCCATGGAAACTATTGAAAACCGTTGGGATGAAATAAAACAACATACACTTATTGAAAAATGTAGTTTTTTACAACTATTGGACCTGGTGCTAAAATCTACATTTTTTCAATACAACGGAAAATTTTACGCCCAGAAGTTTGGAGAAAAACTAGCCAGATATCTAAGGCAATTTGATATTAATGTTGCTTTCCAGCCATTAGACAAAATAAAAAACGTAGTTTTCACAAAAACAAAAGATAAAATTCCAAAAAATAAAAACATTAATGTGGTCTACGAAATAAAATGTGGAAAGTGTAAGAAATCATACGTTGGTGAAACTAGCCAGTTTTTAGAAAAACGAATCAAACAACATAAAACAAATGTATCAACGAAACAAATGAGCACTGGTTTAGCACAACACAGCTTAGAAACTGGTCATGTTTTTGATTTTGAAAACACCAACATTTTAGAAAGAGTAGCAGGATACAACGCAAGAATAACTACAGAAACTTTTTACATAAAACTAAGAGGGGACAACAATGTTGTAAACAGACAACGAGATTCATGTAATTTTAAAACAGCATACGACCCCGTCATTTCCAAATTAACACAGACACTGACACACAAATGTAAACGAAAACCAAAACAAACTGAGCCAGAACAAATTAGTATGGACGAAAGCCAGTAATTTGTAAGTTTGAAATCAAAAAATGTAATTGTAGTATTAAATTGTAATTTAAAATATATTTTAGTGTCCACTGAAGAGGAGCGAACGCCAAAGTAGCTCGAAACGTCTGGACAACTGGTAAAAAACAGTTTTTAATTTGTAAAACTCGCCGAAAAACGTCGATTAAATTAAACAACAATATATCGCGGCGATTAACCAACATTCATCATAATCCAACTTATAAAATATGGTTGTTTTTGCTTGATATATTCTGGATTTAAGCTAAAAAATTTATATGGAACCCACTCCTTTCTTCTCCTCTCTACACTGTAAAGCGTAAGGGTCTATAACAATCGTAGAAACATATCTCGTAACCAAGTACCTTTTCATGCCATATTTGTTTCCATTTGTTGGCTTCGTTAGCATAATTTGAGAACAAATGCTAACAAAATTGTATTGGGCTCACCTTCTTCCTCCTATGTACTTACTCACTGAAAAGAGGATGGTGTGTCAGATAATCATAGAATCATACCAAAATGATTTTCCATGTTAAGTTTTGTCCATTTCTCGAAAAAAAAAGTTAAGTGTAAGCTTTTCTCTTTCCTTCCTTTATTCCCAATTCTAGCATCCCACTGCAAAAAAGGAATTGTTCGACATAAACAAATTTCTCGGTTTCAAATTCCATCCTATGGCAAATGTGGTTTTATTTGCGTTGTAAATTCTTGAGTTATGCATAAACTTGAAAGGAAGTACAATCCCCCTTCCGTTCTCCCCATTGAATGGAGGAGTGAGAACTTAATATTCATAAAAATATTTTTTGTTCTCAAATAGTTTTTGATACCAAATTTCATTTCATTTGCTCAAATAATTCTCGAGTTATGCAAAAAAAATTGTATGGAAACGGGGCGGGGCTTCAATTTACAATAGAAACATTTCTCGTATCAAAATACCCTTCCATGCCAAATATGGTTCAATTTGCTGGATCAGCTCTCCAGTTATACTGAAAATTGTAAGGGAGACCTGCTCTCCCCCTTTTCGAAGGAGTGACGGATACGAAATATTCATAGAAGCATTTCTCGTACCCAAATATCATTCCATGCTAAATTTGGTTCCATTTGTTGTTGTAGTTCTTGTGCTATGCAATAAAAATTGTATGAAACTTCCCTCCCTCTTTCCTTTCTCCCCGCTGGAAAAATGAAGGGGTCTCAAACAATCATTAGAATATGTCACGTTCCCAAATATCCGCCCATGCCAAATGTGGTTCCATTTGCTTGATTAGTTTTTGAGTTATGTAAAAAATTAAAAAAAGGGCCCCTCCCCCTTTTATATTTCCCTACTGGAAAGAGGGAGAGGTCTTAAATAATCATAGAAACATTTTTCGTATCCAAATACCTTCCCATGCCAAATTTGGTTCCATTTGCTTTATTAGTTTTTGAGTTATGTAAAAAAAATATGAAAGAGCCCTTCCTCCCTTTTAACTGTAAAGAGGGAGGGGTCTCAAATAATCATTGACATATTTTTCGTATCATAATACCTTCCCGTGCCAATTTCGGTTCCAATATCTTGATTAGTTTTCGAGTTATATGAAAAATTGTAAGGTAGCCCCCCTCCCCCCTTCCTATCACCCCACTGAGAGGAGGGAGGGGTATCTTATATTAATAGAAATATTCCTCGTTCCCAAATACCACCCCATGCCAAATTCGATACCATTTGCTTGATGGGTTCTCGAGTTATGCAAAAAATAGTCTTTTGTTTGGGAGGCCCCTCCCTCCCTTCATGAGAGAGGGAGGGGTCTCAAACCATAATAGGAACCTTCCCCTGCCTCCAACAACCCCACCTGCCAAGTTTCACGCAAATCGGTTCAGTAGTTTCCGAGTCTATAGGTAACAGACAGACAGACAGACAGACAGACAGACAGACAGACAGAAATTCATTTTTATATATATAGACTAGCTGACCCGGTGTGCTTTGCTACACATTCCAAAAATAAATGTAATTTGTAAAAATTCATTAAAATTTAGATTTTTGGAAGCATTTTTTTAAGTCCAACCATCATAGTTCTGATCCAACAACTTTGAAATGAGAGCTGCAGCTGGAGTTTCGAATTGCAATTCAAAGATGAAACTTGATCTCTAAATTCGCTTTTCAAGATCTGAAATTTGTACTCTGTTTTTAAAGCTTCATAATGACTTAAATAATGTTAAAATTTATGGATTTTTCACCTTTTTTTTCTCCTAAAGTGGGAAGTTACGAACTTCCATAAAAACATTTGTAACATCTTTTATTGAGTAATGCCAAATATTCGTACGCAAAAAACTATCTTATAAAATATGGTCCCTTCTTTGAAAAGCTATTTATCTTAAACTTCCATGGGAGCTCCCCCATCTTTTCCAATTTTGCTATTTTGCTTTCCACTGCTTTAAGAAGGTAGGCTGATTTACTCGGCTCGAGTTTACATAAATTTCTAATTGAAAGAAGAGATTCGCATTGTACTTTATGTAGATAGAATTTTGAAAGCCGATCAATAGCGTGAATCGGGACAATTTTTTGAGAATATTCCTTATATTCTGTATTATGAGCGCTTCCAGCTCCTGATTAGCTTTACATATAAAGTCTGCTTCATTTAATATTGGAACACAAACAATTGCGTGTAGTTCAGTCATTTATTAACGAATTCATAATTTGTTTTTCATACAAATGTAGCATTTTCTTTACTCTTTCATAAAAAAATTAAAAAAATTATTCATTGCTGTTTCGAAGAAATTCTCGTACTTTTCCCGTAAAACGGCACATTAGGCGACGCACACCCTTTTCGTCCACCGTTTTGGCGATTTGATTCCACCAGTTCTTCATTTGAGTCATGTTCCTAACAAGTTTTCCTTTTGCCTTAAGCCTCCGCTTCGTGATTGCCCAGTATTTCTCTATCGGCCGGAACTGGGGGCAGTTTGGGGGGTTGAGGTCCTTCGGTATAACGCTGACCCCGTTCGTTGCGTACCATTCCATAACCGTTTTGCTGTAATGGCAGCTTGCGAGGTCCGGCCAAAACATTACTGGACGGTCGTGGGCACGAATAAACGGCAGAATCCGTTTCTGTAGGCACTCTTTTTTGTAGACTTCTGATGTCATTGTCTTGTCATTGAAAAAGACTTTGGTTTTCTGTCCACAACTGCATATCCCCTGCCAAATCATGTACTTGCGGGCGAATTTATCCGCAAACACGAACTGAAATTTTGCAGGTACATCCCCCCGAGCCGTCGCCAAATAAAATTTTTGACCTGGGATTTGCCCAAAGTCCGCCTTCACGTAGGTCTCATCGTCCATCAGAATACATCCGTCGAACTTGGTCAGCACTTGGTCGTACAGCTTTCGAGCACGGATTCTGGCCACATTGTTCTGCTTCAGCGTCCGATTTGGCTGTTTGCTGGCTCGGAATGACCTTATTCCTTCCCGGAGACGAATTCGTCGCACCGTACTGTGAGCGGCCTGGAACTTATTGGCCAAATCGCGGTCTGAAAGATTGGGATTCCTCTTGACGGCCTTGATGACTTTCCCACGTAGTTTCCGGTCGACAGTTCCACTTCGACGCTTCGAATGCGGCTTCCGAGCCGTCGTCAATGTTTCCTTGTACTGCTTGATAACACGCCATACGGTATTTCTGGGCATTTTAAGCTGTTTAGCTACACACTTAGAAAAATCCACGTAGATTTACATGCAACTGCATGGGTAGAAAGGAATCGGCTAATCACAAGTGATAATACTGCACGATTCATGTAAATTCCCGATAGCATTCAATGCTGTTGTTTACTGTATATTTACATTATTTAGCACATCTTACGAATCTTATTGGACAGGAAGTGGTTTCGCAAAATAAAAAAAATCACCGTTTTTATGCAGAAAAAAATTTATTTCACGTTAATCACACTTGCTGATTGATTAACAACACTTGCACTGATCTTCGTTGACGATTCCGCCGACAACGGCGGCTCGACGGCTGGTTCGATAAGACAGCAGAAAATTGTCGCACATTTGGGGCTTTGGGTTTTGGGGATTCAGCATCAATATTTCCTGTAAAGAACAGCAATTAGTGTGAAATTATCAAGTCAATCATAGTTATTTTTAATATTGATTTACCTTTAATCCGCAACCACGATTTGATTGAAAAAAAAACTAACATCTTTTGCCGACGCAGCACGGGACGGGAAACGAACAGGAATGAAAACAAAACAAAACTGACAAACTGACACCGGCGCTGGAATAAGCGTGCTTTGACATGTAATTTTCATAGAAATGGCTGAGCTGCTATACTCTTTTTCAAAAATTGTCAAGCGACGATGCAGAAATGTAAAATCACTTGTATTGTAAGGTTACATTTTTTTATCTGTGATAGCTTCGATGCCGACAACAATGGATTTTCAAGAAAACTGTGCACAATTTGATCTCTCCGTCCGGCTTCCATGGCGGTTGTTTACAAAATGCTATCGTTTGGTGTTATGACATAAATACATGGTGAAAGGTAATGAATTTCCCGACACGTGGGTGAAAAAAGTTTCCAAATCCGTCCACTAGGAGCGCCACAATGAGCAAAAGAATTTGTTCCAATATTAAATGAAGCAGACTTTATTTGTATTTTTTGGAGTTTAAAAAATAAGCTATAGAAATTTGAAAAAAAAAACGATGAAATGGATTTTGATTAACCTTTTTTCACCATCCTCGCCCTTCGAAGCAGTTTAAATATCTATCCTTTTTGCGCCAAAATTATGTTAAAAAATGTTTCGCCATATGTTATATGCGTGCCATATGCGTGGACATGAGACATTTCAGCTTGAAGTTTTCCCAAACAGCACTTATCATGGTATGAAAGTTATCGATTTTATACAGTGTAAATTTCTTTTTTTCTAATAAATTTATGAAAGCAAAAATATAAATATTTAAAAAATATCAGTTGCATCACTAAATAAATTCTCAGCGTTTTTAAAATGTTGGCAAAAACAATTTCTAAGTTAACATTTGTCCCGTATATTGGGGCAAGTGTAAATGCAAAGTTTATTTTTAGATGCCTCAGAGTAATGGATTTAAAATGGATTTAATACGCAGTTCTGTTTGTTGTTTTTATCAAGTTTCATTGATATATCTGCAGTATTCCTGAAGTATAAATTTATGTTTGTTACTTCACTTTTAACCAATGCTGTTCAAAGCAAATGACCTTCATTTACAAAGACATTCAAGAATTTTAAATATCCGCTTCAGTTTCAATATTCGGAATACCCCTTCTGGTCTTTTCAACATATTAAATCATAGAATGAATGTCTTAAAAGTTCGACGTTTGCTCTCGTCCCACGGTGTAAGTTGACAGAAGGGAATATTGTTTTTAAAACTTTAAGAGTATACTTAAAAATTTCTCATAAAAATTTTGCTTACAGTTGAAAATCAGTTCTAAAGTCTCACTTTTCAAAAAAGAAGCGGATCAAAATTCTCTTTTATGCAGCCATGTAACACAAAAACACTTTTCATGTAAAGTACGTGTAAGCAAAAAGTACGATGTTTATTTTTCAGAATTATTTAAAATCAAAAGATCCCATTTTCGTTTCTAAATTCGTTTCAGTTGTGAATTTGGGCCGAAATAACAATGTCTAGAAGAAAACATATTTTTTTATTTTTTTATTTTTTTGGAACAGAGAAAAGTTGAGTGTTGATAATGGGGTAGGGGAAAGTCGGGTAAGACGGACACCCTAAGGTAGAATCGCAATAGAAAATCAGATATTGCCACGGTGCTTTTATGGAAGATGTTTAAAAGAAAAAATACAGTAACTCTAATTTTTTCAGAAAGGAAAAATTTAGCCTTTTCTGAATCATTTTCAGGCAAAATTAAAATATTTGGTCGGTGAGTCCTCATACGTTTTGTTTTTTTTGAAGATTTGTAGTCCATATTTAGAAATTATTACCTGTAAATTTATTCCAATGCAATGGAATAGTAACTTTTTTCATGGAAAACTTATTTTTTAATTTTTACTGAAATATTTTGCCATTCTGAAACAATAAAAAATTTCAACGCCTGGAAAGATAAGTGATTTGGACTTCTTGAAAAACTTATTTTTATATGAACATTTTATTTTAAATTTTATTATTTGGAATATCCTTGTTATTGTTGGTGTTATCCAAATGTAACATGAATTTATATTTATATGTGTGTATCTTGGAGAACTAATTTTGGTTAAAAAAAAAGTTATGATACATGAATAAAAACAGTCCAACACCATTTGATTGGTTTCCAACAAAATACTAAAAATCTTTTATTATTTTAAAACTGTTCTTTGCAATATTTCCACAATATTTGCAGGCTCTGATGCATATGGGTACGCACTTTTGAAAACAAAAATTTGATTTTTGATGATGTCACTCGTTTACGGCATTTTTAATATAAATTTAAAGATAATATTAGATTTAAACATATCTAAGAAGACCAGTTTTCAATAAAATTTTGTTAAAAGTTAAAGTACTTGCACTGAAATCTGCTTATCTTCCGCTACATAACATCTATTTTAAATTTCTTTTTCTCATATTGATGGTGAATAAATTTTCTATTAATCATTTGAACTTCACTTTTGCTTAAGAATTGAAGTACTGCTGAAATTTTTATTTTATCGACGGATTTGTACCTGATTTATGCTTTTTTTTGTTTTTATGAATTTCTATGGTTTATTCAAATGATTTCTATACTTTTTGCCATAATCTATATATATAAAACAGGGAGAGAGACAGACCATACAGAAATGTGCGAACACGCAAAACTCTTCACTGGATCATCCGATTTGCATGCGATTTTTTTTGTTGTGTTCGTCTTCACGCGAAGAAGAACACAACGGAGAGATTATTTCGAAAATATTTTTGTGGAATTTTAAAATTAATTTTTAGTTTTTATTCGTATCAAATAAAAGTCATGGCTTCCAATTTCCATTTTTTTTTTCATTCGAATCACCCAGAGTAGGAAGGCGCCTGAAGCAATCAAGGCTTACTGATGTTCATCCATCTCTCTATAGGAAGTTTGGCGCCCATTTTAGTTGCAAGTGTACTTTTCACGTGGCACCAGTAAAATGGATACTTGGATGTAATTATTCCCCTTCCGTATGGGGTGAAAAAAAAAGAACGCAATAAGCCGGCATGGAGTATACCTATTTTCGAAAATGGTCATTTTTGCTTCAGCATCGAGACAACTTTAACATTTTTTAAGCTAATTTACCCAAAGCTAGCCGGATTGCCCGGTTTACCCGGACTTGACCGGGTAATTGATAAAACAAAATTTAAAGGGCTCGGTCAAGTCGTCCAGCCCGGTTGTCCGGATTTTGATAAAAAAAAACCCGAATTTTCCGGATTTAGTAATTTCATTTGCCAAAAAAAAAAAAATCTCTTATTAAGTTAATTTTTTTTTAATTTTGCGTACTAAAACGAAATTTTTTGAGCAACTTCTAACATAATAATCATGCACGGTTTCTGGATGCTTAAAATACGCTTCAAAATTTCTGATGTGTTTCGAAGAAAAAAAAATATTTAAAGTGCTTTTCGTTTTAATTTTTTTTTTTTTTTTTTTTTGAGTGGTTTCTGAATTTAGCTCAAATCTGCTTGGTATTGTTAGGTTTTTAGATAGAATAAATTTGCCTGACCAGGATACGCGCGGGGAAAATTCTGATCTCTTTTATTTACTCCGTTATTTTGTTTTGTTTATTTTCCGGTTAAATGAAAGACTGTCATATTATTCAAGAAAAATAATTTTCTACGTATGACTGTGGAAGTTTTGACATATCTAAAACAACTGAACAGATAACAACTAAATATTCCATTACAGAATCTTCTGTTCATATTTATGGTATAACACTAAGAGAAGGTCTAATTTTTAATTAACAGAATAACACGACCATAAATTTATCTACTTGGTTTTTGTAAACGTCAAGAATGTAATGAGTTAGTTCGAGAATAGAATGATATTAACTTTGTAATTCTATGTGAATTTCATCAGAAAACCAAGGAAATGTTAGATACTATCAACTTCTTCCTTTGATACTAATGTGCTAAAAAACTAAACAAAATTAAGGATATAAAAAGGGTTGACTTTGTAAAAATAAAGTTCATAATTTGATCCGACACACAGTATCAGAAATCAGGAACAGATAATTGGTTCAATAACATCTTCAAATACAAGAAGCTTGGAAAATAAAAATTTTAGTCTCGACGAAAATATGATTCAAGATCCAAAACAGAGATAAAGAAAACTGAATTAGATTAGCAAAAACTTTTTTGAATTTCATTTCTGATTTTGAATTCAAGATCTCAAAGTCAACAAGATTTCATAACCGTTTGATTTGAAATTGCTGTGAATAAAAATTCCATGTACATACACATATATTGAATGTTCTTATTTTCTTTGTTCAGTGCTTAAGCATCCATTTCTCGATAATATGATAAAGTTAAAGGCGATATAAAAATGATGATTTTAAAAATTAAGAGGGAGATTATCTTATACAGAGAACATATCAAATGCATGATAGATAACGAAAAACAGAATGGTATATGAAAATGTGTTGATATTTATATATTTGCTGCATAAAAAAATCGCGAAATTTCATACCATGAAAAGTGTTGTGCCATTTCTACAAATCTGGTACCTATACGATAAAGAAAATTTCAAACATGGTTTTGGCGAAAAAGGAAAGACATTTAATCAAAACTGCTTAAAATGACGACACATTTCAACAAAACACTTTTTGGCACTTATCTTGGGGTTAATAGAAATTGATCATATCAGTGTCAAAGATCCTCTGTAAATGAAAAAAAAAATGTAAAACGAAAGAAAATAGATTTTTAACTTTATCCCAGAAGATATTCGCTTTCCAGTTTTGTTGGAAGTCAATCTTCTTCGAAATTTTTTGCCCCTGGAGGTAGGCACTACCATAATATGACAGAAGTATTACGAAAATAGTCAAAAAAAACTGTGTCGATTCACTCCGTTTGAAGGTAACAATCATGAGCGTTTCACGAGCGTAAACAATTATTTACCTATTTTCTGCTTATTTACATGTTCATTATTTTTGCGACAATCAAAGGCTTAACGAAGTTTGCCGGGTCAGCTAGTTTTAATACAATTGTAGAAGTTATGATTGTTTTACTGTAACATAAATGCTTCATTATGGTTCTATTTAATAATAAAGAGACCTTAAGTGTACAGTAGAATAATTAAAATAAGTATGGGATGAACAAAATATGATGAATCCGACTGCAGGTTAGTTTGCTATCGATAATCTGCAATTCACTTTTGCCAACAAAACTGATAATTTTTGTACATGTAAGATCGACAAAAACATTGATTGCATTTTTTTAGAAAAATTCCAAATTTATCACAGTTTTAGACTAGAATCACCCATTGAATAAATTTATTTCCAAAAAACTGTAAAATTTTATTTAAAACAATGAATTTAAGAGATGATTTAAATAATATAGTGGGTCGGAAATCGTGGAAGCTAAGATTATTTAATCTTAACAGTAATACTAACTCTTTGAATAAAATGGAAGAATCACAGAGTGCAGCAGGGTTACAAAACTTGGGCTAGAAAATAATAAAAATAAAAAGGTTAGAGCAAACTCCAGGCTTATAATGATAATTGTATCAAAAGACAGAAACAAGCAAAATTTAAGCTAGATTGAACTGCTGTAGCGATTTGCATTGAGTCTGAAGTGCGAATAGACTTTTGAGACATTTAACTCAGGAGAAGTATAAAAACGGATTTCTCATCAAAGATGTCTTTTAACGTATCGTTAACTTTCCAAAATTCATTATCGTAATATTTTTTTCAAAGCTTAAATTAAGGCAAACGTTTCTACTCCTGAGTGCATTACGATAAGAGTTATCATAAAAAAGTTATAGCGGTTCCTAGTGTTTACTAATTATCTTAATCATTGAGATTTTTTCCAATAAAATTTCCTCCAGTGTTGCCACAATCAAAAAATCTAAAAATTATGGATTCAAATGGATTCATAATATTTTAGATAATTCTAATAATTTCAGAAAATTTGACCCTCTCAGACTACTGACAAGATTTGCCAGTCAATTTTTAATTTTTTTTTTTTTTTAGGATACGAAGATACTTTTTAAGCATTTTTCATAAAAATCAGCTCTGTAACTAGTTTAAAAAAAATTTGAAACTTTTTCAAAGTTTTTAATGACATTGTTGAGTTTAATTTAAAGGTATTAAAAGTAAAAACTAAGAAAATTAGCTCCTCTGAAATTATAAAATATTAAAAATATATTTATTTTTTAAAGATTTCAAATAGAAAACTTTCAGAAAAATATTTTGTATGGGGGGTCACCGACAAAATATTTTAATTTTCGGTGAAAATGAACCGGAAGAAGCTCTACTTTCTACCCATGCAAAAATTAGCGTTACTGTTTTTTTTTCTTTAAGTCCTTCTACGAAACACACCGTGTTGCTTTTTTCATCGTAGTTTTCTTGCAGATGGGCAGTTCAGGTTGTTTGCTATCGTATTAACCATTGGAGTAAGTAAATTTCCTTCATCAAGACTATTTTTATAGAAATCTAAAACATGCTTGCAAAACACACTTTTTGAAAATGGTCGGGTAAAACGGACACTGCTCAGAAAAGGTAGATTTTGCCGCAAAAATTGCTGTAAAAGTAGATATTTTTGTGAGTTAAGTATTTGAAAACGTTTTCAAACAAAAATGGAACCAACTGGTCGGAGTTCAGAAGCGAAACAGTGTGGTTTCGGAATTCCGTATTTTATTGGCGCTTTCTTTACCGGAGATCCTATTTTTACAGTTTTTATGGCCTGTTTGAGATGGTGAGTGCTTTTCGACCGACAATTGCTCTTGCCAAGGTCTTTTGAAGGCATATGGAGGATCAAACCGATGAAAAATTTGAAAATACCTGGAGAAACTTATGTGTCCGTTTTACCCGACCTTGAGGTATCCGTCTTACTCGCCTTAGCAACTTTTTTTCAAAACGATTGCTGTTCAAGCCCTTCGACGGAAATTCTCTGATTTTCCTCCAGATGGTTAGAAAGAAGCCTAATAAACACTCTACCTTTGAAAACGGTTGAAATTTTCGAGAATTTTGCGAGCTATTAACTATTTAATGAGGAGAGAAAATTACATCAAATAATGGATCCTCAAAGTTTTTGTTTGTTTTGTTTACTATGATGGCAGTTTGCTTGCTATAAATAAACAAAGGTTCTCGAAAGTGTTGATAAACTTAGGCGAACATATTCCCATCATTAGATTTGTGCCAAACAGTGTAATTCTCGAAATATTGAAAGTGTCCGTTTTACCCGCTGTGTCCGTCTTACCCGACTTTCCCCTATATGTTTTATTCGATCGGCAAAATGTCAATCTGGGTCATATCTAGGCGTCATTCATAATCATGTGCTGTACAAATAAGGTAGGAATCAAGTAGAAAAATCACATCAAGGCCACCATCGCCACCCCTTGCATTGAAAATATGCTTGGTTGAGAAATACGCGCCAAAAAATTCCCTCTGATCAGTATGCTATGCTATGGTTACTATCCTTTTGCGACGTTGGCTCGCGACGCCTCGACCATGGAGACGAAAAACAAACCGCCCAAAGGAAAAAAAACTCGTGAAAATGGATGTCATGACTTTTATTAGTTTTGAAAAACTACAAATTTTGTATGGAAGCCCTCCCTCCCTTAAGTCGGAGGGGGTTTTAACTATCATAGAAACCATCTCCGGCCCCAAAAACCCTCAGATGCTAATTTTGGCGATGATCGGTTCAGTAGTTTCCGAGTCTATAGGGAACAGACAGACAGACAAACATTCATTTTTATATATATAGACTAGCTGACCCAGTGTGCTTTGCTACACCTTTAAAAAAAATGTTTTTTTCAGAAACTTTTTAAATTTTTATTGTTTTGTTGGCATTATTTTAAATCAAATAACAACATAATTCATAAGCAACCGCTTTAAAATGAGAACTACAGCTCGAGTTTCGAATTGCAATACAAAGATGACTTAAACACATTTTCTGAATCTTGATCTGTGAATTTGTGTTAAAAATATGATAATTTTAATCTGTTTCTTTCAGCTTCGCCCTGAAAAAGGAGGGTCAAATTAATCTTACGCAAACAATCTAACTTATGAAATCTGTTTTTTTTTTTTGCTTGATATGTTCTAAAAACTGATAAGAGAGCCCCATGTCCTCCCTTTCACCCCCTGCTGAATGGAGGACGGGATATTTAATAATCATACCCATTTTTTTCGTTCCCCAAAATCCTCTTATATCATATATAGTTCCATTGGTTGATAAGTTTTTGAGCTTTACAACAAAATTTATATGGAGCCTCCTCCTTTCTTCCCCTCTCAACACTGTGAAGCGTAAGAGTCTATAACAATCGTAGAAACACATCTCGTAACCGAGTACCTTTCCATGCCATATTTGTTTCCATTGGTTGGCTTCGTTAGCATAAATTGAGAACTTATGCTAACAAAATTGTATTGGGCTCACCTCCCTCCTCCTATGTACCTACTCAAAGAAAGAAGGATGGTGTGTCAGATAATCATAGAATCATACCAAAATGATTTTCCATGTTAAGTTTTGTCCATTTCTCGGATTTTGTAAAAAAAAGTTCCTCTTCCCTTCTTATATTCGAAATTCTTTCCTCCTACTGCAAGAAAGGAATCGTTTCACATAGGAAAATTTCTAGTATGAAAATATCATCCCATGCCAAATTTGGTTTTATTTGCGTTGTAATTTATTGGGTTGTGCATAAATTTGAAAGGAAGTACCATCCCCCCCTCCGTTCTCCCCATTGAATGGAGGGGTGAAAACTCAATATTCCTAAAAATATTTTTCGTATTCAAATACTTTATGATGCCAAATTTGGTATCATTTGCACGATTTATTCTCAAGTTATGCAAAAAATTTGTATGGAAGCCCCTTTTTCCCCCTTTATATCTTTCCGCTGAGAAAAGGTGGGGCATCAGTTATTATAAAAACATTTCTCGTCTCCAAATACCCTCACATGCCAAATATGGTTCAATTTTCTCGATCAGCTCTCCAATTATACTGAAAATTGAAAGGAAGACCTCTCCCCTCCTTTTCATCCACTTCTTTGAAGGAGTGAGGGATACCAAATATTCATAGATGCATTTTTCGTGCCCAAATATTATTCCACGCAAAATTTGGTTCCATTTGCTTTGTAGTTCTCGAGTTATGCAGTAAAAATTGTATGAAACTCCGCTTCCTCTTTCCTTACTCCCCGCTGGAAGAAGAAAGGGGTCTCAAACAATCATTAGAACATGTCACGTTCCCAAATACCCGCCCATGCCAAATTTGGTTCCATTAGCTTAAATAGTTTTTGAGTTAGGTAAAAAATTATAAAAGAGGCCCCTCCCTCCTTAATATCTCCTAACTGGAAAGAGGGGGGGGGGGTCTCAAATAATCATAGAAATATTTTTCGTATCCAAATATCCTTCTATGCTAAATTTGGTTCCATTTGCTTTATTAGTTTTTGAGTTATGTAAAAAATTATGAAAGAGGCCCTCCCCCTTTCTACTGGAAAGAGGGAGGGGTCTCAAATTACCATTGAATTATTTTTCGTATCCAAATACCTTCCCATGCCAAATTTGGTTCCAATATCTTGATTAGTTTTCGAGTTGTATGATAAATTGTAAGGTAGCCCTCCTCCCCCCTTCCTATCACCCCATTGAGAGGAGGGAGGGGTACCTAATATTCATAGAAATATTCCTTGTTCCTAAATACCACCCCATGCAAAATTTGATACCATTTACTTGATGCGTTCTCGATTTATGTGAAAAATTATTTTTTGCTTGGGAGGCCCCTCCCCCCCTTCATGAGAAAGGGAGGGGTCTCAAACTATAATAGGAACCTTCCGCTGCCTCCGATACCTCCACCTACCAAGTTTCGCGCAAATCGGTTCAGTAGTTTCCGAGTCTATAGGGAACAGACAGACAGACAGACAGACAGAAATTCATTTTTATATATATATAGATTTAAAGCCATAAAGATGGTAAAACGAAAATAATCAAACTAAAAGAAAAATATTTTTTGGAAAAAATGTATTAATTTAAGGATTTCAGCAAAAACATTTTCCTGTTTATTCATCGTTAGATTATGTTCAAGTGGGCATGACTCAATCCTTTACCCACTTTCCGTGAAAAAGCGTAAAAAATGCAAACGTTTAACCCAATCTAAGTTTTCCACGTGAGTTTTCCTATTCCAGAACCGGCCAGATTGGCCGTGGCCAGGGCGAGATGACCACGAATCACTTCTTCTATCAATTCCTATCATGTACAGATCAAGAGCTTTCTATTCATGTGTCGCAAGTTAAAATCTTATCATTTTGATTATTCGGATTCCGGAACCAGCCAGATTGTCCAGTTCACACGGGCAAAGTTTCACTTCCAAAATTCTCCAGAATTAAACTAGCAATGAACCGTTTCAACTGTCGGGACAGTCATTTTTATAACATTTCATTGAGATTCCAATGAATGTTACGATTATGATTCTGTGGCATTCATAATGTTAAATTTCGCCATCACATTTGCCAATATGAATGTCATCGAAGCAACGACCGAATTTTATCTGCTCAGCTGACTATCAATGACTATCCAAAGAAAATTAGAAGAAGATAGTGTCAAGGCAGCTCTGTTTTAGTATTTGTACAGACTGAGAAGTCACAATAACGAAAAATCTGATAATTTTCTATAGTCTTGCTTTTTTCGTTGATAATTCGAAGAATCTGCTGAAAATTTTCCACTTTGAAAACATGTTATTCTAGAAGGTTTCTCGCTCTTCAAGATCTATACGAAAAGTTGCATTTTAGAAAAAAAAATCTTTAAAATAGCATCAAAGTTTGAAAAAATAGTGGGTTTTCCCCACTCAAATTTGCAAAAATTTAAAATTAAATCAAAGTTTTCCATGAAAATGTTCAATTAAGTGCAGTTTTAGCTCCTCATTACAATAAAAAAATCAAAACACAAATTTTTATACAAAACCACAATCTTCTATTGACATTTTAGTAAAATGAGTTAACAATCATTCATTGGTGTTTATTGTTCTACATAAGAATTGTATAGGGAAAACTGGTTGGATTAAAAGAATGACAATCGGTTGAACACTCAATAACTACAGCTAGACCTTTTCAAAGCTGAATTTTTCTTCATTTTTGCACGTTTTAGCTTCAAGATGACATTGCAATGCATTGCATTCATTAATGAAATTAAAAAAAAACACACAATGTAGTCTTCAAAAGACCAAAAAACTTTATAATACAGTGAAATAGAAGCCTTACAACACAATCAAAATGAAATTGGAAATAATTGTCGGTCTAAATGTATTTCTTCTTTAAAATTCCTGACATTTTCATATAAATTTTTGTTCAATCTTTTTTGTGACGTCAAAAAAAATCCAATATAGCGCCTGGCACTACCATTAAATATTCCTTGATGACTATCACAATCTGTTATTTATTTATCTTTATTAAAACTGAATGCAAGTTGTGACTTTCATCCAAAATATTATTTGACATTTTCTCGAGGAAATTTCATAGCGATGCCATTCACAAAATCCAAAAAGGACATGACTGCGACGGTCGTTTTCGTACTGATGAATGTCGTTCTAGGCTTAGTTAAAATGTCAAATGACATTCGGGCAGTTATCATCCCTGATTGAATTTATAGTAGGTATATTGTAGCAATTTTGCTCTAGACCAAAAAGTCATTATAATTGAGAGAAAAAGTTATGACGTCCTAAACAGATTTTTTTCCTTAAAAATATCAAGTAATACTGCCAAAGCGAATCCATTCATGTTTACAAAAAACAGTTTCGTGAGAAAATTAATAACATATCTTGAAATGTTCTGATTGAAAGATTCCTACGAAGCATACTTTTTTCTCATTCAAAAATAAATTGATTAATTCAGGTTGACAAGAAACTTAAAGATGGCCTTTTCAAAAATTCATTGAAACTGGTTAAATTAATACTATTTCTTAAATTGTTTTAAGTTTGAGCATTGTTTTAGAATATGTTTGTAAAATTGCGACATTTAGCAACTCCAAAATTTTGAAGAACAGAAAAACAAATATTTGGAAAAACATTAAAAACATGTATAAACATATTTCAAGACCCAAATACCATAATTTAACAATATCTATGAACAATGAACGATTTGCTTCGGCAGTCTTGCTGCAAGTTTCAAAAGACTGCTTTTGATTGAAACATTAAAATTCTTTTTTTTTTGTTTTCTTTTATTCAACAAAGTTATAAACATAAAATTTTAAGTAAAGGGTGACACGGTCATAATTTGGTCAAAGGAAAATGCGTGTAAATCGATGAAATCATTTATTTAAAAAATCAAATGAAATTTCTTTTTCAAATTTAATTAGTATAAAATTCAGGAAAAATATTCAGTTAGGCTTCCGCTTTTCCAAATCCGAATTGCCGGGCTTTACGCTTAACCCCTGCCATCAGATTTTGTACAGCCACCTTGTCCACCTTCTTCGCCGCAGAAAGCCAGTTTGCCTTAAACTGCAGCTCGTCCTTAGCAGTTTTTTTGATCTTCTTTAGGTGTCGCTTGAAAATAGCCCAGTATTTCTCAATTGGGCGAAGCTCTGGCGTGTTGGGAGGGTTCTTGGCCTTGGGAACCACCTGCTCGTTGTTGGCGGCGTACCACTCCATGGCCTTTTTACCGTAATGGCAAGATGCCAAATCCGGCCAAAACAGTACGGAATAACCATGTTTCTTCAGGAAAGGCAGCAGACGTTTATTCAAACACTCTTTCACGTAAATTTCTTGGTTGTCAGTCCCGGAAGCTATGAAAATGCTGCTTTTCAAGCCACAGGTACAGATGGCTTGCCAAACCAGATATTTCTCCGCGAACTTTGAAAGTTTCATGAGCTTGAAAATATCTGCTACCTTTCCTCTTCCTTTTGCCGTATAAAACTCCTATCCCGGAAGCTGCTTGTAGTCGGCTTTGACGTAGGTTTCGTCGTCCATTACCACGCAGTCAAACTTCGTCAGCATCGTCGTGTACAGCCTCCGGGATCGCGCTTTGGCCGTCGTATTTTGTTTATCATTGTGATTTGGAATCACTAGCTTCTTGTAAGTCGATAGTACGGCTTGTTTTTTTGGCTCGATGCACGGTTGTAGACGATCCACCCAGCTTATTTGCGGCATCTCGAAGAGAGAGGTTAGGGTTTCGCTTGAAACTACCGGCAACTCTCTTTGTCGTCTCAGCGGCTTCCGGTTTTCGATTTTTCCCCGATCCAGACTTCCTGGCTGTCGACAAACGTTCCCCAAACACTTTACGCGAGCAAAATTTTGATACGCTGCTCTTCTTCCTTGGACGGCATTTTGACAACTGAAGAGTGAATTCCAAAATCAAAATAGGAGCAACATTCGACATACACACACCTTCAAAATGAAGGGTGTTCAGGTTTTTTAAATGCAAAATTGAAAGAAATACGTCAAGTTGATATTGACCAAATTTTGACCGTATCACCCTTTATTTTCAAAATATTGATATGTATTCCAGGATGTCAATTGCATGAAATAATTACTTTAAAAAATCAAAAAACTTCCTTCAAGCAAAATTTTATAATTTTCATATGAAACGTCAAGTAAAACCCTAGTGCCCTTCATATAAAAACTTTTAAAAAATACTCACATTCATTCGAACCAAAAAAGATAGTTTATTAGTGCTTTGAAAATCAGAATTGACACACTATCATATAGAACTGTGCTCATGACAGTTTCAAAACGGTACCAAAAAAGGATAGAGTCATGTTTCGGCAATTCATACAAAGTTTTAAGTTTTGAAGAAAGTTTTGAACAATTTTTCTTGTGCTCTTCCAAATCTTCTGAAAATTAAATTTTTCACTATTTGAGTACCAGTGTTTCTTTCATTGAAACCACTTCATGAATTGTGAACTATTGAGTAGTTGAAATAAAAAAATCACTTAAAAATGTCACAGGCATTCTTCTGATTTCAATCGTCAAAATTTGTCAAACCGTTATGTAGCAACAATCTCATAAATATCATCCAAAGAAAAGAAAAAACGACCAATTGTATTCGAGAAAAAAAGATTCAAACCCTTCTGAGAAGTGTCCGAAAACTTGTCCTGATTTTTTTTTTCCTACTTCTTCTTTTGAATTGATACCTGCAAACACTCCTCGACTAACAGTCAGTCGATGATGATTGAAGTCGAACCGATTCTTGGGTAGCACTTTTCATTCGAAGATAATGGTAGAAAAAATCTTCCCTTTTCCATCCCAAAGCTCTCAAACGAAGCGATTAAGTAGCGGGATAATCCTTTTCGAGTGAATGATTTATTGATTCCTTGGGATCTGTGTTCGTTCAGGAGAAGTTTGCGTTTTGACCGATGAAAGAATTCTGGTCGATTGGTGTAATCAAATAAATGTGGCACAGGATGATCCAGGCCTTGAACTTAATGTGAAGAAAAGATTTAAATTCCAAATTTATGTTGCAATTTATTAAATAATATCGCAATTTTCTCCTGGAAAGATGAAAAGAATATTCCACAAAAAAAGAGTTTAACGTAAGGTTGTCAGATTGCCCGGTTTTATCTGGGTTTGCCTGGATATATAATAAAAAAATGGGAACAGTCCGTGCCAGCCTGGTTTCCGGATTTCCTCTAGGCCGCCGCCCGTGACCTAGAAGATAGCGTTCAAGTGTTCTAAGTCAACGGTCATGTGATCGATTCCTGGCCACGGCATACATAGTACACATTCTGTGGGTTGTTGGTTTTAGCATTTGAAAGATACTAGCAATCATATGCTTTTAATCCTATGTTGCATTTAATCCTATGTGTGTTTGTGTTGGTTTTTGAATGCACGGATTTATTGCCTTTATTTGGCAAATCAAAGAGAAAACAATTATGTTGTAAATTTTTTTTAGTTATGCCTCAAACAAAACTCTTTGAGCAAGTTTTATCAAAATAATGATGAAAGCTTTTTTGGAAACCTTGAATTCGATTCAAAATCTGTCGATTTTTTTTTTTCGATAATAGTTGTTTTAACATCTTTTTGGCAAACGCGACTTCATATCAACGTTGTAATTGGCGGACAGTTATTGAAAAACTTATCCGGTACAACTGTGTTCGATGTTTGCTCTTGGACTTGAACTCGCGGACATCGGTTCAGAAGGCAACTGACTTGCCATCTGAACTATATCACAAGCTCTGAAAAAAATCTCTCGATGATTTAAATAATACGTTTTTGATCACTGATCCAGTATAATCGGAATTGTTGCATTATTAATAAAGATAATTTGGTATGCAAACAGTTATTAAAAAATGTAACTCAAGTTCAAGAAATTTTTAATCAATGAAAATTTGTTTGAATGATCTCAACAAAAAGTCGATAATCGGTGTAACATCTCCCTCGGCAGACTTTTGAACAATCTCTAGAAGATTGTTTTAATTTCTCATCTTCGAAACAAGAATCGCCCCATAAAGCACATTGTAATTATATTGTTCGACAAATTCCGGGTAGGGTGCTCTAAACAATTCAGTCATCCGCCAAAAACAATCGTTCGGCCACCTTCAAAGGACATCCGGAATATCTCAACGTGAAGGTCGGGTGTCGGCTAACGGGCGTTGAAAGTGAGTTAATTTGTTTTACGACAAGGCATTAATATGGTTTATTTTCAATTAAGACGACTCAAAGCGCGACGACGACGAAGACGACGACACTTGGCTCTCAGGATCCAGCTCGCCCGAACTAATGAATGAGATTCTGGGTAATATCATCTGTCGCCTCGCAGCGAGTGGGATCAAAATCGGCAACTTCAGGAACAATACAGCTATGCCAGCCGCCATCTTTCTTCCAAAAGTGTGGAGCGGTTTCGATTTTCCGGAGCCATCGAATTTCCCGGCCTCCCGGCAGAATGCCTTCACGGAATGTGTCATAGCGCTGTTGGAATACCGAGGCGATGAAGTTTGACGGAAATTGTGTTCATCGCATTATTCGGAGGAAACTAAATACATAGGACTGGTGAATGAAGGCGGAAAGAATGAATGGCTGGTAGCTGGAAGTGCACGAGACGAATCGCAGAGAGCAAAATGCCAGGTGTAGAAGGGATGGCACGTTAATTGTTCCGATGATTCCGAGGGCAGGTGCTCTGGAAGAAGAGCTAGCTGGCATAATGGCTCTCCGGAATAACTTTAATTAAACTTTCAAAATGGCACAGTTAATGCCGCATGATGTCGAGTCACGTGTTCATTAGAAAATGTTGTGTGTTTCAGTTATTCAGAAGGTTCAAATGGATTTTCGGGTATTCTAAGTTAGAATGAAACCATTGTATTGCACTGTTGCTGATGCTGTTTTTTTTTCAATTTGTTTGTGATAAAAAACACATTTTGAATAAACTTTCAAATAATTAAAAGTTCACCTTCAGGATAACCTTGTCGGTGCAGGTCACGTCATTCCATAAACCCGAAACCCTTCAAGGAAGAGTGTTTTATTAAATTAATAATACGCAAACATCTAGTGAGTGGGTAGCCGTAATTGTTTTTATGAAATTGGAATCTAAAACAAATTCGTTAAGAAGTTTAGCAGCGATTCAACTTAAAGAGTTCTCTTTAAAAAAAAAACTTTACACTAGTCGCGTATATCAACTTTATTCGATAGCAAACGTTTAACATAAGGTTCCAGATTTCTTCAGCACGTTTTCGGGCCGGACAGATCCGGACAATTTTATATAAAAACCTGGCACTATCCAGGCATTTGATTTCAAAATTGACGACCAAAAATCCGGGCAATATCCGGTAAAATTTTGTCAAAACCCAAAAATTACTCAACAAAAATCAAGAAGAAATATGAAAAAAAATCATCAAAACTTATTGACAGATTTCAACCCTTCATTTCATGATTTTTTTTTTCCTTGAAAATGATTTTAAACAATCGGAAATGTTGAGTACCGTCAAACGGGGCATCATGCAAAAGCAGGGTTAGATGCAACATTTGTATACCACAACACTCATTAAATTTTTATTTCAATATACCGTAATAAAGTTATCATTGAATGATAACAAATTGGCGATGACATAGTTTTCAACAGTTTTTGATTCTCATAAAAAATTAAAAAAAATCAAGCAATAGATGTACGCATTTTTGCATCGATGCCGTAAAAAACTTTACCCAGTATGAAGGATTGGCTTAACTACAAACTTTCCATTGCTTTCATTATCCGCTACCAACACTGTTGGCGTAAAAATATTTTTCGGACAACCATCAATTTTTTTTTTAAATAAATATTTTTATTATTCACTTACCTGTCTGGGGCAGAATGCAACCAAATGAAAATCATAACTTAACCTCATAAATCTCGTTTCCTTCCGGTGGAATATGATTGTTTTGCATTATGCGTTTGTTAACATTAAATTTTCATTCATCCTAAGATTTATTTTTATGATTTAAGCTAATAGAATATTTGTATTACTTGCTGACCCGGTAAACTTCGTTTTACCTTCTTATGTAATCGTAATAAATGTTTGTTTTCATCTACACGTCCTAAACTTCATCGTGCTCGCAAATCGATTCTTATGGAAATCGTAACAAATAAAGTTGAATTTGTATTGGGACCACCTTCCATAAAAGAGAGATTCTTGAAACTATTATACAAACCATCTCTGACCCAAAAAACTCTCGGATACCAAATTTCACTTCATTCCGACCGACCATTCATACGTGATGTTGTTACAAAGAAAACGCCTCCATTTTTAAATATAAGAAAGATGTGAAGAGATAATTTTGTATGGGAACCCCCCTTTCATAAAAAGTGAAATTCTTGAAACTATTATACAAACCATCTCTGACCCAAAAAACTCTCGGATACCAAATTTCACTTCATTCCGACCGACCATTCATACGTGATGTTGTTACAAAGAAAACGCCTCTACTTTTATATATAAGAAGATATGAAGAGATAATTTTGTATGGGGACCCCCCTTTCATAAAAAGTGAGATTCTTGAAACTATTACACAATACATCTCTGACCCAAAAACCCTCGGATACCAAATTTCACTTCATTCCGGCCGACCATTCATACGTGATGTTGTTACAAAGAAAACGCCTTCATTTTTATATATAAGAAGATGTGAAGAGATAATTTTGTATGGGGACCCCCCTTTCATAAAAAGTGAGATTCTTGAAACAATTACACAAAACATCTCTGACCCAAAAACCCTCGGATACCAAATTTCACTTCAGTCCGACCGACCATTCATACGTGATGTTGTTACAAAGAAAACGCCTCCATTTTTATATATAAGATTTTTTACCCCTAAACAAATGTCCGATATGTCTGCTGGATACTGCTGGAAAGGTGTTAGAGAAGGTGGTACAGAGCAGGATCCAGCTTTACACCGAAAGTGCGATTGCCTATCCGATAAACAGTTCGGTTTTCGAAAAGGCCGCAGTACGGTGGATGCCATTCGACGTGTCATCAAAGGGGTAGACGAAGTCAGACTGAAAAAGAGGAGAGGAGATCGGTTTTGCGCAGTGGTCACCCTTGACGTGAAGAACGCCTTCAACAGCGTCAGTTGGGCAGCGATTGTGTCGTCGCTCATTCGTATGAGGATTCCGGCATATATCTGTAGGATGGTGAAGTGTTACTTCCGTAATCGCCAACTATCGTATATGACCATCGAGGGACTGGAAACAGTGAGTGTCTCGGCAGGGGTTCCACAAAGATCGATACTTTGCCCGGTATTGTGAATCATTGTCTACGACGAACTGCTGAGACTGCGTCTCCCCACGGGAGTGAGACTTGTGGGATTCGTCGATGACGTGGTTCTCCTGGCATCGGACCCATCAACCGGAGAGGTCCAGTTACTCGCCACAGTAACTATGGACTGCGCCACAGTAACTGCGCTCCAAGAGCTTACATCTGGCTTACTACAAGACCGAGATGGTGCTGATCACCAACCTGATTTCATGCGCCATCGAATCCAAGCGTGCGATCAAGTACCTGGGTGTGATAATCGACGACCTGCTGAGCTTTATGGCCCACGTCGAATAAGCCTGTTTAAAAGCGGCAATTGCGACTGTAGCCTTTCACGGGCCATATCGAATAACTCGGCGATCCGCTGCAGCAGAAGGAGGGTCCTGGCGAGTGTGACCACGTTCATTTTGCGGAACGGAACAGCAGCCTGGAAGGCAGCCTTGAGTAGGCAGTGTAACCTGCAAAAGCTCTGCAGTGTGCAGCGGATGATGAACCTGCGAGCAATCAGCGCATAACGGAGTCCTTGGTAGCTGCTGATGTTGTAGCGAGGGTCATGCTCATCTCGGTCTGGCTAGAGGAAGATATCTTCTGCTACGAGCACAGGCACATGTCCGATGTGCGGAAACATGCCAGAGAGGCTTCGATGTCCAACTGGCAGCACCAGTGGGACAGCTCGGAACGTGGCCTGTGGACCCATCGCTTGACCCCTCACATCGAATCCTGGATGGACTGGAGACATGGAGAGATGGATTTCTGCAAGACGCAGTTCTAGACTGGTGTCATCGACGCTTCATGCAGTTGCTCCACCAGTTCGGACACCTGGCCTCGCCACTGTGCCCAACCTACGGTTGCGGTGTAGGATGACTCCATCGACGGGGAGCATCTGAGTAGTGTGCGTCCGATCCCTTGATCGAAGCTACAAAGATAAGGCATCATCTTCTGCGTAGCGGAGATCAGGGGTGCGCCGCGAACGTGTGTAGGATACTCCAATGTCGGGGGGTATCCGAGTAGTGCCGCGCTTCCTAAGAGGGAAACTGCGGGGATAAGACTTTACCTTCTTCGTAGCGGATCTCGAGAGAAGAGAGTTAACCACTGTCGGGGGATACCCACGGGTAGAGAGGCTCTCGATGCCGGGCGAGCCTCTCGAGTCGGTGTAGGATGACGTCTTCGTCGGGAATCAGCCGAGTCGTTGCGTTAAGTCCCGCGCGTGTGTCGTGACAGGCGCGAGTCTAGGATAAGCTGCTCTCGATCAGGCACACGACGGGCAATGTGGCAAATTTCGAACCCTGAAGATAAGAGGTCAGGCCTCAAGTCGTAAGAGGAGAGGTCAGGTCTCAAACCTTCAGGCAGAGAGGTGTTTTTTTTTTAGTTGGTAACCACAGGTGGTAAATCCCGGTTTACGGATTGTATTCCAAGGCACGGCGAGCCACCGCGTCCCCCCAGTTTGCTACTCTAGGTCCATGGGTACAAGACTCATGATATACTCCGTGTATACCCCCTACTCCTTAAACTCCACCTGGGGCCGCAGACCTGGTTCCCACCTCGAACTGTTTAGTACACATATGCTTCAATACTGCCCCTATTCGCATATGAGTCCCATGTGCATTTTCATCGTTTTTGAGTTATCGATGGAAAACGCTTCTTTGTGCTCCAATTTACCTATAAAACAAGTTTTTGTTCGAAGTTTGTTCACAAAATTTCGCAAAAAATATGACCCCTGATGTGTCCCATGTGAAAAATATTCGCATATGAGTCCCATGACCGAAATTAAGCGCCAGAGCTTACAATTGAAGGAAAGGATGGATAGAAAATAAATTAAATCAATAATTTAATGCTTAAAACACTAACTTACATAAAAATTGAACGTATAGTATCGAAATGATACCGAAGAAATTTGGTTCTTAGTCACAAAAAACATCAATAAGTAACTGGTAAACAAAAATATCTTTTGACAAAAATCAACCAATGAACAACGCTTAATAGATCAATCTTCGGTCAGGAAGGTTCCTTCATGGGTAATTTTGACGATCTAATGTGCGATCGGGTGGGTGGAACTTGAAGTGTTGTTTCGGTAATAAAATAACAAACTTTTTTCAATACTTTTTTCTATACGCGCACAACAATATCAATACCACTGTTTTCGTTTATTACCTAGGAAGATGTTCCCGGGAGAAATCTCCTTTTTTGTCTTGAATCCAGCCAACTTTTGGTCGTTGTCATCTACGTATCCGTAACACACATTGAATTAAATGATGAAGATGTATGATAAATTTGCAGAAATTTCACAAGAATGAAAACAAAGTTTTGGAAAAACACTGGAAAACACATCCCACTTGGTGAATAAACCTTGATTGAAATCAATTTGGAATCAAGATCGTTCGATAACTTTCTTCTGTCATCAAAAAGAATGGTAAACAAATGAACAAATATATTAGAAAAGAACTTGCCACTTGCCGATAACTTTAGCACCAGATACTCATTTGCGAATAATCTCTGTTCGAGGGTTAAGAATATTCGCATATGAGTCACATGAGTGTTTTATTGAAATTTCTCCGTAATTATTAGTTAGTATTAGCGCAAAAGTAAACAGAAGTATTCTTTGAAGTGTTTTCTATCCGAAGTATTGATTGGTTTTGCCAACAAATAATTTATATGATTGTTTTTATGAAAACAAGTTTCAAACTTTACAAGCGTTTTTCTCGGTTTGCAGTTTTTACACATGGGACTCATATGCGAATAGGGGCAGAATAGTGGGAGGTCTATTCGCGCTAATGCGCTCAAAGGCAATACTCATTAACGAGACCACTTTCAGCAAAACCTCTCATCCTTACGACTCGACGCCTGAACGCCTCTTATCATAAAGACTCGGGGTTGACCACACAAACCTCTCCGCCAGGCAGAGAGGTGTGTGTGAGTCTTTATGATAAGGGGTCGGGTCTCGAGTCATAAGAGGAGGAATCAGGCCCCTTATCAACAAGAGGAGGGGTACAAGTGGTCACCTCGAGTCATTACGAGGAGAGGCCAGATTTCAAGTCGTTAGAGGAGACATCGGGCCTTGAATCGTGCAGAGGAGAGGTAAACCTCGAGTCGATGCGAGGAGGGGTCGGATCTCAAGTCATTAGAGAAGAGATCAGGCCTCAAGTCGCAAAGAGGAGAGGTTTGTGTGAGAATCTCGAGTCATTGCGAGGAGATGTCGGTTCTCAAGTCGTTAGAGGAGATTTCAGGCGTCGAGTCGTAAAGACGAGATGTTTGCTGAAAGTAGTCTCTTTAATAAGTATTGCCTTGGAGCACATTCGCGCGAATAGACCTCCCACTATTGAAGCATAGTGTACTAAACAGTTCGAGGTGGGAACCAGATCTGCGGCCCCAGGTGGAGTTTAGGGAGTAGGGGGTATACACGGAGTATATCATGAGTCTTCCCATTGTACCCATGGACCCTGAGTAGCAAACTGGGGGGACGCGGTGGCTCGCCGTGCCTTGGAATACAATCCGTAAACCGGGATCTACCACCTGTGGTTACCAACTAAAAACACCTGCGGTTACATAGTTGAGACGCAGGAGCACGTAGTGTTCAACTGTCCGAGGTTCTAAGGGGTACGCACGAACATGCTTGACGCATGTAGACTCAGCGCGATATCCGATTTCATCGTGTAAGTATATGTGAGTATGCCAATACTTGCCACGTGGTCAGCGATGGGTTCACCCGGGTCACCCAGAAAGCATCTGAGAAGAGTGCGTTGGAATCTAACGGTAAATCATACAAAGATAAGACTCTACCTTCTGTGTATGCCGTATGCGTAGCTGCTAGGTATGTTGCGAACCTTGTGTAGGATATCTCCATATCTCCGCGGAGTATCCAAGTAGAACTTCTTTAGAACGGAAGCTGCGGAAATAAGACAATACCTTCTCCGCAGTCAAATCCGTAATGGAACACCATTCCAGCCGCGGAACTCTCTCGGGTAGTGTGACTTCACGTCGACGGCAGGTGAGTCATTTGTGTCGGTGTAGGATGACGTCTTCTCCAGGGATCATTCGAGTACTTCCTGTGGAAACCCACGATTGGGCAATATGCGTATTAACGATCGCTGGTGGAACAAGCATTAACTATTGTAGAGTGTAGCCATGTCAGGACCTTACTGAGATAGCAAATAAACGATAACTCTATTCCACCACTGAAACCTGCATTGAATTTTTCATATTAACAGGTTATAGCCACACGTCTGGAAGGAACAAAAAGTTGGTGACAGAGGTACTCTCAAGTTCCAGACTTGGGGATAGCAAATGCGCCACCTTCCGGCACAGAGAAGGAAGCCAGTGGAAATACTTGCACCCAGTCAAGGGAAATCCATCAGCCAGAGGATGAGCTAACCAGCGCAGAGGCGAGTCAAAATGTAGGCGCAGCCTGTGCAGATGTACCAGCCTAAGCAGATTAGTACCTCTGCAGAGGAGGATCGCCAACGCAGAAGGCACGACATGCTCCAAGTCGGGAAGACGGTTTTCGAGAGAGTTACTCTGGGCGTGATCACGAGCTACGCTACAGTCAATAACGTAAGTTCATTTCTGAAGGCTGGGAGCAGGATTCTTGGGATTCGAATCCAAAACTGGCCAGCACAGAGGGCAAGCGGTTCAGTTTAACGATTAATTCGGAGAAGAGCTTTGTTGAAGCTGGCTACCGAGAGGGCTACTCTCATGGTGTAGTGCTACGCTGCGGTTAGCAGGCGTAAGCTCGCTTCCAGCTGTTTGAAAAGCGTTCTAATGCTGTGGAGAAAGGTTTGATGTGTGACGGTTAGATGCCATCAACATCTATCACAGCATGTCGCCGAGTTCAGAACCAAGCTTACTCCAAGAGTTCATCTTATGATATTCGGCTACGCTGCGGTTAGCATGCGTTTACTGATTTTCGATGGCTGAAAGAAGTTTTTGGTGTTGCGGGATGCTCGATCGTCGACGATGGTATTCAACATTCTCAATCTGCGAATTGAGGGGAGGTATTAACTATCGTTGGTGGAACAAGCAATCGCTAGTGTAGAGTGCAGTTATGTAAGGACCTTGCTTAGAATTCTAATAAACGATAACTCCATTCCACCATTGAAACCTGCGTTGAATAGCTCATTCCAACAGTACTGTAAAGTTCAGAACGTGTGCTGTGACAGGCACGTATCCAGGATAAACTGCTCTCGATTTGGCTCACGGACGGGCAAAGCAGTGAGGCCTTTGAGCCAAATAAGCGGAGCCAAGATCACAAGTCGTTAGAGGAGAGGTCTCTGGTCTCTAACAAGGGACTAAAATAGAGGAGGAGCACACTAGCGTAACCAAGCGAGAGTCAAGTTACGAGTAAAAGCTGAACCTCAAATCGTCAGAGGAGGGGTCCTTAGTATTGAATCGTAATAAAAGCTAGGGTTTATATGCTTGAGATCGACTTGAAACCAAGTATGCCAATGAGCACAGAAACGCGGACTTGGTCTCCCATCACGGGTGTTGCCTTAGTTGAAGGTCCGAATGGGAATTATGGCCAGAGGCCCCAGGTGGACTTTATGGCGTAGGGGAATTTAGTATCTTGAGTCGACCAATTGCACCCATGGACAAAGTGTAGCATATTTACTGGGGAGACGTGGTGATTCATCGTGCCTTGGAATACAATCCGTAAATGTGATTAACCCCCTGGGTTAATTTTTTATTTTTATTTAAAAAAAATGTGATTAACCCCCTGGGTTAATAACATATTAAAAAAAAGAACACCATAATTGAAGAATGATGCACGCATAACAACTGGAACGGTGTTTGTTAGAATAAACGGTACTGTTAACTGGCAGAACTTCGATTACCCAGATAAAATTCGATTAGTATTTATTGAGCCATTCCTTAAAATTACCAAACGAACTAAAATTTGTAACGGCACTATCAATAAGGCCTAAATACAAATAAAATTGTAGCTACCCAGTATTCAGATTCCAAAACCCTTCGTTACCTTCAACCACCCAACTTAATAGGCATGTTGTCGTTTAAAAAATTTAATCTTCAAAAACATGCAGCATGGATTGAAAATTACCTCGAAAATTCCACGTAATCACTCCGGATAAAAAAAGCAAAAATAATTAAGCGAACACTGTGCCAACGTGAAAATCGTCAAGAGAACTGCTGCTGGGTAAGGCGAGCGAAGCGAACGATCGAATATCACGGATGGTGAAATTAAGTGATGTTCTGGTCAAGTGGTTTTTGGCCTCTCGTTCAAATCGAATCGTTTCGCCCTTTTTGCCGGGAAATGGAATTGCCTTCAGTAATCAACTTTTATTTACCATACCTGACTGCAACCCGAAACGATTTGCTTTCCTCCAGCCAGGCCCACCTACACGTTTCTACCTTGCTTCCTTGCTCGTCACCCGCCCACCTCCCTTAGACATCGTCAAGTATTTTAACTTTCGTTCGGTTGAGGAAGGGAAACGGTTGAAGCCAACAAAAAAAAAACCAAAGCAAAATGGACGAAACGGTATTTTCCGAATGCACACACACCCGGTACTGTTGCCGAAAAAAGCTAAAATGTATGTAATAAAACGGGCTCAAAATATCCTGAAGCCCTGTTTCGATGCATGAAGCTACGTTTTGCAAGAGCAGTTCAATCCTAATTGCTGTGAGCCACGACAGGGGGTGGCCCAACATACCATTCCTGATTTTATTCCTGACGAGACCGAGTGTTTTGGTGAAAAATCGAATCAGTACGTAGCCCAAACGCGTATTTACAGATTTTTATGATCTTGGGGTTGTCGAGCACCACCATTTAGGGCAGTGTTTGCAAAGGCATGAACTTGAGTGTGTTGCTGGATATTGTTTTTTTGATCCTATCCATTTCAAATATTGTATCTTAAGTGATTTTCAAAGGGAAGTAACGATATTTAAAAAAAAATCAATTTTAAGCTGAAATTAAAAAAAAAATAATTAAATTTAGTGGGTATCATATTCTGTGGAAATCTGTTGCTTGGTTTTAGGAATACTTCTCAATTAGTAGTGTTTTGGAAAAAAAACCACTTCAGTCCTAAAGTAGATCCAGAAACAGTTGGAAATCACCTAATCTACTACATGTGTATTCTACACTCCGTTTTGGTTTAATCTGACGTCGTGGTTTACGCGAAATCGATGATGAAGTGATTAATAAGCCTGTTTTGTACTAAAGAAGTTAAATCCACAAAACTCGACTTTACTACTTACAAAAATTAAAAAAGGGAAGTTCCAAAAACAGGTAGAGTCTTCAAAAATTACTGATTACAAAGAAAAGTAAGTTCACAGTAAATATGTAAGGGAGATCATGACCAAGATTTTCTGTCGCATTACTTCTTGTAAGATCGCTACCTCAAAAGTCACTTGGGAGCCTTGTACAAAACTGGAGGTTTTTTTTTCATAACACCATTACGTATAAACGGAAATAAATCGAATTTCGGTATCCGAGTTTTTTGGGCTAAGGATGGTTTGTAGAATATTTGCCAGACCCTCACATTCAATGAAAGGGCTCTCATACAAAATAAACACAAAATATGAGTCAACGTGGAAAATTTGAAGGTGGTTTCAATGCAAATAGATTTAAAATCATGACTAAGCACAATAACACGATAAATCATACAGAACGCCCCCTTTTGAAATGAGAGGCTCCCTTACAAAATTCATAGAACAAACTACAGAACTCGTTCAATTTTTTTTGTAATATTTTTTAAATTAGGTACACATACAAGTTTAGACATTGATATAATTTATTTTATTAAATGGCCCATACCACTCATAAAACACGAGTCTTACAAAAAATTTAATATGTAATTTGACATAACTTGAACAATTCTTAGGTAATATTTATTGAATTTGATACTCCACCATGTTTTAATGCAAAACTGAGGTTTATTTTGATGAATGAACTCTTCCAAATTTATAGCTAAGGGGGCAAAGGGTGTCTCATAAATAGTTTTTCTGAAAGAAGTGGAAAATTACTTTGTGACACCATCCTGTATAACCAGAATGACATGAATTAGGATATCTAAGAGTTTTGTCAGAGGGATATTTAATTTAAATATACATATATGAGTGTTGTGTTAACAAATTATCACCGCTGGTTTTTATGACTTTAATTGAATGATTAATGGCATTTCGGTGAACTATACATTCTAATAGGAAGAATATCAATTGAAAGTTATGAAAATTATAGACAGATAGATTAGATTAGGAAGTTCGAAAGGTGTTGAAAATGAGCCAAGAGCGAGATAGACAATAATACGGTGTGGGCAAATGGTCTTGTGCGGCAAAAAGTTATCTCAAATCACGCTCTTAGCTCATTTTCAACACCTTTCATGCTTCCTAATCTAATCTATCCGTCTATAATTTTCATTACTTTCATTTGATATTCTTCCTATAAGAATGAATAGTTCACCGAAATGCCATTTATCATTCAATTAAAATATATAAGCGTTGCCCTAAACTCCACCTGGTCTGAAGCCCCAGGTGGAGTTTAGGGCGTATGATTAAATTAAGGTTGCCAGATTGCCCGGTTTAACCGAGTTTGCCCGGATATTTGTATGTATGTATGTATGTATGTAGATAATCCACCATGGGTGCACGGATTCACCGCAGTTTCGCCAACGTATGCGCTAACTTTCATTCTTTAGATTATAAGTTCGGCCAATCTTCAATGCAAATTAGCACATACCCGACACCATGGCTTCGTGTGAACTGTCATGTAATGAATGGATTTCGTGTATGTGTATGTCTTATTTGTAGAACGAGCAAACAGTTTCGCAACCGTATAAAATTCATAACATTCTCAGTGCTATGAATCTTCGACAGGTATTCCGCATGCGTGTAGATACCTGCCCAGCTGGCAACTGATTGAACGTTCTTATATCATATAATCAATAAATGAAATAGATATACAACAGAGTAATCTCACCTTTATACCCAACTTACCTCAAGACACACTAAGCTTACCTTTAGCTGTAACCGACCTTAATCAGTATCATAGCCATATTTATTTCCATCTGATCTAAAATAAAATTTTTTTGAAGTATTAAAAAATTGCGAAGCAAAATATTTGAAACAAAATATCGAAAATGATAGACTCATTTTAAATACCAAAAACTAAGAACAGTAAACATGACCAATGACCACGTCCTACTAATAATAATTCAAGGAAATTGTATTGTTAAAATAAATGAATAAAAAAAAAACTCGATAATAAATGTTCACATTGGCGATGTACATGCTGTAGGGAATAAATAATTAAATTACATGGAACTCATACGTTAATTGCGATAGAAATAAATAGTTAACAGTGAAATTCGAGGAAAGAGAATCTGCAAAATTTTTTAGTATACTAATAACTGAAACTGTAAATTCCATGAATATCTGAAAATAAAAGAATCCGGTGCTGAGCTGTGTATTTCAGGCGATGTCAAGTCGATAGCTGGAAATTGAGTAAATCACCATATATCATCATGAAAAAATAAAAAAAAATAAAAAAAAAATTCAACAACAAGCCATACAAAACCATGAGCGGCTCGAACTCACATCGGGGGGAATCAAATTGGCGTCCCAGTTTGTTTGCAAAATGAAGATCCTTATCGATGTTCCTAAAATATTGTAAGTAAAACAAACTAAATTTGCCACTGCATCTAGAAAAGCCCAGTGTGGACTTGAATCGATCGTTTTAAAGCAATACTTAATTAGATGTGTACATAAAACAATTGGAATGAGAAATGCCTTACCATAAAAAAAAACTTTACTACAAGGTTATGACATAAATCTTATTATTTTTAGAACACAAATATTCAAACTTTAAACAAACACTACAAGAATCCATTTAACGTAAAACTGTTGGTATTTGGTGAATGGCTAGATAAACGAATGATTAAGTTTTCAAAACATACGGTTTAAATATCAAATTATTTTAAAATGATAACAAATATATCACTTTTTATATAATAAGAACCTAACAACGATAGTAAATACGCACATCGATGACTTTAAATTTTTGTTAAAAAAAATCGTTCGTTTGAAGAGACTGTGGAATGAAATTAAAAACTGTACATTGTACACATGATATAATTAACTTATTTGGTACAATTTATTTTCATTTTTCTTCTTCAACTGACCAATGGAAACTCAACAGTAACAGGGTCACCCATCATCCCCTAGCCGCTCTCACCTCCTAGTCAACACTGATTAAACTAATAATGAAAATAACAATAAAGAACCTAAAGAATGATATCAGCAAAATAAGACAGATGTCATGCTGCAAAACAAAATAATATTTTAATATGATGTTTTCATGTTTTGATAAATTCATGATAAAAACAATTTCATCTGGCTTCTCTGTTTTAACAAAGAACAATACCTGCACTAAAGACCTTTATACCTCTGGTTACTCATTAGTTATTTAGAATCTAGGAATCATTTATTCTTAACTAATTGTAGATTTAAGAATGTCTGAAAACAATATTCAATTATGAAATAAGCATTTATGTTTTTGTTTTCAATGAGAAACAGGGTTATGGTTGACGTCAATAGCTGAAAGGAAATGTGTTATTATTTGAATGAATGAATGCAACATATTATTGAATATGTTCCTCTTGCTTGCATTTCAATAGTGCTAATAGAATTTTGATCTACTCGTGACAAAATAAACTTTACAGCACTAATTCATCAAAGATAAAAAAACCAAAAAAAAAATGTAAATCCCTGAAAATTTTATCAAATGCATTCGTTCTAGAATTGTTTGTATCTGCAAGTGCAATGAATAACATGAAATAAGTAATATATAGTAATACCTATTATTGATATGATAAAATATAATATGAAAATAATGTAATATAAATACAATATCATAAAAATATACTATAATTAAGAGCATGAATCAAATGATAAACCAAATAGAAGAATAACATTTTTTAAAGGATACGACATGGAACAGTGAGGACAATTATTTTACTTAATTAACTTTACTTAATAATTCGATTGGAATTCGTTGATGCTGTCGAAAAATAGATTTAACAATCGATTAAACATGTCTTATAAAATCAAGGTTTTCAAAATGAAATGTTAAAGAAAGTATAAACAAAGTCCTAGCTATCATCCCTGTTTTATCAATTTATTTATTTTTTACCAATTTCATGATGTTGATCTTTTGTATAAAAATGATTTTTAACCGTTTCGTTCGTTTTATCCAATTAGTTAATGTAGGACTCTAATAATAGTATTTAAAAATTTTTTTGGTACAAACCTCTAATTATTATTTGTTTTCATCGTTTCGTGGTTCAACACTCCTTATCCTTTTTGTTGAAAGTTTTAAATACTTCATCTTGAATATAAATCCTGAAATGCTGATACTGATAGACAGTTTTAATGATAATTAAACGATGATTAATTCCGAAAACTTGTCTGAAGCGCATGATACAAAAATGTGTTTTTTTAATTATAAGATCTGTAAATCTTTGCGATGCTAGTTGAAAAAAAAGTTCTGAAAGAGTGAACTAGAAATCAATGATTGATGAAATACTTTTAATATGCGGCGTCGAATTAGTTAAACAACGTTAAGTTTGTTTTCATAAAATCTTAAAAGTAATCAATTTAATTTCAAGTAAAAATTAATATATTATGCTAGTAAAAATAAAGTATTAAAAAAATCTTAAAAAATTCATAGAAAATTGTACTTAGCTTTCTGTTTCAGCCCATAGTCGGTCGGTTGAAGTCATGGAAAAACACATATTCTACTTTTTTATCCGAAATAAAGAAACGCTAACGCTAGCTAAGACACCCACTTTCTCACTACCGCCATCTCCATTCATTTCTGAGCTATCACAAAACGTCAAAATGTTATAGCGTCGCCGAAATGAAATTGAAAAATAACATTTTAAAATCACTAAAATGCATCGATCACACGGTATGATTATCATAACTTAATAACGAAAACAACAAAGAACATTACACTAATAGATTGAACAAAAAAAAATATATTTAAACGCCACTAAATACTGCTGGAATTCACTTTGAGATTTCGTCGAAAAGGATCGCGTTTGTCACTCACGAGATGATGTCTTGAACCAGACCGAGTTTGCCCGGATATTTGATACAAAATTTAAGAACAGTCCGGTCCGGCCCAGTTGCCCGGATTTTGCCCGGATTTTTTTCACTTTATTTGGCGAATAATAAAAGAAATCAATTGTGTTGTAATTTTTTTGCCTTTCTTACAGAAAGGTATAGTTATCGGTCGATTTGGGAGATCCTTAATTTTGGGTCTTAGATATACCTTTATAGGTACCTATCGAATCAGCTCGACGAGTTCTGTCGATGTCAGTGTATTTGTATGTATTGGTGTGATTTTTTTATAAACTTTGTCACTACGTTTTTGCGAAACTGGGAAGTACAATAAAAATGATTTTTGTCTTAAAAAATTTGTTTTTTTTTCCTCTTCAATGTATAAAAGAAAGAAAAAAAAAACAAAATAGTTTGAAAAATAAATTTTCATAGTAATTATCATCAAATCATCACTCCAAAAAACGTGTCAATTTGGCTGGCTAGCCACAACCAGCAATCACTAAAATCAAGATTATCGTATAAATGACGTCAAATTATAGATGACGTCATAGACACGATGGGCGCGCTCACTACCTTACACAAACGATGAAGTCAGGAACGACACCTTTCCCTCCCACTCAGAATTGCTGACTTATAAGCAACTGAGTGGGAGGAAAACAATGCTTTTGGAAGCCCAAATAATTTTATAAATTGTTTATGGTTCAGCTTTACGCCGAACCATTCCAAAAAATTTGGAGCCAAGCACCAAATACTTAAATTTAATTATGGTTTTCACCAAGGGGTACAACCCCGAATTCAGAAGAATCAGTCATGAGTACTTGTGGCCAACATCGCTTGGTACGAAAGCGATTGTTACTTCGATGTTTCGCTAAACGCTATACTCGCAAGCAAAGGTTGCTCTGTGAAGGAGATAACGACGAAGGGACGCGTGCGGGCGGACGAAGCAAACCATCTCAATTTCTCTCACACGCTTACTTTCAATTAACCATTTTATAGCAATATTGTCAATTTTGATTTTTTTTTATTTAATATAATAAAAAAAATCAAATAATGAGATTTTGCATTGTTCTTTCAGTTCCAGTAACCGGTACAAAACATTGTTGTTGATTGCACCACGCATCATATTCATCATAAAATTATGATTATCTGCGGTAACTCAACATACTTAAGTAGTTTTCTTAGAAATACATTTTTCTTCTCTCCCTAGAATGAGCAATTTGCTCAAATTTTTGTATATACCGTGCATATCGAGCTTTATTCGAGACGATTATTGAAACATTTTTTCTTACTAAATTTTATTTTCATGTTTTTTTTTTTCGAACGCATTAAGACCGGAACAAAATTGAAATTCTTTATCTGTCACCCCCTTCAGTTTTCCCGAAAATCCCGAAGAGGGGAATAAATAAAGTGAATCGTATTGGAGTGAAAAAATTGAAAAATTCTTCGAAAATTAAAACAGTTGAAAGAGAGCAAGTCAAACTGTAGAAGATGAGAATTGTATCCCCTTGGGTAATGGAGATATTTTTTCAAATTTACAATCCCAAATAACCTAATTTTTAAATTTGGATCAATATAGATGGTACGCAAATACATGCAAGCTGTTGTTCAATTTATTCCTATTTGTTAACTTTTTGATTTTTCTTAATTATCTCCCCTAGTAAATATGTTTCAACTCCAAGTGACAACAACAGGATTTCAAATTTGTTTCTGCCTAATTGGACTAAAATTTCGCTTCAAATATACACGGACAAAACCAAACTACCCACTGAACTACGCACTACTGGGTTGAAGCCATTTAAGTCCCAAGTACGTAGTTTTTGGTGGGTAGTTTTGATCTACTTGGAGGTTTTTAGCAAAGTACCCAGTGGGTGGGTTCTATATTTTTTCCAGTGTCCGACATTTTTTTCTCAACTTAGCAGACGCGTGTGTTCATTTGCTGCAAACTCTCGGGCACAGCTTACCGGATGTTAAAAATATTTAGTCCTTGCACAGGAAGAAACCACTAGACAGAGCTTCCGGTAAGTTTACTTTAACTTTTTTGCACTAAACAGAAAACACCGGATTTGCCTCCTAATTGATTGCGTTTGCAGGTTCTGGTTCAAAGTTCCAGCAATCACCTGAAAAAAGCGGAAAACATTCCAGTATCTGTCGGATCTTGTGATAAGACGGGAAACGAACGCTTCGGATGCTTTGGTAAGCTATTTTTGTTAATAACAGAGTGATGGTTTACCATCAATTGTTTTCTAGAAATTGGTTTTCTAAAATTTAGAGGATAACTCAGAATTTTTTCACTGAGCGAACCACTAAAAATTGTTTTTTTTTTCATTTACAGAAACAGACAAACTTCCAGAATTGCTTCGAAGGGCTTTGGCAGCTCGGTACATAATTATCTCACTGCTCTGGTCTAAGAAGAACTGCGTTCTGGTCTTTCCGGTGGTCATGAGCCAACATTATCGGGCAGTTTCATTTTTGACTACATTAAAAATTCTTCCTGAAGACTTCTTCCTGAAATCCTATGAGGATTTAAGAAATCTACTTGGTTAGTATTTCTTTAAAAAAATCTTTTGGTTTGATATGCATAGTTTCTAGTTTAATTAATATTCCGATTTTATCAATTTTCAGCACCAATAATTATGGCATTCTGCATAGCAAGCTGCCTGACGAATTGGTTTATGATTCAACATTACGGAAGTTTCCTACGTTTCCTCGATCAACGAGTAGAAAACTGTATCCGACATGTGAACTACATTCAATCAGCATCCTAAAAACACCCTCGGACGGACCTCAGCGACTTCAACATGCTAGAGGATAACATTTTGATCCTATGAATCATCTATATAGCTTTAGTTGTAGTACATTCTGAAATTTAGAGTTTTGAAATGCTTGTCTATCAGAAAGACATAAAAACACTCAATTGCCAACTCCGCTGGCTTAACATATTTTGATTTTTTTCATGATTAATCAGAAGGCAATTTAACCATCAAATAGTAGTAAAATTTAGATATGATTTTTCATCTTATCTCGTGTTTTGTATCAAAGTATTTAGTATAGGGTATAATGTATAGGGTTCATTCACGTTTTTGATGAAGAATGATTGATTTGTAAAGTATAGTTTTGATTAGAGCCATTGCAGAAGTTAAAATCAGAAGATTTTTCTTTGGAGAATGATAAGATATGTCATCATTATAATTTTAAAGCATGCATTCTGATAATGAATAAATTAACCATTATAATAAAATTTTATATTCATGTTCTTAATAGATTTTGAAGATATATTTTAACGATCATTGGACTCTATGTTAGAATCAATGATACTCTATTCTCGCTGTCTTCACTCCAACGTTTGGTCCCAGAGCAAACGTTGAATTATTTGAAACACATGGTTGGAGACCTTTTTTGCCTTTCTTTCAGAAAGGTATAGTTATCGGTCGATTTGGGAGATCATTAATTATGGGTCTTAGATATACCTTTATAGGTACCTATCGAATCAGCTCGACGAGTTCAGACGATGTCAGTGTATTTGTATGTATTGGTGTGATTTTTTTTTATAAACTTTGTCACTACGTTTTTGCGAAACTGGGAAGTACAATAAAAATGATTTTTGTCTTAAAAAACTTGATTTTTTTCCCTCTTCAATGTATAAAAGAAAGAAAAAAAAACAAAATAGTTTGAAAAATAAATTTTCATAGTAATTATCATCAAATCATCACTCCAAAAAACGTGTCAATTTGGCTGGCTAGCCACAACCAGCAATCACTAATGAAGATGATCAAAAAACATGGCGCGATAAGCGATAGGATCGCTTACTCAACGAGATATTTTCAAAACGGAAATTAGAGGGCGCCCTCGATTGAATGACGCATGACAATAATGTAATTGGGTGAATAAAAAGTTTGATAAAATTCCATGATTAGTTAACCAGTCCAGCTATTAGCCGAACCGATGTCAAAAACTTCTGAGGCTAAAGCCCCGAATATTTGCGAAAAGTGGTTACATCGTTATATGGTTCAAGCATAGGGCCTAGACCCTCACATCGCATATTTCTATAGTGATAGCAAGTTCCATCGCCCAACGATAGATTCTCAAGCACAGATTGCTCTGAGAAGGGGAAAACGACATGGGGATGCGTCTCTTCTCTCGTGCCGTTCGTGCTCAGGAAGCTTTTTCCTATGCACGAACGACAGGAGAGAATTTCGCCCGTGGAAGCAAATTTAATCTAATTAGACAAATGCTTCTCAATCCTCTCGAGCTTTAAGCTCTCGAGCTAGTTTTTTCGTTCCCTTTTCAGATCTAACGTTGTGCGATGAAAGCTTTTCGTTCGCATAGAAAAACCTGTGCAATTGTTGCGTATTGTTGTTGGGGTTGGTGTCTAACGATAACGGCTTGGGAGTCAATCCAAACAGTAGCGCCACCAAGTCCTCCATACTAGAGTTTCAAGCATTTGGGAATTTTCTGAAACATGCACATAAATACGAATTAACTATTTTTGCAAGGTTGACCAAAAACAAATTTAACTAAATTGGCAAAATTCACAAAACTGACAAAATTGACCAAATTGACAAGATTGACAAGAATGACAAAATTGACAAAATTGATAAGATTGACAAAATAGACCAAATCGCCAAAATTAACCAAATTGGCGAAACTGACAAAATTCACCAAATGGACTACACTGACAAAATTGACCAAATAGACAAAATGGACAATATTGACAAATTTCACAAAATTGACAAAATTTACGAGATTGAGAAAATTGACAAGATTTACAATTTCGACAAAATCGACAATATTGTCACAATTAACAAAATTGCAAAAATTGACAAAATAGGCAAGATTGGCAAAACTTCCAATATTGACAAAACTGCTAAGATTGACAAAATTGTACAAATTGACAAAATTGTCAAAATTGACTAGTTTGACGAATCAAATTGACAAAAGTGACAAAATTTACAAAATCGACAAAATCGTCAGAATTCACAATATTTGAAAAACTCATAAAATTGCCAATATTGATTGAATCGGCAAAATTAAAAAAATTTACAAAATTGACAAAATGGACAAAATTGAAGAAATTGACAAAAAAAGACCAAATGGACAAAACTGACAAAATTGTTAAAACTGACAAAATTGTTAAAACTGGCAAAATTTACCAAATTGACAAAATATAACAAATTGAGAAAATTCAAAAAACTTACAGAATTGACAAAATTGACAAGATTGAAAAAAAATGATCAAACCGAAATATTGAAAAAAATTGATCAAACTGAAAAAATGACAAAAGAGAGAAATTAAAAAAATTTAAAAAATTTACAAAACTGAAAAAACGGACAAAATTGACAAAAATGACCGAATTGACAAAATAAACAAAACTGACAAAACGAACAACATTGATCGGATTGAAAAAACTGACGAGATTGAAAAAATTGCCATAGTTGACCTAATTGACAAGATTGACAGAATTGAAAATTTGACAAAATTGACCAAATAAACAAAATTGTCAAGATTAACAAAATTGATAAAACTGAACAAAATCGACAAAATTGACAAAATGGAGAAATATGACAAAATTGATAAAACCGATAAAATCGTCAAAATTTACCAAATTCGCAAATTTCATTTAATTAACAATTTGATATAATCGACAAAATTGTCAAATTTAACATATTTGACATATTTGACTAATTTGACAAAAATGGTAAAATTGACAAAATTGATAAGACTGACAAAATTTAAAAGATTGGCAAAATTGACTAAATAGACAAAATTCATAAAAATGACTAAATTGACCAAATTGATAAAAGTGACTAACTTGACAATATTTACAAAATTGACAAAAATGAAAAAAATTACTAACTTGTCCAATCTGACAAAAATGACAAAATTGGAAAAATTTGACAAAGTCGATAGAATTGATAAAACTGACAAAATCGATCAAATAAACAAGATTGACGAAATTGACAGAATTTGCAAAATTGACAAGGTAGACAAAACTGATAAAAAAGACGTCCTAGTAAATTGACAAAATTGGCGACGAAACTGACAAAATTTACAGAATTCTAAAAATAAGAAGAATTGACATTAAATGACAAAATTGAAAAAATTGAAAAAAACTGAGAAAATTGACAAATTTTAAAAGATTGACAAATTTTAAAAGATTGACAAAATTGACAAAACTGACCAAATTGACGAAATTAACAGAAATGACAAAACAGACAAAATTAACAACAATGACAAACAAGACAAAAATGATAAAAATGACAAAATTAAAAAATTGACAAAACTGGTTAAAACTGACAAAAATTACAAAGTTGACCAAAATTACAAAATTGACACGATTGACAAAAATTACAAAACGCACAAAATTAACAAAATTGACAGAACGGACCAAAATGAAATAAATTGACAAAACTGACGAAAATAACGAAATTGACAAGATTGACATAACTCACAATATTGACAAAATTGACAAATTGAAAAAAAATAAAATATTGAGAAAATTGACCAAGTTGACTAGATCAACATCTGAACAAAATTGTCAAAAATGATTAAAATGATAAAATCAATAAAAGCGTCGGAATTAAAAAAATACGGCAAAATTCATAAAATAGCAATATTCATAAAATCGCCAATATTGTCAAATTTAAAAAAAAAAAAACATTGACAAATTTGACACATTTGACAAATTGACAAAATAGACTAAACTAACAGAATTGACGGAATTGACAAAACTGACAAAAATGACAAAACTGACAAAATTGACAAGATTGACAAATTGGAAAAAGCCAAAATTATCAAGATTTACGAAATTTACAAAATTGAGAAAACGGACAAAATTGACAAAAATGATAAAATTGACAAAATTTAAAAAGTTTGACAAAATTGACAAGATTGAAAAAAATGACAAAATCGACAAAATTAACTCTATTGACCAAACTGACAAAACTGGCAAAATTGTCAAAATTAAAAATTGACATTACTGACATGAATGACAAAATTGACGAAGTTGAAAAAAATGAGTAATTCGACAAAGTTGACAGGATTGAAATTGAGAGAGCAGACAAAAGTTTAAAATCAGACAAAAGTTTAAAAAACAGACATATCTGGCAATATTTACAAACATGATAAAAGTTATAGAACAGACGAAATGCATTATACCGTATTTGTTTTCACCACCCGAAAGTGTTGCACCTTCTACGCTGAAAACGAGCATGAATCGAGTTTTGCACTCACCTTTGTTGGTGTGTGTGAAATCGGCAGTGTCAACAAAACATCAAGCTGTCAAAAATCCATTACAGCTGGTATTTGTTTTCGTTTGACTTCGAAAATTGAAATCAAATTTACTTCAGTTGATCATTGTCTTGCAAATAATATAAAAATTTTAGCATGAATTTATGTACTATGTTAAATTGTGAATATTTCAGATTAATTTTATTAGAGGCTTGCTTGGTAGATTCGCCTCTGGCCCTGATGATAATAACTGCAATACCGGCTGATTCTGGGCGGTCTATGTTTGCTGCTGCTGGACTGCAGTTACCCCAGCTTGATGGTTCCGATATTTTGTCTTGAGAGTATCGTTTATTCCTCGCAAATCTCATCTTCTTCGTTCGAGTATTTCCGTTTCATATTACAAATAAAAAATCGAAAACGGCGAACTCGGATCGCGGAAAAGTTTAATAACATACCGAAACGAATGAAATTCAAGCCCTTGTAGGGATGAATCATCCCACAGGTCGAAAATCCCGTATAAAAAAAGAAATTCAAGCCCCCAATGCGGGTGCAGTCTCGAACTGCCTTTTTTGGAGGGCAACGGGTTGGAATCCGGAACTTGACGCAACCGAGCATCGTCACCCTAAATAAAGCACAGTTCTTTCCCGATTTTCACGCACTCGGAGGCTTCAACGCTCGAAGCTGGCTTGTAGCAGAGTAGCTTCGAAGCAGCTTAACGCTTCTTGCTGCACGAGACCAACTTAAGGGACCCGCCCGAGCAAGAGAACTCTTCGGTTTGGGCGATTCCGTCAGATCTTTGGGTTGCAATTTTTGCACTCGGATTTGCTGCTCTTCTTCGGTATCTCCTGGAACCGATTGCAGCAAGCCTTCTGGGCACATTTCTTCTTGGGAGCGTCCGATCCGCATTTTCCATTTTTGCTTGAAGATGAAAACGAGTGACTCTTGGTAACTTTCCGGCTGCCTCCAGTTGCTTGAGGGCCGAGATTCGTTTGTTTGCTTTGGAACGTTTTCTCCGGATAAAATTCTCCGCCTCTGCTGGAAACGGCACTGGTATTGAATCCGGAACAAGTTTCCGTAAATTGAGGAAAAACACAATGTGGAAATAGCTAGAACGCAATTTTTGCGGTATAGAAATAAACAAGACCAGCTGATATTTGTTTACATCGGGAAGCACGTCCTGTCAAAAATCATGATAGTATTGGTGAGAGCGCCAGCAACACCGAATATTTTCAGAGTGTTCCACCGTCCACTTTATGGTGCACTACCAGTGGGCCACCATCCCTGAAAACGAGCATGAAAACAGCAAAAAGTGCACTACCGGTAGTGCCCCGGTGCACCACCACACGAAAACGAATTCTCTATTAAATATTATGTTCATAGAACTCTGAAAAGTTGTAAAAACTAGCCATGACTAAATTATAAATATGGAACAATTGTAGAAAAATGTTTACAAACCAATCATCTGTTTATTATACAGTTTAACCATTAGCCTAACCGTATGCAAATTATTTCTAAGACTGAAGTCCCCGAAATCATATTCAAGTAATCTGAACCATTGAATCAAGCTGTATAGGGCCTACACCCTCACATCGCATATTTCTATAGTGATAGCAAGTCCCATCGATAGATTCGATTCGATAGATTCTCAAGCACAGATTACTCTGAGAAGGGGAAAACGACATGGGGATGCGTCTCTTCTCTCGTGCCGTTCGTGCTCAGGAAGCTTTTTCCTATGCACGAACGACAGGAGAGAATTTCGCCCGTGGAAGCAAATTTAATCTAATTAGACAAATGCTTCTCAATCCTCTCGAGCTTTAAGCTCTCGAGCTAGTTTTTTCGTTCCCTTTTCAGATCTAACGTTGTGCGATGAAAGCTTTTCGTTCGCATAGAAAAACCTGTGCAATTGTTGCGTATTGTTGTTGGGGTTGGTGTCTAACGATAACGGCTTGGGAGTCAATCCAAACAGTAGCGCCACCAAGTCCTCCATACTAGAGTTTCAAGCATTTGGGAATTTTCTGAAACATGCACATAAATACGAATTAACTATTTTTGCAAGGTTGACCAAAAACAAATTTAACTAAATTGGCAAAATTCACAAAACTGACTAAATTGACCAAATTGACAAGATTGACAAGAGTGACAAAATAGATAAAATTGAAGATAAGATTGAAAAAATTGACAAAATAGACCAAATCGCCAAAATTAACCAAATTGGCAAAACTGACAAAATTCACCAAATTGACTAAACTGACAAAATTGACCAAATTGCCAAAATTTACAAGATTGACATAATTGACAAAATTGACAAGATTGACAAAATTGACAAGATTTACAATTTCGACAAAATCGACAATAATGTCACAATTAACAAAATTGCCAAAATTGACAAAAGTGACAAAATTAATAAAATCGACAAAATCAACAAAATTCGCAAAATTCATAAAATTGACGATATTGATTAAATCGACCAAATTGACAAATGTGACGAACTTGACAAATTTGACAAAATTGAAAAAAATTACAAATTTTACAATAGTGACAAAATTTACAAAATCGACAAAATTTACAAAATTGACAAAATTTAAAAAAATTGACCAAATTGACATTATTGACCAAATGGACAAGATAGAAAATAATTGCGGAATTAACAAAACTGACAAAATTGGCAAAATGACATAATTAAAAATATTATCAATTCAAAATTATCAATATCGTTATCTTTTAAAGTTAATTCCATCGATGCAGCATTCTAGTAAAATCTATCAATTGTAATTTTATCCAATAATTTTATCAATGTATTTGTTTCCTTTACTTGAGAGGATGAATTATTTGAAATACATGGTCAGGTATCTTTTTAAGATTTTATTCTTAATTTTTACCCCTTCCATTTTAAAATAACCTATAACTCCAAAAGGAATAAATTGAGTGAGATTATAATGTCATAGAAACGGTATCATACAAGACATTCCAGAATCCAGTCATTCTAAAATCTTTTATTAGTTGCAAATAATGTTATTTGTATGAAAGTAATGATTATATCAAAATACTTTGATCCTATAAAAAACTTTGAATCTTCATTTCTTAAGTTCATTTTGGATTGACTATGCGCTTAAAATTCTTAAATCATAGTTCAGAATTTATTTATCTATTGTTTGTTTATTGTTTTGTGTCAAATGTATCCAAATATAATTTACAGGCTGTAAGAAAGGCTACAATCCACTGTCAAGTGTATTAAATCGGGTTTTTTATTAAGCCACCAAAACAAAAAAAAATTGAGCAGATTTTGCAAAAATAATCATGAAAGGATTTTTGGAAGACTAAAATTCTATTTAAAATTTGTTTTTTAATTTTGATGAAAAAATTATTTTTTTCAACTCTTTTATTTTGATTTTTGTTGAGTAATTTCTGGGTTTTTGACAAAATTTGCCCGAATATTGCCCAGGTTTTTGGTCGTGATTTAAAATGAGTTGCCAGGATTTTGCCAGGTTTTTTATAAAAAAAATGCCTGGATAGTCCGGCCCGGATACGTACTGGAAAAATTCTGGCAACCTTAGTTTAAACGTATGAGTAAATACGAGTCGGCCCATTGATTTCATGAAACCAGATTAGTTCTGGGGAGACACGGTATCTCAATGTGCCTTGGTCCCAATTCGTAAAATTCATTCTTCGAATTTATTACCTGGCTAACCAAATTGCTTGTAAAAAATTTTGAAGACCTTCCCACTTTTGAGGTGGGTGGGGTTTGTGTGCCTCCCATAAAAATCAAAATAATAATTGTGATAATTTGAAAAGTTTTCAGCAATTTTCGTTTTTTCTTGACAATTTTATCGCATGCATGTTTCGACATAAAAAATCAAGTTATGAATGACCCTTCGTTTTTTCAACACAAGAATCCACATACATAATTAATTAAGAAAACGACATAACTCATGCAATTTTCATCTGATATTCTAGAAGTTAACCATGCACGCATGTTTGGATATGAAGAGATTTTGGGATTTTGGGAGATAATGGGTGACGTTTCACACTTTTAATATGAGATTTTGGCCACAAAAATGTAAAAAGTGGTGTAAAAATCGTACTTTAAACATACTGAGGATTGCGTTTAAGTCTTCTAAGCCAGAGGTCATTAGATCGAGTCTTGGTCACGGCCATTATATTCTTGAAAAATGTACGCATTACTCTTAAATAGAATTCATATCTCTTCAAAGAAACATGGAGTTTCACTGTGATTCTATATGTGTGTGTGTTTTTGTTTTCATTGCAAAGCCGAATTGATGTGTAATAATCGGTTGAAAAACAAGAGAGCTTCAGCAGAAAAGATGTTAGGGGTCATTTGACCCCCGGCGGTATAAAACCTTTTAAAAAAAATTTCATGATGAACAAATACGTGCCTTTTGAAAATAAAAATAGTTCTGACAAAAATAAAGCGAAAAAATTTACAATATAAGTTATAGTTATTTTAAGTTAGAAAAATGCTATTTGACCCCCTCCGGTACGTAAATTTTTGGTTTCGCCTGTTCTTAAGCTTTTTTTCGGTAACATTTAATTCCAAAATATTAAATCTGAATTCAATGATAATTATTTAATAATGGCAGGTTTTGCTAGCTAGAACATTTACAAATAACAATAAATGGTTTTGTCAAGGTTAAATAAGTCAACAAATTCATGGGCTATGCAGAGCAGTTTATTAAAAAAAATTTCATCCTATGGTTAAACAGCTGTTAAATGAGCAGTCAAAAACCCTTAAATTTGATACAATATACATAACATCGATTACCCTTTCTGGGGTAAAAGTTAGGTTTAAAGTATGTTTACTGCATTGCTTTACTGCAAGAATCAACAAATATTTTAAATCCAAAATTATATTTTAAAGAACATTCAGTTCCTACATCTCTGGCGATTTTTGAATGAAAAATGTTGTTTTCCCTTACGTATTTCGATACAAAATTGAAACTTGTTGCGCTAATTCAAGACTGAATGAATCGCTCCCAATATTTTTATTTCTAATTGTGGCAGTAAAAACAACCGAAAAAAATATGGGAGGTGAAAAAATGTATAAATTCAAAATTTTCATACAAAGCTTACAGCGGTTTAATGTAGATACTTGTTTTAGATCAGAAGGACGATTTATTGTTTTGAAAAACTTCCAGATATCTAGGTTCAGATTTTCAAATGCGAGAGACTCGATAGATGTAAATTTTGGTATCCGGAGTTTTAGGGACCACGAATGGTTCGTAGAATAATTGAAAGTCCCTTCTACTCGAAGTGAGGAGGGCTCCCATACACAATCAACATTAAATTCGCATAACAAGATCATTCATTCTACTGAACGTATCTTTCTTTTCAAAAAATATGGGTGGGTGGCTGTGTATAAGGACCTTCCCAAATCAACTTTTTGCAGATGAAGTGCTATACAAAAACAATAGAAATTACAACAAAACTCGAACAATTATCAATTATGAAGTGATTTGTATCAAATTTGGAGCATAATAGAGTTAATAATCCCAAACCAGCCACAAAAGGGCGATTCCATTGCAAAAAAATGTAAAATGTGACACGACTCAAACCATTTTTGAGTGATTTTCAGCGAATTTTAAACCCAAAAAAGTTATACACTGCAATGAAATCAATATCGTGTTAGTTACCCTTCTTTGGACCCATTAAACGGTGGTTTTTAAATAATCATGTTTTCTTCATAAATGGACGGAAGGTTTACACCTTTCAGGAAATTTATTTATAGCTTAAAATCTCATCTGCAAGTTCCAATGAGAATTTTCAACTTAAGTATTACCGTTATTGAAAGATTTGGAAATATATGTATGATCAAAATTTCCAACTTTGCACTTACCTGGTTTCTTTAATTGAACCTAGAACTAAAATTTCTATAATAACTTTAATTTTTCTAAAATAGATAAACGAATTCATTGAAAATGTAATTTGCTATCGAATAGTATCTTAAAAAAGTATTACAGCTTTTTAACGAATAATTTCTGTTATGAATATGAATGTTAAAAATGTTCAAAATTGGTCCTGAATTACGCTCCAATTAAAATTCTCACCCGAACTCAAAGTTTCGGTGATGGCAGGTCTACAATGGGACACCATAGTCAACAGTTTCCTATTTTTTTACCTCTCACAAATTTTCTGTGTTTCCTTTTGATTTTCTTTTATTTTAGGAAAATCGGTAGTATGGTTCATATTCTTCATAGTGAAAGTATTTTCCCTTTAAACTTTGGCTTGGAAAGAAAAAAACGAGATTCTACCTAATTCACTCAAATTTATCAAAACACGCCCCACTAATTAAACTTTCTGATTTATCACTGATAAAGAAGTACATTTTTTAAAACGTTTAAAAAAATCATCAGAAAGACTTTTTATAGTTAAAAACTGTATGGCAGGGTTCAGGAAGAATAAGAATTCATTGTGTTTTTTATCCTGTGCTATCAAAATGAGTGATTCACAATTCTCGGCAATTTAGGGCTATGTCCAACGTAGGAGCATTCACCCTATTTAAAAAAAACTGAAGAAATAATGCTGATTTTCAAGAAACTTGACTTACAAATAAGTGTTGACATAGCGGTTCAATGATTTGCAATGAATTACTTTAACTTGTTAAAAAAAGGAGGATAGATTGACTCAATGTTAAGTACAAAACGAATCGAGGAACTTCCATTAATATATAAGGAAGAGTGGGGAATCGTAGGCCACTTTTTTCTATGCTCCAAAACTTTTTTATTATATATAAGAAGATAAAATTACATAAATTAAAGGTATGGTTTTTTTTAAATTTCTAACGTATCATTAGGCAATTTTTGTTTAAATTTTTAATAAGTTCTTGTTCCCAAGTTCGAACTGTTTTAAAAAAGCAACATTTTTTGGATTTTGAAAAATGGTGGGGAATCGTGAGTCCTCAAATCCAATTTGACCAAATAAAATGCAAAGTGAAATAAATGAAGATGCTGAAATTAAAAAGAGGTGTGTATGATCGCATAGATCGAATAGAACCTGGCTCGCGAACGTTTCAGCAAAATTCTTTATACGGGACCTACAAATTAATTTTCATAACTCATCTATTATATAAAATTCTCTTGTAACGGTGTTTGTAGTACTACTCCTCCGAAATTACCCAAAAGGTTCGAATGAAATTATTTTTAGAATATTCTGTAGCCATGCGAATCGGTTTATATCGAATAAAAACAACACAAAGTCGCATCAATTGTCCGTTATAATTAAATTTGTAGTTTTTTGAATGAAATAAAAGTCATGGCTTCCATTTTTTCGAGATTTTTTTTTCCTTTGGGCGGTTTGTTTTTCGTCTCCAAGGTCGAGGCGTCGCGAGCAGACGTCGTTAGAAGATAGTAACCATGGCATAGCATACTGATCAGTGAGAATATTTTGGCGCGTATTTCTCAACCAAGCATATTTTCAATGCAAGTGGTGGCGATATGAAGCCTTGATGTGATTTTTTTTGTTCTTGATTCCTAGCTCATTTCTAGAGCACATGGTTAAGAATGACGCCTAGATGTGACTCAGATTGACATTTTTCCGATCGAATAAAACAAATAAATTTTAGTTTTGTAAATTATTTTTCGGCATATCGGTGAAATGTATATTCTTGGAGAAAGAATATCAGAAATGAAATTGATGAAGATGGATAGAAAAGTGAGAAGAAAATTTTATAGATGTTGAAAAATGCGAAAGAGCATTTTTGCGAGGAAAACTTATTAACGTACACCATACTTTACCCCGCAACATTTCATTATTTAGGAGAAGTAGTACCGGGATAGAGGTGGCACTACCTTAAGCTATTCGGCTATACAATGAAATCTGGTTGGTCCGAAGTCTACATGTGGTGAACACGTATACTCCGGACGGGCAAAATCAAATAAATTTTATTTTGCCGAAATCTGAAATTGAAAAGTCAGGCATCCATTTTTAGAAATCTTCTTTTCTTTGAGGGGTTTGTTTTTCGTCTCCATGGGCGAGGCGTCGCTAGCAAACGTCGTTGCAAGATAATAGTAAGCAAAGCATACTGTTCATTGATCGCTGGAAAATTAAAAAATTAGGCGCCAGTTTCTCAACCAAGTATTATGCATGCAGGACAAATCCAAAATATGAGCGCTAATAATCATAGCAGCTTTGCCTACTAGCGACACGGCGCATACGTCGCGACGTTGAAAATAATAACGACGCACCGCAAGTTTCCTAGGATACTTGGAGCATGCGATTGATGGCCTAAGGAAAATGTACAGTAAATAACATAAACAATGTTCGAGTACTAAATCGAAATCGCCTACTGGACTGAAAAAAGAAAAACAAACCTGCAAATGACAGAAATCTCGCTAGTAAAAATGCGTCGCTAGTCCTACTGTCGCTATTCGGTTTGGTGCTATACACATAATACCTACATTTCTTATGCACGTGGGGGCGACATACAACCTAGATGTGTTTTTTTCCTTGCTTATTTGTACACAGCACATGGTAATAAATGACGCCTAGATGTGACACGGATTGATATTTTATCGATCGAATCAAAACCATATAAACGATATGAATTTGGTAATGATAAATATGAAATAATGACACTTTGCAAACGTTTGAAAATAAGAAATTGGGAAGCTTTTTATTCCTGTAATTTCTTAGGTGAAATAAGTGAAAACGCGCCATTTAGCGATGAAACATCTACATTCAAGAATTTCATCTCCAAAATGGCCAGAAAGGATTTTCCGAAAATTGAATTTAAAGCGGATATTCAAAATTATTATAAAGGTCTTTGTAAATCAAGGTCTTTTGGTTGAACAGCATTCAGTGAAATTGAAGTACCAAGCATTAATTTATTCCGGAGAAAAACTTAGGTAGGATATTTCAATGAAAGTTGATAAAAACAGACAAACAAGAACAAGTATTAAATTCATTTTAAAGTCTTTTCACTGACGCATCTGAAAAAGACCTATGTGTTTTCACTTGCCCCAATAAATGGGACAAATGTATACTTCGATATTTCTTTTTGTCAACATAGCTAATACTAATATTTGAAAATATTATTTTTTTAGAAAATATGAAAGTTGAACTGTGGTGATATTCATTTGCATTTGCCCCGTTGTTTCATATTTGGAATAAATTCATAAATCCATCAAAGCCTGAACAGATTATTTCTTTTCGATATGTTAAATTTTAAAAAATCTGATTTTCAATTGAATGTAATTAAATCTTAAAAATATCACACAATCCTAAATGAAATCGCGAATCACCACAAACAATGTTCAGGAAATTTTGAAATCAGAACATCCCAATGCTTCAATTAGAATCTTTAAAATAATGTGTGAATATATCTAAACAAATGTTTTCCTCCTTTCAAAACCTATCGTTTCTTTGATTCATTTGGTTAAAGTTCAAAGGAATTAATTTGCATTTTTGGCTTGAGTAAAAAAAAGGAATTTGCAGTATACAAAATCGTCAGATTTAATGCCACGACAAGTGCTGTTAGGGAACATTTTAAGTTGAAATGTGTAAAGTCTTTAACTTGAGTATCAGGTGAAACATTTTGGAAATGATTTTGGTGAAAATATGGATTTTAATTCAAACTGCTTCGAAGCATGAGGATGGTGAATAAAAAAGCTGTTTGAAAATGGTTAGTAAAAAATCTTTTCTGATGTGTTTCATTTCTTCAGCTCTAAAAATACACCGTCAAAAGCTAATGGAGCTGAAAGCGCTGCGTTAGGCAAAATATTCGGCAAATATTCCAAAAATTGACGCGATATTCAAAAATCTATTTTAAAAAAGATTCATAAGCAATATATTCTAATAAATGAGAAACTTTTAATTTCGGTTTAAACCTTAATGTGAACTCGAACAATACGGAATAAATCTACTAGATGGAATACAGCAAATGAAACACACATATTATCAACAAACAGTTGTTTATGGAACAAGTTACAAAATTGGATTTTAAAGATATGTTGGGTTAAAATCCTTAGGTTCAATTTTGATAGAATCAAGCGGGACGATTCGAGTAAAAGGAAAGAAGGGAAATGTAAAGAAAACTAGGAAAAATGGACTCCAAGTTGAACATGGTAAGACGAAGTTTACCGGGTTTGCTAGTCATAGTATAAAAAAAATGTTTTAGAAAAAAAACGCAATTTTTCATAAAATATGGTAAAATTTGGACCTCAAACATGTTTGTTTGTATTGTTCGATCTTCAGAAAAAGGTCATTCTTCAAAACCGATTCAGTGAAACGGTCGTTGAATCGATCCACCTAAAAAGCCGGAGCTGGACGATTAGACCAATATTTTCCAGTGTTAATAAAGAAGAGCTACACAGCAAAAAATATTTCCTGTCAAATTACGCAAATGTCCTGTTACAAAAACAAGCAGGACATTTACCGTAATTTTACAGGTCGAAAAAACAAATAACGTGACATTTAATTTTCAGTGTAAAACTTTTTACAGGTCATTTGTTGTAATAATAAATGAATCTTCGTTAACTTTCAAGGAAAACAAATCAAAATTACAGGTTTTGTTAATTACAGGTTGATTTATTTTAAAGGTTGCAGTTTCAGTGACACGTAATAGTTAAAAAAAATTTCTGTGTACTTTTATCAACTTTTCAATTAAGGTTCTTACGATGTATCGAAATTTGCTTAAAAAAACTCCACAAATGCTTATCAAACTCTAATATCGAGTTGATCAAATATGCCAGAATTTTCACCGCGTGTATCAAATTTGTGTAAATTCCAGATATCATTAAATAAAAATAAAAATAAATGATTTTATATATCGAATCGTACTTAAAATTTCATTTCTTGGGCGCAAAAGTGAAACATCAGAAAAGTTCAATTTTTTATTGGTTTTTCAAATAAAGTGAATAAATCCGGAAAAAAACGGACTATTTACAAAGTTATTCGTGCACCCGGGCCGAAACATACCATTTCCAAAATTAGAAAACGATATATTTGGAAAATAATCTGGAAAGCTTAGTTGAAATTTAGTTTTTGTTGAAAATATTTGTAAATTCAATAGGTACATTTCACGTTTTAATAACTTTTCAGATTGGTTACCGGCAAACAGCACGAAGTCAATGCACAGTGGGGATTTTCGAGCCAAAAAAGATACCCAATTCAGGCAAGAACGCCTTGCATGAAAAAACAACCATTCTTTATGTAAAAAAAAACACGAGGAATCGAATGGTCTACACCGCTTTCTGATAAAATGACTCTTAACGTCTCATTTTGTCCGATTTCCCCTATTTTTTTTGGGTGCAAAGTTATAATTCCGATTGTAGCCATCTACCTTGCAACAAAAAAGTTATACAAACCATACTTATTTATGTAAAAATGTCAGCTAAATCGATTGGTGTACTTCACTTTTTGTTTTTACTACGACAAATGGCTCATTTGGCCTCTTTTCCCCTAAATTTAAGATTTTTTTCAAAGAAATGCAGTCAAACAAAGTGCCAATCCAATAATTTTTCATCATGAATGATCATTTTTGGTAGATTTATTCATATTCTAGCTAATCGCATCACTTTTTTGTACTAGAATATATATACGGCTCAATATCCCCAACCTCTCCTAGCTTTTTTAAATTTATGCATAAATTTCACTGTAACAATCGAGCGATTCACATACCAAATGCAAAAACCAAGGGATTTAGTGTAAAATTTGTCGCTGAGTCGAGTGGTGTACACCGCTTAGTGCTCAGCTTACGAGAATGGCCGCAATCACCCCGATTTCCCCTAAAATCGAGCGATATGTGGAAAAAAAATCATTATAACAAATGACAATTTATCATAAAATGCACAAAAATGATTGAAACAGGTGTAAAACTTATTGCTGAATCGAATGATGCACACCACTTAGCGTTCAGTTGACGAGAAGAGCCTCAATCACCCCGATTTCCCCTAAATTCATTAAATTTCGTTGAAAAATACATTGTTACAAACAAGAATTTAATTTAATAGATACAAAAACATTGAATCGGGTGTAAAACTTATTGCTGAATAAAATGATGTACACCGCTAAGCGTGAAGTTGACGAGAAGAGTCACAACCACCCCAATTTCCCCTAAATTTAGGCAGTTTCTTGGAAAAAACATTGTAACAAACGAAAATGCAAATGAACATATGAGAAAAACATTGAATCAGGTGGATAACTTATCGCTGAATCGAATGAAGAACACCGCTTAGCACTGAGTTGACAAGAAAAGTCTCATTTTCCCCAATTTATCTTAAATTCATTCATAAACTCATACAATATGAACCAAAAAATCGTAGTAACAAATGAGAAAGCATCGAAAAAGGTTCAAAAATGTTTAATTATATGTGTAACTAACGGTTGAATAAAATAATGGACACCGCTTAAATTCTGTTGATGAATAAAGTCCTATTTGACTCAATTTCCCTTAAATACTTGCAATTTAAGAAAAAAAAAATCTTGTAACTTTCGAGAATGCATCAGAAAGTGCACAGAAATAATTGAACCATGTAAAAAACTAATTGTTGAACAGAAAGATGTACACTGCTGAACGTTAAGATGAAGAAAAAAGCCTGGATCACCCCCTTTTCCCCTAAATTTGAAAAATATTTTGTTGAATTGATAATTGATATTGGTTTAAACATGATGAGGCTCTTCTCATCGATTCGACAGTAATACTCAAATTCACTCGTTGGTTACAATTTTTTCTCGAAGAAATTATATGAATTTAGGGGAAATTGGGGTGGTTGTGACTCTTCTCGTCAACTTCACCATAGCGGTATACATCATTTGAATCAGCAATAATTTTTACACCCGATTCAATGTTTTTGTATCTGTTAAATTAAATTCTCGTTTGTAACAATGTATTTTTCAAAGAAATTTAATGAATTTAGGGGAAATCGGGGTGATTAAGGCTCTTCTCGTCAACTGAACGCTGAGCGGTGTACATCATTCGATTCAGCAATAAGTTCTACTTTTGTTTCAATCATTTTTGTGCATTTTATGATGCATTGTCATTTGTTATAATGATTTTTTTCCACATATCGCTCGATTTTAGGGGAAATCGGGGTGATTGCGGCCATTCTCGTAAGCTGAGCACTAAGCGGTGTACACCACGTGAGTCGCTCGATTGTTACAGTGAAATTTATGCATAAATTTAAAAAAGCTAGGGGAGGTTGGGGATATTTAGCCATTTATATTCATTCAAGTACAAAAAAGGGACGCGATTAGCTAGAATATGAATAAATCTACCAAAAATGATCATTCATGATAAAAAAAACTGTTGGATTACACTTTGTTTGACTGCATTTCTTTGAAAAAAATCTTAAATTTAGAGGAAAAGAGGCGAAATGAGCCATTTGTCGTAGTAAAAACAAAAAGTGGAGTTCACCAATCGATTTAGCTGACATTTTTACATAAATAAGTATGGTTTGTATAACTTTTTTGTTGCAAGGTAGATGGCTACAATCGGAATTATAACTTTGCACCCAAAAAAATAGGGGGAATTAGGCAAAATGAGACGTTAAGAGTCATTTTATCAGAAAGCGGTGTAGACCATTCGATTCCTCGTGTTTTTTTGCATAAGAAATGATAGTTTTTCAAAATTTAGAACAGTTTAAGCGATCGCCACAGAAATAGGTACCTTTTTTGATCAAAAATCCCCACTGTGCAATGGTTCGAGGCGCAATCGTTTTTTTTTCTAGAACCGGGTGTTGAAAGGCTGCTGATTGTCACTTTGAGGTTATTTCATTCAAAATAAACGGAAAATTAAATGTTATTTATAATAATCTTGAATTATTTTGGTTTTATGCGACATTTCCTTTTCCCATAAGAATATCTTATGAAAAGCAACACCCCTCATTGGAACCAGTGTTCCTCCCTTGAGTTCATTCTATCATAAGACAATCTTATGAATTTCATTGATTTTTTTTATGGCGTCACTTCATAATGGAATCTTATGGCATACCTAATTAGATTTTTCAGAGTGTAGATTGAATCTAAATATCTTGGTTCGGCGAGAAAAGGAATCCAAATAATCGAATGATACAATCGAAGATAAACCGATCTTATCGATATTTCCCATGTTAAATAATCCATCGAAAAATCGAAAATCTGAGTTGAGAAGATCGATCTTCCAATGATCTATCCACGATCAAATAATCTTTGTTTATATTGAATTAAAAAACTTCTCAAATTTTGGAATGGAGGGACCATAGGTACAAAACAATTGTTGAATATATTGATCATTTTTCTTAAAACTTTTTATGTCAAATCGATATGTCAAGTTTGACATAACAGGATGATTATTAATTGTAACAGCAAAACACAAAAATTTTCAAGTACTTTTCACGAAACTTTGTTAACAAGAAAAAAATCGCTGAAACAGATGATTTATCACACCTCTCCTTTTAAAAACGGGAGGCATCCCTTAAAAAGTTATGTAGAATACTGGATCAGTCAAAAATGGACAAAACAAGATTATTTAAATTCAAAAGATCAATAGAATTTTTGGAAAAACAAATTCTACCTGGGATACTAGTTGATGATAAAAATAAATTCTTATTCAAGAATGTTATTATTAAAACATTTGTTTTCGCACTCAATGAAATGGTGCTTGAAAAATATTAAAAAAAAAACGACGATAATGAAAGTAATACAAGTTTGAACTCAAATTTTTTTTTTGATAAATTAAGCAAAAAAGCTCTCTGATCCTGATTGTCTCGAAAAAAACTTTCATATTTAATTCATGAATCATAAATTCGACTGTTACAGCAACTCAATGACAGCAATTCAAGATAAGCTGAATCAAATTTAACAAGAAAACGACACTTTATCGGCAAGAATCTACCAAATTTGAAGTCAATTTTAACTAAACAAGCTATAAATTTTAGCCCCTGATGAAGATCTAATAAGGATCAAAACGTTAGAGTAAAAAACAGTCGTTTTTTCTTTAAATCCGGGACTGATAGCTGTTAAAAGTTGTTATGTGTTTGAAGTGGAAATGTGAAAATAAAAATAAAAATAAAAATACAACCGCTATTTTTAAATGAACGTTTGGGGATGTTATAGTAAAGCAATGTTTAGAACATATTTTTAAGGTTTTAAAAATTTAAATTTGGATTGAAAAAACAACCAAAATTCGTGGGAGAGTTTTACAATTTGATACTTAGATTTCGAATTTAAAATCAAAAGGAATTCAATTTAGACCATTGAGACATACACTAAACATTTCGAATAGAAGCGAGAAACTTTCATCAACTTGTCTCAGAACTTGAAATTTGTGATTAAAATCTTTTAAATCTTCCGTGTGTGTGCAAGAAAACGTCGACATAAAATATTATTCAGATGCCGCTTAACTACGTTTTCTTGACGATTATAACAAAAATTTGCTATACAGTTTCTTCACTTTCCAAACACTGCCTTGAGGCTTGATTTTTATTGCGACTAGACTAAAGCAAAACCAGATACCTTCTTACACGTCTCTGTTTTGCCTCATCGATCGGTTTTCATGCGTCCTCGTTTTCGTTTGCCGGTCTAGCTCCTGCCCTCGTTGTCGTCGTCGATGTGGAGCAGTTAAATTTACTTCTCGTTGTTGTGGGCTAGACAATGTGCCTATAAGAGGCCTATAAAATACGAGGTGCAGATAATTTGATAAAACTTTAGAATATATGCCGTTAAACAAGTAGAAAAACTTCAGGAAAATTCTGAATTAAAGTACCGCTCTTGTCCCAATGAGGTTGAATTGTCGGTAACAAAGCTTCAATTTAAGTACCAACATCGATAATCGGTTTAAACTGTTTCGATGCTTGATTGGAAACTATATTGACCAATTGACTGGACATTCAAAAAAATGACTCCCCATTCGATTGGCATCTCAATCGGAACGAAGTACGGAGGATTAGAAAAAAATAAATTTTTCTCCAAGGTACACTACTCAAACCTTTCGTTTGGCAAATGCGGAACTTGGGTTAGGCAACAAAAAGAATTACCCGATCGACGACGACGGTCTGTCGTGAATGGCTTTCTTCCGCCAATTGCTTCCAACCCCAAGCAGGGCCACAGAGAAGATTTTTCGGAAAGAGCTTTCAACGTCATCTGCAGCATTTTATTTAGGATTCCCCCCAAATTCCTCCCACTCCCAAAAAAAGAACACTGTGAGCCAAACGGGGGCTTCGGATGCTTATTTGGGAAGCTGCCCAAGTACTCCCCAAGTCAGAGGAAGCGTTCGCCTCGCTCAAGCAACGCAACAGCCGGCCTGGCAATCAAATGGTACTCACCGAGGATAATCGATGAATTGGACTTTTTTTCGGTTCATCCTTACTGCAGCAGCGATAATTTTTTTGCTTTCATTCTTCAATGGAAGAAAGGAAATAAAATTTAGCTGGCATTCGGGTTTTGGTGCCCTTTGAAGAATTTCAAAGGTCATGTGAGAGCACCAGAATGGGTTACGCAATATGTGAAGCTGATTTTGGCGATTAAAAAGAAGTTACTCGGAAGGATGTGCGATTGAAATTCTGTGGTATGTATTGGATTTATTGAGGAACGATTCAAAAACGCTTGAATACACTGCACTGTTTGCTCATATAAAATGTCAGTAAAGAAGGACATGGTGACTCGTCGTTTACTCTTATTTGATAATTTGATTTTTCTAATCGATGACATTATTGGAGGATCAAAAATCATTACTAAGCGTAAATTTTTTATAAACAACCATGTAAAAGATGAGATGAATTGATGAGATAAGATGAATAAGCGCAGCGATTTTTGATTTTATTTGTATTTTTTTTTTAAATTTGTTAATTTGCCTTGAAAAATCAGATAAAATAGAAGAAAAAAAATCTTTCGAAAAGTTATTTTTGTCTATTCTAAAGGACTTTATTCTGCTAGTGTAAGTTAATGCTTAAATTGATAATCATTTTAAATGATAAATTTAAAATCCAACAAAAAATAGTTTAAAATGATAGGTATTGCTTGACAGCATTTTTGTGAACAAAATTTATGCAGGAGATGATTAAGAATCACAAAGAAAATCGTTTGAAAGAACCCTGAACTTTAACAAACCCTAATTAGACCATCACCGGTCCAAATTCGTAAATAGTTATTTTTTATTGCTAAAGCATAGTGTTTGGTTGTACATATTAAGATGGTTATTCATTGTTAAGGTAATTTTACTAATTTATCTATCATCTTATTTCAATTATTTCAATTAGGTGGAAAAGATACCTTTCATTGTAGTAAATTGGGAAAAGAACAGCTAAAAAATATTTTTTCTCATAAAACTAAGTTAAACAAAAACTTAAACCAAAAAAAAATTTGGTGTAGAAAGTGCGATAATTTAAAAGGTGTCAAGGTCAGTTTAAATGTGGGCATATGCTGAAATTATATTGAGTTTTAAAATTTTCAGATTGAAGTCACACGAAGTATTTAAGCATTCTCTTACATCCAGACTTTATATTACACGGATTTGTGATATAGCTAAGTTGGCAAGCCAGTTGCTTCCTGAGCCAACGTCCGCGAGTTCAAACCCAAGACTAAATTTCAAACACAGTTGTACCAGAAAAGTTTTTCAATATATGTCCGCCATTTACAAGGTTGACACAACGTCGCGAAAGCCATAAAGATGATAAAACGGCTTCAATTGAAACAATCAAAAAATTACACGTGGTTTAACAGTTCTGTGTGAATGGAAATGTAAGTTTAAATAAAATTTAGATGGTTTGAATCATAAAAATGGTGAAGGAAAAAAAATCAAATGAATTTCGATTTGATGTGAACAACCACAAAACAGGGAAGCATCCTTAAAAATCAACTGTGAAAAAATGCATTATTGGCCTTAAGTTTATGAGTCCATTGACTTCAGGAACTGAATCCAAATTTAAATATCGAATTTTAAAATTATTAAAGTTTTAGTCTTTTTATTCAATTATAATTTACTACATTATTTAAAACTGTTATATAATCTCTGATGTATTTTGTAAATATTTCAAAATCCAGATATTAAAAGCTACACGGTGTGCCAAAATACGTTATTAAAAATAAAAAATGACCACCAAAACGGCACTCGACATTCGAAAGATATAGTATTCAGGCATCTTTCCTGAAAATATGGAAATGTTTGATCGGGCTTTTTTGAAATTCGAGCGATTTTAAATTTTAAGTCAATTTGCATTAGATTTCCAATGGGGTTTTTCGTCCTTATGTTCTATGACCATGGATTTTTCTGACTACACATATTTTATAACAATCTCCCAGTTCAATGACTTTATAGAAAATTTCATGCCCGACAACTTTGTGCAAGACTGGAAAACGATTTGAGTTGATCCTGAAAAGTTATTGGCAATTTTCTAAAACTTTATTAGACTGATTGAAATTTTTCCATGTTTCTTAAGTTTTTTTTTCAATTCCGCTTCACTTAAAAGCGAATATCTTTCCAGGCGTAGTTTGAATCGTTTTTGGCTCTTCAACCATTTTTTTCTTTGCTACCAACTTTAACGTGATTTCCAGAAAGTTCATACTGTTTTCTCAAGAGGGCAAACAAAATTTAAAAAAATGCAACCTACTTTTCTATTGAATCTGTTGATGTCTAAAAGTTTACCATCAACTGTGATTCATCTGATTGCATTAAGTGATAATTCTAGTGGACAAAATATTAATAAATTTAATTATTTTCTGTTTTCATCACCAATTAAAAGATTACAAACTGTTTATTTTTGGTAACTACAATAAGGATTGTTACACGGATTTTAGGCTCATATAAAAGCTTGAAAAGTACAAAAAATGTATTTTTTCAAGACCATTTGGTTTGAGGCGCCTTTCGTTAATTCATTGTTCAAAATCAATTCATAGTGACTGGAAGTCCCTTACCAATTCCAAATTAATTAGGCAAAGACGCACCAAACATGCAATTGAAATTAAATGGAAAAATACCTTACACCTGAATTGTCCTGATGAAAAAACGTTGTTTTTTTTAATGGCCCGCCACATTCCCCCACACCAAAAAACTCATATTGAGCCTCCTGGTAATGGACTCATCAGTTCTCGACACGTCTGGCAGCTAAGAGAGAAAAAATTAAGATCGCGTTCAAATTTACTCATGCCAAGAACTCAATTTTTTTGAATTTTGTTTTAATGTTTGCAGAGATTAGCTAGAAGTTGAAAAGACCAGGTCGACCTTAAGACATACAATCTCTTAACTTACCTGCCAATGTATATTTCCCATCAAAACAACAAAAAATAAATTCAAACAAAAATCATTTGCCTTTTATAGAAATGAATATTTTTGTTTTCTTACCCATATTAACAAGATTAAAACACCTGGATAAGAAAATGTTTTGGTGGCAGAGGGAAATAAAAGACAAAATATAAATAAATTTTCGTCTCAATTATTGTTCAATAATCAATTGTTTATTTTTAAGGAAGTTGTTGCATATGCTTTATTATCATTTACGAAGATCGTTCTCATGGAAACAGTTCAGAAATTATTTTCATGGAATTTACAGGAACTGAACAAAGATTAAGTGCTTATTTCTTGAGATCAGCTTTTATGAACATACACCCCTTTGGCTCCAAGGGGCATCTGTTTTAAAAATGAGCCAAGGAGTGAATTTTCATTTGTGAATCTTTGAATAAAATTCTGAAGAACTTTTTTATCAGAATTGCAAAAAAAAAATTATAACAGAAATTAGAGAACAAATCAGAGAAAAACCGCACTGAACGATACTTTAAATGTTTTTGACAACAAGAATTAAGAACTTTATGAATTGTACATATTATTAGACAAGTTCAATTGGAAAGATGCTTAAAAGAATTAAAAGATTAATTAAAAGTTTGCATCGTTTAGTTTAAGTTTTGATAAAAATGTATAAATAAGTGTCAAGATATTAAAAAAAAATCAAAATGGATGTTTTGTGTAATATCAGATAATATTAATAAGAGCTTAAGAACATTTCCTTTGAGGTTCCTTTAAGGCCAGTCCAGAAAGGCTAATGTCAACAACCACCTGAACGTTATCAAAGGCCATTCTTTCAAGCGCCTTCTTCAGGCAAGGTGAAATATTCCCAAAAAAATGACTTAACATATTTAGCACCGTGTAAAAATATGAAGCCGAGAAACACCGAAATTTGGCATACTTTATCTAAAAACTTTCCAGAACAAATTTAACAAATTTAGTAAATTTGTGTTACCGTACGTGTTGTGAACAATTTTTCAGAATTTAGTATAATCATGAAATTTATAACAGCTAGAACCGTAAAAAAAAATCGCAAAATTTCACGTTTTGTTCTTGAACTTCCCAATGAAGTCATCTTGAGGCTCTACTGTTCAATTTTTTCATGAACAACCCATTAGAACTAATTCATTGTAAATCCGTTTTCTGTGTCATTGTTCTTTGGATAATACAAAGTTTAGACTTTTAAATTGTCTCTTCAACACAATCTCGACAATCTTATGTTTTTGAACGGAAACCAATAATTGGTTTCAGTTAAATTTTTATCAAACATAAATACATCACTCTTCTTTGAAGTAGAACGCATTTCAATCATTTGAAATAATTTGAAATGGCTTGAAATCATTTGAAATAATTTGAAAATTGCATTGTCTATACCTTTCACACTAGAGTCCATTTTATTCGAAACATACCTGGAACGAGAATAAAAAAAGAATAAATTAATTTAAATAACTACCAGGTACTATGGGTAAAATTTTATGATTGAAACTAAACACGCTATTTTGGATTAACCAAAATAACACATTTCTAAATAACGAAAATCTGTCAAGGAAAGACTGCTCGTTGAACTGGTACAAAGCCATTATCCAAGATCCAAGTCCTACACACCGCCCCGGTGTAAATCCATTGATTACTTGAATAATGGCGCACAGTAATCATGAGTTATATCCGTCTTGGAAAATGAATACAAATTCACCCTAAAGCTGAGCTCCATCATTCATCGACTCCATCAACCGAAAAGAGCGATTCTGTGTTTGTCTGTCTACGGAAAATCCATCAATCAGAATGCTTCCCGTTTCCCAGGTTGAGCTGGTACCTGGCTGGCATCTATTTAGCAAGCTCTCAAGAATTCCCGGTTCCTTTCAGAGGGTTTCTCTTCATCATCAGGGTTCAGCAGATGGATGCCTCCAAACAAGACGTTCCTCTTCTAGTCGAGCCGAATCGAAGACACAAGGACCGGTAATCAATAAAGTTTGATTAGAATCTCGAACTGCCTGCCGATCCCATCCATAGCATGGTTCAACAATTTATTACCTCCCGGGCTCACCTTGACCCACCCTTTCGGTGTTGGGAAATTGGGGCTCCATTTTCGGGACCAGCTCTTTTCCCCTGGATTGAGACATTCAAAAGGGAGCCTTCTTTCCGTCACGCTGAAGTGAAATTTTTGCAAATCTGAAGAGGCTCGATTACAACCGAATCGGATGTTTAGACTTTTTGCCAAGCATGATTTTGAATTGGAGGGTAAAGAGGGAATTTTTATTTCAAAAGGTTTTTTGAAAGTATTTCTTATGGGTGGTAGACATTTGCCTAAATACGGATAGAATCCTTCCTATTATAGTAGTTTAAACTCAATTATAAATCATTGTTTTTAAGCATAAATAATCCCTCATTTAAAAAACACCGAAGAAAACTGTTTAGATATCATATCGTAATATTGAAAAATTTTTCGGAATATTCTCATAGTTAATTATCTACTCCAATCATGACATGTTGGTGTTTGCACTTAATTGCCATGAGATGTTTTCAAGATTGACGAAAACTAGTTTTTATCGCTGCACCCATAGAAGAGGTTGCAAAAATCTAGAGATGTACCGAATAGTGGTATTCGGCGTACGTCCGAATGCCGAATATTGACCTGTTCAACTATTTGTCCAAACGAATATTCGGCCAAACGAATATTCGGTCAAATATCCTGTTGAGTTTTTAATATAAATTAAAAAGCTACAATTTCCTTTATTCTTCTACTTCTTCCATCTAAATACTCCTTATGTTTTTGAATCGATTTTTCTCAACCAGATGTTTAATACATCAGGTCTTCTTTAAGTAGAGGTCTCATCGATTTTCAAAATGTAACCAATAGTTAGAAGGACATAAGATTAATTGTCGCTTCTAGAACGTTTATCACCAGAAATTGGGTTCCAGTTAAATCTGGGACAAAACATATCAAAACAGATGCCAAGCTATTTGAAATTGCGTATTTAATATCGAATCAGATGATTGTCGAATTTTAGCTTGATGTCTTCAAAATAGTTGCCAAGAAACGTTGATCTCTAACTTTAGGAATACCATATTTTCTATCAAACGAATCTACATGGCTGGTTCTGGACAATTTTTTGACAAATTTGTAAAAAAAGAGCATATCTCAAAAGAATATAGGCATTATTCTCTAACAAACAAGAGGATAAAGAAAGTTACTTAAAATCTAATGCTTTCATCGAATGACAGTAGCAGTGTTTAAATCGTATCTAATGGTTAAAGAATAATTAATGTTTACATTTAAATTACCTTTAACAAATCGTTTTTGAACGAAATCGAAGTAAAATTTAAGTATTTATTTGATTTAGCAAATAATCTGAATATACCCCTGTAAATTTCTGGGAAATTTTAAATAATATCTGGCCATCCCGGTAAGATTTGACTTTTCTCGACTTCATTATTAGATTTTTAGAGGAGCCTAGATGTATGAAAAAAGGAATAAAAGATAATCAAAATATAAAGCTATTTACAGTGAAATAAACACGGATACACCTTAGATCTTTTACTGAAACCATAAGTTTTTGATGATTTTGTAGCTGTTTCATCATTGCTTTTGAATATTTTATTAATTATCCAACATCAGTTGAAAAATTTGACAAGTCTGTTAGTTTATAAAATTTGAAAAATAAGCATTCGGCCTATTCGACCGAATACTTGGCTCAACTATTCGGTGAGCCGAATATTCGGCTTAACGGTTTTTTGGCGGTATTCGGCGCCGAATATTCGGCCGACCAAATATTCGGTACATCTTTACAAAAATCCAATGCCTATTAAGCTCTGCGCCGAAAATGTGCTGAAATATGCACTTTGCGTAAGACGGTATGTTTGAAAAAGCACGATTAGCACAAGAAATGGAGCTCCCAACCAACCACAATGAAGCTTGACCACTACATTCAAGAGATACAAGAAACATATAATATGGGATTTCCTTCCTATTGGATAGTTCATCACAGAAACAAAAAAAAAAACTACAGCGCCGTAGGGAGAGTCGAACTCTCATCTCCAACTATATCGTCTTGTCAGTAAGACATCTTAACCAATGTACTATTTGAGCTTCATGCAGGACGCGCGATATTTGTCGTACGCCTTCTGCCACCGATCGAACACAAAAAATGCACAACGGTGGCTTCCTGACGTCGCAAAAAGTTCGCTTTTAAATCATGTTGGAATTTAGTTCAAAGAAAAATTTATTTTATTTCTAAAAATATATTAACAAGCTTATTTTTTCCACGGAAGGGGTAGCAAAGAACACCGGATCAGCCAGTCCTTAAGAAAATGGCAATTATTTTTATCTAAATATCTATTATATAAAATTCTCTTGTAACGGTGTTTGTAGTACTACTCCTCCGAAATGACTCAAACGATACGAATGAAATTATTTTTAGAATATTCTGTAGCCATGCGAATCGGTTTATATCGAATAAAAAACACAAAAAGTCACATGATTTGGCCGTTATAATTAAATTTGTAATAATTTGAATAAAATAAAAGTCATGGCTTCCATTTTTTCGAGATTTTTTTTTCCTTTGGGTGGTTTGTTTTTCGTCTCCAAGGTCGAGGCGTCTCGAGCCTACGTCGGAAGGGGATAGTAACCAAAGCATACTAATCAATGATTGCTGGAAAAATGAAAAATTTTGGCGCCTATTTCTCAACCAAGCATATTTTAATGCACGTGGTGACAATATGCAACCTAGATGTGGCTGTCACCATCACCATCAAAATTTTCAGAAGAACAAAAAAAAAATAGCAAGAGCCTTTCTTATTTGGTGGAATTGTTGCCTTAAGGTGGTTAGGACGAGTGCCTCGATTACCTACATAGGATTCTTTACAGCGACGCTCACCTGTGTGGTGGTTTATAATGCAACTTAGCAACCACAAACAAAGTGAAAATATAAAAAATAAATAGGTATTTGATCATAAAGAATTTAACGTCTATGGGGTCTGTCATCCCTGACGTGCAAATAACGGTGTCGTGTGGATCAAATATCAGTTGCGTGGCAGTAAATAGAAAACGACGGGTAAATTTAATCCTCTTTGGTTTGCCATCTGCGTGTACCATCTTATGCAGAAAAATACATAGGCAGGTAAGTCGTTTTCATCTAATATTTGATATTCGTTTTAAACTTTTAGGGGATTTCAGACAAACCCTTCCCGTCATTCCGCGGTCAACATATAACGCTTGCATAAAATCATCGCATTTGTGGAGGTTTGTTAAAAAATTACACTTGAAAACGAACATGTGAGTAGAAACGCTTAAAGATCCATCCGCTGAAGTATTCTCAAAAAAGCTTCTGGAAATCGGCGATGGGAAATTAGCTGAGCATGAAAACACAGGATGTATCAAATTACCGGCAGACTTCTGTTAAATTGTTGAGTCCCAGAATGATCTCATTAACCGCATATTCCCCGAACTTGACAAAAACTTTCTAAGACACGAGTGGTTGGCAAAAAGAGCTATATTGGCTGCCAAAAATGATGTAGCAAACAATCTAAATATTAGGATTCAGCATTTAAAACCAAGAGATTTAGTTTCATACAAATCTATTGAAACCATTTGCGATGCCAACGAAACGGTAAACTACCCCTCTGAGTTTTTAAATTCTTTGGATTGTCCAGGCTTGCCACCACATCATCTCCAACTTAAAGTAGGATCGCCAGTAATTTTGCTACGAAATTTAAACTATCCACGGCTTTTCTTGCGTTTAGTAATTAAGAAATAAATGAAAAATGTTATCGGGGTAACCATTTTAAATGAAAAATTTCGAGGAGAAGATGTCCTTCTGCCTAGAATACCAATGATCCCTACGGATATGCCCATGGAATTTAAACGGCTTCAATTCCCAATCCGATTAGCTTTTGCGATCACTATAAACAAAGCACAAGACCAAACCATGTCCGTTTGTGGTCTCGATCTGAGCACACCGTGTTTTTCACATGGACAACTCTACGTGGCGTGTTCTCGCGTGGGTAAGCCATCGAATTTGGTCGTGTTAGCGAATCAGGGAATAACTAAAAATATTGTTCACTCTACCGTTCTTCAAAATTAATAATCATTTTTTGTGTTGTTTTCATGTAGTATAGTTTAAGTTGATAAATCAAAAATTATGTTTGAAAGCCTTATAAAATAATCTTTTTGATATTCCAATAAGACATCACCATTTACTTCCCTATTATTAAATAATCATATAGCAAAATAACCATAAGATACACAACGTTTGCCAGTAATCAAATATCTGAGTTTAGATTCAGAATTAAGATTCAGAATTCAGATTAATAATTCAGAATTAAGATTCAGGAATTAGATTAATAATTCAGATTCAAATTTTAGATTCGAAATTCAGATTCAGAATTCAGACTCAGATTTCAGCTTCTGAATCGCATCTGGATGAAAAAAAAATTAGAAAGCTGAAGAAAGCAAATATTACGATAGATCATATTTAATTTTGAATTATTCAAACTCTTTAAAACATTGAAATTTGAAATTGGTATTATAATTTAGCTTTTCTCTAAATGATTAGATGAGTTATTTAAATTTGAAATTCATGTAGTAATTTTTATCTCGCACAATGTTTTCCGTCAATGTGTTTCGTACTGTCCTAGATGGCAAAACAACGTTTGCCGGGTCAGCTAGTATTTTTATAAACTTTGTTAAAACGACTGTATTTTGTTTGTTTAATAAATAGCCAATCAGTCTATCTAATCCGAACATGAAGATTTTATTCAACCAACGTTTCGGTGCTTGTTGGCACCATCCTCAGGGAAAAATAATTCATCTGTTCTTTGTTGTGGTTCTTGAGCTAATCCTATTGTCGATTAGTTGGTCGTTTATGAATTTTTAACATGAGAGGTAAATTTCGTCCAGTTATCTATGGCGGTTACTGAGCTTAACTGACTTCAAACAATGAGGAACAAGTTTGTAAAACATTGTATTGCGATACGGGTTTACTGTTGTAATTTTTTTGCATTTGAATTTTTTTTCGCATTTTGTTGATATTCCGTGTTTGGTGTAGAGGTGCATTACACTATTTTAATTAATATAAATAAAAATAGCAAATTTGTTGATTAACCAATGTTTCTAATATCAAATTGGGCGAATTTAAACAAAAATTTGAAAAAAAAAATTCTGAGTAGAAAAGGATTTGAGTTATGCTCAAAATATGACATTCTGCTAAACGCTTGAATTTGTAGTTAAATCCCAATAGTTAGGACTGAATATCATCAATTTCAATTATGTTTCCTTCATATTGAGAAGAAAAACCTTCATGTTTTAAACAGATATTTATTAAAAACTCGTGCATTCTTTGATTGAACTGATTTTGAATGCATTCAGCACCCGATTTTGGATTTAAAATATGGGTCAGTAGACTGAGTCAGTTTGGGTTCATTTTTGAATTTCTCTAACCCTGGGGCTCGAAAGACTTAACTTTGGTTTAAAACTTATGCATGATGTTTTGCAGAATTTTTAAGTAACGTTTACATAATTAAATTTTAACTTTTATGTTTGTATGGGAAAATTGAATATTTTGTAATCAATATTGTTTTGTTTCTTCTGTGAAACCGAAAATGCTAATAGTTTTTGTGCAGTGCCTAGCCGAGATATTGCTTGACAACTTTTCAAGCAGTACTTCGCGGAGCACAAGCAGTGGTGTAAATTGAATTTATTGTTCTTCAATGCCAAAATAAATACCTCTGTTAATAAGATTATAACTTTATTGCCTAATCTTTAAGACACGAAGTTACGGTCTTCGGCAACGTTTTGCAGCGAAAAATTTCCTTTGAAGAATTTATAAAATGGCACAAAACCCATTAGGAGACTCGGTTGCACAGAAGAAACAAAAATTATGTTGATTTTTCAATACAAAATAGTCAATTTTCCCACACAAACTTAAAAAGGCAGCAGACGTACGGCAATAAAATGACAAAACGCGATAAAGGTGAAAAAAGTATGAAAAAATAATAACAAAAAAATCTGACAAATATGACTGAAATTTACAATACAATGAAAAATAATTACTACTGCCAAAAATCTGACAAATGTGATAAAAATATGACAAAATTTTGATAAAAATGACCAAATCATAACATAAATATGACAAATGCCGTAAACAAATATGACAAAAATAACAAAATTATGACAAGCGTGGTAAAAATATGACAATAAATTGACAAAATCATGACATAAAATTGTGATAAAAATCAGACAAATTCAAATATTTCAAATAAATTTCATATCAAAGGAACAAAAATCCGACTATGTCGTCAAATATTAGAAATGTGGTATCTTCCAGATTGTTGTCATTTTTCAACCGCATATTTCATTTTATTGTCAATTTTTTGTGATAATTTTGTCATAGTAATAAGATTTATGTCATAATGTTGTCTTATTTTCATCAAATAAGACTTATTATTGACCAAGGTTTCTCGAAGTTTAGTCTTCTTATTATTAAATTTATGTCATATTTGTCAGATTTTATCATAATTTTGTAATTTTGTTGTCAGGTTTTGTCATTGTATGTATAAATTTTGCTTCATTTTTGTGTTATTTTTCATATTTTTATAACATTTGTCAAATTTTTGTCTCATTTGTCGGATAGTTGTCTTATTTTTGTTATGTATTGTCATTTTATTGTCAATTTTTTGTCATATTTATGACATAATTGTTAGATTGTTGTTTTGATTTTCAAATTTGAGTCATATTTGTCAGATTTTGCTATGATATTGTCATAACTTTATCATGATTTCAACATATTTGTCATATTTCAACTTCATTTGTCATATTTTTGTCATTATTAATTACCATAAATTCTATTCTCAAGAAATCCAACCTCTTGTCCCCCCTTTAAACAACCGTACAGTACAGTCTAAGCGATTTTCAAGTCGCGTTTTCTTTTCGAACCCAAATTCACAATTTGCAAAAATGGCAAAAACAAATGCTTGCTGAAATTATCAGCAACTTTCGCTGACACTGATTGTGTTCCGGTGATTTTCGGATCTTCCTGGAGATAATCCACCTTTTTGCAGCAGTACAATAGCAGACAGCTCAACTGTAAATTTATTAGAATGGATAAACTTAAATTGTATAAACTTGTTATTTTCGATCAAATACTCACTCTTCTATATACTCACACTCTTCTATATTTTTTTTGGTTCTGACATCAAGGAGAAAATTAAGGACATTGAAATTAAATGATATTTTGGAATTGTCGGAAAAAATTCCTACTTTATATTTTATAAATATTTTCCTGCGATTTTCAAAATTTCAACAAGTTTTCAATACGATATCATATTGGTTCCAAAATGGAATAATGGTAAATTAAAATAACCATCATTTGAATATTTACATTTTCCTTATTTAGTAAAATTACCTACTGAATTTTGTTCAAAAATTTTGTAACATTTTTCTTACGGAACAGGTTTATATCAATTGGAACATTTTAAACTTGCTTTAAAAGTTTCATTTGGTTGGCCAGCGGTACAATTGATGGCTATTCATTTGCTTGAAATGTTATCGATATGTTGTTAAATAACATAAATTTTCAGTTATTTTGAACTAAGTAAGCTAAAGATCACTTTAATGTGAAATTGGGCGCTGAATCCGAAACATAAATTTATTTTAAAAAAATCTCAGCAGAACAGTTTTTGAGTAATGCTTATGAAATGTTGGAAAAATAAAAAAGTACTTGTACTTATAATCAAATATCTCGGACTGCATAACATAAATTTGAAATTTCTTTGTTGTAAATTGAAAGTGAATCGATCATTTGAACTTAACTTTTGCGAATTGTCAATAGTTATATTGATATTAGAGAAGTATTGATAGAAAAAAAATAATAGAAAAAACTGCATTTGTTTGGAGGAAATTTGGATTTATCGACAGTTTAAGACTGTATGGTATAATTTTAAAAATCTGATTTTCTATGGATCGTGAATGTTAATTTAATACTAATATATCAAGTGTATATTTATGAAAATCGGTTGAAATTGAAGAAATTATTGTTACTTTACTAAAACAGTAGTATTTGTTGGCTTATGATATAGCTCAGTTGGCAAGTCTGTTGTGTCCTGAGCCAATGTCCGCGAGTTCGAGCCCAAGAGTAAACATCGAACACAGTTGAACCGGATAAGTTTTTCAATAGCGCCAATTGCAACATTGTTAAAGTCGCGAATGCCAATTAAGATGGTAAAACGAATATATTCGAAACAAAGCAAAAGTAGTATTTGCATTTTTCAATAATTGAACGAACCGCAGTGTCCAAATTTTAATATAGGATGAATGATAAATATCACTCGCACCAAGCTAAAATTGATCATTATCTTACCAGAAAGCCAAATTTCATTAAGATTTGACGATGAGGAAGGGTTTCTTGAGTCTCAAGCGTGATTGGGATTTTAAGGTATTTTGCTCAAAAGAAGCAAAAAATACTGGTTTTTCATTGATAACTTTTTTCTTCATTGACTGATTGCTTTTTATGAATATTTTTATTAAAGCCTTAATCGAGACGAATATTTCACCCGGAGACTGCAACACAAATGGATTTTAAACAAAAATATATTACAGTTCAAAGATTGTATTTTGGCTGCAAATTGTCGTCCAAAACAAAATGCGTAAAATGTACTCATACATCATAATTTAAATCATGCAGTCCGAGATATTTATTTGAATATTAGTACAAGTACTTTTTTCCATAATATCATATTTAGAGCATAACTCAAAAACTGTCCTGCTGAGTTTTTTTTTCATTTCAGTTTAGTATTCAGCGCCCGATTTCACATTTGTTATTGGGGTCAGTCAATGTAGTTCACGATTTTTTTTTTAAATTTTGTAAACTTTTGTCATTAATGATTACATTAACATTTAAAGTTTAAATTGTTTGTATATACTCTATTGATTGGAGCACTTTTCTTTCCATCAATTCTTCAAGCAACTTTATTGAAAAGGTACGTTGGTGCAGACATTAAGTTATTGGAGACCCACCTCACAAGTTGAATCATTTCAACCAGTTCAACAAAAATATGAACTCCCTTCAACCACTATCAATCAGACCCGATAACAGACTTTAGGTGTGCATATGCTCTACCATTCATTCCCATCCACGAGTCTTCAATTCCACGCCAAACCAGAAGACCCAAAATGTATGTGAACATGTAGACATCAACGTTTCGAACCTCTTCCAATTCGCCCAGACGACGAGCTGATTTATTCTCTCATCCGATCAATACGATAGAGAAATATAGAGCAATCAAATCGAAAATAATATCAATTTTCATGGAAATGAGCACACATTATAGCCCTGGCTCGGTGATTTTGCCTCGCAGAAAGGAAAATTTAACTAAGCCACGCCGCGTGAGGAAAAATCTGTTTACAATCGAGTTTTCCCATAACTTTTCCGTTCTTCCGTTCTTCCGTTGCCTCGATGCCTCGTCTTCTATGTGGTTTTCTATCTTCCACTTTTTCTTTTTCCGTTTTTGATGGTGCGAGGATAACGCTACTGGAAAAACTTTCGAAAGTCTACCCTTGCCACTTTTACAATTTCCAACATATCTAGACATATTCCTGGAATGTGTGTATAACTATGTTTGTGTGTGACTATTCGTGTGGTGTGGTGAAAGATCCTGCAGATAGCGAAACTTTTCGGAAGTGATTTTCCAATGTTGCAAGAACTCGAAGGCTGAAGCGAGCTGGCGAGAAAGATAAAATAAAAGAGCAAACTAAAGCCTCCTGGCGAGGCGAGGCTTCACCAAAATGGCAGTTGAATGATTGCTTCGGCGAAAGTTTGCCCATTTTCAACCGACTTTTTTTCCTTTTTCTTTGTTTCTGCACTTCCTCCCAGGTGGCATTTTATAATATCAGTTTGTTGCAAGTTTTGCAGTTTTACGTTTAGGGTCTGTCAGTTCAAATTGAATCGGGCTCGAGTCGATTTGTTGATATGGAATGGCACTTTGATATCATATTTCACATCGCGGCAACGGAGCCGATTAGCTGCAAAATCGTAATCGAGATCGATTTGAACAAAAATTTCGGGGGCAGTTTGATTGAAAGAGAGAAAAAAATTTTCGTGTCATTTAAAGGGTGTTTTGCTTTTTGTTCAGTAATTTTTTATTATGGTTTAAGTTCAGAATTTATACTTAATCCTTAGATTAATTCCTTTTCGTAAAATTAAAAAAGAACTTGCATTTGAAGGTTAATATTTTCAATCATTTTCTATTGAAATATTTTGAACGTTAGCAAAATTTCGACGAAATTCGAATTGATGATATAAAAATTTTAAATTTTTATATTGTCAGTTAATTTTTAAAATCAGAGATGAAATGTCAGATGCATATTTTTGATAGGTAATAATTAAAGTAAATGATTGACAAATTTTAATCCAAAACACAAATTTCTTTTGTTTTTTAAATAGAAGATTCAAATTGAAGTTAAAAAAGTACTTTAACACTAATCGAAGATTAATTTCTTCAAGCAGTTAAACCAAACTTCAAAATGTGTTTAAGATCTGTTTAACTCATAATTACACTAGTTTACAAAGTTACATAATATCGTGAACTTAACTAACTGAAAAATATTTCTGATTAAAATCAGGTGCTGAAATCGAAAATGAATTTAAAAAACCAGTAGAATGATCAACTTGCTTTTGCTTTTTGTTATTGCTTTTTCATTTTAAATCCAATTTATCAAAAAATAGAAATTTAAAAGAAACTACAATGAACAAAATTCCATCCTCGTTATTTCTTGAAGCAGTTTTTAGCAAAGTTGTTGAATGAGTTAAAATATTCAATATCAAATACTCAAAGACATTTTTGAATGATTCAGAAAGAAATATTGTGTAATTTTTTAAAGCGTTATGTTCCTGAAACTAGTAGAGATAAGTAAGATAAATGAATAATTGTTTAAATGAAGGATAACAGAAAGGTTTAGAACCTGCTGTATTTATTCATGGAGAGTATCTAGTTCATAAGTTATAGAAGGAAAATTTTAAAATTTCTTAAATATCTGATTGATTTGAATTAAGTAACCTTACATGTTTTTTTTTTAGATTATAGTCGTTTTTTGTCGATTGCAGTTGGCGAATCGTTATTGAAAAACTATCCGTTACAACTGTGTTCGATGTTTACTCTTGGGCTCGAACTCGCGGACATCGGCTCAGGAGACAACAGACTTGCCAACTGAGCTATATCACAAGCCCTTACATGTTTTATTTAAAATTAATTAATTATAAACAGAAACCAAAAATGATTTTCCCTTGTGCAATCTGAATTCGAAATTTAAGTTTCGTTTTTATAACCAATAATAAATTTATATGCAGGTTAGCGATTGACTTTTACACAAAAACCAAAATTCTGGGTAATTGAATCAGATTTGAATAACTCAATAAAAATTGTGTTATAATCATTCAATTGTTCTATTCACAACTTAATTCAAATTTCGTAATTCTATACACTTTTATTTTTATTTTAAGAATTCAGAATTTAGTTTGAATAAATTTAGTTGAAATAAATAATGATCAGAATTCAGAATAACGTTCAAAATTATTTTTTAATTATTTAAAATTATATCTAAAAACCATTTAGCAAAATTTTTCATATTAAACTTCCCGGCTTAGATCATTTAAAAAATAGTTTGAAAGTTTTAAATTTAAAAATGGATGAACACTCAACAAAATGCTGCTCAAAATTGACAAACTTTTGAAATTTGATCCTAGGGTTGTGGAGATATTTAATGTTCAATTTTAAAATAATTCGATTGAATTCCGCATATGTTAGTTTGGTCTAAATCAGAAGATTATAATTTGGTAAATTAAAAAATACATCTTGTATGTTTAAGATTGGTATCATAAACAAATTATTTCAGATTCTAACAATATTCATTAAGATTTTTTTAGTTAATTTTATTTTCTGGATATAAAAATGAAGTAAACTCTGCATTCCAGATTATCAATTTTCATCCAAATTTGCCCGGGTATTAAAAGCTGAATTTGAAATGAAGCTGTTCCAGTCTGTTCACTCAGCTACGGTTTGAAAAAGTTCTGATTTTTTCACATTGTAGCCAAATCCTACAAGGAACTGAAAAGTGTTATTCATTGGTTAACATTTTAGGTCTTGAAAGGACATTTTGTTTTTAATTAAACTCAAATGCTCGATTTTCTTGAAAAAAAAACAGAATTTGACTGACCTTAAGTTGTGCGGAAAAAAAAATTCAAGAATACTTAAGATAAATCTATCTCTCCCACTAAGATTTCCGTAAGGTTTCCAGCAAAAATATTGCTAAACGCGTTCAGCAATCTGAGTTCGGCATTGGTTTTGTTATTTTTTCTGAAAAATCAACAATCGGTAATCAAATTGCTGAACCACCGGCAAGTGCTTAATTTGCTGGATAATCAGCAAACTATTTGACAAATTTGGAAACTGTTTTTGCACGCTGAAGCAAGATGGGACTCTATTTAAATAATTTTGGTGACATAAATATATTAATTTTTATTTTCTTCTATATTCTAGCAAGCAGAAAACAAGTCAAGGGAAAGTTTTTCTTGAGCAGGCAGATAGTAACTAGAACTCTTTTCAGGTGGCAGATGATCAACCTATTGACCCGGAATTGCTCCGGTATATGACAAATAATCTGAGGGATGTCTCGTTCGGCTCGTTCTGCAGAATTATAAAATTCGTTGTAAGTGTTTCTTTTATTGCTTTTTGTTGAGTAGTTTTTCGATCCTGATCAAATTTGTTCGGATATTGAAAATTTTAAAATCAAATGCCCGGTTACAGTTAGATTTTTTCTATAAAATAACCTGGATTTTTGCGGGTCAGATCCGTTTTGAAAAAAATCTTGCAACCTTTTAATGAATGAGTTAATTTTTTCTGTCAAGTTTCTCATTCAGAATCATGCCAAACTGATATTTTAGACTTTTGATCTTGTACACGGATTTCCATAGGCCCAAAAGAAAATTATTAAATTGCATCCGCTGTTGGAAGAAGCGAAAATACCAAATGGTATAAAATATAGTATTTTTTGAAGCCTTATTCTACAATATTTTGTATATTTTTTATTCAAGCGAACACAAAAAATGAGCTATAGCTATCAGAGAAATAAAAATTTATCATTTACAAAAAAAGTAGTTTTTTTTGTTATCAAACAACGTAATCATCATCATATTTTATATTTTAAGCACTCATAATCACTTTTTTACCCTAAATGCAAATTTATCAGTTGCAATTTGCAAAATCGAATAAGAAATAATCAACCATTTAAAAAAAATTTGCAACTTTGACGCGTAACAACATAAAAATATTGCAAAAACCACCTCAACCCTATCCTTTTTATATGAATTTCAAACGATCATTCTTAAGAATTAAAATATATGCATTCTCAATTGTTCTATTTTTATCGGGTATGCCCGGTTTTTCAAAAAAAAAAAAAAAAAAATTGGGAAATTCTCGGTCCGGTCCAGTTGCCCGGATATCGAAGAAAAAGGCTCGGTTTTTTCGGTTTAACACACAATTTAACCAAATTCCAAATTCTCAACTTGTTTAAGCGAAATAAATTGCATTTTCTTTTGGAATTGAGAAATAAGATATGTACGCCGAAGATTGGTAAAATATTTTTTCGTGTGTTTATTTTTCAGCCTTTCTCTTGCTTTTATACTGGAAAAACCTTCATTTTGGCTTAATTTTCCGGATATTTCTCGGTTTTAAATTTAAATGTGGAAACCCAATGCCAGGAATTCCCCGGCCTGGATACGTACTGAAAAAAATCCGGAAAGCTTACTCAATTATTACGGGTTAAAATGAGGAAAGATACAAGAAATTCAAATACAAAATTCTAAAACTAAGAATAACAAATTAGAGTTTGACAGCTTTTCAAACTGGAATCAGCATTGAGAATCAATAAAAATTAATTCTTAATATCTATTTGAAAACTTCATCACAGGCTTAATACTTGTTATCATTATCTAAATTCACCTAAATAATCAGAAGCAGTTTTCTTTTAAAATTAAATTTTATGTATTTTGAAAAATAAAATTTTGTGTCTTTGAAACTTTCAATTTCAAGTGTGATGTCTGCAGCCAATATTTACCAAAAGTGAACAAAGTTTGAACTAATTTACAATAATGGACATTTTTTTCATTCTTGATTAAGAGTTAATCACCACTGATTCATTTTTATTATTTTGGTTTTGAATTTTTAGAAGTATCCTTGAAATGATTTGACCAGTTAGAATGTACTGTTTTTTATTATTTGTCACGAATTTCCAATGAAGGGTAGAAAATCACATTATTTCAGATTTTATTGGTCAATCCACCTATTTTTTTTTTCCTGTAGTCTAAGCTTCAGCTGGTATTGATGAAAAATCTACAATGTATAGAATTTCGTTCTTCATTCATATGGACGCACAAAACTGAAGTACCACATGTGACATAAAATGATATTTTTGAGTTTTACAGATGCTTTAAATTCTGAAGACATGTTTGCTAGATATCATCAATATTGAAAATTCTACCAGAAGGCCAGAGAATAATTTTTTAAGATTGAAAATTTCAGCTAAATAAATTTCAATTGAAACTTACCTTTGGTAAGCCGCTCAAAAAAAATTTTTTTTTGGTTATGCGAATCATATATAGATGTGGGTAAATTTAAGCGTTTTTGAAAAAAGATAAGTGTTTCTGATTTCTTTTTTTAAATTGTTAATTTGAAAGAGTGGCGTGCGCAATCTAGGCCTTTAATATTGTCTAGTATAGTTTGGATTATCAAATTGAAATTCTGCCAGCTTTGCCTTAACATATTAAAAGGGACTATGATTTTTGTTTTTTTTACATATGAGAGGCAAATTTCGAGGAACGCACTTCAAAAGTCTACGTTGAGAAAATTTCAAAATATGTTTCGAAAAGGTAAGCGTTTTATTAATCAAAGGTGTGAAGATTAAAATATTCAAATTTGAAATTTGCTGAAGATTTTATTTATGCAGTTTTCTTTGAATTCTTTTTCAAAATCGACATAAGAGATAGCAACTGTTAAATTTCCATCAAAACTAGATCATTCACCTCAATTATATGTAGACTATCAAGTTGATATTCTACATGGTTTTATAATGAGCATAAATTTTAAAATTGCAATAAAGAAGAATAATTTGAACTGAAACTGATGCTTTGTGTTCAACAAACTTTGATAATTGCATCCAATGATCAAAATTTATTGATTCAAAACGTTTCCGTTACAGAAAAAATATTAAACTATTGATTAAAGACAATAAAAATTCTTTTTTCCACTTTAAGTTTTAGATTCGCCATATTCACGGTGAAGTTTTTTTTGACCGTGATAAAATCGAAAAACTACTGTAAAGCTTTCTTTATTGTGTTGCGTCACAGCAAGTAACTTTTCAGCGTTGTCAAAATTCTTGACATTATTGATGAATTCTGCTCCCTATTTAAACTGATGATTTTAGACTTTTGCTTCTAATTCGATTTTCTGGTTCATTTCAAACGTAATTAACCATTCTACCTAGAAGCGCGACATGCCCCACTTTTTTAGAAAGTGTCCCGCCGTCCTGCTTTTTTCTCAAAATGTTCCGCTTTTTCTGAGAAAACTTTTGTGGTAGACTTCACCCTCTCCGATTCTACCACTTCGGAACACTTGGCCCGTACTTGATAAAAACGCTTCTTCTAAAATCTTTCCTCGAACTGTTTCAAACCCTGTCATTTTTTATTCTAATCTCTTTACATCAGTGATTTTCGAAATTAGAAATGTTATTACTTGAAGAAAATGATATTCATTAATAAGGCTGTTAAAATTTAGTAACACTCTCTAGAAGTTTCACTGAATTACACTGGAAAAATATAACTAAAGCCACAATTTAAATTCAATGATTCAACACAAAAAATCATTTAAAAATTAGGTTTTATTTGATGATTTTTCCTCAAAATTAGCAGATTTTTTTTTCAAAGTTTATCTGAGGTAAGATTAAATAACTCCTTTAGTTCTTATCACTAATGGTAGTCAGAATTTTTTTCCAGACGTATCTGGACCGGGCAAATGCGAGTTATTTTATCTCAAAACCTAACAATTTTAATGTTATCTTAATTTTGCATTTAATTACAGACGTTAAGGGGCAATTAACAATTGATTTAAAATCATCAACAAAATCCAGAAAATATCCGGGCAAATTTTTAACAAACCACGGAATAATTAAAAAAAAAATTGATAAGAATACACTTGAATATATTTATTCTCACCGAAACATATCATACTTTAGGCGTCTGAATATACGTTCATGATTTTTTGATCAAATTTGCCAAAAAAAACCTTTTGGACGATAAAATTATAATTACAATGTTTATTGTTTATTCAAAGGAAATAAACTTTTCTAATTTTAATAGCTTTTTTTGTTCAGTATTGGAATTCTAATGAATAAATTTGTGCAAATCCAGGCTTTTTTCTACGAATTCTAGCCAACAGGCCGGACCAAACTTATCCAAAATTTTGTTTCAAATATCTGGGCAAATCGGGATTAAACTGGGCAAGCTTATCCTTGCATCGCCAAGCCAATCTTGTTCAGTTTAGCGTTCTTTGAGCACGTTCTAGCGATCTTAATATATTTCGATTGAAGAAAATGCTCTTTTAGTTATTTCCAATTGATGATGGCCAGATCTTCCCCAGAATCTTAGCAGAATCCTTCGAATGTAAAGCGTGATAAAAAAGTGAAATTCCTGATAAAATAGGACAAAACAACCGATCTAAAATAAACTGATTTCAATCAAACAATGACCTGTGAAAATTTTAAAATTTTTCTTCAAATTCCGGATTCAATAATACTCTGAACGACAACATTTTTGACTTGAGTGTTCGCAGTAAATAAAGATGGAAGTTTTCTTGGGAATTCATTCTTTTGAACAAATTTCATTTATCCATATTTTGATCCCCGTTTCTTATTTTCATCATATCTTGTTGGGAAAATTTAGCAACTTGCCGTTTTTTGCATTTTCTGACAGCGTGTAATTTCGCGTTGATATGCTCCAAAAGTTAGAACGATACATGAACTCGTAGATGAACTAGAAGCATTTTCGTGAGACTAACAAATATGTGATAATTTTTAAGGTACGGGAGACTTGATCCTTCACTAAAGGAGACTTAATCCTTAATTCAGGGTGACCTGGCATTCGGCAAAAATCTAGTAAAATCCGAAGATGAAATGTCCATTGAATATTTATTGCCTTATTAGTTCTCTTTTTACAGTTTGTAAGTATCAAACAAAGAGAATTTCAAAAGTTTGTCTGCTATCCTAGAATTATTGCATACATTGAGGTGCAATTTTCTAGTTTTTAGAAAAATACTGAATATTTAGTACTTTTTAACATTTAATTACTGGAGAAACATGAGTTATTGGACAGATATTGGTAATTTCATGATCATCAATGATCACGATCCATTCAGAATAAAAATATATCTAGGGTAAGTGAGCCCTATTTTGGCATGGTCCTTTTCTTGGCATGCCAACATGTCTTTTCATGTTTTTTTAGGTCCAAATTGAGCTAAAAAATTTTGAATATGTTTTCATTGCGAAGAGAATAATTTGTTTCAAATCTGTGCATACCAAATTTTTTGATTGTTTGTACTTTATTGAAGTAGTTAATTTTTTTCGATCTGCATCCGAGGCAATTATGTTGGAAATCACCGTATGAAAATCAGATAAACTCACCTTTCTAGTGTAACTGTTAAATTCCCATGCGATTTCAAACGCGGACATTCATTTCAAAAATTTGCTATAAATACTCATGCCTACAGTTAAACACGGCAAAAAATCTAAAAATACTAGAAAGACAAAAGAATGAATATTTATTTAGGTATTGAATACAAATTTGAAACTAATTTTGTTCCTTTTCTTGGCATGCAACTTCAATCGAAATACACCACCAGTGTTGGAAGCTGGAAAAAATACATGTTCATTAAAGAGGTATTTTTGGGCTGATGTTTTCCCTAAAAATTCGTTTAAAACTACGCACAAATGTTTTCATACTAATTGGATTGTATGATAAGATTGTTTCTATCAACTTAAGCTTCGAAATAAGTTGGAGAACATAAAAGATTCGACTAACTAAAAGTCATATCCAAGCATTGAAAATGCAAAAATCGCTATTTGGGAACCATGAATCGAAGGTACATTGGTGTGCGTGCGAACAGCATTTGCATTGCAGTCTGCCGAGCAAAAGCCACGTGGTCTCCTACAGAACACAGTGGTTCGAAATAAAAAAAAAATAAGTGAAATTAAGCAACTCACAAGACTTAAGATGTTTTTCTTACCTAAAAACTGTTAGATCAATGGCAATTTATGACTTTAGTATATAAAATACATAATTCATTAAGTTTTGGAATCGTTTTCTATTGCTTGGGAACCATATAAATACTCAGATTTAATTTTTTGGATTTTTGTTCTGATTTTTTTCTTGGAAACAGAAGTTGGAAGTTCAGGAAAATATTGTTTTCTTTCCAATTATTCCTTATAACATTAGATGTGAGTCGAATTAAAAAAAAATGTTTTAGCAAGGTTTACATTCTAACATCTTTTTGGCGTGTCAAACCACTGCGCAACACCCCGGGCATTCGAGATGGCTCTTGCTAGAAGCTCATAATCTCAGCTAACAAATTCAAAAGGGCAAAATTTTAAAATACCCTTCAAGGAATTTTTCAATTTCTTACTTTATGAAGCCAAACTCCACAATATGAAGATAGTTGTTTCGTAGTGGAAATAACCCTATGTGTTGCAATCGCAAGTCTCTTAGAGTATTTTACTATCAACTTATGGTCTATAAAAACTCAAAAGGAAAAATTTAAACAATGATTTATAAATGACAACACATCATGATGCACAGAACGATAGAAATTTCGTAAATGAATTTGTCGTTAGGCTTAGCATTCCTGAATTTGTCCAGTTAGCATTCAAGTCGGGAAATTTAAAAAAAAAATGAGAAAATCCAAGCAATTTTTCCAATATTTGGAAAAATTTAGTCGATGAGAATAGTTCAAAATAAGTTCAATTCAACGTTACAATACCACTTTCACAACAACCACGTTCAAGTCATTTTTTTGTAATAATAAGTTTATTTGACACGGTTCAAACCTTTCAGTATTACTTCCTTTCAAGTTGATTTTTATTTTGATGAAATTGTCTCAAAAAACTTCGCAAAAATGATGAACTGTGAAATCTCTTTAAAAAATTTCGAGGAATGTGATTCAATCGGGGCCAGAAACGAATATTTTACCTCAATATTCTGGCAGCTTGACCACACCAACTTTTTTTAAAACTCTACGTTGAAAACCTGGGCTAGTCTTGATAAGCCCATGCCATCTGAAATACTTTTCCTAGATTGATTGGCTTTATTAAGATTTTATCAGTCCTTCATAAGTAACTTACTATATACATATTGGAGAAATTTTTGAAGTGTTCAGTTTAAAAAGTTTTCTTACATAATATGTTAGTTAAGATTTCATCAAAGGGATTTAATGTTCATAAAAAAAAGAAAGTTCAAACCACTCGCGGACATAATTCGTTTCTGAATCGGTTTGTTTGTCATTCATAAACCAATGATTCTTGTTCATATACAAATATTTTGAAACAACTTGAGGTGTTTATAATCATCACTTTGTTTATTTGAGTAAAAAGTTTAAAGTTTCAAAAATAAAAAAAAAAATTGTGGAAATTCTGGACTTCCGACTTTTTGAAATGAAAGCTTATTTTGTGCTTCCCTTCCAACCAAATTTCATCAATGTTTTCAAATGCCTTTTTGTTGTATGAGTGAAGCCCGGTGTTCCATCGTCGCATAGAACTTTACGCTCAGCTGACGTCATTCTGTCAGTGGCCTCATATTCAGAATAGCCAACGATTCTGTTAACTGTCAATTGAGCATTGTTGGTAAAGATCTATTGCACTTTGCTGGGGGCCAAGAATCGGATCATCGAAACGGCAAACAATTGGTACGGCGGCCAAGTAATTGGAGCACCGCAGTGAGTACTTCGCATGCATTTTGCTCACAATAATGAAAGTTCTATAGAGAAAACATATTTTTGTTGAATTCTAAGCATGTTAGCAAGTAAATTCTTCAAAGGATGTTCTATGGCGCACTCAACAGGAAGGTTGGAATGTTGATAAAAAGGGTACACCATGCCTTAGGTGCCAAGGTCGGGTACATTTACCCTATTTGGACTAAGGTTGCCAGAATTTTTTCATCACGTATCAGGGCCGGACAAACCGGGCAATTTTTATATAAAAACCTAGCAAAATCCGGGCATTCGATTTCCAATTGACGACTATAAATCCGGGCAATATTCGGGCAAATTTTGGTAAAACTCAGAAATTCCTCAACAAAAATCAAGAAAAAAAAAATTTAAAACGAAAATATTTTCATCAAAACACATCGATAGATTTTGAACCGTATTTTCGGCTTCCAAAAAATCTTTCATGATTATTTTTATAAAACTCGCTCAAAATATTTGATTTGAAGGTGTTTGTTGATTTTTGTTTGTTTAATTTGCCAAATAAAGTGAATAGATCCGGGCAAAATCCGGGCATTTTTCAACGAAATCCGTGAAACCGGGCCGAGCCGGACTGTTCTCAAATTTAGTAACAAATATCCGGGCAAACCCGGATAAAACCAGGCAATCTGGCAACCTTAATTTAGACTATAGGGATCAATTATACTCATCACATACATTTTGGAAAACTTCTTCTTAAAAAAAATTTAGAGTTCACTTTTGCTTTGAAAATATGGCATAATGAAGTTAATTTAATACTCTTACAATTAATTTATTGTAGTAAATATTTTTATTAGAATTTGTCATGTGAGAAACATTTTAAATTGATATTAAAAGATATTCAAATAACATTTTGTTAATTTTTTCAAACAAAGTTTAATAACTCGAAATTTTTTTTATATTGTTTGAGCTAACAGTATAGTTGATTTGGCACATTTTTCTTGAGCATTTGATATTTGTAAGACTTTCAGGTTTCGAGATATAGCGAAGGAATCAAGTATCCCCAGGGATCAAAGTATCCTCATTCTCCCCTAAAGAAATATTCATAATAGTGAGGTTCTTAAGACTTTCCGAAATGTTCCAATTTTTTCTGGAAATATCTGCTAAGCCTATTTCAAGCACAGATACACTTAAGTGTAAAGATCGTTTTACATTTTTTGACAAATTCATCATAATATTTTGAATTGATATTCCTTAGTTGTTCGCGAGTTTGAGCCCAACAAAAAACATCGAACACAATTCCACCTGATAAGTTTTTAAAAATAGTCCACCAACTAGGTACATCGTTGATATAAAGGTTATATATTATTGAAACAACACACAAAACAACAGAAAAGTGCAATTACATTCAATAGAAATATTTCAAATTTCAATCGTTCATTTACATTATCATTAGATTAAATCAATTCAATTCGTTTATAAATCACACTCAAAAGGTGGCACCCTTTATCTTAATCTCCACTCACAATAATTCCAGATCAAATATAATATTTCACGGAATAGCCGACCGGCTGACGTAGTTTTTCTTCTCATTGCTCACTCCAATCCATTTTCTTTCACTTGTGCCGAACAAATCAGATAATTATGTCCGTCGTCTCGGGATGGTTGGAACTTTGTAATCTTCTTTAGGGGGTGGAGTAATGAGACAGTAGGCAAAAGCAAAGAAGACGTAGGTTGGAGGAAGCTGCCTCTCACTACTTTCACTTGCGCTCTGGAGCCAGTTTCCTGTCGCGTTCTTAGCGGCTGTGACCGTTCTTTGGATGCCAAAAGAAGAAACTTTAAATAGATAATAATCATGGATTTCCTCCCCATCTGAGCAGAGCAGTAGCTCAATTGATTGATTATGATTTAACAAAATGAATTTTCTCTCACTGATTACAACCACTTCTAAAATGCGATCAACTCCTTATTTTTTATTGTTTTTTTTTTTTGACCAGTCATGTGAAAAAAAATGTTTCATTCGACGCCCATGAATTCGAGAACTGAAAAGTTAGATAGACGCGGATGGAGTTGGGCGGTTTTAATCAGTAGTTGACACAATCTACGGGAAAGTTTTGATGAATCTTCGCATTGATTGCGAGCGATGATGGTTTCTGGGAAGTTCAAAATCAATGGTTATTGATTTGATTTGTTTGTTTGAATCTTTGGTTCTAATTGTTTTCTTTCACGGTCGGAATGCTTGAAAATAAATAAGTTTTCATTCCCTCTACAAAGTGTGAAAGGATGTTTGAATGTGGTATTTTTCTAATGGAATTCCTTTAAAACGATTTACTTTTTTAAATAAAAATCGCGGAAATAAGAAGTTGTGAAGTGAGAAAGGAATTGAAATGTTAAATTTTCACTTTTGTCATTTTTGTCATTTTTATCATTTTTATCATTTTTGTCATTTTTGTCATTTTCGTTATTTTCGCTATTTTCGTCATTTTTGTCATTTTTGTCATTTTTGTCATTTTTGTAATTTTAGAATTTTTAGAAATTTTTGTAATTTTTAAATTTTTTTGTGATTTATGTAATTTTTGTCATTTTTATCATTTTATCATTTTTGTCATTTTTGTAATTTTTGTAATTTTTGTCATTTTTGTCATTTTTGTCATTTTTGTCATTTTTGTCACATTTGTCATTTTTGTCATTTTTATCATTTTTGTCATTTTTGTCATTTTTGTCATTTTTGTCATTTTTGTCATTTTTGTCATTTTTGTCATTTTTGTCATTTTTGTAATTTTTGTCATTTTTGTCATTTTTGTCATTTTTGTCATTTTTGTCATTTTTGTCATTTTTGTCATTTTTGTCATTTTTGTCATTTTTGTCATTTTTGTCATTTTTGTCATTTTTGTCATTTTTGTCATTTTTGTCATTTTTGTCATTTTTGTCATTTTTGTCATTTTTGTCATTTTTGTCATTTTTGTCATTTTTGTCATTTTTGTCATTTTTGTCATTTTTGTCATTTTTGTCATTTTTGTCATTTTTGTCATTTTTGTCATTTTTGTCATTTTTGTCATTTTTGTCATTTTTGTCATTTTTGTCATTTTTGTGATTTTTGTCATTTTTGTCATTTTTGTCATTTTTGTCATTTTTGTCATTTTTGTCATTTTTGTCATTTTTGTCATTTTTGTCATTTTTGTCATTTTTGTCATTTTTGTCATTTTTGTCATTTTTGTCATTTTTGTCATTTTTGTCATTTTTGTCATTTTTGTCATTTTTGTCATTTTTGTCATTTTTGTCATTTTTATTTTTAAGTTTTTCAGCAGTTTTCAAATTTTTTTTTTCTAAATTTTTAACAGCACCCCACAATTATGTTTAAACCATATTTGAAAAGGTAATCCAAGTTAAACCAACTCCTTCGACCGTGAACTTGATACGATTCTCAATCAAAATTCTTCATCATTCAAAACCCCTCAGTGATCTCGCTTTCTCTCCTCCTCTTCGAATTGGCAAGGATAATATCGTGAACTTCAAACATCAATCTCCATGTTTAATCGGATAACGAATCGAATTCACGCATTGTCACCAATTTTCATTCATCCGAAAACCCGGAACCAAACCCGGCAGGCCCAGTCCCCTAATGAGACCAATCATATTTACAACCTTACGATTCAGCCATTTCGAAACGATCCAGCGAATGTCCTCGTGATCCTGAGAAAGGACCGACTTTTTTATTTGTTTATTTTTCTTCGACTGTTGAAGACGAAACTGGGTTGAAGGCTGTAGCTGCCGGTTTAAAGATAACCTCCCAAAGGAGACTTTTCTTTCATCGATTTCGGGTCTGATCCCGACTACGATGGGATAAGAAAGGTTGCGAGAAGGTTCAAAATCAAGGCGGGAAAAGGGGAAAAAATCTTTCTTTTTCTTTTTTGTCAGCCCTTTTGTAAAATCCTCCCCCAAAGTTTGCCGACGACATTGATGGAAAACCTGGAAAAACGTAAACCGGGTTTTGAGGAAAAAAAAATGCAGAAACGGAGAAAGCGTAACAAAGAAAATCGATCACGGCGAAACATTTTGGGGCAGAGTATGAAACATTTTAAATTTTTACAACTGGGCCCCGAGATACTCAGAGATACGGGGAAGCCGGTCGGTTGTGAATGAATAAAAGTGTTTCGGAAAAGTTTAATGTTTCCCCGGAGTGCATTTACTATACCCTGATCTGCTGCTGGTGGAGGAATGCATTTGTTTCGGTTCCGATTACGATACGTGGATTTAAAATTTAGGAAAAGGATTTGACAGTCATGTTTCGCAAGTTAACTGGCGGGCTTATGGGAGGATGAAACAAAATATTTAGAAAGGGTTATACAATTTTGTGCTTTCCGAGCGTGTGAAATAGTACAAATATGTATATCAATCACTAGGCAATTCTGTTTTCAAAGTTTGGAACTTGTTGAAAAGAAGCATCACTTAGGAAAAATCTTGCTTCAATTTGCCTAACATTTCATCTATTAAATTTTAAAATTACAAAACTCAATTCACTCAAGCAATTAAACGTAAAAGTTTCTTCAGTTTAGATCCACCTCGATTTTCGATTACGAGGATTTTGTTTTGAGGTGTTATATGTAAAATGCATTTGTCCATAGATTGCTGTTGAAGTTTTTCTTTAATATTTTCATTCCATGCTAAATCTCTGACTACAATTTTGCATCAAACCGCAAATCTATTTGAATAGTTCGTATTATTTCAACTATTTGGAATCTTTGACAGGGAATCCAAAAATCGTTATCCTCTGATGGAATTTGCTGATCAAAACACCCTTGAGAGAGATTGTCATTCGCAAGAACACTATACAAGCGCTCATCAACTTCATTTTTGCTCTGGATAAGTTTTGCATTCCGATTCAAATTTATCGTCTCTTGTAACGTTAAGGATAACATCTCGCTCCCAGACGAGAGAAAATTTGTCACTTTTTTGCATAGAGTTAAGGGCGCGAAGAGTCAGAATGAACGTAAATAGCTAGAAAAAGTACTCTCTGTGCATTTGCTCTATCGATCGCTTCCAGTTTTGTCGGAGAATATTCTCAGAACTAGAACTGACCGAGAGAAAATAATTTCGGGCGAGTTATCTTGATTGCGTTCTCATATTTATCGCACAGTGTTACACAAGTGATAAACCAGTTATCATTATCAGATCTGCTCGATTTGCTTCCCTGATCTTTCAGAGAGAAAATCATTGAACTGTTTCCAACAGGATATTCGTTCTTGTACTTCAAATCTAGCAGCACTGTATGACAAATCTTTTTTGACTCGAAACATCAACCCATGGAAATATTTAAAAAATCATTTACGGTTTGCCAACATATTGAATTTCTTGAAAGATTTCTTCACATCCAAAGAAAAAAAAGTCTGGTATGAATTCTTGATCAATAAATCTCAAAACCCCAAGGTCAAGAAAGAAGTTTAAGCTGTACTTTTCAAGCCCTGGGCAGGATTTCACCAAATAACTTTTGTTAAGTTGTTGAAGTTGTGTTTGATTAAATTGAATTTGATGACTTTTTATCTATCATAAATTTCAGAATTTTTAACAACCTTATCATTAGGTCCTAATGAAAGGAACAGGCAACTTTTTTTTTAAATTGTCCCTATTGCTTAAATTCATCGGAAGCAAATAATTATTACTTTTGTATTTCCTTCAACTTTTATTTTTCTTAATTTTCAATTTTCTCTTGAAATTTAATAAAATGAAAAATTTGAAATAGTTTCAAGAAAGTGAGTAAAGATATAAGACTGAAATACTTAAAATGTTGGGGAGTAGGCGTTGACCAGTTCGGAGCGCAACTCTCCAAGTTTTAATTTTGCTATCAAAATTAAATAAAAACCTCGAAAACATTATTATTAAAGTAGTAGTTTGCAGTAGTTTATGATAAAAGTGCATCCTAGTTATTGCCGGAAAGGGAGAAAGAATTGAAGAATCGGTAGACGGCTATTGAAATGTGTAGTGGATGGTTCTTCTCGACCCCCAGTGCAGCCTGCCATTTTGAAGCTCACGGACTAGTTATTAGAGGAACCTATAATAAATGCTGTCCAAGAGGCAGGTTCGGAGCCTCAAAAGTGTTTAGGGAAGTATGTATTTCCGTTGCATGCGTGTAAGTTCTACCCGAGCAGACTTTTATGGCAAAATAATACCTAATTTTGCTATCATGCCTTGAAAGTAAATTGAGGTATCATTTTGCCCGAATAAAGGTGGTACAATGCCAAAATTTGGGTCTCACTTTTCATATACGGATACCTCGATTATACCATGTGTAGGTTTCACTGAAACCTTAATGATACCTTGTTTAGCCAACGTTTCCAAAAGAGTGTTGATGGCATAATGATGCCACTTTGAGGTATAATTTACAGCCAAAATTTGGCATCGTTGTGGTTTCAAAAATTTTATAAGAAAGATGCTTAAACGAGGTATAATAGAGATTCTATTGAAAGCAAAATATGCCATCACTGTGCTATCTTCAATCCAAAACGATACCCAATTTTTGCCACCTTTATTCGGGCAAAATGATACTAACTTTAACATTCAGGGCATGATAGCTAAATTCATCATTATTTGTCCATGAAAGTCTGCTCGGGATATGATTAAAATCGTCTTTAATTATGCAACAAAAGAGTAAATATATTCATGGTTCAAACAAATAGCGAACATTAAAAGCTAAAAATATATATACATTACATAATCTAAACAGCAGTAATTTTATAGTATACATTCAGGCGTTTCAAATGTACGGTACATAACAGTATACATGTTATGAATTTCGCCTTCCCTTATACATTAGTCGTTCGCCAATAGGAGCGCACTTTTTGGGACCAAACGTTGCGATTGATTTCCGAAAAATCCAGATCACCAAATCCTTCATGCCGGTATTTATGGTCATTACCATAACGATTTTTGCAAAAACGATGTGTCAAATAGTTTTAGTGTAAAGAGCTCGCCCTTATCCAAAGGTCTTCGGCAAAAACGGAAGAGAGTGAGCCACATTGGAAAACATCTGTTCGGCGTATTCAAATACTCTAAAATTGGTAACCTGGTCAAATTTGGAGGAAGCTTTCTGTTGGTTTTTTCATCATCCTAGAAAATAAAAAAATCCGTTCATTAAAAAAATCTGTGCTAAAAAAATGTTACAGTATGCTTATTTCAAATATTTTGTATATCGGTTTCATATACAGTACTCGTTAATTGATCAGACTGGCGAGACCTTTCGACTATCAAAAACGTCCGAATATCGAAGCTGTGTTGAAATAAACATTATTTTATTCAAATTTAGACCTTTGCTTCCTTATCATTGAAATGTTAATAGAAGTTTTGTTAGAAATATAAAAAAAAAACAGATTTTAATTACTTTTGAGAGCAAAAAACATGTGAAAAAAACTCTACTGTCCATCAAGCTATGAAAAATTGACAGATTCGAGAAACGTGAACAATTGACAGTACCAGATCTATGGAACATTTTCAAAGAAAATTTTGAATTATAGAAATTATTCGAACGAATAGTGCTTATTTAAAATGTAACGAGGCTTTCAACAGTGCCTCAAAAAGTCCGATTACCAAGCGAGCACTGTACTGCAGTAATATATATCGTATGGTTTTATAAATATCGTATGCAGTTATAATTGCATAAGTTAAGGCGATATTCATAATAAAAATGTATATCATCCATTTGTATTTTGAATATAGCCTTTAATTGTGCTATTACAAATCGTGACGGTATTCAGAACTTATTGCGATATTCATTTTTACACATTTTTTATGTTAACGCAAGGGGCAATTGCTTATCGTACTAGAGGTCAGGTGTAAACTTACCGTTATCATCGGATATTTTTCGTTTAGTTTTATAGATGACTTGTACTCCGATTCTTGAGTAAATCATCTGTCTTCTGATCCTTGATTCAATCAGATTCGCTGTGTGGGATTGGTATACATGCTTGCCTTCTTTTTCGAAATCAGAAAGGTAAACATTTCCGGATTTTTTTTTCAGGGATTTTCATCCTGTTGGATGATTCATCCCATAACATTCCCGGATACGTTAAGAATCTTGTACTCGAGATGTTGAATAAATTTAAAGCTTCCTGAAATTAAAAAAAAAGAGTTTTCAACACAATTTACAAATCAAGGTATCGGGTGATTAGCTACGCGATGTTCTTGGAGATTTGAGCTCAAACTGAAGATGTTTGATTTATTGAATTGCAGTTTAAAAAAGTGTAAACTTATCATTTGCAATTCACATTTGACACAGCTTCTAGATTAAACAGAAAGTGATCAACGGGTGAGTACGGGTACAAATAAGCAATTTTAAGTTTCTTTTGACGTTCATCCGATCTAAGCACTTTTTATCTGTCACTTAACATATCTGTCGATTTTAAAGACGAAACAAGACTTACCCGCAAAATGTACATATATCCGAAAAGCTTCGGGTCATCGTAATCTGTACAATTCGGTCATCTAGCAACTGTTCCGGGAGGCCCTGTAGTAATCGATGACGGTCACCGATTTGTTTCCTTCGATGTCATTCTGGTTTAAACTTGGTGTTCCTTTCAGCACTTCCAATCTACCAGCCGATAGATTCTTCTGCCTAAAACTAGCGTCTTCAAAATCGGAAGTAAAAATATCTGGAATTCCTACTCACCTGTAGCTGAACCATACAATTTATACTAAAGGCCAGGGTTTTTTTTTTTTTTTTTTGACTGGAGCCGATATGAAAAGGCTAAACAAGGAAGACGCGCTAACGGTGCCGTGATTCAGTTTTGCTTCAGCGGCTGGAACAACAACAGCTGGGTTGGTTTTCGAAACAAACGAAGCCACCATTCGCCGCACCACTTGTTTTTATTTACAATCATAGATGGATCGGTGACTGCGGCGATATACTTATGTATGGTTATCGGTTTTTAAGATATTCGATTGAAGTTAAGTTTTTATATTGCAGGCGTTCACATGTAAACCCAGTTTTATTACATATTGCTTAAAATTTTATTTATTTAATTTCGCATTATCATTAAGAACGAAATAATTGACAATAACTTTATTGGGAATTAAACGTGCTTCTTAACCAAAAATATCTTAAGGTTATCTATTTGTTTTGACCAAATATGACAAAATTGAATCATGTTGATAAAATGAATCTTATTTGTAACCCATGACTTTTTAATGGGAAAATATCCGCTTGTACAATCAATTCACTTTTAAGACCGATTAGCATTTTTTTTTAAATAAATATAAATTATTTAAACTTTTTGTTTTTTTCAACGGTTCAATTGACTGTTCATTATAGTTTTTAGTCCCTTCATATTAATTTATTTCAAACCAATTTTTTCAATGGTATTTATTATTTATATATAATTAAAAAATAGTTTCAACAATTCAGTTTTATTATCGCAAGCTAATTTTTGAAAAATTAAATTAAATAGAAAAGTTTCCTAATTCTGAATGGCGCTAAAAAACGTAAATAAAACTTCGGAAACATATATGATTTCGTATGCAGTCAGGGTAATGGTTTTTGTTTTCATTATATTTTAAAACTCCCAAAAGATATTTTTTTTATCTTATTTTGTGTTGAATATTACCAATTCAGTTGAAATCCGAAGTTTTCGCCCTCGTTATTGGCAACCTTGCCAACAAGCGACGATGACACATTCATCAAACACCTCGACATTTTTTTTAAAGGAATTTAACAGCAAGCTGTCATTCTTTCCAAAAACACCTCGACATTCAGCAATTCTTTCTTTTGTTTGGTTCCGAGGAACTTCCGACACTTGGAAGATGCCTGGTCAACATGATATATCATCAGTGATGTCGCCGTCGCTGAAGTTGATGAAAATTCCGGGTGGGGATTCAGCGACAATGCATTACACCAACATTGAAATGTTACTAGCATAGTGCGAAACCTTAATGATACTTAGTTTTGCTATGACAGAGAAATCAACTCAATATGCTGGTAATAATAAGTACATTGTTTGTTTTCAGTTCAAATTAACTTCAAACACCTTAATAAACCTGATTTTTGTCGCAGTTATTGAATACTAATACACTGCCGGCCAAAAGTTTGGGATCACCCACTAAAAAACATGCAAATTTTGATCGTTCATATCTCAGCCGTCTTAGGATATATTGAAAATCTTCTGATCTCATTTGAAAGATAATGAGCAATAGCTATCTCGGAGGTATTTTGCCCAAATATAATGTTTTAGTTTTGAACTTAAAACTTAACCTAAAGTTATAACATTTTCAAAAAATCGCACTCAATATTCAAAGCCGATCATCTCGGGATAGGGTGAACCAAATCTCAAAATTTGAGTGGCATTAGAATTCCTGTTCTTTACTTCTCAAAACGCAATCAAAAATTTTTTTGAAAAAATTCAAAAACGTATTTTTAATAAATAAAATAGACACTTGAGTTGTCGTCCAAAAGTTTGGGATCACCTCTTTGTATGGTGAGTTTGGGATCATTCTTATAAAAACATGCAAATTTATTTTATTCATATCTTTCTCATCTAACATCGTATTGCAGATCTGAACGGTTCATTTGGAAGCTTAGGAATTGTTGTTTCTTAATAAATTCATTCAAAAATTATATTTAGAGGTGAGAACTATAAAAAAAATCTGGAAACTTTCAAAAAAACAATAAATTTCAGGTGATTTTTTTATGGTTATCACTTCAAAATATAATTTTTGAATGAATTTATTAAAAAAAAACAATTTCTTAGCTTCCAAATGAACCTTTCAGATCTGCAAAACGATGTTAGATGAGAAAGATATGAATAAAATAAATTTGCATGTTTTTATAAGAATGATCCCAAACTCACCATACAAAGAGGTGATCCCAAACTTTTGGACGACAACTCAAGTGTCTATTTTATTTATTAAAAATACGTTTTTGAATTTTTTCAAAAAATTTTTTGATTGTGTTTTGAGAAGTAAAGAACAGGAATTCTAATACCACTCAAATTTTGAGATTTGGTCCACCCTATCCCGAGATGATCGGCTTTGAATATTGAGTGCGATTTTTTGAAAATGTTATAACTTTAGGTTAAGTTTTAAGTTCAAAACTAAAACATTATATTTGGGCAAAATACCTCCGAGATAGCTATTGCTCATTATCTTTCAAATGAGATCAGAAGATTTTCAATATGTCCTAAGACGACTGAGATATGAACGATCAAAATTTGCATGTTTTTTAGTGGGTGATCCCAAACTTTTGGCCGGCAGTGTATGTACTTCAAATCAAATTATAAAAAAATAACAAATTGTTAAAAAAAAAGCTTCAAGGATGATGATATTTTAGAATCTTTTAGAAACTTGTAAAACTAAAATAACTTTTACTAAACTATTATAAATAAAAAAACGTATCAATGTTTACATAACATGTTATGTTATTTTATTATATACTGTCCGAATACAAATACAAAAACTATTGAGGATTATATATTTTAATAAAAAATTAACTTCAATAAAATAACAAGAAATCTAACCTGAGACTCAACTAAAGTGTTTATAATGAAGAGAAGACCAAACTTGTCTGAAAAATATAATACATTAGAAATAATTACGACTTAACTCAAAGTTTTGTTCAAGGTTTCGTCCGAGTGGAGAGAGAGTAGTCCCAGTCGCAACAACTCAACTGTTAGAAAGAGTTAAATAGAAGAAAGGATTTTTATATAGATGTAACTTCAGTTTTCAAAATAAAGATACCTTAATGATGCCTATTTATGCAATCACTGAAAACTCAACACTAAAAATGCGCGCACTATGCTAGTAACGAACAAATTCACCGTTTGTGTTCAGTTTGATCATATTTGAACACCTAAATTGATTTTATCACAGAAAGTTGAATACCAAATCATGCTATCATTTTGATTTCACTAATTTGCTCTACTGCTATAATTGAAACCTTAATGATGCCTTGTTTTATCATCTTGTAAAAACGAAACCAAATAGTGCTTTCATTTTGGTCTCAATGCCATATTTAGGTATTGATTTGGCATCATATTTCGACATATTGATGCTTCAATGAAACCTAATTTTGTTATCGGGCAAAATGCGATACTAAATTATGCTATCATTTTGGCATTGATAGCTTAATTTGGTTACTGTTTGCTATCGATTTAGGCATCAAAGTCTGCTCGGGTAGTTTCTTTTCGAGAGGTTTGGGATATAGTGAAAAAATATAGTGAACATGCGCTTCGCTGGGTTTTCGAAATGGTTGGGTTTTAGTGAAAAATTTGCAACAAAACTTATTGCATTGGAGTGAAAAAGAAAAAACTGTTGAATGAGCAAAGCGTTCACCGTGATGAATTGACTAATTTAATCGAAAGAGACGGAAAATTAAATTAGATGAAAAAATGCAAGTGAAATTGGGAGAAAGGAAAAGAATGACAAAATGTGATTGAAATAAAATCACGACGAATGGTTGCTGTTGGCCGAGCTGTTGCAGAAATAACATAAGTATTTAGTTTTGCTCTGCTTGCTGCGATGGGATTTACATGAACATATGAGGATCCGAAAGAAAAACTAAGTACCTTTTCACTTTATATTATTATCAAGGTGGATAGGACCAAAGTCTAATTGGGATAACGAGGGGGATGGCAATAACATTTTACTTTACTGCTGCATGAGTTTCCCGTGTTTTGAAGAGTGCAATATGAGATTCTACCGGTTTTACTACTTGACCTGGGTCAATTAATGATGGTCAATGATGTTAATGTCAAGGTGAGAAATCATTAAAGCAAATTTAGCAGAAGTGATTTGTTTATTTTCTTGCATCAAAGGTATTTTAATTTCAATTTTTTAAGATGGTTTAACTCTTCGCGGATTAGAACTTGCGTTATCAATTTTACCAGAATATTCAGTAGCTTCATACGTCCGGAAGACAATTTTGTTAAATACAATCAAAAGTTTACAAACAAATCGAATAAATGCGTATCTATATCGGTGAGGACTGAGGGTCAACCAACAAATTCTCACAGCTTTCAATAATTCAGGCAAAGTTCAGATAGGGACAAATAATTGTTCTAAATTAGGTTTAAGTCCTAGTATGGATAAAATAGAGATTAATAATTTTGCTTTTATGCTAATTCGTTATTAAAATTTTTTTCTCTCATTTAAAATTGTGTCTCATATTAACCATCGTTACAGTTCTACAGTGTATCTCTCATTTACGCTCGTACTTTATTAATCTATTTTTTGGATTCTTTATTTGTATGGCCTCTATAGGAGTTGTTAGGAGTTTCAATAGGAAACATAGGATTCAGGAGGTGTAGGAGCTTAGGTTTTAAATGGCCACATCACTTACCATAGTGATTTCCATGCCATAATACCTTTATCATCAAACATTCAGCGTGAGATTTGTGGAGGGATGGCGTACAGTCGGTCTCCGCAAAACAAATCATCACATATGCTGCACTTCCCTTCCTTCTATCGACTACACGGACTTGGCCGGCGTCGTTATTGGTTCATTTAAAAGTAGGAGATCCTCAAAATTGTACAGTGAGATTGTATTGATTATTCCCAGCAATCCTTCAATTGGTTCATTGTCCAATGTTGATTATCTCGAACCAATCACGGAGTGCAACCATTATGCCATTGGCCGGGAGGGGCCGCAGGTGGAGCGTAGTTGATAGCAAGCTCAAGCTCAAGACTGGAATACTTAAAATGTTACTTTTTCGTGGACATAACATAAGCGAAATTATGTATAAAGCAATAACCTCCAATAAACAGTAACCTTTAACACTGAGTAATATCAGTTATTATTAGTTTTTTTCGACGATATTTTACAATTTTGCTTTTTTAAACCGATGCACAATGGAGAAAGAAGCGAATGAACCGCGAAAAAGTTCAAGATCATCCCTTCTACATGAACAAAATCTATAAAAAATTAAACTTTCTTTCAGTGAAAATGTGCAGAGTATCGATTAGACATAGTTTCAGACGCCACAAAAGCTTTCGAACTGAGATATAGTGCCTTTTCAACCCCTATTAACACCCCTATATTTTGTGAACAATCCTGAAAAAATACTGATTTTTACAAAAAAAAAAAGTAACAAAAATAGACTTATTTTGTGTGATTTTTCTCGAAAAATCAAATTAAGACTATTTGAGCCACTGCACGCATCGGAAAATGTAGCTATGGCGGTTTCACCCTCAATTTCCAAACATTCTAAATAAAGTTCAGAAAAAGCTCGTTTGGACTGAAATCTGGAGTGATGGCTTTTTACCCTCCAACTCCAACCATTTATGAATTAGGGGAGATAAGGGCATAACGAGCACCCGGGACATATTAAGCATTTCATTTTTCGAAGATAGTTAGATTTTTCGCAAATAAATTTTCATGAGGAGCTGTTTTGTAGTTCCTATAGTATCAATTTTTCAGCAAAAAAGAAATCTTTTTTTCATATCTACAGAAATATTTAAAAAAAATAAACTAGGTTTTCAAGTGACGAAAATATTATCATTTTTGAGCTCTTATGATCGTTAAATCACTATGATCTATAAAATACGCTCTACAGCATGTTGTACGCATTGTTCCTCAATTTTCACCATAATTTTTTTTTATTTTTCACTAGAATCAATTTTAAAACTCGTTTTTACTTAACCTTGTTGACCCGCGGCGCATAGTACGCAATTGATCGGGGTTCAATGAGTATTTTGTGCCGCAGAATCTAGCAGCGATTTCAACACGATGAAATTAACTAAATTATAGAGCCACTGCTCGACAAGTTTACATCTGACGATTTAGCCTATTGGTTAGGTGTCGGAGAGATAATCAAATGTTTCATATATTAAGTTTCTGGTGCTTTGTGTGGCGGATGATGCTACTATCTGTATAATACAACAATCGAAATAATCAATCATGAATGGGAAACAAAAAAAAAATAATATAATTCAGTTGACATCAGAGAGATGAAATGCTCATCGTGGCCCAATTAATGGTTCTTATACTGTCCCAGTGGGGGTTCTCATTATGGAATGATTTTCAGCTTTCGGCAGAAATTTGAAATGCATTTATTAACGTTTTTATCTACTTTATCAAGTATAAGCCTGTTAGGAAACGGACATTTTTAGTGTCTGAACACGAAACTATGAAGTAACTCACAAATGATAGCTTTTTTCTATGATTAAATTAGCGTCCTTCTTAAGGTGGCCATTATGTCCTTGGCTCTCCTTATTCAAAAAAAGCTTCTTAAGACTGAAAAATGTTTAACGAAAACAGGCTTATCTAATGTGCCGATTTTTCGAAAAATCAAATGCAAGCTATTTCAGCCACTGCATGCATTGCAAACCGAAATAAGGGCTGTTTCGCCCTCAATTTCTCAACATTTTTCAATTAATTCATAAAAAAAGCATGTTCGCACAGGTCTATTTAGGAACAAATGGGTACTTCCTGGTGTGATTTTTCCCGAGGAATCAAATGAAGGCTATTTTATCCATCGCAAATGAAGGTACAATTTTCAAATATTTCAGAGAAATGCATGTTCAGAGTTGAATATTTAAAACCAAATGAGACCTATCTGGTGTGGTTTCTTTTTCCGGGAAATCAAATGTAGACTGTTTGAGCCACCGCACTCTACATAAAACGGAGTTATGGCTTAAATATTTCGAAAATTTAGTGGATTTTAGGGTTAAAACAGCCATAACTTCATTTTCGGATGCGTGCGGTGGCTCAAACAGCCTTCATTCGGTTTAAAAAAAAATCACACAAGATAAGTCCCGTTTGTTACAAAATTTTCAATTACGAAAATGCGTTTTCTGAAATATTTGAAAAATGTTGGGGAATGGAAGGGAAAACAGCTACAACACCATTTTTGAATACGTACAGTGGTTTAAATAGCCTTTATTTGATTCCTCGAAAAAAAATTCACACAAGATTAGTCTTGTTTGGTTAAAAATGTTCAAGTCCGAAAGTATTATTTTCATAATCTATTGAAAGATATAGGGGAATAGTGGGTGACTTCAGCCAGAACTCAGAAAAATCGCACACGACAGATCTCATTTGGTTCATAATTTTTAAGTCCGAACATGCTTTTTTCTCAATAAACTGAAAAATTTAATTGAGGTTAAAATCAACCATAATTCCATTTTTCGATGCGTGCGGTGGCTCAAACAGCTTTCGTTTGATTCTTTAGAAAATATAACATAAAATGAATCTATTTTCGTTCAAAATTTTCTCGTCCAAATCAGTGTTTTTTAACTATCTGACAACTGAAACACCTTCAAATTTAAGCTTCTTTTCAATTTGTAATTTTGGAATTTTGGCCAGGTTTCAAAGTGAAATACTCCTGTGTGGGTCGGCAAAAGGGGTCGTCTTTATTAAAAGTTTATTCTTTCTGCGATATTGACGGCATTAATTATTGGATGACGGTTTCGAGGGTCAGCCAATTAAATTTTGTTATCAAATTTCTAGTCAAGGGGGATCGTCCATATTAAATACTACCCGTTTTTAAGATATCGACGTTATGTTATATCGGATTTAAATAAAAACATACACTTGAGTGATTTTAAGGGACTAGTTGTTGATTTCAGCTACCAAATTTTTAGTCAGGGGTCAGCAAAAGGGGTGATCCAAGTTAAATGCTCACTGTTTTGGTGACATCTACATCATTCTACATTGGATTGAAATGAAAACTTATACAGACCCCGTTCGTTTTTGGCAACATGCCCGAACATTTTGTGTTGCCAAAATCGAATGTTGCCAAAATCGAACGGTTTTTTTTTCTTAAACTTTTTTCACTTATTTTTACTAAACAACTATTTTTATTATCATTAACGTTATTGTTCCGGCGCAGTCACAACGAACAGCGGTCCACAACAATTAATTACAATAAAATACGAAGACATCAATGAATTACAAACAAAATACGAAGAAATACGAAAATTACGAAAAAATGTTAAGTGAACTAGACATAAGGGAAGAAATTCTTTGTAAATAATACACATAAAACATGAATTTCACCAAACACAATTTCACAATACACAACACAAAACATTGAATTGCCAACACTGCACACTCACACCATAGTTTTAAGAGTGAGACGAAAAAGTGATACGTGAATTCAAACCATAGCTCGTAAGTGACATGTATATATTTATGCTTCAAAAAAGATCACTTTGAAAACCTAATCGCGCGCAACGGACGTGTTTTCTGCATCCCGAAAGTTCATCAGTTCTCGGTCTTTGTTCTGCTCCGCCTTCGCTGGTCGATTGATGACCATTGTTGCTTCCTGCTTCCGTCGTTTTTGTCAGCCGTTTGGGACCCAATTCCTGGGACAACAATAACGGAATCCTGCGTCCGTACAGTTATTTTAAGTCAATTTCCGACCATTTTTAGATTTTTCATAGTTTTTTTTCTCAGGTTTTTGACGCATTTTTCACTACTTTTATTTTGTTTATAATCTTTGTTTTTTTTTTGTCATTTTTGCTATTTTTTTCATTGTTCATCATTTTTAAGATGATTTTGACATTTTTAGTCTTTTGTTTGTATTTGTTTTTGATTTTTTTTTAATTTTTCATCTTTTTGTTATTTTTGAGTACTTTATAATTTTTTTTAAAAATTTTTGTTTTTGTTATTATATTATATCACCATTTCTGAACGAAAAAACATTTTTTTGATGTTTGTCTAAATTATATTGGTCCTGTTATAGAGAAAACTAAAAGGTAATGTCGCTTCTAAAAACCGTTCGATTTTGGCACATGTGCCAAAATCGGATGTTGCCAAAATCGAATGTTGCCAAAATCGAATGTTGCCAAAAACGAACGGGGTCTGTACAAGGTAGTTTTAAGGGACGGGCATTTGATTTCAGTTACCAAATCTTTAGTCAGGGATTTCAGGACTCAAGTTTTTATTGGTCCAAAAAAGGGGTTATTCCTATTGAATGCTCACTATATCTGCGATATTGAGGTATTTTTACATCGGATCGAGATGAAAACTTACTCAAAGGAGTTTAAACGATCGGGCAATTGATTTCAGTTACCAAATCTTTAGTCAGGGGTCAGCCAAAGGAGTCGTCTATACTCACATTCTAACTTTTTGCAAAATTGACGTTATTATGAAATGGACTGATTTGAAAATTTGCGCACGTGGATTTTCAAGGACAGACAATCAATTTCAGACTTCAAATTTTCAGTATGAGCCGGGGTAAGTTATGAAACGCATCAAGACGAAAATTTTATCACGGGTTTTTTTGGGACCGTCAATTGATTCCTGATTTCAATGTTTTTTATCATAAGACAGTGTCGTTCATATAATTTGTAAACAATTTTTTTTAATAATTGCTTGGTTGTGCTTCGGATCAAGACGAAAATTCATACTCGGGAGCTTTATTTTGGGACGGATAATTTACCCCTCAATTTGAAGGTGTGTTTGTGTAGAATGATGCTTCTATTTGGATTTCGACATTTGGTCTTTAGTTTGTTACCGCTTTAATCTGGTGTTCAAAGTCGGCAACAAGTCCTACGGATGACACCAATATTTTTGTTCTTTTGTTCGCGTTAGTTTATCTTGTTTTTTTGTTATTATGGCTCGATCCGTTGAAGTCAATTTAAATTTAAATTCTTGTTGTAAATGTACTTGCCCGCTGTTGTCCTATTTGGGGTCTATCGTCAACTGACAGTTGACCTAATGCCAGTCATGTATTAACCGGATATCTAAGTTCTAGGCGAAGAAGAACCAGGGGAATGGGTTGCGGTGAGATGCGGCGAAAAAGAATGGGGTCTTGGGGCTGCTGAATGCTGAGCCCCGGTCACTTAGTTCGAGACTTGGAAAGTGAACAGTTATCTACTCCGTAAAATCCTCACTTTACGATACGTTCGGGTCAGAGTGCGCGTGTGGCCAAAGAGCCAATAAACGGAAGTGTACGGTGGTTAGTTGTGTCCGTTCTGGTGAGCTATTCTCGTAGCCAGGGACCCCGTGAGGTGCCGTTGCGACCACCGTCAACATTGGTCAAACAGGCTGAACCCCGTGCCTTCCCGCCCGTTCCGAGGAGCGCCACGCTGCTTTCCAGCGCTTCGTCGGATTAGTAGTCTCGACCGCACCCGCTAAGACAGCCCACAGCGGACCCGAACGACACCACTGGCATTCGACCCACCTGGTGAAATTATCCGAGGTATCGGAATCCGCCAACTCGCTGACGGCCAACATCCCCTTGCCGAACCGGTTGGTGGATACGTAAACAAGCCCCTAAGACGCTGATCGACGACGTTCCTGCAACCCAAATCGTGCGTGCACGACGCTCGCACACCGACGGTACACGCTGGTTTCCGAATCCGACCGCTACCCTGTTGATGGCCATCACGTTCGCCCGACCCCAAAGACTGGCACCAAACGGCAAGTTAAAAATAAACCCTCTTATTACCGTATCATTTTGTTACTTTGTAATATTTGTCGAGCCATAGGTTATATTTGTCTTGTCCGCCAGAGATTTGTCCGCTTTGATCATTCGATTGGTTGTTCCCATTCTCCCTAGGACGGCGTAGCGACCCTGAGAGAACCGTAAGTATCGACTGAGCTAGCTGGAAGTACTGGCCAAGGCCTTTACTTTCAATTGGCGATCTAGCGGAAACGGAAAAATACTCTATTAGTCTTTTAGTCTATTAGACTATTTTTCCAACGTTCCTCAGGGAGACACGACTTCCAGTCGTTTCATTAGCACGAGTCAATTTATTTAGAACGTTTTTCTCAAAGGTAGCTAAAAGATTGTGAAAAATTAAAACTCGCTTAAAAGTGTACCCGAGCGAGAGGGGGGCGGGGAGATTTCGATTTAGGCGTTTTGAAGAGCTGCTTCGGCATTTAAGATCGTTCGTTTCCTTGCAGCGCCTAGATGCTTCTTCTTTTCAACAGGTCTACAGGATCTAAGCTTTCTAAAAATATTTAATAATTTGCGGTTACTTCCAGAGCTAGCTCATTCGTTTTTGCCATCCATAATGGGGACAAACACGAAAGAGTTAAGGGAGAAATTTGAAAGCCAGTATTTGGAGTTACGTCCAGATTTACTTGGAGATGTGGAATTAAATGCCGAATTAGAGATGAGGGAAGTTGAGATCACTGGTGATAGCTCGTTAGCCAGACGTCGTAGGATTTTACGTGATTTATTAAGACAAGAAAAGGAAAAAGGTCTACCGGAAATGGTAATTCTGATAAATCCTGAACAGGAGTTCATCATATGTAAGGAACGATTAAGCCTGATTGAACAAACATCTCAGTTCTCAAGTAGAGATCCCCCTAAAGTTAAACATACCCTTCTTCATTTGGCCAACCGATTGGCAGTCTTGGGTGGTAATTGTGAGCTTCCACTCAAAACGGAAGTAATCGAGCTTCTAAACCGCGTTTGTGAACACCTTGATATATATTTTCCGAAAGATAGTTCAAACTCTAACGAAATGCAAGGCCTCGTAGAAGAGCTGTTCGATAAAGCAGAAGGCGGAGAGACGGGAGATTCTGGCGCGGAGAAGGAGGCCATCGAGTGCCTAAAACGCATGGGAGTCTTGTCGATAAACCCGGAAAAGCCGAACGTTAACATGTTTCGCGATTCATTAATTGCTCTAGAGATGGAACTAGCTACCCTTCGAAATATGCATTCGCAGACGGTTTCAAATTGCGCGTCAACGGTAACATCAAACCCCATACCATCTTCTAGCATTCCTCCGCGATACACCGGTACGATTCCGAAAAGTTACGACGTCCCTAACAGCAGTACCATCGTTACTGATCAATATTCGCGACCGATCACAACCCCGATAATTACATCTTCGATTTTTACTAGTAATTCTTACCAACCTTGCTCAACAACAAACCCAATTTCGACCCACTATCAGTACAAATACCCTGAGTATGCCGTTCATAGAACCTTAACCCATATAAATTCGAACCCTTACAACCCCTTACCAAGCTCTTCAGCTTGGCCAAACAGCTATACGCAACAGGTGGCACCCTACGGTGCACCTATGCCACCTAATTATCAAAATTCTTTACCTACCGTGAACAAACCAAGCCTGTGGTCGCAACTACCAAACTCGTGTGCTAATTCATCTTACCACTTACCACTACCACGGCCACCGACCACTGACAATTTTGAACCACCGAAATCATACGCGCCAGCCACACGTGCTCAACCAATACTTACGCCTCAACCTTTTGCCCACGCGGGTGGATTTCCACCAGGCTCTAGCGCGTTACCGTACGCACCGTACAATCCATCGCCCCACGCGTATCCGCCAAACGCAAACGCTGCTTTTGGTCACAAAAACTTACCTGTGTCCATGTGGAAAATAGAGAAGTACTCTGGTACCGATCGCGGAACGAAACTCAACGAATTCCTCGCGTTAGTAGAACAACTTGCCTTGTCCGAGCGCGTGTCTGAACTTGAATTGTTCGACTCAGCGTTTCACCTATTCGACGGTCCTGCTAAAACCTGGTACATGTCGATGCGCCACCCGTACCCAGGACGCCTGGTGAACTGGCAACATTTAGTTTTCGAACTTAAACGTCATTTTGCCCACCCCGAACTGGATGTTCTCTTAAAATCCCAAATATACCAGAGACGACAACAACGAAGTGAGACGTTCCAAGATTTCTACTTCGCGATGGACAAAATGTTTCGGAGCATGATGTCCCCAATGGATGAACGGGAAAAGTTAGAAATCCTGAAACGCAATTTGAGGAATGATTACAAAAAGTCCTTACTTTGGCAACCCATCTACGATCTTTCACAGCTAATCGATGCTGGCCATATCATAGACTCGTCCAATTTTTCTATGTATAACCAAGTCTTCGGTCAAGACAGAATCGTCAATATCGTAACCCAAAATAATAACCCACACCCTAGATCTGAAAACGCGCGCCCATCTCGTTCTTACCAGAATTCAAACGATAGCTGGAAAAATCAAAAAAATAAACCCACCCACAACAATTCCAACAATAAATTTGAACCCAGATATGCTAGAAAAGCTCCTGAGTCGAAACCGAACCCCCAAGAGGGCCCTTCTTCGGGTCCGTCTCAACCACGTCGTACGATTGATTACCTGGTAGCCGGTTTCCAACCTCCGCCCGCGAATGTTTGCCTCAATTGCCGCCAATCTGATCATCAGGTTGAAGAATGTCGTTCGCTAAAAGGTTTGATTTGTTATATCTGTGGATTTAAAGGTTTTGACACACAGCATTGCCCGTATTGTCAAAAAAACGGAAGACCGACAAACGAAAATCGCCGAACGTCGGAAAAGCAAGCGTAAATTCGAACCCCCCTGAACCGTCCCTATATAATTGCGAACCAGTCCGTTCCGAATGGTACGAAGCTGGCCCCTCTCAAATTCTCAAAATCACCTTACCAAACCACCGCGATAATCGTCCTTACGCCTGGGTCTACGTACATGACACACGTGTCAAAGGATTGTTGGACTCGGGTAGTAACAGAACGCTCATAAGCGAAAAACTTTACTTGCGTTTGCGCATTAATAATTTAAGACCTCAAGCTGAAAATGTGGAATTAAAATCCGCCGATGGTGGAAAACTGTCCATTTCAGGAGAAATTTTCGCACCTTTCAAATTTGAAAACCAAACTAAGGTAATCGCAACACTAGTGGTTAAAGATTTAGTAGTAGATTGTCTGTTAGGTATGAATTTTTGGTCAAAATTTAAAATTTACCCCCGTATTCAACAGTGTGCCCTTCTTCAAGAAGAGAGCGATACCGAACCACTTACCCCAGAATATATACTTACCCCTCAAGAGACTCTAGAATTGGAGAACGTTAAACTTCTGTTCCAAGCAGCCAAACCAGGTTACTTACCTACTACACCTGTAACGGAACACACCATCGAAATTTCCGAAGAGTGGAAGTCCAAACCCCCTGTGCGACAGTACCCCTACACAATGTCCCCCAAAATAAGGGAAAAAGTTCGCGAAGAACTCGACCGCATGCTCCAGGTCGGGATCATTGAAAGGTGCCAGTCAGACTGGTCACTTCCGGTAGTCCCAGTCATCAAACCTTCTGGCAAAGTTAGGCTTTGCTTGGACGCTCGCAAACTTAACGAGCGTACCGTTCGGGATGCGTACCCTCTTCCCCATCCGGGCCGAATCTTGGGCCAACTTCCTAAAGCACGTTATTTAAGCACAATAGATTTATCTGAAGCATTCCTTCAGATTCCTCTAGCTGAAAATTCTAGAAATTTTACGGCTTTCAGTATCCAGGGTTCCGGAATGTTCCGGTTTACCCGGTGTCCTTATGGATTGGCCAATAGTCCGAGTCGCCTAGCGCGGGCTATGGATTTTGTACTAGGTAATGGAGAATTGGAACCCTATGTGTTTGTCTATCTCGACGACATAGTGGTAGTCAGTGAAACTTTCGTTCACCACCTACAACTACTAGTCGAGATAGCTAAACGACTTAGGGAAGCCAATCTCTCCATCAACTTGGAAAAATCCCATTTCGGTGTGAGCGAGTTGCCATTCCTAGGATACCTTCTTTCAACAGATGGGCTGCGCGCAAATCCCGACAAAATACGGCCGATCGTCGAATACGAACGCCCAACAACAATAACCAAGTTGCGCAGGTTCCTAGGAATGGCCAACTACTACCGCCGTTTCATTGAGGACTTCAGTGGAACGACGGCGCCATTATCAGAACTCCTGAAAACTAAATTAAAGACGATAACATGGACAGAGCAAGCTGAGGAAGCTTTCTGTGCCATCAAGGAAAAATTAATTAGTTCCCCAATACTCGTTAGTCCGAACTTTTCTCAGGAATTTACAATTCAGACTGACGCAAGCGATGTCGCGGTAGCAGGCGTCCTGACACAAGTCCAAGATGGACAGGAGAGGGTCATAGCCTACTTCTCGCACAAGCTTAGTACGCCCCAAAGGAACTACCATGCGTGTGAGAAGGAGACTTTGGCCGCTATTCTGTCCATCGAGGCTTTTCGAGGATACATTGAAGGATCCCACTTCACTCTTGTGACTGATTCGTCTGCGCTAACCCATATCCTTCGAACCAAATGGAAAACATCCTCACGCTGCAGTCGGTGGAGCCTGGCACTACAACAATATCACATGACCATCCGCCACCGCAAAGGTAAAGACAACATCGTGGCCGATGCCCTTTCTCGGTGTGTTGCTGTAGTGTCGGCCGAACCTTCTTCAGCGTGGTACGATGACCTTAAGGAGAAAGTTATGGGTCAGCCAGATGAATATGTCGATTTCCAAATAAGAGATGGTCTGTTGTATAAATTTGTTTCCACCCCGAATCTGCCTTACGATCATCGGTTCGAATGGAAACTAGTAATTCCACCCGAAAAACGCGAGCTTATCCTAAAAGAGTGCCATGACGAATCAATGCACATTGGCACTGATAAAATGTTGGCTAAAGTGAAACAGAAGTACTACTGGCCAAAAATGACGAAAGAAATAAAAGAGCATGTAAAAGCATGCACGTTGTGCAAGGAAACGAAACCCGCTTCTGTTCCGGTAGTTCCCAACATGGGGGAACAGAGAATAACGACCCACCCCTGGCAGATAATCGCCGTCGACTTTATCGGTCCCTTGCCACGAAGCCGAAAAGGAAACCAACACCTTCTGGTGATAACCGATCTTTTCAGTAAGTGGTGCATGCTTGTTCCTGTTCGGAGGATCGAAAGCACCAACCTCTGCACCCACCTACGCGACCAATGGTTCTTCCGATTTTCGACCCCGGAAACGATTATCACGGACAACGCGTCTGTGTTCCTATCGCGCGAATTCAAAAAGTTTCTCGAACTGTTCGGAGTGCGGCATTGGTTAAATTCGAAATATCACTCGCAGGCAAACCCTGTCGAGAGAGTAAATCGAACGATAAATGCCGCAATCCGAACCTACGTTCGAGAAGACCAGCGACTTTGGGACAGCCGAATTTCCCAAATCGAAACCGTGCTCAATACGACAAAACACGCCGCGACCGAATTAACCCCGTTTTTCGTTATACATGGCCACGAGGCCTTTACAAAAGGTTCAGACCACCGGTGGTTTGAATCTGAAGAACAAGAGAATCTTGAAGCGCGCGAAAACAATCGTAAGGAGCTCTTCGAAAGAATATTCGACTTGGTTAAAACCAATCTCTCGAAAGCTCACGAATCCGGAAAACACCGATATAATCTTCGCCACCGACAAAGCTCGAAACCGTTCGAAGTCGGACAACTCGTATACCGACGAAACACAAAGTTGTCTAACGCGGCGGAAGGCTATAATGCCAAATACGGTCCGGTGTACTTGCCAGCGCGCGTGAAAAAACGAATCGGCTCATCCTCCTACGAGCTGGAGGGAACCGATGGCAAAAATCTAGGGGTGTGGCCAGCCGCCCACCTGAAACCCGCGTAATGCCTTTCTTAAACTAACTTAATACTACCTTAAACCTAACACTCTCGTCGTTATGCACAGCGACAGGGCTTTGTGTTCGTAGCCCGGGTTACCCGCCATCAGCTAGTATCGTTCCAATCGCAATTCTCTTCCTATGGTCCATAAAATCAAATCCGACGGCATCCGAAATCGATGTATGTTGGCATACGTCTGCCTTCTCCCAAGTAGTTGGTTCCATTATGATCCAGCAGCGTTTCTAAAATAATAATCAAAACTGAGCCTGCGGCGGCTTAGTTAATGTGGTTCTACTTACCTCCTTCAAGGAAAAAAAACACAATTGGTTTCAAAATCCGGCCTAGTTAATCCTGATCCGTATCTGGAAAAAGTGGTTCCGTTTGAAGATCCCGTCAGTCCCCCTTGGTACCCGATGGTATCTCCATCGATGATTCCTGAGTAGTTCCTAAAACGAATTAGAATAAACAAATCGATCAGCTTCTTAATTGAAACAATTCTTATTGGATTACTCACCACATCGTAAAGGTAAACAAAATAAAAAGAAATCCATTTCTCCGCGCAGAATCGCCTAATCTCCAAAAATCCACCTGTTTCGGATTAAAAGGAAAACGTTTTAATCATAAGATATGGTAAAATAACGCACGTAATGATATAACTTACCAATATAGTAAATACTGCCGCTTGAGGAAGAACCACACGAGTATTTGCACCACGATTTTTTTGTTTTGTTTTCGTCATCACGATGACAGATCTAACCGGCTGAAAAGCCAGTCCGTTTCATTTAGACGTGGCTCATTCCACGATTAGCATCTCCATTCGGGAGGAAGGTGCGTTTAGTAATCGCTCTTTCGTTTAAAGAAATTTATTTCGAACAGAGGCGTAACTAGGCTGAGACTAAAATAAAATTTTCAATGAAAAGTTTTTCATTGATAAATTTTGGATCTTCTGGTAGTTCAACCGTGTGCCAGTGGATTGACCGAACGTGTTGTGATTCAGAACTGTGCGCTGGAGACCGGAGTCTTCAATGACGCTGATGGTCAGTACTCGGCGGCTCGATTCTGAGCCTGCAATGAAATTTGAGCGGAGTTGATTACAACACTGATGCCCTATGACCCCGCATTAGTCCTGGTCACAAATATTGTTTCGGTCAATTTAAAGGTGAGGCGATTGAGCCTTCTGATGTTTCCGAAAATAAGAGACAGTTTATATTTTGTCTCTCGAAATTTGTAAATTTAGGCAATTAAGAATGAACGTGTGTGTGACTGATTTGTGTGTGTGAATTGGAGGACGCGTCCATTGAATGAAGTGTGTGAGTGGAGATTTTGAATGAAAGTGTATGGGTTTTTAGGTTTTTCCCTGCTTTTTAAGGGAAGTAATAGGAAATTATTTAATATTTTGGGAAAGTGGATGTCTTGTTTTCCTGTGGAGATGAAGCAATGTGTAAGGGGATTGGTCTATGAAAAATAGGGAATCTATGGAAGTACATGGAGGGGAACGTGACGAAATACGAACAGTTTGGAAAAATGTTTCAATCGGAAAAAATAGATATTAAGGGTCCGATCTGGAGGCAATCTTTGAGAAAACGTTTCATTTGGGTTGAATCAAGCTACATGATGGATTAAAAATTTCTTGTCGAAATTTTTCTATGCGACCTGGGGAGAATTGTTACCGCTTTAATCTGGTGTTCAAAGTCGGCAACAAGTCCTACGGATGACACCAATATTTTTGTTCTTTTGTTCGCGTTAGTTTATCTTGTTTTTTTGTTATTATGGCTCGATCCGTTGAAGTCAATTTAAATTTAAATTCTTGTTGTAAATGTACTTGCCCGCTGTTGTCCTATTTGGGGTCTATCGTCAACTGACAGTTGACCTAATGCCAGTCATGTATTAACCGGATATCTAAGTTCTAGGCGAAGAAGAACCAGGGGAATGGGTTGCGGTGAGATGCGGCGAAAAAGAATGGGGTCTTGGGGCTGCTGAATGCTGAGCCCCGGTCACTTAGTTCGAGACTTGGAAAGTGAACAGTTATCTACTCCGTAAAATCCTCACTTTACGATACGTTCGGGTCAGAGTGCGCGTGTGGCCAAAGAGCCAATAAACGGAAGTGTACGGTGGTTAGTTGTGTCCGTTCTGGTGAGCTATTCTCGTAGCCAGGGACCCCGTGAGGTGCCGTTGCGACCACCGTCAACATTGGTCAAACAGGCTGAACCCCGTGCCTTCCCGCCCGTTCCGAGGAGCGCCACGCTGCTTTCCAGCGCTTCGTCGGATTAGTAGTCTCGACCGCACCCGCTAAGACAGCCCACAGCGGACCCGAACGACACCACTGGCATTCGACCCACCTGGTGAAATTATCCGAGGTATCGGAATCCGCCAACTCGCTGACGGCCAACATCCCCTTGCCGAACCGGTTGGTGGATACGTAAACAAGCCCCTAAGACGCTGATCGACGACGTTCCTGCAACCCAAATCGTGCGTGCACGACGCTCGCACACCGACGGTACACGCTGGTTTCCGAATCCGACCGCTACCCTGTTGATGGCCATCACGTTCGCCCGACCCCAAAGACTGGCACCAAACGGCAAGTTAAAAATAAACCCTCTTATTACCGTATCATTTTGTTACTTTGTAATATTTGTCGAGCCATAGGTTATATTTGTCTTGTCCGCCAGAGATTTGTCCGCTTTGATCATTCGATTGGTTGTTCCCATTCTCCCTAGGACGGCGTAGCGACCCTGAGAGAACCGTAAGTATCGACTGAGCTAGCTGGAAGTACTGGCCAAGGCCTTTACTTTCAAGTTTTCAAAATGGCGTCCAAGCAAGAGGAGCTACGAGTCAGAATTTTGTACATTCGTCTTGAAAATTCAAACTACACGCACGCAGAAAAAGCATTAGATATCGTTGAATGTGGCGAAATCAACCGTTACCAAAGCAATAAAAGTGTTCGAGGAACGTTTGTCGACAAATAGGAAGCCGGGATCTAGGGGAAATCGAAATCCAGGAGTCGCAGTGACGAACAGAAGAGTTTCGCAATGTAATCGCAGAGTAATCGCAATGAAAAGCGAAACCTTACGGTAAAAACAACGTCTCGGAAGCTGTATACGATATTGTTGGCAATGTTTGAATGCGTGGTAATGGACGACGAAACCTACGCCAAGACAGACTTCAGACAGCTTCCAAGACACAACAAGAGTTTTATACAGCATCCGGAAGAGGAAAGGTGGTAGATATTTTCAAGCATATTAAATTATCAAAGTTTGCTTAGAAATATTTCGCTTGGTAAGTTATCTGTACCAAGGCACGGTGTCTCCGGGAAAAAACTTTAATCTTCGAAAGTTAGCATCGCTGATTTTTACACCATTTGAAAGCTGGAACTTTTCCCTTTCGTTTTAGTCGAAATTTGAAATAATCCATTTGGGGTCTAGAACATTTTTTTTTAAGATTTTTGAACCTTTTGCATGGTTTTTTCCAAGACAAAATCATACTCATCCCCGTGAAAACGCTTGTCTTACCTTTAGCGTTAATCCAACTCAATATGTCAACAACATGATTGTTAAATCTTAGACAAGGCTGGTAAAGTGTGATATATAAAACCAAAAATAAATTTTGGTTAGTGTTTGATTGGATAAGTTTACGTTTTTGGAGCCATTCGTGTATGTAAAAATATGGTCGAATTTTAGTTTTTAAGGGGGGGGTAGGGTCTAACACTTTCAAAAAATCGATTTTTTTATTTTTTTATTTCCTTATTGTAAAACATTTCAAGAATGTTGTGTCAAATTTTCAAGTCAATTGAAGCAAAACTGTAGAAGTTATAGGCCTTTATCTCCTTCTATCTAATACTGCAAGAAAGCAAGAGCAGAAACTTTAAACGCGTTTTTCTCGAAAGCACATTTTTAAAGTCCGTGGACATCGTCATTTGAAAACTACTTATCCGATTCTTTTCAAATTTGGAACATATTTTCTACATATAAAATACCAGACCCCAACGTTTTTCTTTTTTGATTTTTTTACTTTGGGGAGATTTTACAGGTGAAAAATGGCGGATTTTTAAGTGAAAAATCGAAGTTTTTACTTCAAACAGCCACACAAATTTCATAAAAATATTTATCTATATATATATAAAAATGAATGTTTGTCTGTCTGTCTGTTCCCTATAGACTCGGAAACTACTGAACCGATCATCGTCAAAATTGGCATCTGAGGGTTTTTGAGGCCGGGGATGGTTTCTGTAATAGTCAAAACTCCATCCGACTTAAGGAAGGAGAGGCTTCCATACAAAGTTTGTAGTTTTTCGAAACAAATTAAAGTCATGACATCCATTTTCTTGAGATTTGTTTTTCCTTTGGGCGGTTTGTTTTTCGTCTCTATGGAAGAGGCGTCGCGAGCCAACGTCGCCAAAGGAAAGTAACTCAGGCATAGCATACTGATCAGTAGGAATATTTTGGCGCGTATTTCTCAACCAAGCATATTTTCTTTAAGGTGTTTGTTTTTCGTCTCCATGGGCGAGACAACGTCGTCGCAAGAGGATAGTAACCAAAGGTCACTGTTCATTGATTGCTGGAAAATTTAACAATAAGGCGCCTGTTTCTCAAACCCGTGGGGCGATATGCAACCTAGATGTGTTTTTTTCTTGCTTATTTGATTTGTACACAGCACGTGGTAATAAATGACGCCTAGATGTGACACGGATTGGTATTTTATCAATCGAATCAAAACCAATTGAAAGATTTGCAAAAATACTTCCATATTTAGTTCGTGTTAATGTAGGTAGCATTCGACTTTTCATTCAAGGAACATTAGAACATGTTTAAACGTTCAACTTTTTCCGTTAAAAAAAAATTAAAAATTATGTTTTCTTCTAGAAATTGTTACTTCCGCCCAAATAAACAATTGAAACGAATTTAGAAATGAAAATGGGAGCTTTTTATTTTAAATAATTCTGAAAAAACCATCGTACTTTTTGCTTACATACCAATTCAAGTACGTACTTAACATGAAAAGTGTTTTTGTGTTACATGGCTGCATAAAAGAGACTTTTGATCCGCTTCGTTTTTGAAAAGCGAGACTTTAGAACTGATATTCAACTGGACGCAATAATTTTAAGAGAACACACGGTGGGGCAAGGGCAAACGTCGAACTTTTAAGAAATTCATCTTCAAAATGATTCAATAAGATTCAATGGAAAGACCAGACGGGGTATTCCGAATGTTGAAACTGCAGCGGATATTGAAAATTCTTAAATGTCTTTGAAAATGAAGGTCATTCCCTTTGAACAGCATTCGTTAAAAGTGGATTACAAACATAAATTTATATTGCAGGAATACTGCAGATATATCAGTGAAACTTGATAGAACAAAAAACAGGAATTCGTATTAAATCCATTTTAAAGCCATTACTCTGACGCATCTGTAAATAAGCTTTGCATTGACACTTGCCCCAAAATACGGGACAAATGTAAACTTAGAAATTTGTTTTTGCCTACATTTTTGAATATTTGACTTTCAAAGAGAAAATAAAAAAAACGCTGAGAACTTATTTAGTGATGCAACTGATATTTTTTTTAAATATTTATATGTTTACCGTAGTAAATTTATTTTAAAAAAAAAGAAATTTGACTGTATTTAATACATAACTAATTTAATATATTTTTCATTACCATGATAAGTGCTGTTATCGAGCCTGTTAAATTAGCCTACCTTCTTCAAGCAGTGGGGGACAAAATTGAAAAAGATGGAAGAGCTCCCAAAAAGTTTTTTTTGGGTACAGAGTACAAATTTCAGATCTTGAAAAACGAGTTTAGAGTTCAAGTTTCAGTAAATAATATATACCATCGTTGAATTGCAATTCAGAACTGCAGCTGCAGCTCTCATTTCAAAGTTGTTGGTTCTGAAGTTGATTCTGAAGTATGAGGTTTGATTTAAAAATATGCTCTCTAAAATCTAAATTTGAATAAATTTTTACAAATTACATTTATTTCCGGAAGGTGTAGCAAAGCACAACGGGTTAGCTAGTAAGTTAAATAAAAACGTTGGGGTCCAGAAAAGCATCTATTTAAAATATTTTGCTCTGATTTTTTGACTTCAGATGATTCTGTGCTGAGATACAGTGTCCACCGCAAATCCTGTTTTCTAAAAGGCATCCTCGAAAGTGCTCCGTCACCAGCTCATTTTTCAATATTTTTCTACGAAAAAATTACTAAATGTTCTTTTAACAATGCTTTTTATAATGCAAAAAACTTGAATACATTTGTTTGAACGAGAGCTCTATAAAAAAATCGTGAAAATGGTGTTTTTTTTACCCGTTAGACCCTACCCCCCCCCCCTTAAGCGAATTCAAGATTGTTCATTTTTGTCAAATGTGCACGATCTGAACCTAATGTCTTTCATAGTTTTTTTCAATCAAAAGAAAAAGAAAGATATGAAAATCTCCAAATAAACTTTGTTTTGAACAGTTGTTAGTGGTCGATTTGATGTTATTCCTTCTATTAATTTAAGTTTTCAGATCTTAAGTGATCAGATTGTCTGAAAATTTCTAAAAATTTCGCATTTTTTCGAATTAACGAATTTATTTAACGCGGGTTTTTATCTGGTAGTATGGAACAAGCAACATTTGTCTATAGCATGGGTGGCGAACATTTTCATCAGGCGGGCCAAATTTAAAAAATGAAATGAATGGCCAAAAAAACAAATTGTTCTGGAGTATTGAAAAAAAAAACAACCGATACCTATTCGAAAGCCAGAAAAAATCATTTCCCTATGCCACATCTAGTATTGATTCATCTAAATAAGTCATTTTTGTTACTTGCATATTTTTTCAAATGTTTATGCATATGAAAAATAGTAGAAATATTACTCAATAGGAAATGAAATATCCTTCCCAAATAATACGTCAATCTTTTCAAAGGATTTAAAATTTCCTCGGTTTATTCATCTTCGAAATGTCAAATCGCATGCATACCATGGTCATTTGGTAAATGTTTTGGTCTTCAAATATAAAAAATGACCACCCATTTTTCAATGTTTTCATTTTAACCGTTCTCTATAGGAAAAATTGAAAGACGAAAAAAACAGAATGGAATTGTTAAAAAAAAGTAACTTTTAAATACTTTTGAAATTTTAAAGAATTTTTTTAAGAACTTTAGTTATATCAAAAACAATATTGATTTTTCAAAATACGGACCTCAACCTCAACTCAATCCAGCTCTTTTCAATTTTTCCAGAATCTCGATTTATTGTATTGGGAAAGCCATCTATAAATAGAATAATTCCAACTTGATTATTTTATAATCATTGCACCTTTTTAAATTTAAAATTTTGCTTCAAAAAGTCGTTCTTCTGAGAGATTTGTCAGTACTAAACCGAATCCAGTGTAATTCTACTACCAAACTGTTAATTCTGTTTAGTTTTTCATTATTGATGTACAAACATACATACAAAGCATGTTACTAATTAAAAAATATTTGGATTTGGTTATATTTTTATAAATCTACCTTTTCTGTTAAAGCCTACCTGTTCTGTTAAACAAAAAATAACCATTTGAAAAAAAAACTTACCGAGCAAAGTATCTGCATTTTGCATAATTTACAAAAGTTATTAAATTTTGCTGGATGAACGAAGTCTTTGAAATAGAATTCAAGTTACGAATGGTTGAAGTTGTTGTTTTTAACATTTTTTATGCGATTTCGATACGATCTTGCTATCTTTCTAAAGTACCAAGCTCCTCAATATTTAAACTAGATACCGCTTGTATGTTGTTTTTACTAATGATATGTAGTCACCAAAACCCAAAAGGAAAACATTGGAAAATGTATGATGAAATTCACGGATTATGTTTTCGTACAGTATTTGAAAATTGAATTTGAAAATTGTAATTCTTTTTTTAATCAGTGACGGTAATCCGTTTTGTAGAATTATATGAGGCCCTTTAGAGCCGAAGGGGTATGTTCCAAAGAAAATTGGGAATGTTTGAAAAATATATGAAAAGTTGCCAAACACAACAATTGATAAGCGTGTTTTCTGAAAGAGATTTTCAGATCTTTGTTCGATTTAGTAAGTGTAGATTCAAATATATTTGTCCAAATGATATATGTAGACCAAAAAAAGCGTTCGATTCTTAGAGCATGTTTTTTTTTCCAAAAGAGCTTCGCGGGCAACATAAAGTTGGTCGCGGGCCACATGTGGCCCGCGGGCCATGGTTTGGCCACCCATGGTCTATAGCTTTCTGCTTTATCTATTCTCTGGAATGTACTTTTATTAAAACAAAATATTTAACATCCTATCATGATGAGAATTTATTGCAGTGCCTTGAAAACTAAATATGATTTTTCAACATTTATTTGCCCAGGTTCAAGATGTTAAATTGCTCAAAGTATGAAATGAGTAACAAAAATTTTCAAGTAAAGCAGGTTCCGCCTTTTTTTAAAAAGCCGGAACATTTATGAAATCTTTCTTTTGTCACTTGAAGAAGAAATATCACAAGTAGGGAAAGCGAGTGGTGTTAAAAATATTAATTTTGATTTTCAAAAAATTGGAAAAAAAAATTGGACTACAGCTTGCATGCAACAAACTGGTATACAATGTACATTGCACAAAATCAAAAAATCATGCGCGGACTTGGTCTCCCATATCGGGTATAGCCTTCGTTGCAGGTCCGGATGGGAATTATGGCCAGAGGCACCAGGTGGGCATTATGGCGTAGAGGTACTTAGTATCATGAGTCGTCCAATTGCACCCATGGACCCAGAGTAGCATACTGGGGGGACTCGGTCGCTCGCCGTGCCTTGGAATGCAATCCGTAAAAAGGATTTACCACCTGGGTAATCTATGTATATATATATATATATATATATATATATATATATATATATATATATATATATATATATATATATATATATATTAATTTTTTAATTCTTTTTAATTAATAAAAAAATAAAAATAAAGATCTATAGGGTCTTCTCGTCTTTTAATTTTATTTTAACTTTTTAATTAAAAAATAAAATTCTATAAAATTTTAAAAAAGACAGTATATATCTCATTCAACCATTCATACAAGCCTTCAATTAAAAGACTATTGATTATGCTACCTTTGCACAGTCAAAATACTGCGGCCCTTTAAAATTATTCAGTGGGCAGGTTAGACTTTAAATTAAATACAAAAAGACATGTTTTTGATAAACAGGTGAATATATAATTTGCCGAATTCCTTATTTAAACCTAACAATAATTTATATTATTAAAATTTTTATATACTAATTTTATCATAATTAATAATTTTTTAAAATTAAAAATTATATTTTAATAAATAATTTAATTTATAATAAATAATTTTAAATTAAAAATAAATTATAACAAATTTATTAATGATAACTATTTTTAAGCTTACATTTAATAATTTAAATAAAATAAATTTAAAAATTTATTTTAAAGCTAATCCCTTAAAATATTATCTTTAAATAATAATTTTATTAAATAAATAATAAAATTAATAAATAAAACTAAATTAAATTCATTTCTTAAAAAACTAGATATATTTTAAAACGATTAACATTTCATTTCTAATTATATATGCAAAATAATTATTCTACAGTAACTTTTTTATATAATTAAATCTTTAAAATTCGAGAAAAATTTTATAAAAATTTTTTATTTAATAAACCCTGATACACAAGGTACAATAAATTAAATTTTCTTTTAAAATAAAAATTTTTCAAATTATTTCAATATTCTTTTACAATACAAATATACTATAATTAATATTATTTTTTCATAATAAATTACTAAAAATTATACAAATAAAATTATTTTTATTAATTAAATAAAAAAAAAAAAATTAATAAATAAAATTTAATCAATTTAAATTGAATTGCACAAATTTCTTTTCAATGTAAATGAAATACTTTACTAATTAAGCTTTAAATTGTCTTTCTAGATACACTTTCCAGTACATCTACTATGTTACAACTTATCTTATTTTAAAAATAAGAACGATGGGCGATATGTGCATATTTTAGAGCTAAAATCATATAAATAATCTTTTTTATATTACTTTCAAATCCACCTTTAAATTTTTATTTCAAAAAATATTTCGTATAAATAATTTTATTGTAATCCATCTCTACTTAAATATAAACTGCACCTTGATCTGACATATTATTTAATAAAATATTATGAAAATTAAAATCTTATAATATATTCTAATGACGACGATATACAAATTAAACAAATTTAAGTAAGGTTCAATGTGGATTATCAATTACAGGACAGATTCCTCTGAATAGACTAAAATACCGCCAAATTTTTTAAATTTGAAGAATATAACTAATACTACTTTAATATTTATTTTTATTTATTTTTAATAATAGGGTATCTAATCCTAGTTTATTTAAAAAAGTTTATAGCTTAAATTAATTTTTAATTTAATTATTTATAAATTTAAAAATTTCACCTAATAAATTTATGTTTAAACTAATTAATTTTAATTTAACTAACAATAAAAATTTTTATTTATATTATTTGTATAACCGCGGTAGCTGGCACAAATTTTACCAATATTATATATTATTACTAAAACAAAATTTCTTTTTATATTTAATATTAATTACTGCGAATAAAATAAAAAACTTATTCTATTAAAAAATAAATTTATTCATACAAAAATTTACATGTAAAATAAAATAATAATAAAAAATTTTACCAAAATAAAATAATTTTATACAAATAAAATAAAAATAAATAATTTTTATAAATTTAAATTTAATTATTATATAATTGATAAAAAATTACAATTTATTTAATTTTAAATATTATTTAAATTTAATAATATAAATTAGTTCAATTCCTCCTAACAAAAATCAAAATAACCCCTTAATTATTTTAATAAAAATTTTTTTTTATTTATTTAATTATAATAATAATTTATAAAATAAATTTAAATTTAATTATTATATAATTGATAAAAAATTACAATTTATTTAATTTTAAATATTATTTAAATTTAATAATATAAATTAGTTCAATTCCTCCTAACAAAAATCAAAATAACCCCTTAATTATTTTAATAAAATTTTTTTTTATTTATTTAATTATAATAATAATTTATAAAATAAATTTAAATTTAATTATTATATAATTGATAAAAAATTACAATTTATTTAATTTTAAATATTATTTAAATTTAATAATATAAATTAGTTCAATTCCTCCTAACAAAAATCAAAATAACCCCTTAATTATTTTAATAAAAAATTTTTTTATTTATTTAATTTTAATAATAATTTATAAAATAAATTTAAATTTAATTATTATATAATTGATAAAAAATTACAATTTATTTAATTTTAAATATTATTTAAATTTAATAATATAAATTAGTTCAATTCCTCCTAACAAAAATCAAAATAACCCCTTAATTATTTTAATAAAAATTTTTTTTTATTTATTTAATTATAATAATAATTTATAAAATAAATTTAAATTTAATTATTATATAATTGATAAAAAATTACAATTTATTTAATTTTAAATATTATTTAAATTTAATAATATAAATTAGTTCAATTCCTCCTAACAAAAATCAAAATAACCCCTTAATTATTTTAATAAAAAAATTTTTTTTATTTATTTAATTATAATAATAATTTATAAAATAAATTTAAATTTAATTATTATATAATTGATAAAAAAAATATAATTAATATAATATTAAATATTATTTAGATTTATTAATATAAATTAGTTTAATAATTAAGAGATTTTACCTTAATTTTTTTTTTTTTTTTTTTATATATAAATATTTAATATATATATAAATAAAATTAATTATAAATAATATATATATATTTATAAATTAATTATATTTTTAATTATATTATTATATATTATATATATATATATAAATTATTTATATATTAATAATAATATTAATTATGGTTTTATATTTTATATAAATTATTTAATATTTACATAAATCTTTTTTTTTTACCCATAATATAGGCCCGGTGTGCTTTGCAACACGTTCCAAAATTTAATTAAATTTGTAAAAATAATGGAAATTCAGATTTATTTCCTAGACAGCGTTTAAAACCAAATACCTGTATAAATATCAACAAAAATCAATAGTACATTCTTGGAATTTATCTCTAAATTTGTTTTTCAAGATCTAAAACTTTAACTCTGTTTTTATAAGCTTCATAGAGTTTGTAATTATTTCTTGCAATGTAAGAAGTGCTTAAGAATTACCATAAAATCGTTTTTAGTATTCAAATGACGTAGCTTTCGCTTTATGTGTCTGATAAGTTTTCAAATTATGCGAAATATAATATGAATGAAAACTTGCCTCCTTCTTTCCGACTTCACCCAGAAAAATCTGTACATGTTTCGACGGTGGTATGAATATTTTCTAAAACTTTTCATGTAAACATCACACAAAACCTTAAAATGATGATTTTTGCACCGAGATGGCTTACAGTTATCAAAGTTGCTTTTGCTTCAATTTTTTTTTTATTTCAATCTTAATTTCAATTCAGATACACCAGGGCAAGTGCAAAAGGATTTGAACATAGTTGAGCTTCTATAAATATAAGAAAAAATTGTAAATCTTTAAAACAAATCAATTTTCGTTTGTTGCATAACTCAATCATTTCTCAACAAACCTTTGTTGAAAGTAAAATATGCAAAAATGTTGACAGAAAGATATTTCTAAGTTAAAATTTGTCCCAATTGTTGAAGCAAGTGAAAACACAATGCTTTTTCTGAGCTTATTCATAGATACGAAATATAGTGTAAAGGTTTAGAAATGAATTTAATACGTGATCCTGTTTGTTGTATCAAATTCCATTGACATATCTGCAGTTTGTTGTGCACTTAAAGTAAGCGTTTAATACTCCACTTTTACTGAATGCTGTTTTAAACAAAAGACCTTAATAGCCTAAGACACTTTTTATAATTTTGAATATCCACTTCAGTTACAATACGCGGGATACTCCTTTCAAAACTTTTCTCATGTAATGCCGAATCATTTTGGAGAGGAAATTCCTAAAAGGTATGTTTCATGGCTAAAAGGCGCGTTTGAACTTGTTCCACCATATAAAATGACAGGAGTTAACAGTATTTTGAACACTCTCCGGTCATATTCAAATTTCTCAAAAAAAAATTATGCTTCCACTGGCACATCAATCTCAAAAAAGCATCTTCGATGTAACCAAAATATGTAAAACAATAACACACTTTTCATGTTAAGTACGTACTTGAATTGCATGTAAACAACAATACAGTGTTTTCAGTGAATGGTTTAATACAAAGTTGAGTTTATTTCGTCAGATTGTTTGTGTGGGCTCAACAATTAACCCTTCGTTTCATAAAGTATCAAATTTGCAACAATTAATGTATGCAAAAATGGAAAAATCGTATTTAATTTAATATTTTTTCTTGATGTACTCATCATTTAAAACTGTTTGAAAAGATTTTTAAGGAAAAATAAAAAATCATGAAACGAAGGGTTAATAGATGGACAAACAATTTATACATTTTTTTTGTAAATGTTGAATGTTTGCTCTTGCTTTAGTATACCTTCTTAACTGAAAATTCTTCCGAAAAATGCATATCCTCACTTTTTACATATAATCTATTTGAAAGGACAGGCTCTTGTTCAGTCCATGTGTTTGTTAATTTTCTTCGGATTTTGTTGTGGATCTGAAAAATTAATACATGTTATTATTTTGACTGCTATCGATAGGAATCTAGGCGTATTGAATTATACAATTGTGTGTGAATCTTCTCACTTTCATTTTTTTTTTCAAACGTCCGCAAAGATACCTTTATCAGTTTTACCTACATTAATATTTTTAGACAAAAAAATCTGCTTTAATTAACACGAAATCAAAATAGTTTTCATTTTTAAAATCGTTTATATGGTTTTGATTCGGTCGGCAAAAAATCAATCTGGGTCACATCTAGGCCGCATTCATTAATATGTGCTGTACAAATGTGCTAGGAATCATATAGAAAAATATCACATCTAGGCTTCATAGCGCCACCACGTGCATTGTCAGTATGCCTTGTTGAGAAATACGCTCCAAAACGTTCCCACTAATCAGTATGCTATGACATGGTTACTATTCTCTCGCGACGTTGTATCGCGACGCCTCGACCTTGGAGACGAAAAACAAACCACCCAGCGCCCAAAGGAAAGAAAATTTCCCTCTAAAAAAATGGAAGCCATGACTTTTATTTTATTCAAATTATTACTAATTTAATTATAACGGACAATTGATGAGACTATTTGTTATTTTTATTCAACACTAGCTGACCCGGTGTGCTTTGCTACACCTTTCAAATTCAAATGATATTATCAAAAATTATTCAAATTTGTCTTGTTTTATTGGCATTATTTTTAATCAAATTAATACATAATTCATAAACAACCGCCATAAAATGAGAGCTGCAGCTTGAGTTTCGAATTGCAACACAAAAATAACTATATCTAATATTCAGAATCTTGCCCTATGAATTTGTGTTAAAGATCTGATCATTTTAATCTGTCTAGAGGGTCTCAAATTAATCGTACGCAAACAATCTAACTTATAAAATACGGTTTTTTTTTGTTTGATATGTTCTGGATTTATGCTAAAAAACTGAAAAGAGAGCCCCTTCACCTGTCCTTCTCTTCACCCCCTGCTGAATGGAGGTCGTGATCTTTTATAATCATACCCATTTTTTTGTTCGTTCCCAAAAATCCTTTTATATCAAATGTAGTTCCATTGGTTGATAAGTTTTTAAGCTTTAAAACAAAATGTATATGGAGCCCCCTCCTTTCTTCTCCTCTCTACACTGTAAAGCGTAAGGGTCTCTAACAAAATGATTTTCCATGTTAAGTTTTGTCCATTTCTCGGATTTTGTAAAAAAAAGTTAAATCAAGCCTCCTGTTCCGTTCCTATATTCAAAATACTATCATCCTACTGCAATAAAGGTATTGTTTTACCAAGAAAAAGTATTTTTCGTACTCAAATACTTTTTGATGCCAAATTTGGTTTCATGTGCTCGATAAATTCTCTAGTTAAGCAAAAAAAAATTGTAAGGAAGCCCCCCTTTCCCCTTTCCGTTGAAAAAAGGCCGGGCTTCAATTTATAATAGAAACACATGCCACATGCCAACTACATGCCAAATGTAGTTTAATTTGCTCGATCAACTCTCCAATTATACTGAAAATTGTAAGGGAGACCTCTCCTCCTCCTTTTCATCCACCTCTTTGAAGGAGTGTGGGATACCAAATATTCATAAAAGCATTTCTCGTACCAAAATATCGTTCCGTGCCAAATTTGGTTCCATTTGCTGTTGTAGTTTTTAAGTTATGCAGTAAAAATTGTATGAAACTCCCCTTCCCCCCTTTCCTTTTTCCCCGCAGGAAGAAGGAAGGGGTCTCAAACAATCATTAGAACATGTCACGCTTCCAAATACCCGCCCATGCCAAGTTTGGTTCGATTTGTTTATTTAGTTTTTGAGTTATGTAAAAAAATAAAAAGAAGCCCCTCTCCCCTTTTACATCTTTCTAGTGGAAAGAGGGAGGAGTCTTAAATAATCATAGAAATATTTTTCATATCCAAATACCCTCCCATGCCAAATTTGGTTCCATTTGCTTTATTTGTTTTTGAATTATGTAAAAAAATATGAAATAGGCCCCTCCCCCTTTCTACTGGAAAGAGGGAGGGGTCTCAAATAATCATTGAAATGTTTTTCGTATCCATATACCTACCCATGCCAAATTTAGATCCAATATCTTGATTAGTTCTCGAGTTATATAAAAAATTGTAAGGTAGCCTCCCTCCCCCCTTCCCATCATTTCACTGAAAGGAGGGAGGGTTACCGAATATTCATAAAACTATTCCTCGTTCCCAAATACCACCCCATGCCAAATTTGATACCATTTGCTTGATTGGTTCTCGAGTTATGCAAAAAATTGTCTTTTGTTTGGGAGGCCCCTCCCCCCCTTCATGAGAGAGGGAGGGGTCTCAAACCACAATAGGAACCTTCTCCTGCCTCCAATACCCCCATCTGCCAAGTTTCACGTAAATCGGTTCAGTAGTTTCCGAGTCTATAGGGAACAGACAGACAGACAGACAGACAGACAGACAGACAGACAGACAGACAGACAGAAATTCATTTTTATATATATAGATATATATATATATATATATATATATATATATATATATATATATATATATATATATATATATATATATATATATATATATATATATATATATATATATATATATATATACTAGCTGACCCGGTGTGCTTTGCTACACCTTTCAAATTCAAATGATATTATCAAAAATTATTCAAATTTGTCTTGTTTTATTGGCATTATTTTTAATCAAATTAATACATAATTCATAAACAACCGCCATAAAATGAGAGCTGCAGCTTGAGTTTCGAATTGCAACACAAAAATAACTATATCTAATATTCAGAATCTTGCCCTATGAATTTGTGTTAAAGATCTGATCATTTTAATCTGTCTAGAGGGTCTCAAATTAATCGTACGCAAACAATCTAACTTATAAAATACGGTTTTTTTTTGTTTGATATGTTCTGGATTTATGCTAAAAAACTGAAAAGAGAGCCCCTTCACCTGTCCTTCTCTTCACCCCCTGCTGAATGGAGGTCGTGATCTTTTATAATCATACCCATTTTTTTGTTCGTTCCCAAAAATCCTTTTATATCAAATGTAGTTCCATTGGTTGATAAGTTTTTAAGCTTTAAAACAAAATGTATATGGAGCCCCCTCCTTTCTTCTCCTCTCTACACTGTAAAGCGTAAGGGTCTCTAACAAAATGATTTTCCATGTTAAGTTTTGTCCATTTCTCGGATTTTGTAAAAAAAAGTTAAATCAAGCCTCCTGTTCCGTTCCTATATTCAAAATACTATCATCCTACTGCAATAAAGGTATTGTTTTACCAAGAAAAAGTATTTTTCGTACTCAAATACTTTTTGATGCCAAATTTGGTTTCATGTGCTCGATAAATTCTCTAGTTAAGCAAAAAAAAATTGTAAGGAAGCCCCCCTTTCCCCTTTCCGTTGAAAAAAGGCCGGGCTTCAATTTATAATAGAAACACATGCCACATGCCAACTACATGCCAAATGTAGTTTAATTTGCTCGATCAACTCTCCAATTATACTGAAAATTGTAAGGGAGACCTCTCCTCCTCCTTTTCATCCACCTCTTTGAAGGAGTGTGGGATACCAAATATTCATAAAAGCATTTCTCGTACCAAAATATCGTTCCGTGCCAAATTTGGTTCCATTTGCTGTTGTAGTTTTTAAGTTATGCAGTAAAAATTGTATGAAACTCCCCTTCCCCCCTTTCCTTTTTCCCCGCAGGAAGAAGGAAGGGGTCTCAAACAATCATTAGAACATGTCACGCTTCCAAATACCCGCCCATGCCAAGTTTGGTTCGATTTGTTTATTTAGTTTTTGAGTTATGTAAAAAAATAAAAAGAAGCCCCTCTCCCCTTTTACATCTTTCTAGTGGAAAGAGGGAGGAGTCTTAAATAATCATAGAAATATTTTTCATATCCAAATACCCTCCCATGCCAAATTTGGTTCCATTTGCTTTATTTGTTTTTGAATTATGTAAAAAAATATGAAATAGGCCCCTCCCCCTTTCTACTGGAAAGAGGGAGGGGTCTCAAATAATCATTGAAATGTTTTTCGTATCCATATACCTACCCATGCCAAATTTAGATCCAATATCTTGATTAGTTCTCGAGTTATATAAAAAATTGTAAGGTAGCCTCCCTCCCCCCTTCCCATCATTTCACTGAAAGGAGGGAGGGTTACCGAATATTCATAAAACTATTCCTCGTTCCCAAATACCACCCCATGCCAAATTTGATACCATTTGCTTGATTGGTTCTCGAGTTATGCAAAAAATTGTCTTTTGTTTGGGAGGCCCCTCCCCCCCTTCATGAGAGAGGGAGGGGTCTCAAACCACAATAGGAACCTTCTCCTGCCTCCAATACCCCCATCTGCCAAGTTTCACGTAAATCGGTTCAGTAGTTTCCGAGTCTATAGGGAACAGACAGACAGACAGACAGACAGACAGACAGACAGACAGACAGACAGACAGAAATTCATTTTTATATATATAGATATATCTATATATATAAAAATGAATTTCTGTCTGTCTGTCTGTCTGTCTGTCTGTCTGTCTGTCTGTCTGTCTGTCTGTTCCCTATAGACTCGGAAACTACTGAACCGATTTACGTGAAACTTGGCAGATGGGGGTATTGGAGGCAGGAGAAGGTTCCTATTGTGGTTTGAGACCCCTCCCTCTCTCATGAAGGGGGGGAGGGGCCTCCCAAACAAAAGACAATTTTTTGCATAACTCGAGAACCAATCAAGCAAATGGTATCAAATTTGGCATGGGGTGGTATTTGGGAACGAGGAATAGTTTTATGAATATTCGGTAACCCTCCCTCCTTTCAGTGAAATGATGGGAAGGGGGGAGGGAGGCTACCTTACAATTTTTTATATAACTCGAGAACTAATCAAGATATTGGATCTAAATTTGGCATGGGTAGGTATATGGATACGAAAAACATTTCAATGATTATTTGAGACCCCTCCCTCTTTCCAGTAGAAAGGGGGAGGGGCCTATTTCATATTTTTTTACATAATTCAAAAACAAATAAAGCAAATGGAACCAAATTTGGCATGGGAGGGTATTTGGATATGAAAAATATTTCTATGATTATTTAAGACTCCTCCCTCTTTCCACTAGAAAGATGTAAAAGGGGAGAGGGGCTTCTTTTTATTTTTTTACATAACTCAAAAACTAAATAAACAAATCGAACCAAACTTGGCATGGGCGGGTATTTGGAAGCGTGACATGTTCTAATGATTGTTTGAGACCCCTTCCTTCTTCCTGCGGGGAAAAAGGAAAGGGGGGAAGGGGAGTTTCATACAATTTTTACTGCATAACTTAAAAACTACAACAGCAAATGGAACCAAATTTGGCACGGAACGATATTTTGGTACGAGAAATGCTTTTATGAATATTTGGTATCCCACACTCCTTCAAAGAGGTGGATGAAAAGGAGGAGGAGAGGTCTCCCTTACAATTTTCAGTATAATTGGAGAGTTGATCGAGCAAATTAAACTACATTTGGCATGTAGTTGGCATGTGGCATGTGTTTCTATTATAAATTGAAGCCCGGCCTTTTTTCAACGGAAAGGGGAAAGGGGGGCTTCCTTACAATTTTTTTTTGCTTAACTAGAGAATTTATCGAGCACATGAAACCAAATTTGGCATCAAAAAGTATTTGAGTACGAAAAATACTTTTTCTTGGTAAAACAATACCTTTATTGCAGTAGGATGATAGTATTTTGAATATAGGAACGGAACAGGAGGCTTGATTTAACTTTTTTTTACAAAATCCGAGAAATGGACAAAACTTAACATGGAAAATCATTTTGTTAGAGACCCTTACGCTTTACAGTGTAGAGAGGAGAAGAAAGGAGGGGGCTCCATATACATTTTGTTTTAAAGCTTAAAAACTTATCAACCAATGGAACTACATTTGATATAAAAGGATTTTTGGGAACGAACAAAAAAATGGGTATGATTATAAAAGATCACGACCTCCATTCAGCAGGGGGTGAAGAGAAGGACAGGTGAAGGGGCTCTCTTTTCAGTTTTTTAGCATAAATCCAGAACATATCAAACAAAAAAAAACCGTATTTTATAAGTTAGATTGTTTGCGTACGATTAATTTGAGACCCTCTAGACAGATTAAAATGATCAGATCTTTAACACAAATTCATAGGGCAAGATTCTGAATATTAGATATAGTTATTTTTGTGTTGCAATTCGAAACTCAAGCTGCAGCTCTCATTTTATGGCGGTTGTTTATGAATTATGTATTAATTTGATTAAAAATAATGCCAATAAAACAAGACAAATTTGAATAATTTTTGATAATATCATTTGAATTTGAAAGGTGTAGCAAAGCACACCGGGTCAGCTAGTGTTGAATAAAAATAACAAATAGTCTCATCAATTGTCCGTTATAATTAAATTAGTAATAATTTGAATAAAATAAAAGTCATGGCTTCCATTTTTTTAGAGGGAAATTTTCTTTCCTTTGGGCGCTGGGTGGTTTGTTTTTCGTCTCCAAGGTCGAGGCGTCGCGATACAACGTCGCGAGAGAATAGTAACCATGTCATAGCATACTGATTAGTGGGAACGTTTTGGAGCGTATTTCTCAACAAGGCATACTGACAATGCACGTGGTGGCGCTATGAAGCCTAGATGTGATATTTTTCTATATGATTCCTAGCACATTTGTACAGCACATATTAATGAATGCGGCCTAGATGTGACCCAGATTGATTTTTTGCCGACCGAATCAAAACCATATAAACGATTTTAAAAATGAAAACTATTTTGATTTCGTGTTAATTAAAGCTGATTTTTTTGTCTAAAAATATTAATGTAGGTAAAACTGATAAAGGTATCTTTGCGAACGTTTGAAAAAAAAAATGAAAGTGAGAAGATTCACACACAATTGTATAATTCAATACGCCTAGATTCCTATCGATAGCAGTCAAAATAATAACATGTATTAATTTTTCAGATCCACAACAAAATCCGAAGAAAATTAACAAACACATGGACTGAACAAGAGCCTGTCCTTTCAAATAGATTATATGTAAAAAGTGAGGATATGCATTTTTCGGAAGAATTTTCAGTTAAGAAGGTATACTAAAGCAAGAGCAAACATTCAACATTTACAAAAAAAATGTATAAATTGTTTGTCCATCTATTAACCCTTCGTTTCATGATTTTTTATTTTTCCTTAAAAATCTTTTCAAACAGTTTTAAATGATGAGTACATCAAGAAAAAATATTAAATTAAATACGATTTTTCCATTTTTGCATACATTAATTGTTGCAAATTTGATACTTTATGAAACGAAGGGTTAATTGTTGAGCCCACACAAACAATCTGACGAAATAAACTCAACTTTGTATTAAACCATTCACTGAAAACACTGTATTGTTGTTTACATGCAATTCAAGTACGTACTTAACATGAAAAGTGTGTTATTGTTTTACATATTTTGGTTACATCGAAGATGCTTTTTTGAGATTGATGTGCCAGTGGAAGCATAATTTTTTTTTGAGAAATTTGAATATGACCGGAGAGTGTTCAAAATACTGTTAACTCCTGTCATTTTACATGGTGGAACAAGTTCAAACGCGCCTTTTAGCCATGAAACATACCTTTTAGGAATTTCCTCTCCAAAATGATTCGGCATTACATGAGAAAAGTTTTGAAAGGAGTATCCCGCGTATTGTAACTGAAGTGGATATTCAAAATTATAAAAAGTGTCTTAGGCTATTAAGGTCTTTTGTTTAAAACAGCATTCAGTAAAAGTGGAGTATTAAACGCTTACTTTAAGTGCACAACAAACTGCAGATATGTCAATGGAATTTGATACAACAAACAGGATCACGTATTAAATTCATTTCTAAACCTTTACACTATATTTCGTATCTATGAATAAGCTCAGAAAAAGCATTGTGTTTTCACTTGCTTCAACAATTGGGACAAATTTTAACTTAGAAATATCTTTCTGTCAACATTTTTGCATATTTTACTTTCAACAAAGGTTTGTTGAGAAATGATTGAGTTATGCAACAAACGAAAATTGATTTGTTTTAAAGATTTACAATTTTTTCTTATATTTATAGAAGCTCAACTATGTTCAAATCCTTTTGCACTTGCCCTGGTGTATCTGAATTGAAATTAAGATTGAAATAAAAAAAAAATTGAAGCAAAAGCAACTTTGATAACTGTAAGCCATCTCGGTGCAAAAATCATCATTTTAAGGTTTTGTGTGATGTTTACATGAAAAGTTTTAGAAAATATTCATACCACCGTCGAAACATGTACAGATTTTTCTGGGTGAAGTCGGAAAGAAGGAGGCAAGTTTTCATTCATATTATATTTCGCATAATTTGAAAACTTATCAGACACATAAAGCGAAAGCTACGTCATTTGAATACTAAAAACGATTTTATGGTAATTCTTAAGCACTTCTTACATTGCAAGAAATAATTACAAACTCTATGAAGCTTATAAAAACAGAGTTAAAGTTTTAGATCTTGAAAAACAAATTTAGAGATAAATTCCAAGAATGTACTATTGATTTTTGTTGATATTTATACAGGTATTTGGTTTTAAACGCTGTCTAGGAAATAAATCTGAATTTCCATTATTTTTACAAATTTAATTAAATTTTGGAACGTGTTGCAAAGCACACCGGGTCAGCTAGTATATATATATATATATATATATATATATATATATATATATATATATATATATATATATATATATATATATATATATATATATATATATATATATATATATATATATATATATATATATATATATATATATATATATATATATATATATATATATATATATATATATATATATATATATATATATATATATATATATATATATATATATATATATATATATATATATATATATATATATATATATATATATATATATATATATATATATATATAGAGAGAGAGCTGAAATTTGGCATGGATACTCATTAGGACTAGGAATGATGAAAAATGTTTTCAGATTTTTGGATGACCCCTTCTAAAGGGGGTCGTCCATACAAGACAAATATTGTTTTCGCGATATTGACACGTGTTGTATACAGAAAATAAATTTAACTTCATTTATTTTAGATTTTCAACATTTGGAAGAAGGTTTCATGAGAAAAAAACTCATGAAAAAAGCTACTAGTGTCGTTCGAAATTCTATGTTATATCCGGAAAAAGCTAATACCTCTGCATTAAAATGAAATTTTACGCAATTTTTGTCCCAGAAAATGAACTCATCATCAATCCAACCTTCATAATACTTAAGTACTTTTAATTATTTTCAAACTCTCTGGAGCCACTCGGTATTCTGATTTTTGGCACTCAGGATAAAAACTAAAATTTAAAGCTAAATTCAAGAATCTCACGATACGTCCGAAAAATATTCCACTTAAAATTAATCCAGTGAACCTTATACAAGCCCGCAGAAACAAAAAGTTTTTTTTCCACAAGAACCAAAAACGGTCAATCAACAGGTTGCCAATGGACAAAAATATGTTAGCATAATGCAAATACAAGCAATTCACCTTTCCCTTCGACTACATTTCCGCTTGAAGTCATTAGTCGCTGACAAATAGAGTTATGTATAGGTAAGTGAGGTATGGAAAAACAGATGCCCAGTAGATTTGCATGATGAGCATTTGATAAAAAAAAAAAGCTAGGAAAAAACCCTGCCAAAGAAAATCAACCAAAGGAATCTCCGCTAGGACAACCTGAAAACGAGGCCGAGGATTTCGTCACTGGATGAGTCAAGTTGTTTTCTATTGGCTTTTTTTTCTTGTATGCCCTGTCTAAACTCTTGTGAGAATATTCTGTTTGCTTAATGGGTGATTTTTTGCTGTCTCCAAGCTGCCTTTTACGAATTTCTTCGTTCTTTTCTCATGTTTGCGATGGCAGGAGAAAGATAATATATCGCGATAATGATTAGATCTTGATGTTGCCTCGACTCGACCAGCATGGCCATTTTTTCCCTCGTAAAGTCGACGGTCGACCGGCTTTCACATCGGGCTAATGGATTGCCTATTATCAACAGCTGGTAGCAGTAGAGGCAGGAGAAGAGAACATCCGGTGTCAGACGAGGAGATTCAAGCAGAAGGAGGGCCAGCCAGCTCATTTGTATTCAACGGTTTTATTTACTTTAACCAGCCGTGGAAAACCTCCGCCATTTGCGACCATCGCATCGTGTTGCCGTGCTAGCTAGAAAGCAAAGTCTTCGCTAATGGAAGGAAAATCCTCCAACGAAAGGAAAACAAAATAAAGGAAGTGGCATTTTAGGGCTGAATCTGTGTTGTAGGAACATATACACGGTCCTCGAAGAGCACTTGAGAACGTTGAAAAGTTGTCGGAGGCCCAATGAAAGGAAGAATAAAAAACATCTCGAAGGAGCGCTCCTTTAGAAAAGATAGATTTTGCAGCTATCGGTTGGACTTTGTGTGGAAAGGTCGGATTCGGATCGGACCTGGACGAAGATTTTTTTTTGCTTCGCTCTTGTTATTTCTATCGCTACTTTCCCGATATTCTTTGTTTCAAGGCCGTTGATCCAATTGGAACCCCCATCTGGCGACTGACAAGGATTTGCCCGGCCGGTTGTTTTTTTAGAGGGCGGTTTTCAACCAAAGAAAGGAACCGAACCCGGGACTTTTCACCGACGAACGAAACGTCGGAACCTCCCGCGAGAGCAAAAGTAACACGGAGTGATTAATAGGATCAGATGCGGACCACGAATCGATCGATCAAAGCAAAGCGAAATGACTGCAAGGGTAGACAAGAAAGAGGATAGAAGAAGAAAGGCGGAGTTAAACCGAGCATGATTGAAAAATGGCTCGTCTTCGCAGACAGAATTGCTCGCTAAGTATAATCATTATTGCAATATTTCGGATGAAATATGCCATCTTTCAAGGGCAATTATTCAACCTGTCTCACGTGCTGAGACGGTTGACAAATATGATTTCTTTATTGGAATGACGTGGATTTGGGAAGTTTTATAAACTATCAGAAAAAAACATATTTGGCACGATGAGAACTAAAATGGTACCTTTTTAAGCTTTTGAATTCATATTTTATTGATTAATAATATTGATTGGCAACAGTCGATAATTCTAGGGTAGAGAATATCACTTAAGAGTTTGAAAAAATCCAGTATCAATATGATATAATTTAAATACCTCGTGGAAGTTCAAAAGAAGCTTCATATGTTTACCTAATGCCGTAAAAATTCCATCATTAATTTCAACTCAAATAAGAATCACTACATATTTGATTAAATAAATACCTACATCCAAAACTCCGATTCGTTTGATCAAAAGTGCCTGAGGGAATTGCTAACGAAATTTCTTGAGTGCTTTAATTGAACTCAACACAGAACTTAAGACAAAGAAAACTTTGAGACACCTTTGATTTGACTTGTCAAACGCTCAGCCACACAGTGGTCCAAAACTCAGAAAAGCTGGCATGAAATCGATTTTTGAAGTGGTCAAAATTACTTATCCGTATATTACATCGTTTTCCGGCATTTTCAGGCTTAAGGATGTTCAGATATAAATGTAGTTAAACTTAATTGCGTGTAAATGGATTATTTGTTTGTTTAAAAAATCAAAGTATCTTTTTTAAAGTTAAATCTGTATAAAAGACGGAAAACGCCAGTTTGCTTTGAACTGCTCCTCGCTGCTTACAGTTTTTTGAGCTTTCTTGCGGTTTTGCTTATACCGTTCAATATTTTTTTATTGGGAGAAGTTCTGATGTGTTGGGAGAGTTCTTATCCTTAGGCATAACCTGAATGTCGTTAGCGGCAGACCACTCCAAGACCTTTTTTCATAATGGCTGGATACCAATTCCGGCCAAAACAGCACAGGCAAGTCATGTTTCTTCAAAAAAGGCGCTTTTAAAGACACCCTTTTACGTAAATTTCCTGATTGACAGTCCCGGCTGCAACGAAAATGTCACTTTACAAGCCCTTCATGGTGTCTCCGGAGAAACAATTTTATTTATCAAAAATAAGCATTGCTAATTTTTGCACCATTCGAAAGCTGGGACTATCCCCGTTCATTTGAGCCTTAATTTGAAATAATCCATCGGGGGATCTAAAACATTTTATTTTTTTGAGCATTTTTTAACCTTTCCCATGGTTTTTTCAAAGACAAAATCATATCAATCACTGTGAAACACTTGTCTTACCTTTAGCATTAACAACTCAATATGTCAATAACATGATCTTATGGGAATTTTCCTGACTACAACTTAGTAAAAATTGAGACAAAAAAGTTGGAATGTCACAAACAGAGTGATTGTTATTTTATTTGAAAAATCTAATATAACTTATCATCACTGATTGTACCAAGACCAAAAACTTAGTTATTGATTGTAGAGTGTCTTAATTATCAGGATGATTTATTTGCATTAAAAAAATAATCATTTTCATAAATTTGATCAGGATATCCTGAAGTAAAGAGGGGGGTGTATGGGGTTTTGTTATTTCGGAACAAAATTATAATCCTTTTTTGTGATTCAGATGTTTCCAAAAATCCCGAAGGAGGAACATAGAAGCTTAAGATATTTCAAACAAAAATTTGATAAATTCGTCTTAAATTCAGTTGAAACATCAAAAGCCAAACTGCAGTATATGGGGTTATACCACCTGTTGTTTGAATTTTTTTTTTCGTATTTTCGATCAAAATTATCTTGATTTTTTTTATTAGTTGACTTGCTGATCCCATACGAACTCCGTTTCGCTTTCAACTTGGAATATGTCATGAACAGTTTGTATGAAATTCAACCGCCAAGCATTTTCCAGATGTACTTCCGAATTCATTGTTAACTAATAATTTCAAACATATTGGACGATCACTTTTTATGTCGTCTGCAACTAAATTTGAAATCAGGAATCAATTGACCGTGACAAAAATTCTCGTCAATAAATTTCGATTCAATCATTGCATAACAACGCAATTAATACCAAAAATTTAAACCTCTTTCGGTTGCCTCTTATACAGTCTTTGATATCTGAAATCGATAGCCCTTTTCTAAAAACTCCCGTGTGCAAATTTTCAAAGCAATCCATTGCATAGTAACGTGAATTTTGCTAAAAACAGTTAAAAACTTTTTAATATGGACGACCCTTTTCGACGACCGCTGGCAAAATATTTGACATCTGAAATCGATTGCTTGTCTCCGAAAACTACCGTGTGCAAATTTTCACCCCAATCCGATGTCAAATAACGACAAAATTGCAAAAATATTGAAAGGTTAATATGGACGACTCGCTTTGCCGGCCCCTTATACCGAATTTATTACCTGAAATCCATTGCTCGTCCCTCAAAACTCTCGTGTACCAATTTTCATCTGGATCCGATGTATGATAACGACAATATCGCATTAATAGTGAATAGTTAATATGGACGACCCCTTTTGCCGACCCCTTCCACAAAATTTGATAACTGGAATCGATTTTCCGTTCCTTAAAATCTCCGTCTGCAAATTTTCGTCTCAATACAATGCATAATAACGCCAATATCGTAAAAAACATTAAAAAGTTGATATGGATGACCCCTTTGGCCGACCCCTGACCCTGAATTTTATACTTGTAATCGATTACTCGTTCCTCTAAACACTCATGTGCAAATTTTCAAATCAATCCAATGCATAATAACGTCAATATAGTAAAAACACTGTACAGTTCATATGGACGACCCCTTTTGCCGACCCCTTACACGAAATTCAATACCTGGAATCAATTGCTCATCTCTCAAAAACCTTATGTGCAAATTTTTGTCACAATCCGACGAAAACTAACGTCAATATCGCGAAAACAATATTTGTCTTGTATGGACGACCCCCTTTAGAAGGGGTCATCCAAAAATCTGAAAACATTTTTCATCATTCCTAGTCCTAATGAGTATCCATGCCAAATTTCAGCTCTCTCTCTATATATATATATATATATATATATATATATATATATATATATATATATATATATATATATATATATATATATATATATATATATATATATATATATATATATATATATATATATATATATATATATATATATATATATATATATATATATATATATATATATATATATATATATATATATATATATATATATATATATATATATATATATATATATATATATATATATATATATATATATATATATATATATATAGAGAGAGAGCTGAAATTTGGCATGGATACTCATTAGGACTAGGAATGATGAAAAATGTTTTCAGATTTTTGGATGACCCCTTCTAAAGGGGGTCGTCCATACAAGACAAATATTGTTTTCGCGATATTGACGTTAGTTTTCGTCGGATTGTGACAAAAATTTGCACATAAGGTTTTTGAGAGATGAGCAATTGATTCCAGGTATTGAATTTCGTGTAAGGGGTCGGCAAAAGGGGTCGTCCATATGAACTGTACAGTGTTTTTACTATATTGACGTTATTATGCATTGGATTGATTTGAAAATTTGCACATGAGTGTTTAGAGGAACGAGTAATCGATTACAAGTATAAAATTCAGGGTCAGGGGTCGGCCAAAGGGGTCATCCATATCAACTTTTTAATGTTTTTTACGATATTGGCGTTATTATGCATTGTATTGAGACGAAAATTTGCAGACGGAGATTTTAAGGAACGGAAAATCGATTCCAGTTATCAAATTTTGTGGAAGGGGTCGGCAAAAGGGGTCGTCCATATTAACTATTCACTATTAATGCGATATTGTCGTTATCATACATCGGATCCAGATGAAAATTGGTACACGAGAGTTTTGAGGGACGAGCAATGGATTTCAGGTAATAAATTCGGTATAAGGGGCCGGCAAAGCGAGTCGTCCATATTAACCTTTCAATATTTTTGCAATTTTGTCGTTATTTGACATCGGATTGGGGTGAAAATTTGCACACGGTAGTTTTCGGAGACAAGCAATCGATTTCAGATGTCAAATATTTTGCCAGCGGTCGTCGAAAAGGGTCGTCCATATTAAAAAGTTTTTAACTGTTTTTAGCAAAATTCACGTTACTATGCAATGGATTGCTTTGAAAATTTGCACACGGGAGTTTTTAGAAAAGGGCTATCGATTTCAGATATCAAAGACTGTATAAGAGGCAACCGAAAGAGGTTTAAATTTTTGGTATTAATTGCGTTGTTATGCAATGATTGAATCGAAATTTATTGACGAGAATTTTTGTCACGGTCAATTGATTCCTGATTTCAAATTTAGTTGCAGACGACATAAAAAGTGATCGTCCAATATGTTTGAAATTATTAGTTAACAATGAATTCGGAAGTACATCTGGAAAATGCTTGGCGGTTGAATTTCATACAAACTGTTCATGACATATTCCAAGTTGAAAGCGAAACGGAGTTCGTATGGGATCAGCAAGTCAACTAATAAAAAAAATCAAGATAATTTTGATCGAAAATACGAAAAAAAAAATTCAAACAACAGGTGGTATAACCCCATATACTGCAGTTTGGCTTTTGATGTTTCAACTGAATTTAAGACGAATTTATCAAATTTTTGTTTGAAATATCTTAAGCTTCTATGTTCCTCCTTCGGGATTTTTGGAAACATCTGAATCACAAAAAAGGATTATAATTTTGTTCCGAAATAACAAAACCCCATACACCCCCCTCTTTACTTCAGGATATCCTGATCAAATTTATGAAAATGATTATTTTTTTAATGCAAATAAATCATCCTGATAATTAAGACACTCTACAATCAATAACTAAGTTTTTGGTCTTGGTACAATCAGTGATGATAAGTTATATTAGATTTTTCAAATAAAATAACAATCACTCTGTTTGTGACATTCCAACTTTTTTGTCTCAATTTTTACTAAGTTGTAGTCAGGAAAATTCCCATAAGATCATGTTATTGACATATTGAGTTGTTAATGCTAAAGGTAAGACAAGTGTTTCACAGTGATTGATATGATTTTGTCTTTGAAAAAACCATGGGAAAGGTTAAAAAATGCTCAAAAAAATAAAATGTTTTAGATCCCCCGATGGATTATTTCAAATTAAGGCTCAAATGAACGGGGATAGTCCCAGCTTTCGAATGGTGCAAAAATTAGCAATGCTTATTTTTGATAAATAAAATTGTTTCTCCGGAGACACCATGAAGGGCTTGTAAAGTGACATTTTCGTTGCAGCCGGGACTGTCAATCAGGAAATTTACGTAAAAGGGTGTCTTTAAAAGCGCCTTTTTTGAAGAAACATGACTTGCCTGTGCTGTTTTGGCCGGAATTGGTATCCAGCCATTATGAAAAAAGGTCTTGGAGTGGTCTGCCGCTAACGACATTCAGGTTATGCCTAAGGATAAGAACTCTCCCAACACATCAGAACTTCTCCCAATAAAAAAATATTGAACGGTATAAGCAAAACCGCAAGAAAGCTCAAAAAACTGTAAGCAGCGAGGAGCAGTTCAAAGCAAACTGGCGTTTTCCGTCTTTTATACAGATTTAACTTTAAAAAAGATACTTTGATTTTTTAAACAAACAAATAATCCATTTACACGCAATTAAGTTTAACTACATTTATATCTGAACATCCTTAAGCCTGAAAATGCCGGAAAACGATGTAATATACGGATAAGTAATTTTGACCACTTCAAAAATCGATTTCATGCCAGCTTTTCTGAGTTTTGGACCACTGTGTGGCTGAGCGTTTGACAAGTCAAATCAAAGGTGTCTCAAAGTTTTCTTTGTCTTAAGTTCTGTGTTGAGTTCAATTAAAGCACTCAAGAAATTTCGTTAGCAATTCCCTCAGGCACTTTTGATCAAACGAATCGGAGTTTTGGATGTAGGTATTTATTTAATCAAATATGTAGTGATTCTTATTTGAGTTGAAATTAATGATGGAATTTTTACGGCATTAGGTAAACATATGAAGCTTCTTTTGAACTTCCACGAGGTATTTAAATTATATCATATTGATACTGGATTTTTTCAAACTCTTAAGTGATATTCTCTACCCTAGAATTATCGACTGTTGCCAATCAATATTATTAATCAATAAAATATGAATTCAAAAGCTTAAAAAGGTACCATTTTAGTTCTCATCGTGCCAAATATGTTTTTTTCTGATAGTTTATAAAACTTCCCAAATCCACGTCATTCCAATAAAGAAATCATATTTGTCAACCGTCTCAGCACGTGAGACAGGTTGAATAATTGCCCTTGAAAGATGGCATATTTCATCCGAAATATTGCAATAATGATTATACTTAGCGAGCAATTCTGTCTGCGAAGACGAGCCATTTTTCAATCATGCTCGGTTTAACTCCGCCTTTCTTCTTCTATCCTCTTTCTTGTCTACCCTTGCAGTCATTTCGCTTTGCTTTGATCGATCGATTCGTGGTCCGCATCTGATCCTATTAATCACTCCGTGTTACTTTTGCTCTCGCGGGAGGTTCCGACGTTTCGTTCGTCGGTGAAAAGTCCCGGGTTCGGTTCCTTTCTTTGGTTGAAAACCGCCCTCTAAAAAAACAACCGGCCGGGCAAATCCTTGTCAGTCGCCAGATGGGGGTTCCAATTGGATCAACGGCCTTGAAACAAAGAATATCGGGAAAGTAGCGATAGAAATAACAAGAGCGAAGCAAAAAAAAATCTTCGTCCAGGTCCGATCCGAATCCGACCTTTCCACACAAAGTCCAACCGATAGCTGCAAAATCTATCTTTTCTAAAGGAGCGCTCCTTCGAGATGTTTTTTATTCTTCCTTTCATTGGGCCTCCGACAACTTTTCAACGTTCTCAAGTGCTCTTCGAGGACCGTGTATATGTTCCTACAACACAGATTCAGCCCTAAAATGCCACTTCCTTTATTTTGTTTTCCTTTCGTTGGAGGATTTTCCTTCCATTAGCGAAGACTTTGCTTTCTAGCTAGCACGGCAACACGATGCGATGGTCGCAAATGGCGGAGGTTTTCCACGGCTGGTTAAAGTAAATAAAACCGTTGAATACAAATGAGCTGGCTGGCCCTCCTTCTGCTTGAATCTCCTCGTCTGACACCGGATGTTCTCTTCTCCTGCCTCTACTGCTACCAGCTGTTGATAATAGGCAATCCATTAGCCCGATGTGAAAGCCGGTCGACCGTCGACTTTACGAGGGAAAAAATGGCCATGCTGGTCGAGTCGAGGCAACATCAAGATCTAATCATTATCGCGATATATTATCTTTCTCCTGCCATCGCAAACATGAGAAAAGAACGAAGAAATTCGTAAAAGGCAGCTTGGAGACAGCAAAAAATCACCCATTAAGCAAACAGAATATTCTCACAAGAGTTTAGACAGGGCATACAAGAAAAAAAAGCCAATAGAAAACAACTTGACTCATCCAGTGACGAAATCCTCGGCCTCGTTTTCAGGTTGTCCTAGCGGAGATTCCTTTGGTTGATTTTCTTTGGCAGGGTTTTTTCCTAGCTTTTTTTTTTTATCAAATGCTCATCATGCAAATCTACTGGGCATCTGTTTTTCCATACCTCACTTACCTATACATAACTCTATTTGTCAGCGACTAATGACTTCAAGCGGAAATGTAGTCGAAGGGAAAGGTGAATTGCTTGTATTTGCATTATGCTAACATATTTTTGTCCATTGGCAACCTGTTGATTGACCGTTTTTGGTTCTTGTGGAAAAAAAACTTTTTGTTTCTGCGGGCTTGTATAAGGTTCACTGGATTAATTTTAAGTGGAATATTTTTCGGACGTATCGTGAGATTCTTGAATTTAGCTTTAAATTTTAGTTTTTATCCTGAGTGCCAAAAATCAGAATACCGAGTGGCTCCAGAGAGTTTGAAAATAATTAAAAGTACTTAAGTATTATGAAGGTTGGATTGATGATGAGTTCATTTTCTGGGACAAAAATTGCGTAAAATTTCATTTTAATGCAGAGGTATTAGCTTTTTCCGGATATAACATAGAATTTCGAACGACACTAGTAGCTTTTTTCATGAGTTTTTTTCTCATGAAACCTTCTTCCAAATGTTGAAAATCTAAAATAAATGAAGTTAAATTTATTTTCTGTATACAACACGTTTCGTTCTGCATTCTGTTAATATCACATCTACTCTAATATGTGTTGTAAGCCTACTTGGTTAGATAATTCTACTGAATCAAAGCACTCGAAAGATTACTTTTAATTCAACCACGGTACCTTGATTGAATTGAAGGGTTTATCCTGCTGTTTCGATAGTTTTGGGTTCAAAATTTGTGGTGTCAATTGAATTTCTTGCTAATCAATGCCAAAAGACATACACCTGGTAAAGAGCTAATAACTTTTTTGTCAAAAAAGATACGAAGTTATGATATTGGACAAAGTTGTTCAGCGGAAAATTTCCTGTAGGAAATTTATAAATTGGCACAAAAACCATTAGCAGGCTCGGTTCCACAGAAGAAACAAAAATGATGTTGATTTTTCAGTACAAAATATTCAATTTTCCCATACAAACCTAAAAGTTCAAATTTACTCATGTAAACGTTACTTAAAAATTCTGCAAAAAATCATGGATGAGTTTTGGACCAAAACAAAGCTTTTAAGACCCCAGGGTTTGAGAAATTCAAAAATGACCCCAAATCGACTCAGTCTAATGCGTCATTGCGACATATTGCGACAAGGCAGGCTGCGCCGCGACTCCATCATGCGAATTGCAATAACACGCACACAATCGAACTTGAACAGGAATCAAACGGAGGCTTCACTTAGAAATTTTCACAATATTTAAACATTTCTTCATTCAAAGAACAAATTCAATTGACAAAATAACACCCAAATAAAACACTATTAGAATGCACTTTAGAATCGATATCGTGTTTCTAACATAACTCGACCATTGAAAAACATTGCCGGCGGATTAGCAGAATGACCTCAACGAACCGTGCGCGTCTAGAGCCTGACGTGAACTGATCTTAAATTTTTTTTGAAATTTTTTTGAAATTTTTTTCTCCTATTTTTATAAAATAACTATTTTTATTATCAGTAACGCTATTTTAAGTCTATTTCCGACAATTTTTAGAATTTTTAAAGGTTTTTTTCTCATGTTTTTGATGCATTTGGCACTAATTTTGTTTTGTTTATAATCTTTGTTTTTTTTTGGCATTTTTGCTGTTTTGTCATTCTTCATCATTTTCAAGTTGGTTTTGTCATTTTAAGGCTTTATTTTGTATTTGTTAATGATTTTTTTTTTAATTTTTCATCACTTTGTAATTTTTGAGTACTTTGTAATTTTTTTAAAAAACTTTTGTTTTTGATGTTGTATTTTATCACCATTTCTGAACGTAAATACGTTTTTTTGGTGATTGTCTAAATTAAATTGGTCCTGTTCTAGAGAAAACTGAAAGGTAATGTCGCTTCTTAAAACCGTTCGGAAATGTGCCAAAATCGGATGTTGCCAAAATCGAATGTTGCCAAAAACGAACGGGGTCTGTATCAATATCTCGGCACTCAGTTCCTCTTGTTTAATTCCAACACTTGGAAGATGTTTGACAAATGTTTGGTCACTAATAAAAATAATGGATTATAAGGAAAAATAGTGAAGAAATTCCAAAAATGTGCTCTGAATAAAATATGTTATACTATGGGAGATATAAACCAAACCAAGGCGCCACAAAGTGCTCCATTGAAGAGTTTAGAGAATTTGGGAAACTCTTAGGAACAGGCATATAATTAAAAGGAAGTTAGCTTCTAATGTTATTTTTTAATAATGATTGGGCAAAATTTTATCATGAGAAGGTACTTGCAAGACACGCCGACGGAAAAACATTTGATTAAAAAAAATTACAAAAATGTGCAAACAGCTCTTACATAATAGAGCATACATTTCAGAAGCGCATGTTTCATAAATAAAATACATCTCTTAATAAATCTTTAAGAAATTTAAATCATTTTAAATCTTCTTCCAGTACAAAAAACAACTCAAATACACTGTTGATTCCAGAAAAAATCATCAAATTTGTTATTTTGGCTAACAGAAAAAAGGATAAAATTCCAGTTTTTTCACCCAGATTTTTTCCTTGTTTGAATGCTTGCCAAAACAGAACTTTAGTAAATTTAGCTTACAGATATTTCCAACATTATTTTTAAATGAAAGTTTTTGTGAAAATTTCACTTTTTCATTCAAAAACTTTTAAAATACTTAGGTGTGTTTCCAATTGCAAAAATAACACCTGTTTTTGAAACTCAATTTATCGCTTAGTAGCTATCAATATTTTCAAAAAAAAAAAATTAAAACACTAGAAGAAGACTTAAAAGTTGATTCTACTTACTTTTTGAGAGATCTCTGAAGTAAAAAGTCGTAGTAAAATGAGTTTTAAATTCATCGAAAATTTACACCTTTTTGTTTACCTTTTTTCCTAACTACAAAACGTCAAACATTCACCTTGCATCGCGGATTGAATACTTTCAAAAAAATTGAAAACCATCAATTGTTATGCGTATTTTATTTGGTTCAATATTTACATTTCCAAATCATAAAATTCAAATTAATTCATCACTCCCAGTATGTCTTTTCCAACCGTTTTCTCGTTTTAAATGCTTTTTGCGAAATATGTGAAATGCAAACATTTCAATTCTTTAAGAGATGTTTCAAATTAATGTACAGCAGTACCTTCACATGTTTAACGTGGTCTCAGGGTAATTGCAACATGATTCTGCTTGGGAACAAGAATCTTTTTCTTCTTTACTTTTCATAAGGAAAGACGTTCATGTTGTTTTTCTCTCAAAGTAGTACAGAATCGATAGAGTCAAAATTTCAACAAATGAGAAACCAGAATGATTGTCGCGTTAGTGTGCCATCAGTCAAAGTGCTCTACACAGCAAAAAAAAAAATTATAAGTATACAGATTCTAAAATACGAGTGTTCATTTGTCACTAGTTTTATTCAAAAAAGATGTTATTTCCATCGCCTATTTATGTAATTTGAGTCTATTTTCAAAAAGTGAATAGAAAAAAATAGGTGTGGTTTAATTTATGATTTTTTAAAAATTATATCACAAACAGTGTCAAATTTTATTTTTTTAATAAGGTATTACAAGTAAGATCTTAAATTTCTCCAAAAACCATATGAACCATAACAGATGCAAAGTTTGTTCTCGGAATAATTTTATTTATTTTGACTCGAGATTGTGGTTCTTGTATTAGCCATAAATGTTAGTCTGGGCAAAATTCTTTTGGATAGGAGTATTATAAAGTGGAAGGTATATGGAATGGAATAAAACATTGTTTATTGATATGAAATTATCAAAAATTCTTTATAAATTACTGAAACAGCAATTTATCGAGGACCGGACAGGAGATTGGTGTGATTAAGAGTTTTCTGCAATAATCTTAGTAGTCCGGAACAGTTCGAGCAAGCTAAAGACATTGACCCGTAAAAATACTGTGACGACGGGGTCCCTCGTTGCCGCAACACTGCTCGACGCAACGCTGCATCAGATGACAAAATTGACGTTCGCGGAGAGAACTGTCACGAGTGAAGGAAGAACTAGAAAAAAGTTGTAAAGTCATTCCACCTGAAGTGCGCTTTCGACCGTTGTTATAGAGAATAGATTTTCTAAATCCATATCGTTTAGTGCAGTTGATCATTTTTCTTCCTTTAAATTAGTTTATTAAAGATCAGCTTTATTGTAAGTACTATGAACACTTATATCCTTGTATTCGGCTAAAATTTAGATTATCATGCAGGCACAGATCTACTCGTGGGTAGCTACAGCCGACTCATTCCAGTTAAGGTGTTGATCGCACCAAAAATTGTAAGATTATTAAACCCCAAATTACAATGTTTACAATATCTAATAAACCACTAATTTGCAGCTGGAAGCTGGCCATCACATTTGTCTGCTATCGTGAATCCGTGGTGATCCGCAAAATTTCCCTCATAACCTAACAAATACTAAACATAAAAAATTATCAGATACAACATCTTTAGCTAAGCCCTGCTCGTGGTAGTAGGCGACTTTTTTTTGTTAAGTGTATTTTTGCAAATATATGCCACATGATTATTACTGGCATGATTTTATTAATATGTTATAATATTTACGACGACAGACTTGAAATTTATATCTGTATATTTTTTTTTCGTCGGTTTTAGAGCATTTATTTCGATCTAAATTAACACGCTCTCAAAATAATTTCTTTGAAAAACATACACCGTGATAGAATTTTAGGTCATAATAAATGTTTCGGTTAAAATTACACAATTAATTCGTATTGTGTCATATTTGTCATTTAGTTTGGGTCCTTGACGGTCAACTGTCAGGTTTGTTTGGGGCCCAAAACATCGTGGACCCCAAATATTCATCGTTGATTGTCGAATTTTGCCAATTTAATGACAAAAGATAGGAAATCCATCCCCCTGATCCGGCTTCTTTTCTAGCTAAATATTGTGTGAAATTGCACATACTACTGTTTGAAGTGATTTGTCAGTGTGAAGCTTTTGAACATATTTTAACTATTTTTTTACTAGTTCATATAGTCAGTACTCTTTGATACATCAGTTGGAATAACGGATAACAGCGTCACACCTTCTAGTAAAAGGGCATTTTTGATAGTTGGATGTAATTTTCGGTCCTAACAGAATCCGATTTACGAGCGAGTATTGAATTTATAAAAATTTGTTGAAAACAGCACAAATTTGAACATTTTTAAAGTGGGCACCCAAAGGAACGTTTCTTGTTATTGCAAAGGTACATTTTGCAATAGAATGAATAATTTAAAGCGTTTTTTTTTCAATTCTGAATAAGTGATTTCAGTAAAAACAAATTTAAAACTTTTTAATGCTCGACTCATTCATTACCTTAAATTAACTTTTTTTCATTCCATAATCTATTAAATACAGTTACAAAAATTATTTTGAGTAGATAAAAACAAACCATAGACAACTCATAAATTGTCAAAGATTTTATTTCTTGTAGCTTGTGTGCAACCGATGCAAAAAAAAATTGACGCTATTTAAATGAAGTAGAAACGCCAGTTTCTTCAAATATGGATTTTTTTCTTAATTTAATATATATTAAAGCCTCATTCACATTCGGCAACTGGAATTGCAATTTAATTTGCTGAGACTTGTTTATGTTTACATTTAGAGCTAGACGTTGAGATGCATGTCTCAAGTCTCCCGACAAGTATGGGAGCCCTACTTCCCCCTACAATAATCAGGATGTAAACTTAAACAAGTCTTACCAACCGGAATCGCAGTTAAAATTGACGAATGAGGATGGGCTTAAGGAATAACCTTAACAAATATCATCTGAATAAATTTAGGGTTATTTTGTGAGTCGAGTGCTAAGAAGCGCGAAATTTTAGTTCGTTCTTCTAACTCCAGGTGGAGGTGAAATATGGCATGTTTATCGGACTTGATTGAGTATTATCAGGTTAAATCCATTTTTTGGAGTGTTTTGTAGAATTTGAACAAAAGCTATGCTTTGTAGATATATGTATAAATTTTCAATTGATCGGAAAACATTATTTCAATTTCAAAATTTTCTTATATTTATTCAGAAATGATTTTATTAGCTTAACAGTTTATCTAGTATTTAATACAAGAATATCTTATCACATTTAAATCTTAATAAAAAAAATGATCTGAAATTTATATGATTTAGATTTTAACGTAATGATAATATATTCTTGTATACAATACTAACGACTGAATTCGAAAAGAATGCGATATTTTCATTTTTGGATAACTTTTAAACGGATGGGTGAAAGTAGATGAAATATTCAGTGATACTACTGGTAATGTAATGATTAAATGTGCAAAATTTTGTGCCGATCTGTCAAGTTGTTTTTGAGATAGCGTCTGATGAATAAATTCATTGACTAACATTTTTGGGCAGGATTGGGAAAAATCTTGAAAAGTCCCATTGAGAGATCCCAAAAGAACTGGAAATCAACTATGCGACCAAAATTCATGTGGTAAATCGTTCAAGAAGTCCTAGAAGATATAACAGTAAGAATTAAAATAAGGACGAAAGTTAGAATGATTAATTCCATGAAGGAATGGGAAGTGAGGGGTTTAACAAAACGCCATCTTAACGTTTTAATTGGAAAAGTTGCAAAGCAGGTCAATTTTTCTGTCTGATTCGCCCATCAAACAAAAAATAGACCAAACATTGTGTCTTAATGATAAAAAATCCTTCCACCAATAAAATATACTAGAACAAGATCTGTTGGTCATTCGTCTAGCATCGTTCGTGCAAGACAGTTGAGTTTTTTTCTAACCGCTTCGCAAAATAGTGGCCAGTGGAAAAAAAAAATCAACCTTTCGGCCGTTACATTCGGGTGTGAACACCGTCGGGTCGAATAATCCGGTACATGGTGCCAGAACCGCGTGGAAATCTAGTGGTGCTTACGTATTCTGCCTCGTAGCAAGTGAGTGCATCGATTTTGGCCACGATCAACATCTCCTGGACAGCCGCCATTGTTTGCATATCGAACAGCTGCAACAATACAAAGGCTAATCATCGTCATCATCATTGTGATCGGTCACACTGCCTGGCGTCATCGGAGGAATAGTCGGAGCCCCAAAGAATAAGACTGGTTCAAAATAAGTAGTTTTTTTTTATTTATTTATAAGTTCATTATTTCCTACTGTTTCATTTTTCCTTTTTTCTCATTCTATATTTTCATCTTTGATTTGAATTTTCGTAGATTCGTGCATATTTTATTACGGCAGACTATTCGGTCTCCGTAATAAAATATGCTCGAAGGCGGGGGTTCTACCCCGGCGGTTTCGATGGATGTTTCTCAAAACTCTGTCAAAACTGCTGGGAAGCCCTCCCGACTCAGGGTTTACCCAGAAAGTACTACTTTTTCCGGTCCGTGGGTGGTTTACTTCCGGCCTAAAACCGATGGTAAACCACTGAATGTGATTCAGATCACAAAGGATCTGGCAAGATGGTCCTCCGTAACCGATGTTACTCGGGTGAGACCAAACAAGTTGCGAGTTGTTGTGGCTAACCTTAAAGCCGCCAACGAAATTGTTGACAGCGATTTTTTCAAGTTAGAGTATCGCGTCTTTATTCCCTCTCGAAATGTAGAGATTGAGGGTGTAGTAACTGAAATAAGTCTGTCGGAAGAATATATAAAGTCTAAAGGGGTGGGCAAATTTAAGAACCATGATTTGACCTCGGTCAAAATTCTGGATTGCCGCCAACTTTCAATTGCCACCACAGAAAACGGAGACAAAAAATATTCTCCGTCAGCCTCATTCCGAGTGACATTCGAGGGTACCGCCCTCCCTCACTACATTTTGATAGATGGGATTTTAAGGCTTCCTGTGCGACTCTTTGTGCCTCGCCCAATGAGTTGCAAAAAGTGCATAAAAATGGGACACACGGAGTCCCATTGTTGCAACAAAGCACGCTGCTCTCGTTGCGGAGAGAATCATGAGGAAAGAGCATGCTCAGCAATAGACCAGAAATGTGTTTATTGCGGGGGCTCACCTCATGATATCTCTGTGTGCGAGGCTTTTAAGAGTCGCTGGGATAAGGACAGGCGCTCTTTGAAAGAGCGATCCAATCGTTCTTACGCAGCCATCCTAAAGAGCGCTTGTCCCCCAACTCAATCTACATCAAACAACATTTTTGCGTCTCTGCCAGTTGACGATGGGGCTACAGATTCGGCCGATGAAGGGCGTCCATTCGTCTTGATTGGGAACTCCAGGAAGCGAAACAAAGCATCCTCAGCGAAAATACCCAGGAAAACCCCCCCGATCCCCCCCGCATTTAGCTTTGGTCATAAACCAACCTCAACGGATAAAGGAGAAATCCCTCCAGGTTTTCGAGGGAAAACATCACCACTGAATAATACAGCAGTTCCGGGAACATCGAAAGCTCCAACATCTACAGAATTTTTGTCAGCTCCAACACACAAACCAGGTCTGTTTAAGTTATCAGACATAATAAATGGATTATTTTCGTGCTTCAATGTTTCTGACTCTGTCAGAAGTATTGTAACCTCTATGCTCCCTATCGTAAAGACACTTTTCCAGCAATTGATGCAAACTTGGCCCCTTCTTTCAGTGTTCATCTCTCTTGATGGCTAATTTAGCAAGAGAGGTCAGAGATATCACTGTATTGCAGTGGAATTGTCGTAGTATTATTCCTAAAAAGGATGCGTTCAATTATTTACTTCACAAAACAAATTGCGATATTTTTGCATTGTCTGAAACATGGCTTTCTTCTCAATCTAACATCTTATTCCACGATTTTAATGTTATCCGTCTGGATCGTGACGATTCTTATGGAGGGGTGCTTTTGGGGATCAATAAGCGCCACCCCTTTTATAGAATTCACCTTCCATTATCAGGCGGAATTGAAGCTGTTGCTTGTCATACAACTATAAGAGGTAAGGACTTATGTGTTGTCAGTTTGTACTGGCCTCAGAGAGTTGCAGTGGATCGAAGTCACCTAGAGGACCTGTGTTCAGTTTTGCCTGAGCCAAGGTTGATCCTGGGTGATTTCAATTCGCATGGAACTGTCTGGGGAGAACAAATTGACGATAGTCGTTCTACTCTTATCTATGGCATTTGCGACAGTTTCAATTTAACAATTTTGAACACGGGTGAAAAAACACGGGTACCTAAACCTCCTGCAAGACCAAGTGCAATTGACCTGTCACTCTGTTCAAATTCACTATCATTGGACTGCCAGTGGAAGGTGGTTCATGATCCCAATGGTAGTGATCACTTGCCTATCGAAATTACAATCACCAATGGGGTCAATTCTTCAACCACAATAAATACGACATATGACCTTACAAGACATATCGACTGGAAGAAATATGCGGATGCGATTACTACAGCCCTAGGTTCAGTGAATGGCTTATCACCCATAGAGGAATACGAATTCCTTGCTCGCTTGATTCATGAAAGTGCGGTTCAATCTCAAATGAAACCCATCCCAGACCCATCAGTTCGTCGAACACCTCCCAATGCATGGTGGGACAGCCAGTGTTCCAAATTGCATACCGAAAAATCAAAGGCATTTAAAGCCTTCCGAAAGCATGGTACACTTGACAACTTCCAATTATATTATTCCCTTGAAAATCAATTCAAAAAGTTGATAAAAGGAAAAAAACTGGCGTATTGGCGCAATTTTGTGGGAGGTTAGTCACGCGAAACGTCCTTAAGTACATTATGGAAAGTGGCCCGACGCATGCGTAATCGTACTTCAACTAATGAAAGCGATGAATATAGCCATAGTTGGATCTTCAACTTTGCACGAAAAGTCTGTCCTGATTCAACACCTGTGCAAAAGATTATTCGTGATGTACCACCAGCTAGGAGTGAACTGGATTCTAAATTTTCGATGGTTGAATTCTCACTTGCTCTTCTCTCTTGCAACAACTCAGCTCCGGGAGTTGATCAAATCAAATTTAACTTGTTGAAAAATCTTCCGGATGCTGCAAAGTTTCGCTTGTTAAATTTATTTAATCAACTCTTGGAGCATAACATTGTTCCCGAAGATTGGAGACAAGTAAGAGTTATAGCTATCCAAAAGCCCGGAAAACCTGCATCCGACTTCAATTCCTATCGTCCTATAGCGATGTTGTCTTGTATACGGAAGTTGATGGAGAAAATGATTTTGTTTCGTTTGGACAAGTGGGTAGAAACAAATGGCCTCCTTTGAGATACTCAATATGGGTTTCGAAGGGGCAAAGGGACAAACGATTGTCTTGGTTTGCTGTCTTCAGAAATACAAATGGCATATGCAAAACGTGAGCAGATGGCATCAGTGTTTCTGGACATAAAGGGGGCTTTTGATGCAGTTTCGATTGAGGTGTTGTCGGACAAATTGCACTCCCGAGGTCTACCTCCTCTATTGAATAACATCTTATACAACTTGCTTTGTGAGAAACACCTGAACTTTGCTCATGGAGATATTGCAACAAGAAGAACTTCATACATGGGCTTACCACAGGGCTCATGTTTGAGTCCCCTTTTGTATAACTTTTATGTTAGCGACATCGACAATTGCCTTTCTGAAGGCTGCACTTTGAGACAACTTGCGGATGATGGCGTCGTATCTGTAACAGGATCTACCGAGTCTCATCTGCACAGGCCTTTACAAGATACTTTAGACAGATTGTCCTTCTGGGCCTTGGGGCTTGGGATCGAGTTCTCCCCAGAGAAAACAGAATTGGTTGTTTTCTCTAAAAAACATAGACCAGCTCAACCAAAGCTCCAATTCCTAGGCAGAACGATCACTCAATCGAGGTGTTTCAAGTATCTTGGGGTTTGGTTTGATTCCAAGTGTACCTGGAGGGCCCATATTGAGTATCTGAAAGGAAAATGCCAACAAAGAATAAATTTTCTCCGTTCAATTACCGGCACCTGGTGGGGAGCCCATCCGGAAGACCTGATCAAGTTGTATCGAACAACTATTCTCTCAGTAATGGAGTACGGTAGTTTCTGTTTCCAATCTGCTGCCAAAACACACCTCATTAAACTCGAGCGTATTCAATATCGTTGCCTCCGAATAGCGCTGGGTTGTATGCCTTCAACTCACACTATGAGCCTCGAGGTTTTGGCAGGCGTACTCCCTCTGAGAGATCGGTTTTACTCATTGTCTCTCCGGTTCCTCATCAGGTGTGAGGTCATGAACCCATTGGTGATTGCAAATTTTGAGAAGCTACTAGAGCAAAATCCTCATACAAAATATATGACTATATATCATGAATTCATGTCTATGCAGGTTAATCCTTCATCGTTCTCTCACATTCGTGTTTTTCACCCGGAATACGACTCTGCCTCTGTCCAGTTTGATTTGTCCATGCTGCATGAAATCCGTGGGATCCCGGAACAACATCGTGCTCTTATTGTTCCTAGGCTTTTTGATGCAAAATATGGACACGTCAATGCTGAAAAATTGTACTTTACAGATGGTTCCCTGATAGACGAATGTACCGGGTTTGGAGTGTTCAACCAAATTTCAAGTGCGTCTTATAGTCTTCAATCTCCATGCTCAGTGTATATAGCCGAATTAGCAGCTATACATTGGGCAGTGGAAAATATAGCCACACGACCCGTTGGACACTACATCATTGTAACGGATAGCCTTAGCTCTGTTGAGGCTATTCGTTCAATAAGGCCTGCAAAGCACTCGCCGTACTTTCTTGAGAAGATACGGGTAACGTTGAGTGCTTTATCTAGACGCTGCTTCATCATCACCTTTGTTTGGGTGCCTTCACATTGCTCAATAATGGGCAATGAGAAGGCAGACTCGCTGGCAAAGGTGGGCGCGGTTGAAGGCGACATTTATCAGCGTCAAACCGCCTTCAACGAATTTTACTTTCTAGTTCGAAGTAACTCTCTTGTCAACTGGCAGCGCAAATGGGATGAGGATGAGTGGGGTCGGTGGCTTCATTCGATTATCCCAAAGGTAAGCCTTAAACCTTGGTTCAATAGATTGGACCTGAGTCGGGATTTTATTAAAACATTTTCCCGCCTCATGTCCAATCATGGTTCCTTAGACGCGCTACTCTTTCGTGTGAATCTCGCTGGCAGCAATTTGTGTCGCTGTGGTCAAGGTTACCATGACATCGAGCATCTTGTTTGGTCTTGTGAGGACCATCTTATCGCCAGAGCGAATTTGATAGACTCCCTTCGGGCCCGAGGGAAACCACCTAGCGTTCCGGTGAGGGATGTGCTGGCTGCGGTAGACCTTGACTACATGTTCGAAATATATCTTTATCTTAAATCTATCGATCTCCACGTTTAAGTATCTTCTTCATCTTCTTCTTCCTTCTTTTTGGCTATATTAGTTTTTAAATAATGAACTGTAAATACTTAAACCAGAATTCATAAAACCAATAATTGACCGGCAAACGAAAAATAGTGTGGAAAACAAATCTGTAACATAGATTTAAGCAATTGATGTAAAAAAAGGAACTTTGGCTCCGTAATACTAAAAGGTTTGAGCCGATTGAAATAAACGAATAACTAAAAAAAAAAGATCTGTTGGCGGAGTGAAATTTTGAAAAATTTTGTGAAAGCAATCGATACGAGATTTATAACGGGCCCCTTGGAAATCTCCTTTCAGATTTTTTTCGTTGAAAAGCCTAGCCTGGATGTTCCGGAGAAAAACGAGGATAAAAGTTTCAAAAAATATATATATCTGGTACTTAATTTAGTTGACAATTCTAGGAAGATGCAAATCATTATATGATATATAACGATTGGCACAATTAATGTCTAAATGTGCCAAAAAATGCATACAAGAGCGACAGTTTTTACCCCATAGCACTTTGAATTTTTTTTCTAAAATTAAATACTCTGTATTGATTGGATCTGGAATCGTGCCATTAAGGGAAAACGGTGGTGAAGTGATAAAAAGTGAATAATGTTGTTTTCTTGCAGAAGTAATGGTCAAGCTCCAGGAAATGAAAAACTTCAACATAAATAGTCTTAGTTTAGAAAAATGGTAGTTCATAGTGTGCAATATAGATGGCATAAATGTTGCTCAAACATTTTAGTCAATATACTTAATTATTAGAAACTATTTCAAAAACCACTTCACAGCTCACCGCAAAATTTTTCGCATGTAAACATTACGTTACTATGTAGTATCACTGAAAGTTTAATCAATTTTTATCCATCAGATCAAAAGTTATCCACAAATGAAAGTGTTGTATTTTTTTCCAAATACAGTCTTTAAATAATCTTCATCTTCGAAAGTATTTCCCATTCATTAGAAATTAACCCAGAAAAAACAAAAAACATTTGTTAGAAATCAACAAATCTCTCTGAGTCAATTCAATAAATTCAACACTATCTACTACAAAGTCTGATTGTCTTTTTTTTTAATTTTTCAATTTAGATGCTTTTCCCAATATATGAAGATGGGATTCTGTTTCCCAAGGTCCAACGTTTGCTAGCTAGTGTATTTCGAAATACTTCTTAAAAGAACTACATAATTCACCAATGATGAAATTTAGCAATCAAGAATTTAGGTTTTAGAAATTTTGTTTTTTCTTAAAGTCTACGAAACAAAAAATTGAAACTGGCACCCTCACCACCATTTTTAGCAGTTTAGTTAACAAATTTGAAATCAAAATTTGCCAAACTCTTGAAAACGTAAATTTATCATAAAAACTAGTGCAGAAACAGCTCAAATTAAAAATGAAACCAGATTCAAAAAGAAATTAAATCCAATTTCAAAAATAAAATACAGATCATGTCAGAAATAAAACACGAATTTGTAAAAAAAAATCCTGAATTCCTGATTGGGAAAAAAGCCATTTTGATTTGAAGAGAATTTGTTCAAAACACATTCCTAGAAACTAATTTAATTTAATTTGGTAAAACGATGAATTCATTGAATTATGTTTTAAGAGTGCCAGCGTTCTAATCTCTGACTTTAATAGTTTTTAAATGTTTGATTCGTCCAGTTATCAAAATAAAAGGTAATGTTTTTACAGTTCACTACATAACATTATTTATTTAAAATGAAACATGTTCAATTCATCATTGAAAACTAATATGTTCTAAAAATGTCTAAGTTGGGAATTGTCCAGCAAACCTGAAATCGAATCAGAAATTGTAACTTCAATCGTTTACAATGGTGTAGCGAATCGCAATTCCAGCTGCATAGTGAAAAGATCGTTTAAAATGTCGTCTGAAGTCAGTTTAAATCGGATATGATAGAAAGTCCGTCCAAATAGCCAAAATTAGAATGGGATCGGAGTAAAATTGACCAATGTGAGAACTGGAAAATATTGTCTCAGGCAACGATTTGAAGGCTATGAGAGCAAAATCTTGAGCTCTCTTGAATTCTTCCGAAAGGTACGAAAAAGGTGTCGGATAACTCCCAATTGGTGTATTTTTAGTCGCTTCAGAAAGAAATTAAATTTATGTACGTATATTACTTTCACTTTGTTAGGTTTATGCTGTTTTTTCAACTTTCATGCGATCATTCAATTCAATGTAGATGGAACGTATTTCAAAACAATATAGGCATATAGCTTCATAAATGGTGGCTGGGTGACTATTGGAAAATCATTATGAAACTGATGAATACAAATATATGATATTCTTAGTACTAGCTTAAAATGCTGAAAACACAAAACAATTACTAATTAAGTTAGTATTGTGCAAAACTACTTGGGTTAAGTGGTGCAACTTCGAATTTCTTTTCTTACTTTTCATAGATTAGTTTAATCAAGATCTATAAAAAAATTAAAATAATAAAATTGAAAGAAATTTTCAAGATCTGAATTTGTTGTCGCCGTCAATTTCAATGATGGATAAAGGACAAATAATACAAAAAATGTCTTTTTTTTTATTCATTCAAATGATATCTAAGAAAACGATGTTTTCAGAACACAAAAATTCAGAATTGAAAAACAAAGACAAACTTTTCTTAAAGAAAATGTAAAAAAATAATAGTGGGATTGTTCAATCGCAAAAATTTATTGAAAATTATTCAACACAATGTTAATGAAAAAGATAAGTTTTTAAAAAAAATTTTCTCAATAAAAACGTCTTACCATTTAAAAATCTAAACTATAAGATTGAACTGCATTTTATTTGCCTATGTTTTAATAATTGTGATTCAAAAGAATTTAGCTTCCTGTAGTCAAAACTTTTGTCAGATTTAGTTTTTCAAATCTTGATTTGGTGTTATGTATTTATTCGTTTCAAAACTATTCAGATAACTATGAAATCAATCATTGATAACTGAAAACCCATCAAAACAATATGAAAGACAAAATGTGATTTTGAATTTGTTTGTTGTCCTTTATTTAATCAAACAATAATATTTTGACAAGCTTCAGAGAATAAATTGATTTGAAAGTTAAATTCTACAATTTCTAGCAATTCTGAATTTTTAAAATTTGCTTATATTAAACAAATTTGTTAAAGACTGAAAATCAATTTGATTTCTGTCATAATTATATCCAAGATTTAATTTGGTTTAAAATTTCTTTAGAAAATCGTTTAAACTTAATCTCGTATTTAATAGAGAAGGTAAAGGAAAACAAAATGGATACTTCTTTTCTTTCTTCGCAGGAGTCAGAATCCCAGCCGGCGTCTAGACAATTGAACATTTTTAAAAATTTTGTAACGTTATGCAGTTTTGTCAGAAAAGTGCACAACATATTTTAAATAATATCTACCTTTTTTCAAAAGTTATTTAGAAAACAAAAGCTGATACAAAAAAATCTAATAATCGTGATTTGGATTCACGGCACCCAAATTTATCAAAAATTAGCTTTTAAATTCTGTGCATCTCAGAAAAATGTTTATTTTGTGGCATTGTGTTATCAAAACCCTTTTGAATCTTAAATTGAACATGCAGAAGGACAAGAAACACAAAACAAAATGGAGGCTAATTTTTTTTTGAAAAATATTTCATATCAGCTTAAAATTTTTTCATAATCAAAGATTTTTTTCATAATCAAAGTGATAAACTAGTGGATACTGGGTTCCCAGCAAACATTTTTGTAGGTATATTTCTCAACAAACTTTGCTATACGTTTCATATACATTACAAAATCATCTTATATAACTCGAAAAAACAGCATTTACGTACTAAAGTGGAGGCAATATACATACATATTTTTAACTTCTGGCTTAAGCGATAAGAGTTGAAAAAATTGAACGATATACAACACCATTTACCGTACATCCTGACAGTATGCGAGAGAGCGCAAGTTTTGCTCTCAATGCATGCAAACCGTTGCCAGCGACAATATTTGCTGCTTCTCTCATTGGCCAGTTTATCCAAATGGACCCTCTGATTTTTAGAAATCTGGTTGCACTGCTTATCGCAAAGAGAACAACAAGGTTGTTTTCTCATTTTAATCCCGCACGCGGGAGACAAATTTGCAAACATGGCGAACTTTTGTCATATACGAGTCGGTAGACTTTAACTAACCATTTTTACGATCATTTACTTGGTTTGGTAGGAATTACGATTCGCATTAACATTGTTAACGATTTGAGCTGACATTTCTAATGCGATGTTATGTTTGCTGGGTTTCACTTTTTTTTTTGGCTAATTCTGTTGATTATAGTGAGAAGAAAGCATCTGTCACTTGAGTACCAGCTGAACTTTTAGTGAAAAAATAAGGTCGTGAGGTATTAAAACCACTGAATTGATAAACTATTTTCAATTTGTTTGGCAAATTTTAAGTATGTATATCAGAAACTATTACCGAGCATCAGTTATCTTTGAATATTGTTCACATCGTTTTTTTTTTGCTTGTTATGTGACACTTCTGATTCAAACCTCTTTCACACTGTTTCGTATCAACCGATCGGTGTGATTTCTATAATTTTAAAAATTTAGTGCAGTTACTGAAATTTTATTTTCCGAAAGCGTTCCGCTTCATTCTTTTTATTTAAGACTGATTGATGGAATTTTTTAATAAAGTTTTGGATAACTGTAAGAACTGGAAACAAATCATTCAAAATTATTATTTTCTTAACGAAAATAACAACAAAAAAAAAAAAACATCAAATATCTTCCACGTTTTTAAATTATTCACAACAACAGCGTCGGTATAATAAAAACATCCACTAATACTAAATAAATTCCAAGCTAAGCCGGCAGCCAGCCCGCCAAATATGAAACGATTTTCATGAAATATCCATAAAATTCTCATATGTTTGCAAGATTAAACACTTTCATAACATTATCTTCCCGGGAAGCCACAAACAGGGCGCGTACAGAAGACGACGATACGCGTACGAGTAGATTCGTCTACTTGAGTCTTGACTCGACGTCGTCCTCTTCTGATGGCTTGCCATGGCATGGTAAATACAAAACAAGATTTTGAAAAATGAATTGCCCCGATCTTGCAAATTGTGTCAATATGCCGGGTAAGGAAAGAAAAATTTCATTCTGCCTTCAACCGGAGTCTTGCTCAGCTCAGCTACGTTTGCGGAGGCTTATGCTAAAGAGCGTAATGGATTAGGACTTTTACTTATATGCTTTTCTTCCGTTTCGCACATCTTTTGACAATCGTTTGAGTTTTTTTTTGCTTTATTTTCTTGAGGACACTTGAGAGCGTTGCCTGTTGGGATGAAAAGCTTCATTGGTACAAATCATCCTGTTTTTCTTTTTTGCCGCATGTTGTTCGAGGAAGCCACTTTTGCTCCTCGCTTGGAGTTGGAATGGATGGTTTAAAGAGGAAAGGAGGCATTTCACACACAAACGCTATTTACATTTGCTTTTGACAGAATATTTCATACGCCAATATTATGTGCCAGAACCAACGGAAGAAGAACGGGTGGCTCTTGGCTTGGCTTGGCTTGGGAAAGCTCCGGATGATAAGCCCAATGCCACAGCAAGATATGTTTTCGTGCTAAACACACTGAAATATTGTGCCCTATACGCATGTTTTCAGATATCCGGGACAGCGTTATAAAAATACCTACCAAAGTGTGGAAGGTACAAGATAAAAATGAACAACATGCTCTCTCGCTGGATTCGTTGTTAGGTTTTGCCATCTCTCATCATTTTTTTGCCATTTTTTTCCAAGAATATCATGACAAGGTGCGAGAAACAGGTCAAGTGCTCGATATCGATGGGAGTGTGCAAACAAGCCATTTCGGTATTCAGAGTATCAATAGTCGATCATTTTTCATAGAATATACCTCTGACTGGAATCGGGCCAAAAACAGAAGAATGTGTGGCACAGTTGGACAGGTGAAATTTCTCTATTTAGACGCAAATTTTTCTCGGTCATGCTTCGTGAGCATGCAATATGATTGAAAATGAAAAATGTCTGCTGCAGAAGGTAGTCTCGAGTTCTGGGGGCATAGAAAGCATTTTGGAGAAATCTGATAGATGGTAGTTGGTGAGCAGTTCACAACTCAGAAGGACTCGATAAAGTGAAGCAAAATTCAAGAAGGTACATCAATAGAAACATTGATGGTTTTAATTTTACATAAATAAAAACTAACAGTTTTATGTGGATTTCAATACGATACCTTATCAAATGATTCAAAGCTGATCTAAATGTAGTTTTTTCTAGTAAACTAATATATGAAAAATAATTTATGTAAATTGTCTTAAACAACAACAGTTTTACAACTTTCAGTCCTTGTAAAAAAAAATATTATGATTAGTAAAAGTTGATTGCATACCATTGGCAATGCCTTAAAATTATCATTCAGAATCCTAATATCCGCTTAGAACATATTCGATATAGAAATCTTATAAATGAGGAATAAATAAGGAAACATATTCATTTCACGTGAACAATTCTTAACGTTTCTTCATGTTACAATATTAATCTGGTTTTAATTAACAATTAAAAAAATCTTATCTACAATTTTGATCGAAGAAAATTCTATGAAAAATGCAAATCACATTAAAAAATTCTCTTAAACCGGTGAATGTAATATTATTTATCTTATATAACACTTAAATAGTGGGCGGGGGAGGGGTGCGGAGCATTTAGAGATTTAAACAGAGAAAATTTCACTAACACTTTTTGTTAGGCACTACTTACAAGATCGTTACTCAGACTATACATTTTTTTTAAACAAAGAGGAAGCAGTTTTTGATTCTAATTCTCCGTTTGCTGTAGGTAACGTATTTTTTGTGGCATAAAACATTGCAAAATTTTTAACTTTAACTGCTCACTTCGAACAAACTATCGGTGAATTTAGAGTTTGAGAGAAAAATTGGAAAATATAGGTAACATTTTAATCGCGTTTTTCTCGTTTGCATATGGTTTCACATGCGACAATTTTTTTTGGAACGGCAGTAACGGACCGTTTAAAACTAGGTTTTAACTTCTTTCATAAAATTTCATGACCATTATTTGAGATTATGGCCGTAGGAACGGCAGGGGAGTTTTGGGGTGTAACGATGTTACAAATGAGTTGCCGATAAATATCATATCTCATTTAGTTCATCATTGGAATTAGTTTATTTTAATCAACCACAGCGTCACTAGCGCCCGGTTTCGGAACCAGCCATTTTGATTCGACGGTGAAGCTGTGCACATCGGCTCTGATCTGATCAAAAATCAGAGAACCGATGTCAGTATGGAAATTTAATATATAAACATGCACTTGTGTGTGTGGGGGCAATGTTCGGGAATAAATTTGGGGTTGGTAGCCTCGATCATAAGATTCAAGCTTCTTGCCTCAAATCGATCGGTGGATAAGGCAGACGTATCTGCAGTGGAAAAGTATATTTTAAGCGAACACCGAATCACAAGAGGACTTGAGATAATTGCGGAAAATTCCAAACATTACTACGGAATTCACAATTGGAACATCAACTCGGCCCTGTGCGGGAATTTTCTAGTTCACTCCGTAAGTTGCAGAAAACTTAGAAAAAATAAGCTCAAATTAACAAAAACGTAACACTTGCAGTAAAATTAAAGGAAAACTAGTGCGTCTCGAGATTTAACGCAACATCCTGACCCCATACTGAGTAGGGTTAAGGTAACATTCAGTGTAACAGTTATTTCGAACAACTCAACATTAATTTAATGATTCTCAACACTTAATTTAAAATCAAAATTGTTATAATCGAGTAAGGTTTTCCAAGAGTAACAATCTAGACTAAAAACTAATGCCCAAACCTCAAAAACCCTTTCAAGTTCAAAATTCTGTGCAGTGTTTCAAAATTTTCTCACTTGTTCATAGAAATTCATATCTTAATAATTACTTTAAATTTAAATTCAATCCATTCGAGAAGTTCTGGTTCCATGTGACCATAAACAAAATTGTATTTATAAATCTATTTTGGATTCTGTATCCAGTTAAGGATTCTTGATTTTCAGTTCCTTTAATCATCAGGAAATAGAAATGAAAAGCTGCTTTTAAATCCTGGATCTAATTTTTTTCCATTTCATATGAAATGTATTAATAATAAGTTTGTACAGTACACACAATTCAGTTAAAAATTATTAATATAAAGAAGAATTTAAGTATTTTTATTAAGTTTTGTTTCATAAAAAATCTCTTATTTTATAAAAAAAAAAACATCCACAGGATTTTCCTTATGCCATTGATTTCTCATGAAAATATTTGCTGTTAAAGAAACATGTACCATCTTTACTTAAAAAATCTGAATGAAATTCTATATTTTATCCGTTTATTGTTTAACATAAAAAATATCACAATTTCAAGTTTACTTCAATCATAAATTTTGTTCAAGTATGCATCAAGCAAGTTTGACCCGAAAATGTTTTATCTCTTACTTTTATTGAAAAAAAGTTTATTTTATTTATTTTCATTTTATTTTCATCGATGGTTAAAATCTTTGAATTTGCAAAAAAAATGGAAGATTGAGCTAGTTTTATTTGAGCATACATTTAGTTTTTTTTTTTTAATTGAAGGCTCTCCTTAAATAATATTTTATGCTCTTGTCATACAAGTTTTATCTATCAAACTCTTAAATAAATTTAAAGATTTTAACCATCGATGAAATCAAAAAATTAGCTCAAATTTAAGGTTAAGGTCAAATTTTCTAGAGTTAAAATTCGAAACGAATACTAATAATGTAAAAGAACTTAAAAATGAATAATTAAATAGCTTCAATCATAATTTAGTTTTCAGTTTTTTTTAATTCGTACATTGTTGGCAGAATATCAAAGATAAAAATCAGTCACCAACCCCTCTCCCCCCCCCTCCCCCTTGAGACGGTTCTTTCTACGGCCCTGTTTGAGATGTTTTACTTTATAAGGTGTTCAATAAGTTCGGTTACACTTTTTATTTTATGATATTTTTAAGAGTAATTTTTTACTATCGTCAGAGAACGATTCCTGGCGTTGAAGAGTATATTTTCATAGAGTGTCCATCAAGTTGATTAAGAAAAAGAAGGACTGTTTTTGCTTAATTCAAATAATCATTGATGTTATCGAGTTAAAAATAGTACAGAATTCTTAATCTTGTTTTACACAACATCTTTATTTCATTCTCCTGATAAAAAACCATTAAGAAAACCCTGAAAACGTTAATCAAAGACCTGAAGAAACTGTTGAATGTGACTTACAAAGATGGTTGGTTATTTTTTTTTTATTTAGTTTTGAAAGATTACCCTTAGTATTGAATCACTTAACTTAAAAACCTCTTATGTGACGCCACTGATTTTTGGGCAAAAAATTTGAACAAAAAAGTATGTAATGGGCATACTTTTACATTTCACTCCGCTGTATAGGGCGCATCCTTATTCTTGGAACAAACATTCTGACAAAAAATAGCGTCTGATACACCTTTGAATACGGTACCTTTTTGATATCTGGTTTCATAATCGATGTTGCACACCTACAGGGCGATGTCCAATTTATTACGTAGCCACTTTTTAATGTGATCTCAATTTAACTTGACGGTTCGTTGAACAATTTCCTGTTGAGATATCTCAGACTTTGTTTTTATGTCGTTGGTTTATATAAGGGTTACCATACGTACTCTTTTAAGAGTACATGTACTCTTTTTCGATCGATAAATGAGCGTGCTCATTTTTTGTAATATCTTGCAGAATATACTCTTTTTTTTGTTGAAATACATTTGATCACAGAAATGAACTGCAGCACTTTATGCATTCATGGCACGGTATTTCAGGTTTCTCTACTTTGTTGAGTTGTTCAAACGATGAATTAAAATGAAAAGCAGCAGGATTAAAATTAAAATTTCTCGTTAAACACAAGTTTGCTATTTCATTAGCAGTACTTTTGCATCAGTAAAATACAACAGTTTCGAACGTTTTAAAACTGCCTTTATGATTTAAGCTTTAAGATTTTAAGCTTCTTCCAGGCGTCGAAGTAATCTGTGCAGGCAATCAGCGCCTTTGAATATGCAATTAGCGTCTGAGCAGTTAGAAAAGAGCAGAACAGCAAATTGAGCTCTTTTTGAAATGAAACATTTTTTCAGGTTCGCGATGTTCTCATCTCTATCTTTTCGAATATTCCAACGACCCCTTGACTTTTCACTAAAAATCTGCAAGAAAATGAACAAAAACTTTTAAGAAAATTTTCAATTTTTAAAAGTATTTTTTGGAAAGACATAATTGCTTGGTAAGTCACATAACTGGCAACAAATTTTAATTATTTGAATTTAAATTTCCAGGTTTCTCCCGTTTATCCCAAATATTTTGAAATATGTACTCTTTTTGGCGTTGAAGGATTTGGTAACCCTAGTTAAGATTAAAGTTTTTTTTGAAAAGATATACGAAGACTATGAATAAAATTTCTTTTTTTTTTGTATTTGGTAATTCTGGAAAGAGCTTCGCGGGCCAAAAACTAACTGCTGCGGTTCAAATGTGGCCCGTGGGTCACGGTTCGGTCAACCATATGGTTTAAGGTAAAATTCCTCCATAGCATAGGGGAAAGGTTTCCTAAATGGGCCTATCGGGTTAAATGACCTTACGGCTGTTTGATGAAATGGCTGACTAGACAGCTTATCTGACCAATGAATTTTGAGGGTGATATGCTTAGAACATAAGGCAAGAAAGAATTTTATGAATTTACAAACTCAAAAAAATTTAAAAATTCATACAAGGTTTTGATACATTTTGATGTAATATTTCTACTTTTAAAAATTATACTTAAAGAAGCTTAAAACAAAAACTAGGATGGTTTTTGTTTATTACTCAAATGAACTTTAGAAATTAAACATATTTCAGCTTTTGTGGAGGTTTAATAATGATTATATAGTGGAATAATATAGTGGTTTTGTATGCCCCCATCATGTTTGTATAATGCCTCCATCCTAAAATAACAGGTTAAATAGAATAAATAAATGATTTTTATCATTGAATCTTGAAATCTAAAAAAACAGATTTGATAAAGTTTTTCTCATGGATGAACTGCCTCTAAGTATGGCAACTCTAACTTTTGTTTTATTCCATAAAATTATAATATACAAAGATTTTTATGAAACTTCAGCTTTGCCGTACGGGAATTATTATTTTCTAGCATTTTTAATGAAATTATAAGGTAATTTTGCCCAAAAAACAGAAATTATGATCATAACATAAATAGGCGCATTGAGCCCGCACGATTTGAGGTTCGGCATTTTAGACAACACTTATAATAAAATCATTTTCTTAGAAACAGAAGAAAATTTTCACATAAAAATTACTTAAATGTATAGAAAACAGATACTTGCACACGTGTATATAGTTTTTGTACACATATTCGATGTGATATTTGATTTAATCAGTGTTCTGCTTAATAGGTGCATATAGCCCGCTCCTCCCCTACGGTTTTATTTATACTCATTTATTAATCTATCCCTGCGAATATTTTTATTTATTCTGGCCAGTTGATTTTAAATAACCTTAATTTCAGTTTACTTTTGAATTCTCTAAAAATATCAAATTCTGTTTTTGACCTGTATTCAGTAACGCAATTCATACACCACGGTGTGTTAGAGTGAAAAAATATTTTTTTCAAAATAAGCATCGAACATTTTTGCACCATAGTAAAGATGTAAGTTTCCACTTTCATTTGAGCCAAAATTTGAAATAAGTCACCAAGGAGCTTCGAACATTTTAATTTTAAAACCTAAATCTGCTCAAACAGTGTATGTCTTTTTATCTTTCCAATAATTTTACAATATGTTCCGAGAAAATGATTTTGTAGGAAAAAAGCCGACAGTGGTTTCCTTGAAATATATTATTCTCACTATAAGCTTTCGCTGTGATAGCGTCCCAAAAAACTTTTTAATGGAAATTAAATGGTCACAACGGTATGAGTAAATAATAATTTTTGTCAATCAACTTGTTTTTATTATTGAGATAAAGGCCTTCAAACATTTTCGCTTTTTATATCTAAGAGAGGCAAATGATATCTCTATTTGGAAGAATGAATGTTCCGAAGAAGTGCAAATCAATTTGAAGTTATTCAATATTGGCTGGTCCGGCTTGCATAGAAAAAAATCGCTGTAAATTTTGAGGTTTCTTAAACCTTTCGTTTCATATTTCCATTTTCAGAATTAATTTTGTCGAAAATTATTTATAGGTTAACCTCTGCTAGTTATAACTAAGTTTTATTTTGAGTGCGTCCCACCACAAAAATTTCAAATTGAAATTGGCTGGTGGGTTCAAAAGGCTGCTCACCCTTGATCAAAAGTATTGTTGATATTATTAAATTTATGACAAATAAAATAAATTTAAAAAAAAAATTACAGCGCGAATTTTGTTTAATCGACAGTTGTATGTATAAAATTGCAAGATTGCCCGGATATTTTGAACCAAATTTTGAACAGTCCGATCTGGCCCGGTTGCCCGGATTGCATTGCAAAATGCCAGGATTTTGCCCGAATTTAATTACTTTATTCAGCAAATCAAACAAAAAAAAACAACAAATGCTTAAAAAACGAAATTTTTTGAGCAACTTTTATAAAAATGATTATTAAAGGTTTTTTCAAGCTTTAAATACGATTGAAAAGCTGTTGATGAGTTTCGATAAAAAAAATATTGCCCGGATTTACGGTCTTCACTTTTGAAATCAAATGCCCGGTTTTGGCCAGGTTTTTTAACAAAATTGACCAATTTGTCCGGCCCGGGTACGTGTTAAAAAAAATCTTGCAACTTTATGAATGTTTATTAAAACTTATCAAAATCAGTTGACAATTGAAGAAGTTATGGTTAGTTTTCTTAAACAGTTTTGTGTTTTTGCAATTAATCTTAGTAGAAGAAGAGATTAACATGCTAAATTTCACTAGATCCATAAGCTTATACTGATCATTGGCTGACCAGATGGTAACATGCCAAATTTTATCAAGATCTGACCATGCGGAGGGGTTGTTTGAGTCGCAAACGTGAATTGGATCTAAAGGTATTTTGCTCGAGAGGAGCAAAAATATTGGAATAACTTTTTTGTTCATGGACTGATTTTATTAGGGGAGAGTGGGGATACTTGATCCCCTTTTCTTGTTTTCACCATATCTTTTTGGAAAAATTTAGCAACTCGCTGTCTTTGACATTTTCTGACAGCTTGTAACTTCAAGGTTTTATGCTCCAAAAATTAGAACGATTCGTGAACCCGTTGATGAACTAGAAGCATTTTCGTGGGAGTAAAAAAATTGCGATTTTTCTTAAGTTAGGGGAGACTTGATCCCCCATCGAAGCAGACTTGATCTTTTATTCAGGAAGCCCTAACCCTTGTATAAAAATCAAACAAAACCCCAAGATAGAATGTTAATTGACTATTTTGGTCATGTTTGTTTTTATTTCACAATTTATAGCAGACATAAGAAGACAATTCTATAACTTTGTCTCAACGCTTATAACATTGCATACTTAAAGGCGCAATTTTTTATAATTTAGAGAAAATTAATAATTTTTGCTTATTTCTTAAGACAACTGTTTGATAAATATTAGTTTTTGGATAAATATAAGTAATTTCGTAATCAGCAATCATAACGATCAATTAAGAAGAAGAATATGCCGTTTGGAAGGGGGATCATTGTACCCAACTCTAGGGGATCAATTGTACCCATAATCAGCATTTTAGAAAACTTTCTCTGAAAAAAAAATGAAAGTTCACCATTGCTTGAAAAATATGGCATTATGAAGTTCATTTTACGCTCGAACGATTGATACATTGGAACAAATATTTTTTTCATAATTTTACCATGTAAGGAACATTTTAAGGTGATGAAAAAAAATCTTCAAATTACAATTTGGGGAATTTTTCAAACAAAGTTCAATAACTCAAACAATTATTTTGATAAATTTTTTTAAACTTTTTGGAACATTTTTCTAAAACATTTGATCTTTGTAAGACATTCCAGTTTCGAGATATAGCTAAGGAATCAAGTATCCCCAGGGATCAAGTATCCTCAATCTCCCCTATATAAATATATTTTAAAGCCTAAGTTAGGGCAAACATTTCACCCAAAAACTACAATACTATTAGATTTAAAACAACAAAGTTATAGCGATTTAAAAATTGTGTTTTGGCCACAAATTGTCGTGTACACACAACGAGATGTTTTTACGCATTGCGTTTTAGACATGTTCAGAGACATAGTATTAGAAATTTGTTGATTCTGGAATGTTCGTAGCCAGGAACTTCAAATTTTTTGAAAGAAAATGGAAAATTCTCATTTATAAATAAAGGCCATTTTTTTTTGGTTTATGCCAGTTCTTCATTTTTTAAAAAAAAGATGATGATGCAATGTTCTAATAACATTTATTGTTGAATAAAATACATATTTCACTGAATATACTGAGCTTATACTTCGAGCGGAAACTTTCCACATGTCTCTCTCCATAAACTTAATGAAGTTACTAAACCTTAGACGCCTTCCTCAAACCATCGAAAACCGTGCACCATCATCCATCAAGTGGAAAAGATGTAATCCAAATTGTTTTCAATTCGTCCTTTACAAACACTTTCCAAGCAACCCTCTCTCCAAAACCGGTCGGTGACGCAAAGCTTCGGAAGAACTTTTGCTGCCTTCCTCCAATTTTGAGGGAAGCTGGTTCCAAACTTTTCCGTATTCAAGTTGACTTCCGAGAAAATCGATCCCACGCAACGGAAATGAATTTCTCATCTCATTTCCACTATGTTGTGCCCCGTGATCCTTGGCTCTTGCGGCTGTTGTTCCGTTATTGTATTTGAAGCTCCCATTCACCGGGAAGGCGTCTTCTATACTAGATCTTTGCTGCCCCACCCCCGCACCACATATCCACATGATTTGGTTGTTGACGATGGGCTGAGGTTTTGGCGTTTGAATCCTTTCCTGTGCTTTATGAGCTAACGGGCCGTGTTCCGCTACATGGCGAACAATTACTGGCAACAAAAGGCGCACCGAGCCGGAAAATGCGCGCGTTAATACACATGGCGACTATAGGAGTCAATTTTCCCGAGTTTTTTCCGTATTTTTTTCTCTTCATCCCAAGCAGCTACGCTTCGCCACACGCGATGCTTGATTATGTGTATCACTTGCCTTTCTTCGGTTATTATTTCCTATCTTTTCGGTGGATTTCCAGTGAATAGAATGAATAAAGAAACAGTAGAAAAGAAACATCTTTCCGGAAAAAACCCCAAGACAGGATGTCGCTGTAAGAAAACAGGACCAACACATGAGTTTCCGGGCATGAGTTTGTGATTCTGTGTTCATATGATTATAAATACTTTTACTTTTTTTTCTGCCGGTGATCAGCTTAAACGCTCGCTGACGGTTGCCATCTGCATGCATTGGGAATCCACAAAAGGTTATTTTATAAAATATGAAATTACGAATTTTAAAATGAACTACTGATCAACACGTAACACGATGAATTTCAAAATTTTTTTGCATTGATTTTTGCAGTGTCCAATGTGTGAAATTTTGAAAATTATCATGAATGTTTTCAAATAAAAAGTAATATCAGTTTTTTTTTCTTCAATCCAGTGTATCTGTAGTTTTCTTCAATCTGGTAACTTTTTCCGATACACCCCTGTACGGCAGAGTAAGACAATGACAAATGAAACCCACGATAGCACACAAAAAAAACCAGGTGGTTACTGAATAACGAGAAGACATTGTAACTTGCTTCGAGCAATTCTCAATAAAAATATAATGAACGGGTTTTCGGATGAAAAATTTCAACTTTTTCCCTGCAAAACCAGCTTCCAAATTATGTTACGGTTGCGTAAACAAATACGGTGAAATTTTCTTTCCGTTGAACCAGCTTTTTGTAATTCAATTCACAAAAATATTAATGCTCTTACAACTCTAAGATTCACTAAGACAACACTTTATGGAAGATTTTTTTGTTTTGCCAACAGTGGCTCCAGAGAGCTAAAAATGATGATTTTAAAATCAAGAATGAAGAGAAAAAAGTCAAAAGACATGAATTAAGAGTCAAGAGTCAAGTGCTAAATTCACGTTCCGTTTAACCAGCATTATTCAAGTCAATTAAAAAAATATTAATTTTCAAACATTTATGAGCTGTCTGGAGCCAATTTATTGAAGATTTTAGGTTTTGTCAACAGTGGCTCCAGAGAGCATAAAATTTTTTTTAAAGTCATGGTGCAAATTCAAAAGAAACGAGTCAAGAGTAAAAAGTCTAGAGTCCAGACTGGAGAGTTCATTTCTGAGCTCTCTGGAGCCACTTTATTGAAGATTTCTTATTTTATCACTAATGGCTTCAGAGAGCTTTAAGTAATATTTTTTTAATGTCTAGAATGAAGTGTCTAGCTAGAGTAAAGTGTCAAGAATTTATTATTGAGCTCTCTAGAGCCACTTGATTGATTTTTTTTATAACAGTGGCTCCAGAGAGCTTAAAGTTATGGTTTTAAAGTCATGATGAAAAGTCACGACTCTTGTCAAAAGTCAAGAGTCAACAGTCAAGAGACGAGAATAAAGAATCAAGAATCAAGAATCAAGAGTCAAGAGTCAAGAGTCAAGAATCAAGACTCAAGAGTGAAAAATCAAAAGACAAGAGTCAAGAGTCAAAAATCAAAAGACAAGTTTACTTAATTGAGCTCTCTGGAGCTCCAGAGTGGCTCCAGAGAGCTTGAAATAATGTTTTTAAAGTCATGGTAAAAAGTCAAGAGTCAAGAGTCAAGGGTCAAGAGTCAAAAGTCAAAAGTCAAAAGTCAAAAGTCAAAAGTCAAGAGTCAAGAGTCAAGAGTCAAGAGTCAAGAGTCAAGAGTCAAGAGTCAAGAGTCAAGAGTCAAGAGTCAAGAGTCAAGGGTCAAGAGTCAAGAGTCAAGAGTCAAGAGTCAAGAGTCAAGAGTCAAGAGTCAAGAGTCAAGAGTCAAGAGTCAAGAGTCAAGAGTCAAGAGTCAAGGGTCAAGAGTCAAGAGTCAAGAGTCAAGAGTCAAGAGTCAAGAGTCAAGAGCAAGTGCCAAGAGTTGAGAGTAAAAATTCGGTAAAATTTTCGTTCTGTTGGCCCAGCATTATTTGATTCAATTCACAAAAATAATGATGATTTTTCAGTTCTGAGCTCACTGGAGCCACTTAATTGAATATTTTTTGTTTTGTCAACAGTGGCTTCAGGGAGCTTAAAGTAATCCTTTTTTAAAGTAATGGTGCATATTTAAAAGAAACGAGTCAAGACTAAAAAGTCAAGAGTCAAGAGTCAAGAGTCAAAAGATAAGAGGCAAGAGCCAAGAGTCATAAGTCAAGATTCAATATTCTAGACTGAAAAGGCAAGAGTCATTTGTCATGAGTCAAAGTTTGTTACAATCAAGTTTTTCTTCTGGCTTCCTTATCGATCCCCACAGTAGATACATGATATGTAGGTTTTTCAGAAAAACTTGTTAAATATACTTTAATAATCAATTTCAAAAGTTTAATTCAGTGCAATCAATCAAGAATCGATATCCAGGCACCGGCTTTTCGATGCAAAGCAAGTCTCCTTAGTCCAGAGATAGGAATGTATCGATCGAAAATCGTCACTGAAAAGATCCGGCACCCATCGAGAGACAGAGGCTTTTATGAGGCTCATAATCGGCAGTGCGCACATACTTTCAATAAAACGTGACCGAAGTTATCGAACAATAAAAACCCCCCAAAAATAAAACGTATTACTTCGGTCATCATAAAAACGCCACGGTTCTGGCTTGAGGTGGCATCTAGCAGACTATGGCTAGGTTGCATATTTGGGACGGGGTACCGGATAAAGATTCGTGCCATTTGTGGGAAAATAAAAATCGAGGACCAAGGACAGTTAGCTGAAAATGCCACGGGAAGAGGTATTTATTTCAAAAGCTGATACAAATGAAGAGCATTTGCATTGAGAATTTATTGAAAACATATTGTCAATGCACTTTTAAGATGTTTTCCATAACCCTTTCGAATGTTTAAATAAGTTTTGAATGGTTGATTTTAAACTTATAGGGGAGAATGAGGTAACGTAGCCCACTCTGAATATTGCAGATGTATGTTTAGATAAAAATCGCAATCCAACTGTCCTGTCATCGTCGCGACGACGCGTCGTCGCTTCGCGTAGGCATATTGATCTGTATGTTGTTGACATGAAAACACATCATATTCTTCTTTTATTTATTAAGCTTAAAAAAGTTTAAAAAAAATGACTTACAGAATTAAACAATTCTCGCTAACTTCATTGATGGGGAACCTAAAAAAAATATGCTCATTCGCTTATGATCTTAGTTTTGTCATGTTCGTTTACGTGAAAAAGGAATTTTTGATGAAACCCCATTAAGTCACACAAACGCAACCTATTTGCAAATCATAGCTTGAGCGGAATAGTGGGCCACATTTTGAAGGGTATCTTGGGCCACCTATATTTTTATGTTTTTAAACACATTCAGAACTTAAAATACGTTTCCTTATCTGAAATGTTTACTTATGTCAAATGAAGTGTTATGAAAAATATTTTGTTCATCTTTATAAGGAATATTGATTTTTCAATCAATGACAACAATTGAAAATTAAGAGATGCGATGTATGTAAAAAAAACATATTTTATCTCAGAAAAATCAAAGCAAAAAAACAATATGTTTGAACCCAAAATCAATTTTCAAATAATGAATACAAATTTAAATGCGGATACTGATACTGAAATGCAAATAGCGTTATTAGCATCTTCTTTAAACAATAAGATAAAAAAAATTTATCTCAAAAGCAAAAAAATAAGAAAAGTTTGAAGAAAATATTTTTTTTGAAATCTATGTATATTTGTTGTTTGATTTTTATTCGAAAAAATTTTATAAAAAAATTGTTAATTATTCTGATTCGGATTTTAAAAGGTATTGTAGTATTGCTCCCACTGGAGAGTCTCAAATTTGCCTTAACATAACAGCAACACGTTAAGTTGAACATTTTTTTCTGAAAGATTTAAGTTGTTTTGGATGATTGAGAAAAATTTTCCAATAATATACCCCTCGTTATGTTTCAACTCCAAGTGACAAAAAAAAATCGATTTAATATTTGTTCCAGCCTAACATATTAAAATTGAAAACAAATCAATCAATAAATTGTTTAACAAATACTATAATTGCAAAAAATTCTGAAAAATATTTTGATAATGATGTGTTTTAAAAGCCAAAAAATTTCATATGATTAAATTATGTCCTTCAAACATTTAAAACTCTTCGGTCGATTTGGCAGATCATTGATTATGGGTCATAGACCTAAATTTAAAGATACCAACAAATCGGCTCGACAGTTCTTACAATGCCTGTGTGTTTGTGTGTATAAGTGTGAATTACTGTATAACAAAATAGTGTAAAATGATCTTTTTCATAGTTAATCTCATAAACTGATCGCTCCTTAAAACGTATCCTTTGGCTTTGCTAGCAACATCCAGCAATCGCTAATCCAAGATTAATAAAAAGAAAATAACGTTATAGGCAGGATAGGGACTCGCATAAGCCTCTTCAAAAAAGTAAAAAAAAAAACAAACATGACAATGACAGTAAAAATTACAGAATTGACATAAGTGTCAAAATCGACAAAATTTTCAAAACTTCATTTTTGGAAAATTTCATCATGACGATAAAATTTAAACCATTTTTTGTACACCAGTTCAGCTTTCGGCTGAACCAGTGTCAAAAATAAGAGCTGAAGCCCCTTTTCATAAAATTCATCAGGTGAATTACACTAGAAGAGACAACTCCGTAGTTAACTTGACCAATCTTACGATGATCAATCAACATGAATAGGATTTGCACGACACTGTGTGAATGATCGTGCAAACGGTTTGAGTAAAATCGGTCGGTCTCGAAATATTTTGTTCAAATCACCTTTTGAGGCATGGTGTATGGTGCTGTTAATACAAACTTTAAATTTTTTTTAAAATGTAGCGGCCCACCACACTCCCCCACACCAAAAAGCTCGTATGAGCCCCCTGGTAATGGACGCTACTGTTCTCAGCACGTCTGGCAGCAAACGAAAAGAGAATAAAAATACAATACGCGAGCAAATTTTACTCATGCTGAGAACTCAAAATTTTAATTAATTGCGAGGAAATGTGACGAATACTATTTAAACTAATTTACGCTATGAATCTCAATGGAAAAAAGATTTCCTTTGAAGAGATTCATGTTTGAGACAAACAAAATTTAAACAAAATAGATTATACTAGAAGTTACAAGATATTTTACATTTTAAAATTAAGGTTACACTAAATTTAAGCTACATAATTAAAAATATCATAAAAGCTTGCTTTGTTCGATTTATTTAACGACTAATTTTTTCCTTAAATATTTGAAGCAGTTTGTTTTTGAATATGGATCTACTATTTATTTCTTTAAGATCATTGGGTAAGATGTTATATTTGGTTGGTCCGATGAAAGAAATTCGTTTCTGCCCTAAAGTTGTAAACGACCGACAGGGTTGTAGATAATTAAAAAAACGGGTATTATGTGTTCTAATAGCTGTTGTAAAATTAATGTTCTGGATGGTATTTGATGAGTGTATGTTGTCAAAGACGTACATTATGGTTTGGAAATCGCAAAGATCAGCTATTGGTAAAATGTTATGAGAAATGGATGAATAAATAAGTTTTGTTGAGTATAGCATAGGGAGGTTGTAAATATTCTTTAAACATCTGTTTTGCAATGATTGAAGCTTTTGTAGATGTGATTGAGACGCTCGACCCCAGACTGAGATAAGATAATGTAAGACTGAGTGGATAAAAGCATAATAGAATTTCAATAAGACATGTTTAGGCACAAAATTTCGTAACCTCCACAGAACACCACAAAGCGGGGAAATTCGTTTTTCAAGATTTCGTATGTGACAATTCCACGAGAGAGTATTATCCAGATGAATACCTAAGTATTTGAAGGTTTTTACTTCTTCTATAACAAACTGGTTCATATTTGGATCTCTATGTGGTGGTAAAACTTTCCTGGACGAGCGAAATATCATATATTTGGTTTTTGTGTAGTTTAAAGATAGTAAGTTGCTGTTGAAATATACAGATAGTAATTGTAAGTCATGTTCCAGGTTATCAATTATAGTATTCGGAGATTTCCCTGTATAGAATAGTGCTGTGTCATCAGCGAATAGCCTTGCTGTGCCAATAAGTGGGAGTTTACATAAATCATTTATATACAAAAGAAAGAGCAGAGGCCCTATATTGCTGCCTTGTGGAACGCCTACGCTAATGTTTCTCATATCACTCTCTGTTCCTTGCATTACTACATATTGCTTCCTATCCGAAAGATAACTCCGAATTAAATCATTTGCGATTCCCCTAATACCATATTTGTTTAGTTTTTCCAGAAGAATTCCGTGATTGAGCGTATCAAATGCTTTCTTTAGGTCCAGGAATAAAGCACCAACTATATTTTTGGAATCGATGTCCTTAATTATGGAATCCACGAGTTCAGAGATTGCGATAAGAGTGTTTGATCCTGCTCTGAATCCATATTGCATACTGTACAGAACATGGTTGCAATTAAGAAAATTTGTTATTCTATTTACCAGAAGTTTTTCAAAGACTTTACTAAAAACGCTGAGACTTGAAATTGGTCTATAGTTATTAACATCTTCTGGATCACCCGATTTGAATATAGGAGTCACTCTTGCAATTTTAAGGCAATCTGGGTACGTTCCAGATTCAATTATTAAATTGAAAAACTTTTTCAAAATGTGAGAAAATATAGTACTATTATTTTTTAACACACTTACGGGAAAACTGTCGGGCCCACAGCTTTTTTTGTTTTTAAGGGTAATAATGACAGAATTGACTTCGGTTTCATCAGTAGGTTGCAGAAAAATTGAGTTTTGGATTTCATTAATATTGGACAAAACATCATATTCAGTTTCAATGGGTATTTCCTTTGCAAGATCTGATCCAATCGATGAGAAATATTTGTTAAACTTATCACCAACACGTTTTTGACCTGTAATGAGTTCTTCGCCTATTTACTCAGGCTATTTACTCAGCCCCAGCCGGGGTGAAGGTGGATTTTTGTTGTTGCTGTTACTGTTTTCGCCAGCAATCGTTTGTATTCGCGCGAAATTGGTTTTTATCGTGTCATATCATCGAATTTGCTCAATCCGTTTGTGTAATCTATGACCTGCTAAAGAAAGAACGGCACGAGAGAAATATAGATGGAGTGCATCTTCAGAATATAGGATATTTAAGAGTAAAAATCTAGACTAAAAACTAACGCCAAAACCTCAAAACCCATCCCTAGTTCAAAATTCTGCTACACTTTTTCAACATTTTCTCACTTGATAATATATGATATAAGGTTTATTATTGTTAATTAGAATAAAATCAACGGATCATACGTAGATCCTAATGATAACTTAACAGTAATTACAATACAAGATAAAAATTAACATAAAAATCAACACAGGTTTATAAAGTTCTTGAAGCAGTCAAAACTTTTCTCCGGAACCGGTTCCTCGAAACATCGACGTCGAAATGCTCAGAAAAGCGATTGAACGTTTTCAATATGCCGATAATTGCGCTGTTCGCTCCGAAGTTGTAGAGACGAATAGGAGCATAGAGCGGCAAAAGCTGGTTTCTCAGTCCTCAGGAACGCACGCTGAGAGGAATGGCCTCCAGCAAAACGGGACAGCCGACAAGTAGAGCGCGCGTAGCGTTTCTGCGGGCTTGAAGCGTATCTAGGTCTACAAGGCGGCAGCGATTCTCATAGCTTGGTAAACGGAACGGGTCTTGCCAGTTCAGATGGCCATGCGAAATAAGAATCCAAGGTTTCTGGATGCTTTGTCGACGATGTAGTTTGTGTGAGTCTTAAACTCCAGGCGTTGATCGAGAATAACGTCCAGATCGTTGATGGGGTCCACCCGAGAAATGATTCCGTCTCCGAGAACGTACTCCGCAAAAAAAAGGTTGTCGCTTACGTGAGAATGTTACGACCGAGCATTTACTGCGATTCAGGGGCAGGCAATTCATGTCACATCACTGAGCAAACACATTGAACTGCTGCTGCAGGAAATTGGTGTCCTCTTGGCTGTTAATGGTGTGAAAGAGTTTCAGGTCGTCGGCATATGCAAGTTTTTTGTAGTCAAGGAGCTAGAGTACGTCATTAAAATATATCACGAAAATTAGTGGTCCTAAATGACTTCCTTGAGGCACACCGGAGCAGGCAAGAAAATGATTTGAAAAAGAGTCACCAATACGGACGGATAACTTTCGACCTGTTAAGTAACTGTGGAACCAGTGCAGAAGGGATCCACATAAACCCAGACGTTCCAGCTTTGCGATAGCGATATCGTGGTTCACCTTGTCGAATGCAGCAGAAAGGTCAGTATATATGGCGTCAGTTTGAGTTTTCCTAGCAAAGCTGTCTTGCACAAAAGATGTGAAGGTGAGTAAGTTAGTAGTCGTGGATCGTTTAGGCATGAACCCGTGTTGATCATTGGAAAGTTGGTGCTTGAAGAACAAATTAATGGGATCCAAGATAACCAATTCAAACAATTTGGCTATCGCGCATAGAGCTGAAATTCCGCGGTAGTTGTTAACATTTCTCTTGTCACACTTTTTGTGAACAGGAAACATGTAGACTACCTTCCACAGTGAGGGAAAGATTCCAACATCCAGCGATTATTGGAAAATATGCCGAGTAGGAAACAGCAAAAGTGGCAAAAAAAAGCTTCAAAAAAGTAATACGTATACCGTCCGGGCCAATAGATGTAGAGTTTTTCAGCTTAGCTGTCGCTTTCGATATGGATACATCGTTGATTATGATACCGTCAAACGAAGAACCTATAGGCACTATATTTCTCACAGCTCTAGCCAGTTGCTCAGGTGAAATGGATCCAGTTGTAAAAATGCTAGAGAACTTCTCGGCAAATAGATCACAAATTTCGGGATCAGAGTTCCCTGTGTCGCTGTTCAGGAACATGTGAGACGGAAGCCCTGATTCTCTACGCTGATTTTTCACGTGCTTCCAAAAAGATTTCGGACTGCTCTTGAAATTCTGTTGTAATCGATTAATATAATTCTGGTAGCAACGCTTAATGGCTTTCTTATAGGCAGAATTCAATTTGCGATATATGTCCTCCGAAGACTTCCAGTAACCCAGGGGGTCCGTAGATTGGTAGCCGTGCTGCGTTTCGGCACATGACGATCGATGATATAATTCAGGATGTTCGCAAACGTCTCGGCAGCTGCATTGGGATTAGAGAAATCGATCTCAGCCTCCCAATCCACGGATTGCAGGACGAGGGTTTAGTGTATAAGTCGATGTCAGTATGGGTGAATATGAGAAGTAAAACGAAAACTCGAGAGAAGAGCGAGAGAGAGTGTGTGTTTGGCTGAGTGTCGACCGATTGAAGATCTCGGTGGCTGGCGTGTTGGATTGACGGAGGCAGTGAAACGAGTACACTTGCGGGATTAACGTGTCCCTTCTTCTAGCTCCGACAAAAATATAGGAACACGGTAGAGAAATGCTCGGCGGAGGACACAACAGAGGGATATAGCTTCGAAGTCAACGTTCTTAAAATTGTGATAGAAGGAAGCGATTTTCTCTTCTGAGCCGTGTATTTTAGTGATATCGAGTGAATTCACTAAGGCTGGATGATGCAGGACAGTTTTAACAAGAGGAGCAGAAGCAGATTCAATCGCCGGATTCTTGATCCCTTCGTTCACGAAGCAGAGATCAAGCATACGGCCGTTTTCGTTTTCAATTTTGTTGATCTGTCGTAGAGTCGCTGTACTCAAGGAGTCTAGGAAGATGTTGGAGGATGCCGAGAATAAAGAACAAGCAGGATCCGGAAATATTATATTAAATCCATTTCTGAGATTCTGAATCTATAATTCCCATAACCAAAATTGTATTTCTATTTCGTATTTCGCATTCTGTATCCATGTCAGAATTCTTGATTCTTCATCTTGATCTTCAGTAAGATTAATCATAAAAACCAGAAATTAAAAGCTGCTTTGAAATCCCGTTTCAAATTTGGTTTCGCATTTTCAATATTTTGACAAAAGTTTCCGGATATGAAAAAAAAATTGTTTTGAATTCAACTTCGAAGTTCTTAAATAAAATTCTTACACCAAATTCAAACATTTTGGCAATCCCAAATTTTAAAACTCAGATCCAAATTCAACATTAAAAATTCATATTTTAGATTCACAATACAGATTTAAAATACAAAAAATTAAACATTGAATTTAGATTAATTCTAACCTACAAATCATTAAAAATAGATTTATGAATGAGGGCTCTGAAACTTGGCTCATAAAATTCTGATCTGGAATTAAGATTTGGAAATCTTTTTTTTTGTACAATTCAGAAATCGTATAAAAATTTGGATACAGATTTCAGGCTCAACTTTTGAATTCAGGTTTAAGATGCAAATTCAAAATTCAGAAAAATATTTAGCTGTAAATTAATTTTATAATCAACATTCATTGTTGAGGAATCCAAGTGATTACGAATCTAAAATCTGCGATCTGGGACATAGAACAGCTACCGAAGAAGTGGAAGGAGGGGGAAATATGCCCCATCTACAAGAAGGGCGACAAATTGGACTGTGAGAACTACCGAGCGATCACTGTCCTCAATGCCGCCTACAAAGTGTTGTCCCGAATCCTACTCCGCTTCCTAACGCCACAAGCGAACAGATTCGTGGGAAGTCATCAGGCCGGCTTCATGGAAGGACGATCAACGACGGACCAGATATTCACATTACGGCAAATCCTCCAAACATGCCGGGAACACCAAGTCCCTACGCACCATCTATTCATCGACTTCAAAGCCGCATACGACGTTATTCGACGAGCGGTGGGCGAAATGCGGGGCACGATTTTCAACAGATCCAGTCAACTTATCTGCTTTGCCGATGACATTGATATAGTCGGCAGATCATCTGCGGCGGTGGAGGAGATCTACCGCAAACTGAAACGCGAAGCAGGAAGGATTGGGTTGATGATTAATACGTCCAAGACGAAGTACATGCTGGTCTGCGGATCCGAGACAGACCGAACCCGCTTGTCCAGTAATAACAAGGTCACGATCGACGGCGACGAGCTGGAGATAGTCGAAGACTTTGTCTATCTCGGCTCACTGGTGACCGCAGACAATGACACCAGCCGTGAGATCCGGAGGCGAATTATCAACGGAAGTCGTGCCTACTATGGACTCCACAAGCAACTGCGGTCGAGAAGACTTAGCCCTCGCACGAAGTGTAACCTGTATATGACGCTCATTAGACCGGTTGTTCTCTACGGGCACGACACTTGGATATTGCTCGAGGAGGACCTGCGCACACTCGGGGTATTCGAGCGACGAGTGTTAAGAACCATCTTTGGCGGCGTACAGGAGAACGGAGTGTGGAGGCGAAGGATGAACCACGAGCTCGCGCGACTCTACGGCGAACCCAGTATCCAGAAGGTGGTTAAGGCTGGCCGGATACGCTGGGCAGGACATGTTGCGAGAATGCCGGACGACTGTCCTGCAAAACCGGTGCTCGCTAGGAACAAGGTAGGAACAAGACGAGCGGGGGCGCAACGAGCGGGGGCGCAACGAGCGAGGTGGTTAGACCAAGTGGAGCGTGATCTGGCGAACGTGGGGTGCCCGAGAAATTGGAGAACGGTTGCTATGAACCGAGTGAATTTTAAGAATTATGTTCGTCAAGTTATGTCGTAAGACGGAATACTATGTAAATAAAAAAAATAAAATAACGAATTTAAAACTGTGTGTCAATTAAATTTCCAGATTTCAAATTTTTATCCCAAATTTGTTTGTACACACAACTCAGCTGAAAACCACAAACAAAAAGTAGAATTTGAATTAATTTTCTAAGTATGGTTTTATGCAAAAGCAAAAAATTTATTTATCAAAATCATAAACAGGATTTTCATTATGGAATTGATTCTTAATGAAAATTATTTGCTGCTGAAGAAAAATGTACCTAATCTTCTCTTGAAAAATCTACTCAAAATTATATATTTTTTATGTATTGCTTAACATTAAATTATTTAAATTGCAGATTTTATAAACCCTTTTTCAAACTAAAATCTTTAAACTGGTTGAAGTGTGCTCTAAAGCAAGTTTGACCAGAGAAATTTTCATTGCTTGATTTGTGTGTTTTTTTTTTTTTGAAAATTTGAATTATTCTTACCAAAGATTAAAATCTTTGAATTTTAAAATATACATATTGTTTTAGAATAGTTTATTACTTTCTCATTACCATTTAAGTGTACTGAGTTATCCGAGTTCTTTCGTAATGTATGAGCATATCTCCGTGTCATCTTTTAAACTCCTAAAAATTATACTAAGTAGTTTCCGCTTGAAGATTCTCAATACTCCCAGAAAAGTGGAATCCACATTCAATATCACTGGTATAACAAACAAATAACAAATATTTATTGTATTAGGTATACGTGATTGCAAAATACAAACGAAGGAAAAATTGAATAAAATAATAAAACTTTTCTTTTGCCTGATATAGTCGCTTTTTAAATGAAATTGAAGAAAAACATTCAATTCTAATAAAAGCTTCGCGGGCCAAAAAGACAGACGCGGGCCACATGTGGCGCGCAGGCCCCGGTTTAGCCACCCGTGGTCTAGCAAATAGGATGATGAGTTAGATGATTGTCTAAAAAACTATTTAATCAGGTGATTGATATGGCAACAAGGTACGAAAAACGAGATACGTTGATCGAGGAAATAGTTTGTATGATTTTTTTCCCTACCCTATTCTTTGATAATCTTCAAGTTCTAAGCATGACTCTCTCAATTGAAAAATTCAATGAGCGTCTCCATCTTGTACATAGAATGATATTTTTGTAAAAATTCTCACAATTGACACAAATTACAAAATTGTGGAAATGGTCATAATTTGCGATTTTGTCAAAAATGACTTAATGAAAAAATTTGATGAATTTCATAAAATTCACAAAATTTACAAAATTAACAAAATAATCTAAGTTGTTAAAATTCACAAAAATTGACACAAAATTTGACAAATTGAACCAGTGTAATAAAAAGGAAAGAATAGGCCAAAAGGACAAAATTGACAAAAATTACAAAATTGACAAAAATAACCAATTGAAGAATTGACAAAATTGACCTGATTGATAAAATAAACAACATTGACAAAATTTACAAGTGATGAACAATCGACAAATTGATAAAAATTACAATAAATTCATAATTGATAGACATGACCAAATTTATAAAATCAACATCAATTATAAAACTAAAAACTCAAGCAATATTGACAAAATTGACAAAATTAACACAGATGTCGAAAACGACAAAAATGATAAATATTACAAAAGTGATGAAAATGACAAAAATTGACAAAAGTAAAATAAATGACAAAAAAAAAATCAAATGACAAAATTTTAAAAATGACACAACCGGTAATAAAAAATTAAGAATTTGATAACGTTGACAGAATTGACAATGTTGAAGTTGAAAATATGTTCATAATTCACGATATTTTCATAGTTTCAAGAAAAAAAATACATTTAAAACTAATGCTTGGTATCGATTCAAAACTAGGTTTCACGAAGAATAAAATAAATGTCATATTTTGGCAAACCATCAATACATTTTTTGTTGTCTTTCCACACTCCTTTTATTTTCCATGATTTTCTCTGTGCATTTATTTTGAATACCTTATTCATGTTCCGATATTTTTCTAATCATCAAAAATAAAATCGCAACAAACCACAACGAAACGTCAGTTCCAAAATGGCTAAAGTGATCTTATCAGTAAATGAACATGTACTTACAGTTTCGTTTCTTTTTTTTTCAACAACAGAAATCTATTTACCTGAAAAAGAGAAGAAAAGAAAATTGTTTAGTAATTTCTTTGAAGAAAGTGAGCTGTACTGAAACAATCACATGATCAATCTATTTCTGAAGCATTTTGTAAACTATTAGAACCTTTTCTCGCAAAACCAGACCTTGTTAAATAAAAATGAAAACCAATTTTATTGATTATTCGATTGAATTTTGATCAACAAAAATAAATAAAAAAAAAACCCATACAAATTTAAACGTTATCCGAAATGCTGAAGACAGAAAAGAAATCAAACAGCACTACACTGAACTAACCCACAGTCAATTGCACATGTGGCCTTTTTTGTCAAAGAGCCAACCATCAACCGCCAGAGGGCAGAGCAAATATGCAGAGACCGGAAAGCACTCTTTCGGTTCCACCTATATTCGGTCGGTTGTCTTAAAACCAGCAGGTCCGGTCCTGTTTGGTTCCGTCGTCCATTGCGAAAAGGAGGCTCTCAGTTGGAGTTTTTTTTAGGCTCCCCATCCGGACGCTCGGACATGAAAGAGTCCCAATATCGTTTATCACGATACAATAATCTATGTGACTAAATGTTGCCTTCCAAAGGGGTTTTTCCCTCTCATTTTCGTTTTTTTTTGTTGCTCGCCAGAAGTCTCCACTTCACCTGCCAGGGCTAAAGGGGACACCAAACTTTGGCCCGGTCCGAATTGAGATTTTATGTCATTTCATGTGTGCAGTTGTTGTGTTTGGTCAAGGCAAGGCAAGGCTCGAACCCTGGTTCTGGTCACAATCCGATTCCGAAAAAGTGCTCTTGGGTGCAGCAGCAATTTTGTGTGCCGGATTCCATTCCACTATGCATATGTGTACATATGTAAACCATCCTCGGGCAAATCGAGCAAAGTCGGCAGTTTGGAAAACAGCTTTTGAAGTTGGATTAGAAAATGAAGAGTCGGTTTCGTTTTTTCATTTGTTCTCTCTCGCTCATGCCTCTTGATCCGGGATGAAGGCTCCGGACAAACAAAACGAGTGTCTGATTGTTTCCTTTCCCGATTGGCAATAAACTTAGGTACTATTACGAACTACGAAAGCCGATGACGACAGCAGGAAAAGTTCACGGATATCGATGTATCATGCAGTCGTGGTTCGAATTGATTGCACCCAGCAATAAAGTTGAATCTAAAAATCCGTTTACCGGATACACGGGTTTGAATTGAAATAAACCAAACAATTGAAAGGCGAAGAAAAATTTGATTGTTTTCTAAACGAATAGATAAGAAATATTTCATTGAAAATTATTTTGAGCACTTGAAGTGGCGTTAATTTGTTAGTAAAACCTTCATGAAAATTTGAAAACCTCGACGCGAAATGAACAGAGCTATGCTAAAATTTCAAACTTTACTCTTATCTAGTCAGTTATTTTGTCATTGAAAATCTATAATCCGCAGCTCGTGGCGTAGAGGATGGCCTTGCAGTCTTCTAAGCTAAAGGTCATGAGATCAAATCCCGGCCACAGCATACAATGAATACTTTCTGTGGGTTGGTGGTTTCACTTTTGTAAAATGCTAGCCATAAATCCATGAGAGATGCACGCTTAGAGTTAAGTTAAAGGAATTTCTTTAAGGAAACATCAATCCTCGTTGAGATCCTATTGGTGTTTGTGTTCGTTTATTAAAAAAAATTGAACTTAGAAGCGAAACGATAATGATAACGTCGTTCAAAACGGACAGACAAAAAATTGTTTTTTTTGCAGTGTTTTCCATGACTTCGTTTAGAAACCAATTAAATTTTTTTGGGTTATAGTTATATATTAGGTGTTTCTTTAAAGATTCATTCGAGAAAGCTCCACCAAAATTAAATATTGTGTGAGCATTAAAAATGCAAAAAAATGGAATTGTTGCAAACATAGCAAACAAAAAAATTTAAACAATTTAGAATATCTCCAAACAATGATTGAAAGTTTTTGAAGTGAAAATTTTACCTCGTTCACAAATTTTTTGAAACTTAAAATATTAATGAATTGTGTTTTCTACCATTTGATTTATTTTCGTATTTTTTATTTTATTTTAATCAAAAGTCATGATTTTTTATAAAAATTCCTGTATAACCGCAAAGTCAATCAGTTTCCAGTTTTTATTCTTCAATATTTTGTGAATTTAACAGCGATGAACATTCTTTTAGTTTTTTTTGTTTTTTAATGTATGTATATATTTGAGACGATGGCCGAAAGTTTGGTACTCTATATCACCACTATACTTTGTTTTTTCATGAATATAGAGAAAAAAAACTTCTATATATGTCCCATTTCACGCACCTGTCCACCACGAATTCATTATTTTATATTTTCATTTTCGATTAAGTTCTCATATACCATTTGGTAGGTGAATTTTCATCAGCTTTGTTATGCATTAAAAAAACAAATTTGACATGGTCAGGCATTCGGATACGAGAAATGTGTATACGCTTATTTTGGACTCATCCATACCCTTTCATTGGTGTTGTAGGGAGGAAAGGGGGGCTCTCATACAATTGTTTTCCATTATCAAAGAACTTATCTTACAAATGGAACCAAATTTGGCATGAGTCTATGATCGAGCAGTTCCATCATCGTAACGACGTTGTCGCCATCTACCTCTGAATTTCACAACTACCATAACTGTCGCCACCTACCTACTCAGCTATATAACTCATTGTACAGTAGACTACGAATTTTGCTGCCGCAATGAAACCTCGCTGTGGAAAGTGCGATAAAGATATTTTAAATATCGAACCCGCGCAATGTTCTTGTTGTGAGAAATATTTTCACGTGCAACAAGAGTGTTGCGATGCTAACCGTAGTAGCATACAGCAGCTGTTCAGCACAAACAAGGCACTCTGGCTTTGTGTTGACTGCCGAAAGCTGTTTGCCAATCGAACCTTGCATGCATTCCTGGAAGAGACAATTCGACGGCCTCCTGACGAGTTAGCTGAGCTTCGAAAGAAAGTCGACGAGTCATCTGATCTCGTAGTCGCACTACAAAAGCAAATTGGAGAAAACCATGATGTAGTTACGGCCAAACTTGATCGTCCACCGAATGCAAATTGGCCCCAACTACCTAGCGGAACTCCTTCTAACACCGACAAACGGAGCCGCGCTATGCGATCTCGCAAAAGACGCTGCGGTCCTAATGGCGAGCCGGTTGAAGTAGAGTTCGTTCCACGCCCATCTATTTCCAACGGAACTAGCAATATCGACCTCAGTGATTTGCTGTTGACATGTCCCATCGCTGCAGCAGTACCACCACCTAAATGTTGGGTATACCTCAGTGGATTTAATCCAAAAATTACAAACGATGATGTGGTAAAAATTGCGAAACGATGTTTAAACACAACAAATGAAATTGAGGCATTTCGACTGGTACCTAAAAACGTTGACGATTCCAGATACTCATTTGTTTCGTACAAGATTGGTGTGGACATGGCACTCAAAGATAAGGCTCTTCTTCTTTCATCTTGGCCGCAGAGCATCAAGGTTCGTGAGTTTGTAGAGTTGTCAAAAAACGATCTTCACATGCCTGGAAAAAATGTGCCGAGCAAATCTTGGGAACAGAACATCGACACCCCCGAACGGAGGAACTAATTGGCGGAGACCGACAAATAGACAGCACTCTTCATTTTGCTTCAACTTCTCCTGACACCGAGCGCACGTTTCAAGGCACTTTGGAAGGCCCCCGATCCGTTACCACAGTTGAGCTGGTTTCCAAAGTATCTTCCAGCCGTCGTAGTCGCTCGGGCCCTGTGTGTAGCATTGGGGAAGGGGCCTTCCAACCTGCCACTGCAGGTATGTTTTCGTGTTTTCATGATCAGGCGTCTTCGCCCTTTGATAGTTGTTCACATTCCAGATCAACTCTTCGGTTATACTACCAAAATGTGAGAGGTTTGCGCACCAAAATCGACGAACTTTTTCTGGCAGTTTCGGATCCTGAGTACGACGTTATAGTGCTCACTGAGACGTGGTTGAATGACGAAATCACATCGGTGCAGCTATTTGGTCATCATTATAACGTTTATCGTCGTGATCGTGACCCTACTATCACTGGTCTAAGAAGAGGTGGCGGTGTTCTTGTTGCTGTTTCCAACCGTTTTACATCCTCCCCTGTCACCGTTGTTAGCGAAATCGAACTGAACGTCGAGCATTTGTGGGTGGCTATTGAGACTAACCAGAGAAAGATCTATATTGGCGTTGTTTACCTCAGTCCAGACGATGCTAGCGATCCTTCAATTTTAGATTCCCATCTGAACTCAGCAGCCGCGATAGCGGATTCTTTACGACCCAACGATCAGCACATCCTGCTCGGCGATTAAAATCAGCCTCTACTCAGTTGGATAAAAAATTCCGCAAATTTTGCCTATCCAGACCCCGCGGTTTCATCATTTACAACTTGCTCTTCCGCCCTATTAGACGGGATGGATCTTTTGGGTAATCGGCAGATGAACCTTGTCACCAACTCTCGTGGCCGCATCCTTGACTTGGTTTTTATCAATGAATTCGCTGCAGAAAGTTGCAGCGTTTCGACCGCCATGGAACCATTGATAGAAGCAGATCTTCATCACCCACCGTTATTGATTGCGTCAACCTACACTGGAACCACACCGTTTGATAGGACAACTAACACATGTTCATTGAATTTTTATAGAGCTGATTTTGCACAAATATCCCAAATATTGTTATGCACCAACTGGTCGTTCATCGAGAATGTCACTGACGTAGATCAGGCTGTGGACTTTTTTACCTCTACGTTACACGAGTCATTTAGAGATCACGTCCCATTGAAGCGTCCTCTACGTAAACCACCTTGGTCTGATGCACATTTGCGTACGCTGAAACGCAGAAGAGCTGCTGCTATAAGACGCTTGTCGCGTGATAAAAATCCATTCAATAAACGCAGGTTTGGTATTGCAAGCAATGAGTACAAACGCTACAATCGACTCCGATACTCACAACACGTTGAGCGCATGCAAATTATGTTGAAGCACAACCCGAAACGTTTTTGGTCTTTTGTCAACGAGAAGCGAAAGGAAACCGGGTTCCCATCGGAGATGTTTTTAGGCGAGCATAAATCGTCTAGTTTGGAACCGACGTGTAATCTTTTTGCTGAACATTTCGCCAGCGTTTTCAGTACTTCGCATGCCTCGTCTACTAAAATCGCAAGAGCCCTGCGGTACGTTCCTAGCAACATGCTCAATCTAACGGGAATTATTTTCTCGGAGGATGAAGTTAAAGCAGCGATATCAAAGCTAAAACCGTCTTCAGCTGTAGGACCTGATGGAATTCCGTCCAATATTTTGAAAAATTGTGTTGAGGCTATGTTGAAGCCACTGTCAGCTATCTTCAACCTGTCCATTCGCACTGGTAAATTTCCAAGTTCTTGGAAGAAGTCGTTTATGTTCCCGGTTCACAAGAAAAGTAATAAGCACGACATAACGAATTACAGGGGAATCACTTCCCTCTGTGCCTGTTCTAAGGTGATGGAAATCCTGGTGTCACAGAGACTTTTTAATGCCGCTAAGTCGTACATTTCTGTCGATCAACACGGGTTTTACCCGGGACGTTCGACGAACACAAACTTGTTGGAGTTCACTTCATTCTGCATTCGCACTATGGAAAAAGGTGGTCAAGTTGACACAGTGTATACTGATCTTAAGGCTGCCTTTGATCGTATTGACCATCGTTTGCTCCTCGCAAAACTACGACATCTCGGACTCGAAGAAGGACTCATTCTCTGGTTTGAATCGTTCTTGACGAATCGTTCTCTTACTGTCCGTTTCGGAAATGCCGAGTCCCATGTGTTCCAGAATAACTCAGGAGTACCACAAGGAAGCAACATCGGACCTCTTCTATTCTGCACCTACTACAACGACATAACATACGCTCTTCCGTCGGGGTGCAGAATGTTGTATGCTGATGACCTGAAAATTTATCGGAAAATCGAAAGCTACAGCAACTGCTTAGAATTGCAGCAAATGTTGAGTAAATTTCTTAAGTGGTGTAATTTGAATTGCTTAACGGTCAGTGTGGCGAAATGTAACGTGATAAGCTTTACACGGAAAAGGAATCCTCTGACTTGGAATTACACTCTTCATGATACCGCACTTGAACGAGTTTCCGTTGTGAAGGACTTAGGTGTGCTTCTGGATTCCAAAATAACTTTTGAAAACCAATTGAATCATGTTGTAGCAAAAGCAAAGAGAAATTTGGGATTTATGCTGCGAACCACCAAGGAATTCACAAATCTACGTTGCCTACGAACTCTTTATTGTGCTTTAGTGCGCTCGCACCTTGAATCAGCGGCTGTCGTCTGGTGCCCTAGCCATGATATCTGGGTCAGCAGAATTGAATCCGTGCAATCGAAATTTACCTGCTCAGCACTTCGGATTTACCCCTGGCCAGTTTTGGGAGAATCTCCCACGTACCTGCAACGATGTTCCTGGTTTAAACTGGACAGCCTCGCTGACCGACGTGAATTCCTGAAGGCGGCGTTTGTTGGAAAGTTGCTGCTTGGTGCTATCGATGCACCAAACATCCTTGAAAGAATTGATTTCAACGTGGTACCTAGACAACTCAGAACGCGAGAATTTCTTCGACTTGGTTTTCATCGAACGGTTTATGGTCAGAACGAGCCTATTCGTGCCATGTGTGCAGTATTCAATGATGTATATAGTGAATTTGTTTTTAATTTGTCCTGTGATACATTTGTGAACCGCTTACGAGCTACAATGCTAAGTTAATTTTTGTTTTGTACAGCGTTTTTAAGTTAGCTTCTATTTTGTTAATCCATTAGTGCTAGTTTTGTCTCCTGATAACTGTTATATCGTTTATGTAATGTAAAATCCATTTTAATTATAAAAATCGCGCAAAAAAGCACGTTACTAAAAAAAACGTGTAAGAACCATGATTATTTTAAATTTGCGTACAATGATAGTTTATTTTTAAGATAAAAAACAAAATCAATTAGATTAATAGAATAGTAGAATATAGTGAGGCTTATTTGATAGTGTGGAATTCAGATCGTCTCATGTATCATGTCTCAGGTCTCATGTCTCATGTCTCATGTCTCATGTCTCATGTCTCATGTCTCATGTCTCATGTCTCATGTCTCCTGTCTCATGTCTCATGTCTCATGTCTCATGTCTCATGTCTCATGTCTCATGTCTCATGTCTCATGTCTCATGTCTCATGTCTCAGGTCTCATGTCTCATGTCTCATGTCTCATGTCTCCTGTCTCATGTCTCATGTCTCAGGTCTCAGGTCTCATGTCTCAGGTCTCAGGTCTCATGTCTCATGTCTCAGGTCTCATGTCTCATGTCTCAGGTGTCATGTCTCAGGTCTCATGTCTCATGTCTTAGGTCTTATGTCTCATGTCTCAGGTCTCCTGTCTGAGGTCTCATGTCTCATGTCTCAGGTCTCATGTCTCATGTCTCATGTCTCAGGTCTTAAGTCTCAGGTCTCATGTCTCAGGTCTCAGGTCTCAAGTCTCAGGTCTCATGTCTCAGATCTCATGTATCACGTTCTTAGTCTCATAGCTAAGATTTTCCCAACAACAAAGGGATTCTAAGTGTTTTCCTTTGAATATTTTCTCTCAAAAACCGCGTTAATTTGAAAATTCGCGTAAAAAACGCAATAATTCGAAAATCCGTGTAAAAAAGCCGCGTAAAAAAAATCCGCGTAAAAAAAAACCTCAGTGTATTACATTAGAATGTATTTAGGTACACCTATGAGAAAAAAGAAATTTTGAGTGGTCCGAGTAAATTAAGTTTTATAGTTTAAAATCTTTTCAACCAATACGTACAGAATTCTGATATGACGGGGTATATGGTTACGAAAATTGGGTCTTACCTATAGAGACCCCTACCTTCTTCAAGCAGTGAGGAATGAAAGCTTCCCATAGCAGAAATCGAGTTGATACCAGTAGGGGAGAATGAGGATACTTGATCCCTGGGGATACTTGATTCCTTAGCTATATCTCGAAACTGGAATGTCTTACAAAGATCAAATGTTCTAGAAAAATGTGCCAAAATGAGCAAAATAACAATGTTTGTAATTTAAAATTTTTCAACATAATAATTGTTTGAGTAATTGAACTTTGTTTGAGAAATTTCACAAAATGTAATTTGAAGATCTTTTTTCATCACTTTAAAATGTTCCTTACTTGGGAAAATTATGAAAAAAATATTTGTTCCAATGTATCAATCGCTCGAGCGTAAAATGAACTTCATAATGCCATATTTTCAAAATAATGGAAAACTCTCAACTTTTTTCAGAAATAGTTTTCAAAAATGTTGATTATGGGTACAATTGATCCCCCTTCCAAACGGCATATTCTTCTTCTGAATTGATCGTTATGATTGCTGATTACGAAATTACTAATATCTTTCCAAAAACTAATATTTATCGAACAATTGTCTGAAGAAAAGAGCAAAAATAATAAATTTTCTCTTAATTATATAAAATAGCGCCTTTAAGTATGCAATGTTATTAGCGTTGAAACAAAGTTATACAATTTTCTTCTTATGTCTGCTATAAACTGTGAAATGAAAACAAAAATGACCAAAATAGTCAATTAACATTCTATCTTGGGGTTTTGATTGATTTTTATACAAGGATTAGGACTTCCTGAATAAAAGATCAAGTCTCCTTCAAAAGGGGATCAAGTTTCCCCTAACTTCAGAAAAATCGCAATTTTTTACTCCCTCAAAAATGCTTCTAGTTCATCAACGGGTTCAAGTATCGTTGAAATTTTTGGAACATAGAAACTTGAAGTTACAAGCTGTCGGAAAATGTCAAAGACGGCGAGTTGCTAAATTTCTCCAAAAAGATATGGTGAAAATAAGAAAAGGGGATCAAGTATCCCCACTCTCCCCTACTCTTCGAACATATTTGAATTCTTTTACCTGGCGTTATGCTTAAAATCTGCAACCTTATTCTAATTTTTTTTATTTAAAAAATCAACACGCATTTACATTTTTACGAACTTTGATCTTTTTCAACACTTAAAGTAACGAACCTATTTAGTAATTACTCGTCTCACACTGATCTGTAGTACAAACTCTAAACCAAACTTCAGTTGATGGTTTACCTTATCAAAGTTGGACATATTTTGTAGTGGGTGTTAAAATGTTTCATAGCGATAATTTTTTTTATATTTGTAATAGTAATTGTTTCACAAATAAATGAAGTATTTGAACACATGCAAAAAATAAACTGGACATGATTTGCGATTTGTAGTGGTTTTGTTCCTAGTGCCGCCTTGAGCTGTTGCTTTTATTTCGCCTTTAAGACCTTGTATTTTTTATCATTTTTTCTCAAAAACCGTTTCTGAATGATCATCACTCTTGGAACTAACTCTCACATTTTTATGAAGCTTTTATTTACATGATAAAATACACTAGTGGAAATCAGGAGTGTATACGAAAAAAAATTAAACACTTTGTTTTGTGAATAATTTTTCAATGCATGGATTAAAATGAAATTTTCTGTGGAGCTGTCTAGTGAGCTACTTTTGATTATGTTTTCTGTTTCCTGAAGCTTGGTTTTCAAAACTAAAGCTTAGTTCTTTTAGAAATGGGACAGTTACGAATGCATGTATCTCAAAAACCTTTTTTTTTTATCTAAATACTTTGTATAAAGGAAATGTAGGTAATCGTATGATAATTCATGAAAAAATTTGGAAAAAAAAATTACTATCGTTTTTTGTAAGAAAAAATTCTACTTTATTCTTGGTACCTCCCATCGGCCGGCGCACACATTTTCAGTCATGGTATTGATCAGTTTTTCAAACTTATACTTCGTCTAATCTGTATTTTAGGTGGCTACATCCTCCTTCATCGACTTCTGTCACTTTTCGGTCCAATACTTTTCTTTTAAAAGAATTTCAGAGCAATTTAGTGGATAAAGCTGTTTCCAAATTATAAAATTCGATTTTTTTTGAGCCACTTATTCGAGCATTTTTAATGGAATTTCTGCTGGAAAAATCTGGAAATAACGATGTAAAACCGTAATGAGATTAATCTTAGAGTATAATCGGCTAGTAAAGATTGTAGATGACGAAGGGTACATACAAGATTAATCTTTTAAGACTTTTAAAAACAGCGAAAACCAAAGTTTTCGTTTTGAAAATTGTTGATTTTTTTCCACAGGAGCAAAATTTTGGTACAAAATAACCAGCAAATACATACTTCAATATACTCGGGACATTGCTACGAGCAGACATGGTATAGAATTGAAACGCAGGAATTTGTTTTAAGTAAGAAATTTCATAAGTTTTGTAGTTGATCAGAAATCATCTGTCCCAAAGCTTCGGAACCGGCTGTACAGCTTACGAGCTGTGTAACTAGCAAAAAAGTAGGGGAGAGTGGGGATACTTGATCCCCTTTTCTTATTTTCACCATATCTTTTTGGAAAAATTTAGCAACTCGCCGTCTTTGACATTTTCTGACAGCTTGTAACTTCAAATTTCTATGCTCCAAAAGTTAGAACGATACTTGAACCCGTTGATGAACTAGAAGCATTTTCGTGGGAGTAAAAAAATTGCAATTTTTCTGAGGTTAGAGGAGACTTGATCGCCTATTGAAGGGGACTTGATCTTTTATCCAGGAAGCCCTAATCCTGTAAAAAAATCAAACAAAACCCCAAGATAGAATGTTCATTGACTATTTTGGTCATGTTTGTTCTCATTTCACAATTTATAGCATACATAAGAAGAAAATCCTATAACTTTGTCTCAACGCTAATAACATGGCATACTTAAAGGCGCTTTTTTGTATAATTAAGAGAAAATTAATTACTTTTGCTCTTTTCTTCAGACAATTGTTTGATAAATATTAGTTTTTGGATAAATATTAGTAATTTCGTAATCAGCAATCATAACGATCAATTCAGAAGAAGAATATGCCGTTTGGAAGGGGGATCAATTGTACCCATAATCAACATTTTAGAAAATTTCTTTCTGAAAAAAGTTGAGAGTTTTCCATTGCTTTGAAAATATGGCATAATGAAGTTCATTTTACGCTCGAATGATTCATACATTGGAACAAATATTTTTTTCATAATTTTCCCATGTGAGGAACATTTTTAAGTGATGAAAAAAGATCTTTAAGTTACATTTTGTGAAATTTTTAAAACAAAGTTCAATTACTCGAACAATTAGTCTGTTAAAATTTTTTAAACTCAAAGCATTGTTATTTTGCTCATTTTGGCACATTTTTCTAGAACATTTGATCTTTGTAAGACATTCCAGTTTCGAGATATAGCTAAGGAATCAAGTATCCCCAGGGATCAAGTATCCTCATTCTCCCCTATTGTTTAAGGTTAGATTTGAATGATTCAGTACTAGGCAACACTTTAAGCTTATCGGAGAAATTTTTTTCGGACATTTCAGCGATCTACCCTTAGTTTTTTTTCTTATTCAATATTTAACCTTCCAAAGTCGTTCGGGTCAATATGACCCGAAGCGCACATTCAAATCATCATAACTCTTCGAGGAAAAATCGCAAAAATTTGATTTTAAAAATCTCCCTGGGGAATCACGAAATACACAATCTGTAGTACCAGGCAACTTCCTGTGACCACCGAAAGTGCTCGCTCAAAAAAATCCGTAATTAGGCTGTTCGGGTCTTTATGACCCGAGAGTTTGCGTAAGCTCCCCTGGCCGCAAAAATTGACCGATTTCGATGAATTTTAATTCATTGTATAGATAACTTATTCTAGTTTCTCGATATCGAAAAAAATAGTCGAAATATTTAACGACATCACCAGTAGCTGATTCCGAATGATAAAAAGTCCCGAAAAAGAGCTCTTTTTAGAATGCTTATAACTTGTGACAGGTTCCAAATATTGCGCTGATTTTATAATATTTGGAATTGTCAAGAATAAATCTATCCATGGATGTATAAGTTTTTGGTGGACCAAAGGAAGTTTTGGTCGCTATCCCGGAACTTCCGGTAGAAAAAACTCTTACTTCAAAAAAGTCACCCATTTTTGGCTTTGCATTGCTGTATCTCGGTTACCAATGGACCGATGCTTTAAATTCAAATTTTTAGTTTTTTTCGTTAACTTTATTATTATTTTCGTAGAACATAGTTGGTTTCTCAAAAATCTCAGTTGTTCATTATGTGGTCATGAAACTCACATCTTTTTTGTCATTTTTCAAACTCCCCCTCGTGTCGGTGGGTTTACGGGATTTTGTTAGCGTGATTTCTCTAAAATTTGAAATCAAATTGGTCACTTTTTATATACCTAGAGATTCATTAGAATTTCCTCTTTCGATGGGCATACTTTTAGTGTAGTGTTTTAAAAATTTGTAGCAACGTTTTTCGAATTTACTGAAAGCTGCCAGATTTCAACCAGTTTGGCCCACGTTTTCAGCAGGTCGGTGTACAAATCTCGCACCCCTCACGTAGCCGCGGGAGAAAAAAAATCCTTTAGCTCTCTTTTTGTCGCTCACCAAATCTACCACCAAACCCAGCAGCAGGAGGAACTGCCGTCTCGCCACGTGGTTTGTTGTTTGTGCTGATGGACCGTTTCATTCATTTCGTCGTAGGTAGGCTAGGTGGGGTAATTATGAACAAAATTACTCAGTTTTTCATACTAGCTCAAACAAGTAGCGCTTTAATGGTGAAATTCTGGAAAGTAACCAAAAGTGAATGACTGGTTGCCTTTTTCATTTAAAGATTTTATACTTGTTTTTAAGTTGCAGCTTGTAGGCGTAAAACGCTTTTTTTTTTTTTTTTTTTTTTTAAATATGTCTTTATTTGTATCAAATCATCATTACACTTATATTACATTATTGCATTAAACTAGGTGTTCAGCTCAATAATGAACTGTTCATAGCCCTATAAGTAACTAGATTATAAAAATTTATTTATAAGATTTTAATTTGCTGAGCGCAATCAAGTTTTTAATGTAGGAGAACATCCTGTAATAGCAAAAATATTTTATACTTAAAACTAAACACTATCTTAAAATTAAACTAAACATAAAGAGAACGAATCTCTGCGATGGAAGACTGCATCGATTTGCCTCTGAAGTTGGAGATGATTTTGTTGGCCATCTCTTCGATCGATTCAATGCCCGCAATCCGATGAAGATCTTCGGTGCTGTGCCAAGGTGGAAGCCGCAAAATCATTTTCAGAACTTTGTTCTGAATCCTCTGGATGGCTTTCTTCCTCGTCGCGCAGCAGCTAGACCAAATCGGAACTGCATACATGATCGCTGGTCGGAAAACTTGTTTGTAGATGAGCATCTTATTTCGCAGACACAACCGGGATTTCCTGTTGATGAGAGAATAAAGAGATTTAGTGTATTTATTACATTTAGATTGAATATCGTCAATGTGATTTTTAAAAGTAAGATTCCGATCAAGTGTAAGTCCCAAGTACTTAACGTGATCAGACCATTCTAATGAAACTCCATTAAAAGTTATGGAATGATTTTCATTAGGTTTTAAAAAATTTGCTCTTGGCTTATGGGGAAATAAAATAAGTTGAGTTTTGGAAGCGTTAGGAGAAATTTTCCACATTTTCAAGTAATTCAAAAAGGAATTTAAATTTTGTTGCAATCTACTGCGTACCACCCGTAAATTTCGACCTTTGGCTGAAAGCAAAGTGTCATCAGCAAATAATCTTCTACCTTTTCCTTCTGGTACATCAGGAAGATCAGAAGTAAAAATATTATATAAAATTGGCCCAAGTATACTACCCTGAGGGACACCAGCTCTAATGGGTGTCCTTTCAGAGCATGAATTTTGATAGCTTACTTGTAAGGTTCGGCTAGTCAAATAATTTTGAATAATTTTGGTGAGATATACAGGAAAATCAAATCGAGCTAATTTAGCTACTAAACCTTTGTGCCAAACACTGTCAAAAGCTTTTTCAATATCAAGAAGAGCAACACCAGTTGAATAACCTTCAGATTTGCTAGCGTTAATCATATTAGTTACACTCAAAAGTTGATGTGTAGTAGAATGTCCATGACGAAAACCAAATTGTTCATCAGGGAAAATAGAATTCTGATTAATGTGAATCATCATTCTATTCAAAATAACTCTCTCAAATAGTTTACTTAAAGAAGGAAGCAAACTAATTGGTCGATAACTTGAAGGCTCTGAAGCACTTTTTCCAGGTTTCAAAATTGGAGTTATTTTGGCATTTTTCCATTTATTAGGAAAATAAGCCAAATGAAAACATTTGTTGAAGATTTTAACTAAAAAATTTAAAGTGCTTTCAGGCAACTTTTTAATAAGAATATAGAAAATCCCATCTTCCCCTGGAGCTTTCATATTTTTAAATTTTTTGAAAATCAATTTAAGTTCATCAATATTTGTCTCACAAGAACTTTCAAACACATTTTGCTTGGAAAGAATATCATCAAATTCTAGGGAAATTTGAGCATCAATTGGACTTACAACGTTTAAATTAAAATCATGAGCAGACTCAAATTGTTGGGCTAATTTTTGAGCCTTTTCTGAATTAGTTAAAAGAAGTTTATCCCCATCTTTCAAAGTAGGAATTGGCTTCTGGGGCTTTTTCAAAATTTTAGTTAATTTCCAAAATGGCTTTGAGTAGGGTTTTATATCCTCTACTGCTTTAGCAAAATTTTCATTACGAATGATATTTAAACGACGTTTGATCTCTTTTTGAAGGTCGCAATAAATTAATTTCAAATAAGGATCCCTAGTTCGTTGAAATTGGCGTCGACGAATGTTTTTCAGTCGTATCAAAAACTGAAGATCATCATCAATTAAAGGTTGATTAAATTTATGTTTAACTTTAGGTATTGAAGCGGCTCTAGCATTGACTATTGAAGTTGTCAAATTTTCTACAGCCAAATCAATATCTTCTATTGAATTCAATGGAACGTTTACATCTAAATTACGTTCAATAAAATTCATATATCGCTCCCAGTTAGCCTTTTGAAAATTAAAAGTTGATTTTAAAGGGTTTTCAATGGGACTTTGGGATAAAGAAAATGTTACTGGAAGGTGGTCTGAATCGAGGTCCGCATGAGTAACTAATTGACTACAATGCTCGCCTAAATCCGTTAGAACCAAATCAATTGTGGAGGGATTTCTAATTGAAGAAAAACAAGTATGCCCATTAGGATATTCAACAGTATAATAACCTGCAGAGCAGTCATTAAACAAAATATTCCCATTTGAATTTGATGAAATATTATTCCAAGATCGGTGTTTTGCATTAAAGTCACCAATAATAAAAAATTTAGATTTATTTCTGGTGAGTTTTTGTAAATCTCCCTTCAAAAAATTTTTCTGTTCACCGCTACATTGGAAAGGCAAATATGCGGCAACAATTATAATTTTCCCCATAGAAGTTTCTAATTCAATTCCAATTGTTTCTAAGACTTTTGTATTGAAAGAAGGAAGAAGTCTAAATTTGAGACGACTATTGATGACAATAGCTACACCCCCACCTTGTCGATCAAGTCGATCATTTCGCAAAATTTTAAAGAAAGCATTGCTTTTCAAGTTATTGTCTGGCTTTAAAAAAGTTTCAGTGATGGCAGCAATATGTATGTTTTGAGTTTTCAAAAATAAAAAGAATTCATCTTGGTTAGCCAGCAAAGATCTAGCATTCCAATTCATAATATTTAAACATCTATTTGGATCCATGAGGGAATCGTAAAGTCATAATAATTTTGTTAGCATAATTAAAAGAAGTTTGGAAAGCTTCAAACATTGAATTTGCTTTCAACATAAGTTGCATCATTTCCATTAAATTTTGATGCAAAAATTTTAATTTTTCCTCAGTAATCTCACCCAAATCAACAAAATTGTTAGGATCAGAAAATGAAGGAGAAGAACAAGTATTTGAATTTCGGGGATTTTCCCAAGCCTTCGCATGAACGTTGAGACTTGGTTTTTTCCCATTTTTATTAGTTAAACCTGAAGAGGGAAACCCATTTTCAACCACCTCTGAGAACGATAAACAACGAGTCTGGGGCGCAGATTCAGCACAGGTAACATTAAAATCACTTCGGGTATTACCCAGCCGTGATTCCAATGTCGACCGAGGCTGACCGCGAACAGGCAGGTTGTTTGCCGGCCCGACGTGTGAAGACGAAAAAGAGGAAGGAGGAGAAGAAACTTTTCTGGAAACTTTGGGATTTTTCCTAGAAGCAATAATTTTTGCCCTGATGGGACAATCTAGCGAATTCGAGGAGTGATTACCTGCGCAATTCGCACACTTAAAAAATTCTGTTTTTGGCTTATCACCACCAAAAAGGCATTTAGATTTTTCATGATCGAATGAGCCGCAAAACATGCATCTGGCATTCATTCTACAATTTTTAGTGCCATGACAAAAAGCTTGACAACGACGACATTGCGTAATGTTTTGTAAAAAATTGGTAGAAGATTTACGAAAAGGTTCGAATTTGACTCGACAATGAAACATAAGACGAGCCTTTTCCAAAATTTTCAAATTATCAACCTGATCCTTTTTAAAATGGATCAAATAAAGTTCAGGAGCAAAACCAACACTACTGGTATTATTCGTGTTGGTTCTTTTCCTCATTTGAATTACTTGAATTGGAGAAAAACCTAACAAAGAATTTAATTCAGCTGTGATCTCATCCGGTGTCTGATCGCCAGTGAGACCACGAAGTACAACTTTAAATGGACGATCACTTCTAGCGTCGTACGTAAAAAATTGGTGTTTTTTATTATTCAAATAATTTAAAACCTTTTGAAAATCATTAAAAGATTCCGCCAATATACGAGCAGTTCCCCTTCGACCGATCTGAAAAGAAATCTTCACATCCTTGACGGAAGTGACGATTTCTTTTCGAAAGGCATTGAAGTCAGGAATCGTGACCGTTATTGGTGGAATCTTTTCGTTTTTAAGAGTATAAGAAGAAGAAGGTTTCTTAGTACTCTTATCAGAATTAAATATGAATATTTCCTCATCACCGATGTTATGAAGGACATCGAATGAATTGGAAATTTCAACTTTTTTGGCAGATGGCCCTGGATTAGGTTCAGCAATCCGTTTTCTTCCGGCCCTTGAGCCGGCCGAAGACTTCCCCATGCTGGAAAGAAAAGAGAAAATATGAATAAAAGAAAATGAAAATAATTTTAGCACTGAAAAGTGCTGATTGAAATACAGGTAAGGAAAAAATAAATAATGTAAAATGTTCCTGCAGGTACACAGCAACGATACGATGCTCCGGCGTACGTGTTGACGGCTCAACGGTACAGATGGAAGTGTGAAGGCGTAAAACGCTTGTTTATAATTTCCCCTTTGTCTGTGGAGTAATTATGAACACTGTAACGATTCTTGTTATGTGATGACTTTCGATATTGGCTTTATTCCTAGATTGAAATCACATCTAAACAGTGCGTTGTAGTGAGATTGGTTGATTTTTTTAAATTTACTGTTGAGCAGTTATAGGTTATTTTCAGTTTTACATATGTAGCTGGGAGGCAGCTTTTCATATTATCACACATCCAAAAATATAAAGTAATGTTTATTAAGGTTTATATTCAAGATTTGGATGGCTACCGTGATTTTGAAGGTGAAAAGTAAATTTTAATCATAAACCAATGCTGACAAAACACGTGTTCATAAGTACCCCGTGTCTTGAAAAGTATGTGGTTTATATGAGCACTTCTTTTTGCGTGGGTGGAATTTTTTCCAACATAAAATCATATCACACCGCATTGAGCATCAATTATCACACGTGAAATTTCAAAAACAACATTTTATCTCCATTCACATTGACGAGGGATTCAATTGATAAGACACGTCTCAAATGATTTTCGTTTCTCAGAGACATAAATTTTATCAATAACTATAAATACAAAATTTATACAGTTAAGTTGGCAATGAATAACTGTATCTTATCAATAGAATGGCAGACTATCACACTCGATCAGTTTTGAGACCCTACTATGAGCCTAACGGCGCTTACGGCGTTTGTTCGGAATTACCCCTTGTTCATACCCAAGCAACCAAAAGTCTCATATCAACTTAAACTCATTCCTCCAAAGTTCGAATTTCGCTGAATAAAGGTTTCAAAGGGAATTGGTACCAAATTTTCTCGAATGTGAGCATGAAAGTTACAAAAAGTTCCTCAAATAGCCTTCTATGGACTTGAAGTTCCAAAAAGTTCTTCAAATAGCCATTTTTGTGACATGTCAATCGCACCCACACAGTATAAAAGTTACAAATTAGGTCTCAAATAGCCTTCTGTGAACTTCAAGTTCCAAGAAGTTTCTCAATTACCCTATTTTGTGACATGTCAATCGCATCCACACAGTATAAAAGTTACAAATTAGGTCTCAAATAGCCTTCTGTGAACTTCAAGTCCTATGAAGTTCCTCAAAAAGCCTTTTGTGAGCTTCAAGTTCCAAGAAGTTCCTCAAATAGCCTTTTCTGTGACATGTCAATCGCATCATTCAAATAGCCTTCTTTGGAATCGAAGTTCCAGATAGTTCCTCAAGTAGCCTTTTTTGAGACATGTCCGCCATTTCATGAATATGAAATGTAAACGAACATCACAAAAGGGCATATAATAAATAAATAATTTTTTGGAGCTTGGAGATTGTTGAAATGTTTAATTTATTTTGAAACTTCAACTCAGAACAACTTAAAGCTAACTCGCAAATGATTGTTTTTGAAAAGAGTTTGACTTTGACTTTATAAAATTTTGTCCAACTGTATTTACTTACCACGAATTTATCACACATTGAAAAACAGTTGAAGCAATTCATTGAATAAATATCAAGATAAAATCAAGAATTTTCATAATTTTATGCTTAGCAGTTATAAACATGGAATTTCATTTTTTAAACCGATATTATTTTAACGGATGATTGATTTATATGCCGTTTCGTAATGTTTAATAATCAACATGCGTCTTTGCTGCTGGCCGCTGGTTGCCCTTGCGGGTATTCTAGAAAGCTTATAACCACTTCGAATTTTAGCTGCCGGTAAGGCAACATCTAGGCGTGGCGTCGTGACAGCGTGTTCGGCTATCATCTCGGAGGATGGGGTTCAAATCTGGTACCAGGACTAATTTTTTTCCATTAGGTTGATTGCTTGAGTAAGCAAATCAAATAATTATGTAGCAGAACTGGCGTGCGTGCCGGCATGTATCGAACAAAATTAAAAGCAAAGCAATTAAATATGATCAATTGAGGAAGGGAACGGGAGGAATAAAGATGGATGCCGAGAAACCGGCAGCACCACATCCGCGGGGGCTGGTGATGACCAAAATAAGAGAGGAGAGGAGAATTATTTTTTGTTTTTGCTTATTAAACGTTTACTTGTGGGCTGAATAGAAGGCCGTTCAAATTTTATATGGAACTTCAAAGTTTCAATAAGAACTTAAATTTGGGGCTGAATAAAAGGAACTTCAGCACATTGATTATGCTGATTAAGCTGTGTTCGACCTCTTTAACGAGACTTTTGGTTGCTTGGGTAATTACCCCACTTAGCCCTACCGCTTCTTTTAACTTTCATGAACATTTAACAGCAAGTTTAATATATGTATTTTGGTTTGAGTAAGTGATCCAAAATAAGTCTCTCAGGAACTAAGCATGATTAACTGCACACTGTGAACATTTGTTGTTAAATTCATAAAAGCTGTGCAAAAAACAACTTTTATATTGACTCTATTTATGGCACTTCTCCCTGATATGGGTTTTCTGCAGCTCAATTTGAAAAGGCAAAGCTAACCCAGACAACCAGAAGTTGTATATTATTTTACAGATTTTATCGTATGAATCTTATTTAAACTCATTTTCGTATATCTGCATCTACAATGTGCGGCCCATGGATATCCTTTTTAGTATTTAAATGCATTGCATGTTTTTATTACGACAATTCGTATATATGCACCTACAATGTGCGTCCCATGCATATTGTTTATCGTATTTAAATACATTGCATGATTTCATTACGACAAAACAATCCAAATCAAGAATATGTGTACTAATGTACCTATATGGCCTCCAAAATGATACTTATATACTGGTTTTGCTGCATTTTATACGATATGTTTCCAAGTATATTTGCACGTATATTTGTGTTGCAAATTTGATATACCCACCAAATGGTTGTCTGGGTAAGTTTTTTATATTTTTCCTTATCACCATATTTATAACGAATGTTAGGTTTATTTATTTTACGAATTTTAGATATGATAAGTATCATGGAAAAAGCTTAAAAACAATATTTGTCCAAATCATCAGTGATTTTGGGAAATAGCTTAAAGGTTGTTCACAATATGTACCCTAAATAATCTAAATAAAACTGTTTGGGGATGACGGAAGTTACCTCGAATAGCTCGGGGATGAGCTTCTTTCTGCTCGATCAATGGGTATCACTGTGGGCTGATGGGAATGGTGATGGGCGCACCCAACACTTTGATAATCGGTTTTAATTTCCCTCGATATGGGGTTTACGGATCACTCCCGAAATAAAAACACCGCGATATAAGTTTTAATGACTTATATTCTACCGTAAACTTAACGCTACTTGGGTTTTTGTAAAAGGTACCCGACCTTATGCTACTATGCGACAATGATCGGAGTGTCTCGCGGCGCTTACAGAGAACGACTACTTTTTCAATAGTAATGGGCTTTTACAAAGGCGCCCAACCTTCGCTGGATGGCTTGATGCTCATTCTCGCGCCAAACTAATCGAGCAGCCGCTACCAACATTTGCAAGTTGGAAAAGCCTAATTTGAGGTGAGATTGTTTGGTAGCCAATCTTGCATGCAATCATTCTCCCACCTCCTGAAATCCCATTTCAGCACGTGAAGAAATTTCAGGTGTACTCTCAGTCACCTGTGGTTGTTGATCTTTCCGCTGTTCATCGAAGTCTTCGGTGACTGGTAGCAAGGCGATCCGATTAACTGCTCTCTTGCATACTCCACTAGCAGTTCGTAATGAAACAACACGCACAACTCCGTCTTGACCAGGATGGAGTTCGATGATCCTGCCGGTTGGCCAATTCATTTGTGCTATATTGTCTTCTCGAAGAACTACTAATTGACCCACTTGCAATTTCGTCGGTGACTTGTTCCACTTCGTCCTCATCTGCAAATGGTTCAAATATTCGGTGTGCCAACGAGCCCAAAATCGTTGTTTCAATTGTTGAATTAGCTGCCACATTTTGAGTCGATTTTGCGGGATATTGGTAACGTCTTCCTCAGGGATTTCCTTAAGAGAACAACCGACCAAAAAATGACCTGGGGTAAGGGGTTCGAGGGCCAGGGGATCATCTTTCAAGGGGAGAATCGTACGACTATTTACACAAGCTTCAATTTGGCACAGAAGGGTGACCATTAGACTGAGTCGATTTGGGGTCATTTTTGAATTTCTCAAACCCTGGGGTCTAAAAAGCCTCGTCTTGGTCCAAAACTCATTCATGATTTTTTGCAGATTTTTTAAGTAACGTTTACATGAGTAAATTTGAACTTTAAGGTTTGTATGGGAAAATTGAATATTTTGTACTGAAAAATCAACATCATTTTTGTTTCTTCTGTGGAATCGAGCCTGCTGATGGTTTTCGTGCCAATTTATAAATTTCTTACAGGAAATTTTCCGCTGAACAACTTTGTCGAATACCATAACTTCGTATCTTTTTAGACAAAAAAGTTATTGGCTCTTTAACAGGTGTATGTCTTTTTGGATTGATAAACAAGAAATTCAATCGACACCACTGCTTGTGCCCCACGAAGTATGGCATGAACAGTGGTCTTGCAATACTTTGCTAGGCACCCAGCAGTGGTGTCAATTGAATTTCTTGTTTATCAATGCCAAAAGTCATACACCAGTTAAAGAACTAATAACTTTTTTGTCTAAAAAGATACGAAGTTATGGTATTCGACAAAGTTGTTCAGCGAAAAATTTCCTGTAAGAAATTTATAAATTGGCACAAAAAACATTAGCAGGCTCGATTCCACAGAAGAAACAAAAATGATGTTGATTTTTCAGTACAAAATATTCAATTTTCCCATACAAACCTAAACGTTCAAATTTACTCATGTAAACGTTACTTAAAAAATCTGCAAAAAATCATGAATGAGTTTTGGACCAAGACGAGGCTTTTAAGACCCCAGGGTTTGAGTAATTCAAAAATGACCCCAAATCGACTCAGTCTAGTGACCATATCATCATAAGCGAGGGCACTTGTGCCGAGAATCCGGATGAGGTGGTGTTTGCAGGACTTAACGGCGGACTCCCACAGGCCGCCAAAGTGGGGTGCTCGGGGAGGAATAAAGTGCCACTCAATTCCATTGTGCACACATTCTTTAGCGATGAGATCGTTGTGGGTTTTATCTGCTTTCAACCGGCTCAACTCTTTCAGTTCGTTGCGGGCCCCAACGAAATTAGTCCCATTATCGCTGAAGATGTCCCGACAATTCCCTCTGCGGGAAATGAATCTGCGTAGAGCCTGGATGAACTTTGCAGTTGAAAGGTCTGCAACAAGTTCAAGGTGGATTGCCCGTGTGACGAAACATATAAAAACGGCAACGTAAGCCTTCACAGGTGCTGCCTTTCTATGCGCAGGTTTAATCCAAACAGGGCCAAAAAAATCGTCTCCAGATGATGTAAATGGTTTGGATTCCGTGACTCGTGCCTTGGGTAAATCACCCATTGGTTGCTGGATGAAATTTGGTTTAGCCTTGACACAGGTTACACATCGATGCACAATCGTTCTAGCAAAATTGCGTCCGCCTAAAGGCCAATAACGTAGGCGAACAACGTTGAGAAGTAGTTGTGGTCCAGCATGGAGGAGACGTAGGTGAAAAGATTCTAATAAAAGCTGTGTGAATCGATGTTTGGATGGTAGGATAAGTTGGTGTTTTGCATCGTCTGGCTCACATGAATGTTGCAAGCGTCCACCCACGCGAATTACAGATTCGCTCGAACGGATAAAGGGCTTCAACCATAATAGGGGTGATGATCGGTGAACAGGTTTATCGGAGGTCAAATTTATAAATTCGGAAGGGAACATTTGTTTTTGAACCAAAGAAACAATTCGCAGTTCAGCGGATCTGATTTCGGTGCACGATAACGGTCCACTATCGACGGAAGCCTTTCTGCATCTGAGATATCGGAGAAACCTTCGCACAATGGCAGTGCGACGTAGCATTGTGTGAAATTCGGAAAAATGTGAGAGGTATCGATCCAGGAACTCATCGGATTCGGGTTGCAAAGCTGCCGTCGCAACGGCTACTTTTCGTTCTAAGCTGGTATCATCGGAGATTTCTATTGGGATGTTGATCGGCCAACTCGATTCGGGCTGAGCCAACCACCTCGGACCCTTCCACCACAACTCGTTTTCGATTATTGCCGCTGGTGAGATGCCTCTCGAAATTAGGTCGGCAGGGTTCTCCACTCCACTAACGTGATTCCACCGACAGTTCTTTGTCAGCTGCTGTACCTTCGCCACCCGATTTGCGACGAATGTGTGCCAGGTTCCAGGAGAAGCATTCAACCACTGCAATACGATGCTTGAATCCGTCCAAAAGAATGTTTGTGCTGACAGTTTCAATGAAGATTCGACCTTTGCATGCAGTTCGGAAGAAAGAAGTGCTCCGCAGAGCTCGAGGCGGGGAATGCTTTTCTTGCGAAGAGGAGCCACACGTGACCTAGATGATAGGAGGGAAATTTTGACCTTGCCCTTTGAATTCTCTGACCGTATATACAAGCAGCACCCATATGCCACCTCCGATGCATCCGAAAAACAATGGATTTGGACAGATTTTGGATGACTTATGAGTACAAACCTTTCAATTTTTAGCTGGTTTAGATTCGGTAGTTGTTTTTCGTAATTGACCCATCTCTCAAGCACTTGTTGAGGCAACGGGTCATCCCAACCCCAGGGTTTTCCAGATTCGCTTTCGAGACACCATAATTCCTGCATAAAACATTTGGCAGATGTGATAACAGGCCCTACAAGCCCTAAAGGATCGTACAGTTGGGCGATCTGGGAGAGAACACTGCGTTTCGTCAGAGGTTTTTCCTGCTGTGTTGTGCATGTGGGAATCTTGAAAAGAAAACAATCTGCTTTGTAATCCCAAACAAGCCCCAAAGTTTTTATGGTGTCGTCACGGTCAAAATCAATAGTTGGTAAAATGGCAAGGTTTTCAGGGGGAATATTTTTTAAAATGGATTGATCGTTCGAGGCAAACTTACGGAGGTTCATTTTTCCCTTTTCCAGCAAGGCTATGAGTTGCCTTATCAACTCTCGAGCTACGACTGCGGTTTTAGCACCCGTAATCAAATCGTCAACGTAACAATCGGCTTCAACTGCCTGGGCAGCTAATGGAAACTCAGACCCCTCATCTAAGGCTAATTGTTTCAAAGTGCGTGTGGCTAGGTATGGAGCGGCAGCAGTGCCGTAGGTCACGGTGGTAAGCTGGTAGGTGCGAAGGGGCTGATCGGAAAACTTTCTCCACACGATTCGCTGGAGCGGCAAATCTTCGGCGGCGACGGAAATCTGTCGGTACATTTTTTCGACGTCGCAAATCAAAATTATCGGATGAGTTCTGGAGCGCATTACAATCGAACGGAGATCAGATTGGACAGTGGGTCCGACGAGTAACGCATCGTTGAGAGAGGGTCCTCCTGGGGTTTTGTTCGAGGCGTCAAACACGACCCTCACCTTAGTCGTGGAACTGCTGGGCTTTACTATAGGGTGGTGGGGTAAATAGTAGTTGGGTACATTTGGATCGATGTCGTCGTTCACTTGAACCATATGACCCAAAGACTCGTACTCGTCCATAAACTTGCGATATTCGGCGGCTAGTACTGGATCATTGGAAAACCTTCGTTCGATTTGGTGCATTCTTCTTACGGCGGCTGTCTTAGAATCACCTAGTTTTGCAAGAACGTCGGGCTTTGTCGGCAGCTTAACTAGGTATCGACCATCGGCTTGGCGAGAAACGTGTTGGAGATAATGACGTTCGCATTCGGCTTCTTCCACGGAATATCGGTTTTCGAATCCTCCTTCTTCGATTTCCCAAAATCGCGCTATTGTTTTCTCCAGATTTTGTACACGAGCAACGCTGCATAGACGAGGGGAAGTGGTGGTGGATTTCGTTGCTCGACCTGAGACGACCCAGCCCAAACGAGAATTGATGAGGAGAGGTAAGCCTTCACCCAGGGAAATTTGACCAGGAACAGCGAAAACGTGGAAGAAAATTTCTGCCCCAATGATTAAATCGACCGGGTTGGAATCATGAAAAGATGGATCGGCTAATTGGATGCTGGGTGGAATATTCCAATTGTTCGGCGAAAGGCTTACTCCTGGCAAATCCATGGTGACTTTCGGCAGTACTAACATTTCGATGGCAGCCTCGAAGTTGCAGATGCGGGATCTCAGTTTGGCTCTTATTTTGGATCGGACGTGAGTGTTGGTTTGACCAATACCCAAAATCGGAAGATTCACTCGTTCTCCTCGGAGGTTCAGTAGTTGACGAAGGCGCTCCGTCGCGAAGTGGCACTCGCTCCCGGAATCTAGCAGGGCACGGACCGGTATCTCTACCCCATTTTCGGTGACTAAAAGAACGACGGCTGTGGCAAGAAGAACTCTCGTATCGGTGTGCGAAACTGCTGATAGGCTTACTGGCTCGGAGCTAACAGCAACGGTTGCCTGCGATGAGTTCGGCGGTGGCCTCGGGTGGTATGAGCTGGACTCGGCAATTCCTCTTGATGGTCCAGTACTGGGTTTTTTTTAGGCAAACCAGAGTGTGATGTCGTTCTCCGCAAGCTCTACACCTTCCAGTAGACTTGCATTCGGCTGCGATGTGGTTTTTCCGGAAACAATTACGACAGAGGGCATGCTTCCTCAAAAGCAGCTCTCGGTCTTCAGCTGCTAATTGTCCAAAGGCTGGGCATCTGAACAATGGATGAGTTTCTGGGCAGGCTATGCATTTGTAGGTTGGCGGCTGTTGAAAGGCTCCATGACTTCCAACTCGACCCGTCGTCTGCGGCTTCTTGGTGATGGTGACGTCATCATTCCCAGCTTCAATAACTGCTTGCAGGACATTGATCTTTCGATGCAAGAACGATATCAGCATGTCGGTAGTTTCATCGTCCTTATCGGCACAAAATTCCTCCCAGTCACGGTGTGTTTTCTTGTCCAATCGGTGAGTTAATAGATAGATCAGCAGAGTATCTCATTGCTCCGTAGGCTCGCCCAACTGCTTGAGTACCTTAACTGTTCGCTCAAAAGTATCGACCAATTTGTGCAACTCAGAACCATTTTGCGATTTCATTTTAGGAAGATCGTAGAGAATCTGTACATGACGCTTTTTGAGAATTTTCGTGTTAGAGTAACGCTTGTTAAGAAGGTCCCAAGCAATCGAGTAATTTGCTTGTGTGAGGGACAAAGTTTCAATAAGACCTCGCGCTTCTCCATCAAGTTGCCCTCGCAAATATTGAAATTTTTCGATAACACTAGTTTACAGCATTTTTGAACTCAGTAAACTGACAGTCATTTCCAATGTAAAATCGGGCGCTGAATCCGAAAATGAAATTCAAAAAAATCTCAGTAGAACCGTTTTTGAGTTATGCTCCAAATATGAAATTTCCGAAAAATTAAAAAAGTTCTTGTACTTAGATTAAAATATCTCGGACGGCATAACAGTAATTTGAAATCTCTCTTTTGCATATTGAAGGTGAATAAATTTTCTATCGATCATCTGAATACTGTTTTTGCGTTTGACCAACAGTATTGTTGATATTAGTGACTTTACGAAGAAAAAAAATATAAAAAACGCATTTTTTTAGAGAAAATTTTGTTTCTACGAAAGTTTTAAACTCGATGATAGCATTTAAAAAATCTGATTTTCTTTTGCGCTTAAATTTCAATTTAAGACGAAGATTTCAAGTGGTTATTTATTAAAATAGGTTGAAATTTGAAGAAGTTATGGCTGCTTTACCATAACTGTAATTTTTGCAGTTTTAACGAGCCGCAGTACACTTATCATAGTATAGGAAGAATGAAACATGATAAATCTCACTCGCACCAAGTCAAAATTATTTATTAGCTTACCAGAAGGTCTCATGCCAAGTTTCAGGAAGATCTGACCATAGGAAGGGGTTGCTTGAGTCTCAAACGTGAATAAAATTTTGAGGTATTTTGCCCGGAAGGAACGAAAAATACTGGTTTTTCATCAATAACTTTTTTCATCACTATCTGATTGTTTTTTATGGTTGATTTTCTTAAAGCCTAAGTTGAGAAAAATATTTCACCCGAAGACTGTAACTCGATTGGATTTGAAACAGAAAAGTTATTGCGGTTCAAAGATTGTATTTTGGTCGAAAATTGTCGTATAAATCGCAATGGGTAAAAAGTACTCATTGCGTGTTGGACAAAATTTGCGGCCTTTAAACCGCAATAACTTTTCTGTTTCAAATCCAATCGAGTTACAGTCTTCGGGTGAAATATTTGTCTCAACTTAGGCTTTAAGAAAATCAACCATAAAAAACAATCAGCTAGTGATGAAAAAAGTTATTGATGAAAAACCAGTATTTTTCGTTCCTTCCGGGCAAAATACCTCAAAATTTTATTCACGTTTGAGACTCAAGCAACCCCTTCCTATGGTCAGATCTTCCTGAAACTTGGCATGAGACCTTCTGGTAAGCTAATAAATAATTTTGACTTGGTGCGAGTGAGATTTATCATGTTTCATTCTTCCTATACTATGATAAGTGTACTGCGGCTCGTTAAAACTGCAAAAATTACAGTTATGGTAAAGTAGCCATAACTTCTTCAAATTTCAACCTATTTTAATAAATAACCACTTGAAATTTTTGTTTTAAATTGACATTTAAGTGCAAAAGAAAATCAGATTTTTTAAATGCTATCATCGAGTTTAAAACTTTCGTAGAAACAAAATTTTCTCTAAAAAAATGCGTTTTTTATAATTTTTTTTCCTTATAAAGTCACTAATATCAACAATACTGTTAGTCAAACGCAAAAACAGTATTCGGATGATCGATAGAAAATTTATTCACCTTCAATATGCAAAAGAGAGATTTCAAATTACTGTTATGCCGTCCGAGATATTTTAATCTAAGTACAAGAACTTTTTTAATTTTTCCGAAATTTCATATTTGGAGCATAACTCAAAAACGGTTCTACTGAGATTTTTTTGAATTTCATTTTCGGATTCAGCGCCCGATTTTACATTAAAAATGTTGGTCAGTTAATCAAGTTCACGATTTTTTTAAAATTTTGTAAACTAGTGTAATTGGTAAATCTGACGTGTGAATTAACGAAATAAAGTGGTCGTGAAACGTTAGCCACTCTTCTAAGCGTCCCGAAAATCGAGCAAGGTTAATTTGGGGTAATTTTACGTGGACGGTGGGGTGTGTATGAGTAGAAGACTGCCCAGCATGAGAAGAGTTAAGTGTGCCTGCTGTCTGCTCGTTGGATTTCGTAATCAGGAACCCTTTTACCTTGTAGAATTGCGTTTCAAATTCTACTCTAGCCTTAAAATGCTGATCCGCTGTCTCGGTAGATTCGTCGTTGATTTCTATGTCCGTCTGGGTATCATGGAAATCGTCCCACAATTTCTCCAGTCTTTCTAATCGTGAAAACACTTCCGGTGCATCGTTCACTTCGTCATAGTTTTCAACAAAGCGACAGATCACGGTGAATGACGTCAGGATGCTGTTGCGCTTCAGCAGCCGGGCCTTGGACTTAATTGCGTCAGCTCCAATTGGCATGATGAATAGGTTCTAAAATGGTCAATTAAATCACGGTAGTACCGCACGAGATGATGTAGGAGCTTGGAATCTTACTAACCTGCTCAAGGCTAGTAAATTGCCTTGTATTTATATGAAACAGGAACCAGGAACAGCCGGAATTGGAGAACGGTCCAGTTAGCACCCAGTAGAGGGCCGATTCAGTCGGAGAAGCGTTTTCTGTATGGGAATGAGGGAACCAGAGCAGCACAAAACGAGAAAGGTAATTTTAGTTGGAATGTTACTAACCTATTCAAGGCTAGAACAAGGCCTTGTATTAATATTCCAACTTGGCGGCAAAATGGCGTCTTGGCGTCAGATAAATTTCGTTAGCCAATTTCGGGATTTGGAGTGTGGTATCGGGAATTAAATCTTGGCGGGTCTCACAGCATCGGAATCCTTATCCATCCGGTTCGAAGGACCATGTTTGGGGATGACGGAAGTTACCTCGAATAGCTCGGGGATGAGCTTCTTTCTGCTCGATCAATGGGTATCACTGTGGGCTGATGGGAATGGTGATGGGCGCACCCAACACTTTGATAATCGGTTTTAATTTCCCTCGATATGGGGTTTACGGATCACTCCCGAAATAAAAACACCGCGATATAAGTTTTAATGACTTATATTCTACCGTAAACTTAACGCTACTTGGGTTTTTGTAAAAGGTACCCGACCTTATGCTACTATGCGACAATGATCGGAGTGTCTCGCGGCGCTTACAGAGAACGACTACTTTTTCAATAGTAATGGGCTTTTACAAAGGCGCCCAACCTTCGCTGGATGGCTTGATGCTCATTCTCGCGCCAAACTAATCGAGCAGCCGCTACCAACATTTGCAAGTTGGAAAAGCCTAATTTGAGGTGAGATTGTTTGGTAGCCAATCTTGCATGCAATCAAAAACTGTAACCCCACCAAATGAAATTTATATTGCGAATTTATGACTACCTTTCCAAGTTTAGTAATTTGAGCCCCTCAAGATCAGAGCGGTTCATAAATAATAAATAATAACTTTTAAGTTAAGGACATAAAAAGATTCTCCCAATCAAACTTCGAACCCTTTTTCGAAAAAATAAAATCACCAAAATAATAACATGTATTGAAAAACATGCTCATCTGCAACTTTGACGCAAGATGTCTAGAAAAAGCTTTTGAACACGTTAAGCAACCTTCTGATCCTAAGCACAGAAACTAAATATTAAAAAACAAACGAATAAACTGTCTTTGATCCACACATTTTTTTTCTTAACAAACTTGTCCTGGTTGCATCGGAGAAGAACCGGGAGAAACATTTGAATTGTTTTTCATCTAATTTTTATTTTTCCCTTTGTTTTTGTTCCACTGGTCGAATTTTAACGGTCGCCATGAAAAGGGTTGCTATATGATTCATCCACATACCTTAATTTTGTCAACACTTTATTACGCACCAAACAATAATCAATATTTCACATAATTTTTGTGCTTTTTTTATGAAGTTTCATGATAATTTATATTAATTTTTTATTTCATTACTTTCAGAATGATCTTGCAACAATTTTATTCTCTTTATATTAAAAATCAGTTTTGCACCTTTCTATCATAAGGTGATAATTATTTTCAACATCTCAAGGCTTATCATAAACCTTGTTCTTGTTTTTTTTTTCATTATGAATTTTTTATTATAAGGATGAAAAAAATCCCATTTTCATCTGTTTTGTTTAATCAAATGCTACTCTATATCTGAAAAATGATTTTCAGAATCGACGATAAACTTCAAACTGGGATGTAATATTGTTGTAGGCATTCATACATCCAAAACCAAACCCACTCGAGCAGCGAAGCACACGAAACGAACCTGCCATAACCTTCATTAAAGCTGACATGGCGCGCGGGAGCTTATGTATGGATTCTCTAAACGCCCAATTTAGCGAACGTGGAACTGTCGGCTTCGATTCCGTCACCTCGTCGAAAAAAAAATGGCAACAACAATCCACCCATATCTGGTTAGTCAGGAAAAACAATAGACAAACCAACCCACAAGAATTTCCTTCACAGGTTTCTCGAAAAACTCCAAGAACTCGGCTGAGCATGTTGAGTGTGAAATAGTTTCAGTGGGTAGGATTCAATGGAACGATTCGGTTGGATTTTCGGGATATGAATACATGTATGTATGTCCGGATCTTGAGCTTCCCAATTTCCTATCCACACCGGAAAGTCGATAGGTTTTCCATCGAAATCAGTAACAGCAAAAAAAACACAAACGCGCACATATCGAACGCTGTCAAAATTTGAACAGACTTGTATCGGGTGCTTGTTTCCATGTGTGTTTCAACGTTTGCTCGAGAATGGAAAATGTCTTACTGCCTGCCTAACCCATCAAGGCCGTTTGTCATTTCGGGCGGAACAAATGAAGAATTACCTATTTCTGGAGGCTTTTCTTTTCCGATGGCGGCGCGCTGCTGTTCATAAATTTACCTTAGCTCAGCAGAATGTATACAAATTTCCGACGTTTGTCCCTGGTTTCTTATGGATCCATTAATTGGATAACGATTCGAAGAAATACTGGTGATTGGTAGCGATTCTTCTTATGATTATGTAATCTTTATAAGGTTTCGAAATAATTTTCTTTGGAGGAATCATCATAATGGGTAGAACCAATGAAAGATTACAAGCCCGCGCAGCCCGTGGCGTAGAGGATAGCTTTCAAGTCTTCTAAGCCAGTGGGTATGAGATCGAATCCCGCTCACGGCATACATAGTACACTTTTTGTGAGTTGGTGGTTTTAGCATTTGTAAGATGCTAGCCATTCATATCCTCGAAAGATGTACGCTTAGAGTTAAGAAAAGGAATCTCTTCGAGGAAACATCAAGTTTCATTGAGATCCTGTATGTGTTTGTGTTCGTTATAAAATATCAAACATAAGAATGCATACAACTCTATTCATTTACTAATTTTTTTTGAAGAAAAAATATGCATTTTTTAAAGGCTTGAACAAGGTTATGTTATCACGGCATGTTTCGTAGAATCATTTCGAGAGAAAATATCAATTCTTTAAACTTTTTCCGGTAAGTTTTCAAAACAAACAAGAATATTTGATCAGGAACTCCCTAAACCAGTATATAACCCATTCCAGCCTGACGACACAACGTTTGCAAAACAATTTTTTCGTATAATTTATGTTAATTTAACGGTTCATTGCACACGTGTTCCAGATTTTTGAAATTAATTATTTTATTTCAATTTTGCCTGGAAATAACTCAAAAGGGCAATATTTTTCATTCTTGGAAAACTAATAGTCACTTTTAATTATTATATACATCTTCTAGCAACTCACCTTGTAATGTTTTCTTAATAAAACCCAAACATGATTCAATTTTCTGTGTTCGAGAGAACTTCCAATTCCATTGAACCGAATTTGATGTAATGTTATGCTAAGGAAAAACTATCGGTTAGAAAATATCTGATCAAACTTTCCCAAACTAACAGTGTCGAAGGGACCAGCAAAATCGTAGCCCAATGTTCGCCACGTTTTTCCCAGGAATTTTGTATCTTCCTGAACAACAGCAGTAACAACAACCAGAACAAGTATGGAACCGAACTTATAACTTTATCGGGTTGGGGAGAAAATTGAAATTGAAATTTATTAGTTTATTTATGGTGAAAACAAGAAGGGAAAAAAGCTCAAAAGCTTGCCATAGTTTTCGGCAAATTTCGGCAGCTCCTCGACCGTCAGTTTGTCGACTTGAGTGATGGCCCTGGTTCGGTTTGCTTTCCTCCGTCTCTTCGATGCTTGGGAAGGAAGTATTTCGGAAAGTTTATTACGGAAGCCTTTCTTAATATTTTTACCGAGTAGGAGTAGGAATTCATAATAACCGGGTGCACATCATCAACTTGGTCATGGTCTCGTCGTCCTGATTGGAACGAACTTTTTGACAAACTATACACTCAGTCGCATAGGACAAACTGTCTGTGTAGGAGTTGATTGCGATTAGGTGGGGAAGGGAAATGGGAGTCTACGTAGTAATTTAGTCCTTACAAGAATTTGCTTTCAAATTAAGAGGTATTGCTTTTTGGAATTTGCCAAATAACTTTAGTGTCATTAGGTAAGTCAAATGAAACAAATCAATCCAATTGATGTCTTTGGTAAAGTAGAGATACCAAAATGTACCACAATATAACCAGTTCCATCCTTTGAACTGATACTGTATTTAAACTATTTTGGTTTGTAACTGACTTGTATCTACTGTAAATAAATAAATGTGTCAGCATTAGCTGATATCGTACGAAATTCAATTCGCTTGCAACAGTTAAATTAAATTTGATCAGATTATATGTATTTGTTTGAACATGGTAAATTCTCGATATTCCTAACATTGAATAAAATACACCTTTACACACTTATTAAGAAGGTAAGAACCAATCCTTATAGACGACACGACGATTTCGTGGCGGATTGTTCAAGAGAATGATCCCTTTTTGTTGTACGATTATTCAAAATTAAAGACACAAAAAATATGGGTCATTTCATGTCAAGTGTGCACAGCGAAAAAAAAAGTTATCGAAAATTCGTCAAACTAAGCCAACAGTCTCAATAAGGTTGCTTGATTTTCCGGTTTTATCCGAGTTTGTCCGAATATTTAAAACAAAATTTGAGAACAATGGGCTCGGCCCGGTTGCCCAGATTTATTTACTTTTTTGGCAAATCAAAAAAAAAACAATTTGTGTTGTTAAAAATGATTTTATTCATGCCTTCAAAACGAAATCTTTTGAGAAAGTTTTGAAAAATATTCATGAAGGTTCCAGCCTTAAATTTCAGATTTCATCATAACTATCGTATTTTTTTTGTTTCGATTATAGTCGTTTTACCATTTTTATGGCATTCGCGACTTTATCAACGTTACAGTTGGCGGATCGTTATTGAAAAACTTATCCGGTGCAACTGTGTTCGATGTTTACTCTTGGGCTCGAACTCGCGGACATCGGCTCAGGAGACAACAGACTTGCCAACTGAGCTATATCACAAGCCCGTATATCGAATTTTAAATTTTATGATTTCATCGTGTTTTTGAGACAATTTACGGTAAGAAACAATCAAAATCCTTTACTGAAATTTCCAGCTCCCGAGATATTAAAGAATGAATATTGTTATGAGGTTTTGTTTGTTGTTAATTGTTGATTTTTCTGCTGTCCGGCAGGGTGGCTTTAAAAAAAAATGCTACGTACACAAGGATTCATAACTTGGGATCAAGAAATTCTCCATGGCTTGTCAAGAAGACTCAGAAAGATTTTCAACACATATGGTCAACTTTAAGGGGTGTCTTATCAAAGTTCAAATCATAAGCCATTTTGACACCTTTTATTTTTCTTTGCAAATCTCGAAAAATTACCATCAAGGCTCTTAAGTATAATGAGTCTTGACGTAATTTTATACAAGTCCGTTGAAAACCGTAAGATGATTTGGGCTAAGACGAAAAAGTTATTAAGCTTGAAAGAAAGGTATTCTCGAGTGCAATATATGTTAAGTGTATTCCCATTTCCAATTATTGAAATTTCGATGTTTTAATGTGTAATTTAAATCGTTCTTTTAAATCTGAACAGTTGTTGAACTCTCCAGTACTGTTTTCTATTAAAAAAATAACTGATTTCAATTTGTGGTACCGTAAACTGGGGGAACTTTGATCACTTTTTTCATTCATTTTTGAATATTTTGGAAGGGGTTGCTTTTTCGTAATACCTAAAAGCTTTAAAACCCCTACTGAGGTGAGGAGTATAAAACATGATCATTGATTGCAGTAAATTCAAACGACATTGGTGGTTATAATTAAATGTTTATCACAAAACCAGATTTCGAGTTTCGGGGTAACTTTGATCACAATGGTTTTTACGTATCTCAACATCTTCAAATTATTTGTTTTGATGCCATTAAGCACAAAAGGCTCAAAACATCGATAACAGTAATTTTTTTTGGACTCAAAGTATTTTTCAACGTTTTCTTTCAAAAACAAATATACTCGAAAGATGGACACAGTTGCTGCATAAATCTAGGGACAAACATTTTAAACATTTCTCAATATGTTTTGGCCTCAAAAACAAATAAAATTTTGCCCTCGTGCAATTCCCTAAGTCTTCGTACTGTTCCCATGTTCTTTTTTCCTTCAATCTAAACCATTTGATAGGGGTTTTAGCCATTTTTTCTATACGGACTTTTTCATGGAAAATGACCGTTTTTTTCACTATCCAAAAATTATCATAGAATAATAAAAAATAACATTTACACTTAACCTAAACTAAGAAAATAGTTGAACTTTCACATTAAACAACTCATCTGCTCCTAAATGCTTAATTTTGATCAGGGGAGATGTTTTTTTTTGTGAGCCTTAAAAAACCAGATATCTCCAGAAAAATCTCCTTTTAAAAACTAAATTTAGCTTATTTGTAACTCAATTTACAGGCTTTAAAACGTAGTAAACAGTTTTCAGATATTTTATCTTCATACTTAGTTAATGATGCTTATCTGCAAAAGTTTCATGTTGATCAAAGTTACCCCGCTGATCAAAGTTCCCCCAGTTTACGGTACCTTGTTTAAAATTTAAAACCAATATCATACATTTATAATTCGTTTTCGAATTTTATCTAAGTTTTCAGATTATAAGGTTGAATTCTGAAGCAACTGAAATGAATATTTATTCAGCATTGATATTTAGAGTTCGAATAAGCGATTGACAGTTTTATCTTACATTGCCTCAAGCAAAAATAAAGCTTGTTTTTGCAATAAATATATTTCAATTTATGTTTACAATCTGTTAGAGATATATCGTTATTCAAAATTAAAAAATGTGAGCCCCCTATAAAAATTGACTTAGGTCTCCGAAGGCGTTGATCCACTAACGACTGGTGAAAAACTTTTGTTAAAAAAATTTATTTCGTTCTTCACACTCAGGCGTAGTTATAGTAAAAGTCAGTTTTCGCTTAGACAAAATCTAGTACGCACACTTAATAACCTTAACAGATCGCTATTTCTCTGCATAGAAAACTGTTCTGTCTTCTTATCAGCCAAAATGAATTCAATTTTCTGCAAACGCCGTCAGGTTTATGGGTTTTATTATTTGTTCACCCATTTTAGGGCGCGTTTATATCCGGTATAGCAGGTTTCCAAAGATTCCAAAGAAATAAAATTTATAATTTTGGCTGATGTTCATTTCAGATGCCCTAACAACCTCAAATTCGCCCAGAATGCATTAATAATCTCATTAAATTTATGAAACATGCAATCTGAGCTACCACTGTAAATTTCAGCTATAAGGACTCATATTTAAACGAGCATTAGTATGAAGGACTTTTGACGAGAAATATTCGGATAAAGAACTTTCAAAACATGTCAAAGCACGCAAAGTGCAGTATAATGATGTGAGGTGCTTTGCTTGTTCCAGACATCGAAAATTTAAAAAAACAATTGGATGATAACAGAAGACTTTGAAATCAGCATTTGGAAAATATATTGAGACAAATATACGAAGTAGTGAAAGTAGCGTTCAACCACATCTCGATGAATTCAACAATTATTTCTAATACTTGACTACCGCTTACTTCCTCTTTTGTGTAAACTACTACGGTTTTTAGCCTTTTGCTTCGTATTCGTTCTCCTGGTTCATTTTAAACGTAAATTCGAGCACTTTTGCGTTTAGTAAAAATCTTTCTAACGGTTTTCAGCTGAAAGTTTAAGAATGCCTACGGGAACTTGACTTTTCCCCATCTTATCAGATGGTGAACTCTTAGATTTAACGGGGTTTGCAGATAACTGAATCCTTTTTAACTTTGACTTTAAAAAGTCGGATCAATTTTCTAGGCAGAGAAAAAACGTTCTGCTAGAGTTATTAAGAGTGCGTACCTTATTTAAAAAAAACGTGAAAGTGTGAAAAACGTTTTGAATGTTTTGACAAAATTTTGTCACCATTCGTTGGTATATTAAAAATATTATAATTTATGTGATGTGAGAGGAAGAGTGCTCCATTTCATCCAATTTGATCTCTTTGAGCTAAATTTGAGGTATTTTAACTTGTTTAACCCATTATCTGTTTGAACTCGATATTCTCTGGGACAATTTCAATTTGGGAATCTGTAATTTTCCATGCGAAAAAAATGTATAAAAAGGTGATTTTCGTATTTTTATACTAGGAAGTTAAAAAAAAGACCTAAACTTTCGAAACACACATATTTGAGAATTTTTTGATTATTTAATTGTTATGAACTTAAATCTGATTTTAAAACTGTGATATTTTTTAAAATTTTTTTTATGTATTTTGCAGAATCGTGATTCGAAAATATCGTGTTTTTATCAATTCTGAAATTCATTTCTGTATGTAGGTTTGTGGATTAGAGTGCCCCAAATGAACCAACATTGGAAAAAGTTATGCGCTGCAGGCCTTAATTTATCCTTGGCCAAGTACAAGGTCTCATGCCAAATTTGGGCCAAATCGGATCATGGGAAGGGGTTGCTCAACGAGCCTAAAGTTTGTATGGGATTTTGGGACATTTTGTTCGGGAGGAACACGAAAATCCAGATTTTCATGAATAACTTTGATCCACTTCGGCCGATTTCTTTTGAAAATGGTTTTTCTTTAAGCTCAAACTATGACAAATATTTCATCCGAAGACTGCATTTCTCAATGAAAAACTCACGCATACTCCACGCAAAGAACTTCATAAGAAAAATAAATTCTTGGTTTTTCTTATAGTTAAAGAAAGAGAGAGAGAGATAGTAAGGAAGATCTTTATCAGCGCCGTTCAAATTAATAGACAGAGAACATGTTGGTTCATGTCTTGAAAATTTAATGATGTTCGTTATCGATACTGAAGTTCATTTCTCATTTTGAACTGTGGTCCATAAATTTTGTTCTTGAATCTTAGTTAAGTTCTCGAAAAAATTTTATAAATATTTGAATTTTTTAACTTTTTTCAATCTGAAACGAAAAAATACGAAAAATAAGTAATTTATATAGAAAAGTAACAAATTTGCATCAAAAAGGGTATGAATAAATTAAAAAAAGGTTTTTTATTTTTTGAAAGACGCAATTTTCCCTATATTTTGGAAAAAAACTTAAAAGAAATAATTTAAAAAAAATTAAATGAAGGATCAGTTTCTGATGGCATAAGGCAATCTTTTAGTATTGTCAAACTATATTATTCCTAAATTAAGCTGATTTTCCCCGGATCTTTCACTTTATTTGCAAAAACAATTCAAAAATTCAATACGAGAAACTATTTTTTTTGTGACCAAAAATGAAAATTTTCGAACGAGTTTTGTCAAAATAAACATGGACGATCTTATGAAAGACTAAAATGCAATTTAATTTACACTGATGTATTTTTAATAAATTATACTGTTTCAATTATTTTTCTTGTTGAAACTTAAACAATAACTCATGTGTTTTTCCCCAAATTTGCCGGAGTTTTTCCCAGTTTTTGAGTTGAAAAGAAAATTAATCGCTCGAATTCTGCCAGGTTTTTAGATCAAATAGCTCATATCTTTCCGGCCCGGATACGATCGGGAAAATTCTGGCAACCTTATTCAAAAGCATTTTATCTCTTAAATTAGAATTTTTTTTATGAAATAAAGGATAAAAAATAGATTTATTATCAATATTTAGTTGTGATGTATGTTGATGTATTGTATGTTTATACGAGCCATTGCACCAAAACTTGGGGTGTTAGACAAAATCGATCAAAATATTCGAATTTATGACGCCAAAACCTTTCGAAACAGTTAAAATACCATATTCACCTATTCCCCTATTCAATTTTTTCATTTCGATGAACTATGCAACTTAAAGTTGAATTATTAAGGTATTGTTGAGAGAAAACATCAAATCTAGAGCATTCTGGGTAGAACAAATTGAACTGTTTTCAAAACATGTGAGATAGACCTTTTGTGTTGTGTACATTTTAAATTAAATTGTATGTCTTTTATTTATTTAGAAAAATAATGTAGTTTTAAGTAACTTTTTGTTAAAATCAGGACTTTTAATTACAAGTGCATTAAGAAATGCAGAATTGGAATTCTTTTAAAGGTTATCACAAGAAAAAAAAATCCCTTCAATTCAAAGTTTTTAATTTTTCTATTAAAATCCTATTAAACAGGCAATTATATAATTTGATGGAAAATAACTGAAAAAAAATCTGTTGCCTTTCACCCCGGTGTTAGATAGGGGTTTCAGGGATGAGCAAAACACCAAAACAAATCATTATTTCAACCCATTTATTACGCAGAATGTTTCTAAACTTGTTAATCTTACAATCCGTACCAATGGTATCTGTTTGACAATGAGTTGTAAAAAGCTATATCCAAGAAATGCAAAAAAAAACATCAGAATACTGGAAATGGAGATATTTTTCGAAAAGTTATCCATTTGGTTACGTCAGAAATCAATAGTCCAGGTGTTTTTCGATCTTAAATAGCTATTGACAATTAGGTCTTAAACTTACCACCATTCAGATTTAGTTATTTAGCACATAAAATTAGGCAGTTTTGGAATACAAACTGTTTCCTAAACGATAAAGTTGTTCGTAGAACTAAAGTAATAACACTAAACTTCTGTGAATTTTTATGCAAAAAAATGGTTTGAACATAAAATGATATTTACAATGTTAAATGAAAGATGAGTCCTAGTAGTCCTACGTTTCTGAAACATCTATAGGAAAATAGGTCACTCAGATGAAAAATTTGACTCCAATTTTTCGGGGAACATTCTCACGGAGTGAAAATTTTTGAAAATTCAAGGGTTTTCCGACTAGAAAAAGTTAAATTTTTTTATGAAGTTCAAGCTTTTTCGTGTAATTTTTAACGGGTTTTTTCTCGCTTGCGGGAGGCGGCAATCGTATCGTTTTTCGATGCTCGTGTGTCTGCGTCGGATTATTCAATTTAACAGATTTTGCCCATAAATTTCTTACTTATTCAGTTTCAAATGAGTGAGTAATTTGATGTTATTTAGAATTTATTAAACTGTGTTGCTTTGTTCTTTTCATTCAAAAATGACTCTGTATTTGAACATATAAGCTTTTTTTCTCTATATTCTGTAAAAAAATTACAAAAAGCAAAACAGTGACTTTTTCCGAAATATTTCAAGGTTTTTCTGAACAAAACCTGAAAATCCGCGCTCCGTAATCTTTTTTTTGTCTTTATTTGAGAGGTTTTCAGCCGCAGGATGGTTCACCACTGTTCCGTAATCTTTATTTAAAAAAAGAACCTGACGTTTCGTTGAACCAGACAGAATATTTTTAAAACTCTTGACGTTTTGAAACTCGATAGGAAGCTGCTAACTGGCACACCCTTTTGAAAATGGTACTGGTAAATATTTTTTGAAGCATTGAAAAATCTTAACGATATTTGGCCGCTCTTAAAAAGGGACTATATAAAGAATCAAACCAAAATCAATTTCAATTATGTATGCGCAAAAAATTGTATTAATAAAGTTAATTTGATGCTCCTTCGATTCAGACTACAAAAACAAATTGAAACAATCATGATCCTGTACGTCTCGGTGGTCGAGTGTTTAGCGTGGTAAGACGGTAATCGCTGGTCCACTGATGGCATGGGTTCGATTCCCATCTCGGTACTGGGTGTTAAATGTTTTAATCTTAAGTTGTCCACGTCATTTATTCAGTCTGTAAGGCCTAAATCGGCTAAGACGGTGTATGTCTTTTTAAAATTTTTATTGAAATCAAGTAAGAACATTTGAATTGCTTGAAAAATTGAAATAAGTGTGCCAATGCAATCGCTTCGCTAAGATCACAAACAAAAACGGTAAAAAAGGCATCAAAACTACTTTTGAATTTGGACAATTCTAAATTACTGAACTGTCCAACCTTAGTGTCAAAAGTACTTTATTTTCACGAATAAAATTTGATTGACACATTAATCAGAGAGTGCTTTCTATTCCTAAAGCAATCGGAAGAATAAGTACAAAAATTTCCAAGCAAAAGGAAACATCTCACATTCGACCCCAGAAGCCGAAAATAGAAACATTGTATCAATTCCCACTGCATACCTAACTCGATCAATCTCATCCATTTGGCATCATTACCCATTCCTCCACTTGGTCCATTTCGCCAAACATTCCGCTCACCCGGGGAACCATCCGAATCATGTTCTCTATCACTTGATTGTTGTTCTTGTTGGTGTTGGGTATCTAGCTGGGTACCCATCATCGACAATCCCCAAAAGGCGCGGCGACTGGCTTCTGACAAGAAGAGGACCTGGCTCGTTATTTTCCTTTCATTTCTGGAGCCGTGCCGTTGTCCTGATAGTTTTTTCTCACCAGCAGAAGCACCAGAACGTCCCAAACATTGAATGGCGGTAAATAGGAAATATTGGCTCCGCAAAGATGATGATGGTCCCATTTTCTGATACCGGTTTGATAAGGTTTCGTGTCTCCTGTCCATCAATGTTCCGCACAGTTCCTTCCCATGTATGGCCCAGTAGGAAAGAGCTAGCAACGGCACGACAGGATGAGACTTCACGAGCCGCTCTCATGTGATGTGGTCTTGTCGCTATGTGCACAAAGCACCGAGTCATGTTTTGGATGGCTTCGATCGGCATATCTAAGGAGAAATCATGCAGTTTGCCATACATTCGATTGGCCGCGGTTGCTAGTTTGGATTTTTGTAAGCAATAGAATGCTAGGAGTAAGTAAGAGCATTCCAAATGACAACTATTAAAGACTGGATCTCTCTTTGAAAAAAAGTTCTGTTATTATCCTTTCTTAGTTAAAGGTCTGCAAATCTACGGCTATGAAACACACATATTTTTAAAGGGATACTTACAAACAGTTTCTAATAGCAATATTGTGTTGAAAGTCCCAGAAACATATTGCAGTATTATGCATCCAATCGAGAAAGAAATTTACACATCTTATGAACAACTCCTATCTCAACTGGTGGTGGTGGCGCCTAGAATGCGAGTAACCTAAGCGAAGATCGGGTACCCAACCCCGCTGGATGCTCTGATTGCATTAAGACTGAGAAGGTGACTAGCAAACGTCTGTTCCCCAAGTCAGGGGCGGCTCAAAGAGCGTCTGTATCGCAGCGAGTGACTGAATTTATGAAATGCGACTCCCGATACCTAAGTTCAAGTTGGCAGCCTCATCGCGGGACTTTAGGTTAACAACCTTCTACCCCTGATAAATCGATCTTCAAGGAAAATGAGAGAAGAAATAACCGTATTGGAACTTTGGCAACGACTTATAGCATGAAAATACGAACTAGAATTGGAACTTGGAATGTTTAAACACTTACACAGCCAGATAAACTTTCTCAACTTGCTAGAGAAGCTAGCCGCCTCAAGCTAGATATATTGGTATTGAGCCAAGTCCGTTGGCCTCACACTGGAGAACACAAGACACAGTCCGGGCAAGTCCTGCTTTACTCTGGCATACGAGGAGAACATGCTACTCGGGTACGAGGAGTTGGTTTCCTGTTAAGCCTGCAGGCCTACGCGGCCCTCATAAGATGGGAACCGATAAACGAAGAATAATCGTAGACAGATTAAGAACACGGGTTAGAAACCTTACAATGGTCCAGTGTTGTGCGCCAACTGACGTTGCCGATTTGCAGGAGAAAGAGCAGTTTTACAGTCAACTGAACAGAGTGGTAGAGAAAATTCCGAAGGGTGACATTCAAATCCATTTGGGCGACTTCAACGCGAAGAATGGCTCCGACAATCAGGACCTTGAGCGCATCATGGGGCGCCATGGTCTAGGACAGATGAGCGAAAACGGAGAGCTGTTTGTAGAATTTTGTGGCAACAACAACATGGTGATTGGTGGATCGCTCTTCCCCCATCGACCAGCACATAAGGTCACTTGGGTATCTCGAGATGGCCGAACAGAAAATCAAATTGACCACATCTGCATCAGCCGAAAATGGAGAAGGAGCCTTCTTGATGTCCGCAACAAACGAAGCGCAGACATTGCATCTGACATCTGCATCTGTCCAACGGCCGGAGAAGAAAATCGGGTGTTGACACGACGTCCACCGGTTAGAGAATCCAGAGGTGGAAAGGGCATGCGTTGAACAGCTTGAATCCCGAGCATCGGAGCTGCCGACAGACGGAACAGTCGAAAAACAGTGGTGTGGAATCAAAAATGCCTTTATCACAACAAGCCATGGTACTCTCGGTATAGTTTGTGGAAGAAGAAGTGAATGGATGTCGGATGAAACTTGGAGGATGGTCGATGATCAGAGAAAGGCGAAAGTTGGAATTGAGCAAGCATGTACCGGGTCAGCCAAAGCAGCCACCCGCTTACGATATGCGGAGCTGGAAAAGGCAGTTAAACGCAGCGTTACCACATATACAGATTTTTCTGTAAATATACAGATTTTTTTGAAATTTTCAAACACAGAATCTGTATATACAGATTACAGATAATTGGAAATTTATACAGATTTCATACAGATTTTCAGAGAGTCAAAGATTTTCCAAGATATATTTATTATACTTCGAGTCAATCAATAAAAATCAACTTTGATGATTGAATCAGCTATCAATTATCACGCTTGCAAATAAGGAAAAACTCCCAGGTTAAAGTTCGGAACCGTTTTCAATGCAATACAACTAGCAAAGTTTTAAAACCTGTGTTTAAGAATCATAAACTAAAATTGGTCATTGCTTTATAGGAAATGTAATAATGGCACTTTATACAAATCCCAACTGATTTAGATATTTCACGGAATATATCGACCTAAAACTTTGCGTGACCTTATTTTTCCCACATAGCGCATGTATTCTGTCCGTTACAATAAATCGGACAAAGTAAATAAAAAACGGTTCGCGTATAACAAAAAATCAGGTTTAAGGCCGATGACATAGTGAGAGCGATGCGATGCGAATTGGCGAACGCAGCCAATGCGAATTCGAGCGGCGGAACAAATTGACATCTGCTTCGCCGTTTTGAGTATGTCAGGTTTAAGCGATTCACATACATTTTCATCAATTGTGGTTCGCCGCATTGAATCGCATTCGCCGGTTCGCATCGCATCGGACTCACTATGTCATCGGCCTAACACTGGTTTGGCAAGTCGCACAAATAGTAGCCTGCATTAATAAGAAGCGTAGTCCAAATGAGTGCGCTAAGCATTATAAAAAAGGTCACCGTAGTTCAGCGTAAGTATCCGGAATGAAAACTTTTGATACAGATTTCAATACAGATTTCTGAGATTTTATACAGATTAAAAAGATTTTTTGGCTCGAAAATACAGATTTAAATGTGGCAACGCTGGTTAAACGAGCTTGTAGACGAGACAAGAGAGCCTGGAGAAACTCCCTAGCCGAAGAGGGAGAAAGAGCCGCCGTCATCGGAGAAACCCGATTACTATATGTTATTTCTCCCTGCCAGAGTGGTGCAAAGACTAATGCAAGAATGCCACTGAAAGACCAAGCAGGTTAGCTGCTAACAGATCAAACAGATCAGCTCAAGCGTTGGACTGAGCATTTTGAACAACTTTTCCGAGTCACAAATAGCGATGGCCAATAGAACCCGCAGCACGAAGCACCAACAGTAAGTCGCATTAATGGCGTCAACTCGGAAGCGCCCTCACTGGCTGAAATAGAAGCGGCAATCAAAGCCATGAAATCCAACAAAGCACCTGGGATCGATTGCATCCCTGATGAGATGTTCAAAGCCGACCCTGCCTTGTCAGCACAAATGTTGTACCGTCTTTTCGCTGACATCTGGGATACTCCAACATTCCCGGCCGACTGGATGATGGGTATCCTCGTAAAGGTACGGTAACTGGCAAGGCATAACGTTAATCTGTACAACCCTCGTACTGTGCAAAGTGATCCTGAACAGGATCCTGGAAAAAATCAACGCTACACTCCGATGGCAACAAGCTGGATTCCGATCCGGACGATCATGTATGGACCACATCACAACGCTACGAATTATACTGGAACAAATCAACGAATTCCAGGACTCTCTTCTTTTGGATCGATAGACTGTGCACCGAACCGAGGATTGCCGTGTGTTAATTCACAATTCATAGAACCACCTTAATAGTCACTGATTCCAACCATCTCAATTGCATAAAGTCTGCTTCATTTAATATTGGAACAAATTCTTTTGCTCATTGTGGCGCTCCTAGTGGACGGATTTGGAAACTTTTTTCACCCACGTATCGGGAAATTCATTACCTTTCACCATGTATTTATGTCATAACACCAAACGATAGCATTTTGTAAACAACCGCCATGGAAGCCGAACGGAGAGATCAAATTGTGCACAGTTTTCTTGAAAATCCATTGTTGTCGGCATCGAAGCTAGCTAAACAGCTTAAAATGCCCAGAAATACCGTATGGCGTGTTATCAAGCAGTACAAGGAAACATTGACGACGGCTCGGAAGCCGCATTCGAAGCGTCGGAATGGAACTGTCGACCGGAAACTGCGTGGGAAAGTCATCAAGGCCGTCAAGAGGAATCCCAATCTTTCAGACCGCGATTTGGCCAATAAGTTCCAGGCCGCTCACAGTACGGTGCGACGAATTCGTCTCCGGGAAGGAATAAGGTCATTCCGAGCCAGCAAACAGCCAAATCGGACGCTGAAGCAGAACAATGTGGCCAGAATCCGTGCTCGAAAGCTGTACGACCAAGTGCTGACCAAGTTCGACGGATGTATTCTGATGGACGATGAGACCTACGTGAAGGCGGACTTTGGGCAAATCCCAGGTCAAAAATTTTATTTGGCGACGGCTCGGGGGGATGTACCTGCTAAATTTAAGTTCGTGTTTGCGGATAAATTCGCCCGCAAGTACATGATTTGGCAGGGGATATGCAGTTGTGGACAGAAAACCAAAGTCTTTCTCACTGACAAGACAATGACATCAGAAGTTTACAAAAAAGAGTGCCTACAGAAACGGATTCTGCCGTTTATTCGTGCTTACGACCGTCCAGTAATGTTTTGGCCGGACCTCGCAAGCTGCCATTACAGCAAAACGGTTATGGAATGGTACGCAACGAACGGGGTCAGCGTAATACCGAAGGACCTCAACCCCCCAAACTGCCCCCAGTTCCGGCCGATAGAGAAATACTGGGCAATCACGAAGCGGAGGCTTAAGGCAAAGGGAAAACTTGTAAGGAACATGACTCAAATGAAGAACTTGTGGAATCAAATCGCCAAAACGGTGGACGAAAAGGGTGTGCGCCGCCTAATGTGCCGTATTACGGGAAAAGTACGAGAATTTCTTCGAAACAGCAATGAATAATTTTTTTTTATTTTTTTTTATGAAAGAGTAAAGAAAATGCTACATTTGTATGAAAAACAAATTATGAATTCGTTAATAAATGACTGAACTACACGCAATTGTTTGTGTTCCAATATTAAATGAAGCAGACTTTACTAGGAGATTTAGTACATCTCTTATCAGAGAGTTCCTAGAGTGAAAAAGGCCTTTCCGAACATTACCTCTACTCAAGCTAGGTTCTATTGTAATAGAAGCAGCAGAATAAAAGTAGTGTCCAATGAACCGTAGTTGAGTGTAGTACTCTTTAAAATAAACCGCGTTGTGATTCCGACAAATAAAATTGCTCTTATTGCAAATGAACCAAGTTTCTTACAGGTCGTTGATCCTTTAATAGTAAAGATATCACGCGCGAGTTGTGAAGTTTTTAACTCGGCTGGACCACGACACCCCGGATGTTCACAGGTGCGTGAACACTGTGGAATCCTTCAACAATGGAGCAACTGAACGACCTTGACCTTGTAGACGATATTGTTTTGCTTGCCCAAACACAACAAGACATGCAGAGCAAACTCGACGACCTCGCCGAAAGCTCGAAGGCAGCAGGTCCCAAAGTCAATATCGAAAAGACCAAGTCGATGGAGATCAACATAGAAAATCGTTCCAATTTCGTGGTAGCTGGACAACAGGATGAGAAAGTTGAGTGCTTCCAGTATCTTGGCAGCCAGATTACGCCTGATGGTGGTACCAGGAAACACATCGAAACTCGGATCAGAAAAGCCTGATTTTCATTTGCGAGTCTCCGGAACATCTGGCGCTCACGTCAGATATCTCTACGAACGAAAATTCGAATCTTTAATTCAAACGTCTTATCCGTATTGCTGTACGGGTGCGAAACTTTGTGCACATATGCGGTAACGATGTGAAAATTGCAAGTAAATCGCTGCGTGCGGAGTATCATCCGCGCTTGGTGGCCTGGCAATTGGATCTCAAACGAAGAACTTCATCGCTGGTATCATCAAAGGGCGCTAGAAATCGAGATTCGGGAACGTAAGTGGAAATGAATTGGGCACACGTTACAAAAAGATAAGAACGAGATTTGCAGAGAGGCACTTGATTAGAATCCAAAAGAACATCGGAGAAGAGGCAGACCCAGAAGCTCGTGGCGGCGAAGCCTAGCCGCCGAAATCCAAACTGTCGACGAGAATCTTGACTGGGACCAAGTTAAGACGCTGGCTACGGATCGTCAACAGTGGAGGTCTTTTAACTCAGCCCTTTGCGTCGATCGATAGGCGCGGCACTCTGTAAGGATCTTCAGATCTCCCTCAACATTGAAAATTGGAATAATTTTAACGACCTTATAACACATGTATTTTTTCAGATTTCTAAAATTTTTGATTTTCGAATTAGATTTGATTTGATAATTTGATTTTTGATTATTTCAGAGCAACATAACTCTGTTATTTTTCAATGTAAATCATAAAATACCACATTAAAACGCATTGAAATTTTATCAGCTTTTCAAACGAAATACTTTTAAAAATTTATTCTTTAATTTGAAAATTTGTTAATATGCCTTAAATTGTTTCTAAAAATACCGTCTGCATAACCGAATATTGTTCAAAAAAATCATTGTTCAGCCCAATTAATGATGCAACTTTCATCTGAAGACACAGTTTGCTACAGACCGTTGATCTGATAAGACGTGTTTAGAGCGATAACGAATCGAAGCTATCTTGCGTGCAAAATCGGTTTGCTGATTGTTTCAAGTGACAACGGAAAGTGTAACAGTTTTTTGCCACAATATGGCGGGCAATCAGCTGAGAGCTAATTCGTTAAGAATTAGATTTGTTCGCGGATCACCAGAACCATCGGATATGGAAGTTTTTCGTTTTATGACTTCTAAAATGGGTCTTACGTGTGATAAACTATTGTCAATGTATAAAGACAAAACGGACCAATCTGTTATCATAAAGTTTAAAAAAGAAGACGATATGCTCAAAGCCTTGATGGACCTATCCCAGACAATGGATTTTGGGTATGAAAAGCATACGAGTGTACAGGTGACCTTATCTTCGGCTAATGCGGTTGTAAAGTACGTGCGGTTGTTCAACTTACCGCCAGAAATCGAGGATCAAGAAATTGCTACAGTCATGGCAAAGTTCGGAAAAGTAACAAGACTAGTGAGGGAAAAATATGCTGAGGAAACAGGGTTCCCTATTTGGAACTCGGTGCGTGGTATTTATCTGGAGTTGAAAGAAGATATTGAGATACCAGCCAACGTGTTTGTACGGAACCTGAGGGCACGTGTGTACTACGAAGGAATCGTTAATAAATGCTTCTTGTGCGGCAGTGCCGAACATCTCAAGGCCACCTGCCCACAGAAGAAATCAGCCAATGAGAGACTGCAGACAGCAAACTCTAGTTTGTATAGCGCTGTTCTTGCAAGCGGCTCTAGACTTAAGCCAAGCGCAGATGCAGTCACAAAGCCAACGATATCGGCCAGCGGAGAGAATTTGCTAAAATTCACTCTCCTCAACCGTAACACAGTGCAGCCAACATCTGACAATTCAAATGGGAAGGCGAACAATGCAAATATGGATGTACATGAGAAGACAGCCGGAAATGTGGGCAGCGTCACGACGCTAGTCAGCGAAGCAGAATCATCCGAAGGAAAGAGTCGAGCAGGAGCCGAAGTATGCGTCGATCCGAACCAGACAGACATCATGACGAAAAATAAGCGTGAGCGAAACCAAGGGAGGAAGAGTAGCGGTAAAACGAATAATCAAATGGAATCCGAAAACTCTACTACTGATTCGGATACCTACAAACGAAGACGTCGTCAGCGTACCGGCTACACAACTTTGTGAGTCACTTGATCGGGTTACCAGGAGTAAATCGAAGGCTAAGCAAATGAAAATGTCTGGCAATGGTGAGTTAGATGAACGAGACAGGCAGCAGGATCCAGTTGATTCTATTTAGATTTAATAAACAGATAGTTTTTCGATCTCATTCAGGTTTAGTTCTTTCAGATTTTAGTTTTTGTTGTAGAATACGTTTGAAATTTTCTTAAATCGAAAATTGTTGTTCTGAATTTGTTTATCGTACTTTTTATTGTTGATTGTTTTCCAGAAGAATCAAAAACAGTTTTTTTATAATAACTCATTGAAATGTCAAATGTTAGGAATTGCATTCTTAGAATAGCGACTATTAATTTAAACAGTACCAAAACAGCAATTCATCAAAATTTATTAAGAGATTTCATTTGGAATAATGATATAGACGTGATATTTTTACAAGAACTAGTTTATGAAAACCTTTCATTCATTCCATTTCATTTAGCTATCGTAAACATAAATAGTCAAAAAATGGGCACCGGAATTTTGATTCGTAAAAATATGGAGTATTCAGATATTATCTTGGATCCAAACGGGAGAATATCTTCGGTAGTCATAAACGGTATTAATTATATTAATATTTATGCTTTTTCTGGCTCAAATTTTAAAAAAGAAAGAGAAACTTTATTCACAAATAATTTAGCATTACACTTTGGCAAATGTGGTATACAATATTCCATCGTTGGTGGGGATTTCAATTGTATTCTACGAGAGTCAGATGCAACCGGTTGCACAAACAACTTTTCTTATGGATTAAAACGTGCAGTAGAATCTTTACATTTGAAAGACGTGTTGTATGAATTAGGTAAAAACCAATTCACGTTCTCAAGGGCTGGGTTTAACTCAAGATTGGACAGATTCTATGCCCCAGCTGAATTTTTAGAAACTGTTACTGAAGCTCAAACTATGCCTGTTCCGTTTTCAGACCATTGTGCTGTTGTACTGAAGTTTAAATTTGATGAAAAATACTTATCGAGACGCGGTAGAGGGTATTGGAAATTATCTAAATATTTGTTGGATGAAGATGGAATTTCGAACGAATTTGAAAATAAATATTTAAGCTGGAAATCTCGTCCTTTATATTGTAGCAGCAGAAGTGTTTGGTGGGATGAGATAGTCAAAACTGGAACCAAAAACTTATATAAAAGAGCAGGTTGGATGAAAAATCAAAAAATGTAGCAGGAAAAAAGTTATTTTTATGGAATTCTAGCAAACCTTCAAGAGCGTAGCTCACAAGGTGAAAATGTATCAAAGGATGTACAACTTGTTAAAAATCGTCTCATTTAAATAGAATCTCATAATCTTAAATCTAGGTGTAGTAGGATGGATGATTACAGTCTGACTCAATATGAAAGTATTAGTTTATTTCAAATATCTTCCCAAATTCAGAGACAGTCTCATTCAAATCAGCTTTCATTAACTTTTAATGGTAATCTTACTAAAGAACCTTCTGTTTTGAAAGAAATTTTAACTCAGCATTTTTCAACTCAATTCAAAGAACCATTGACCAACAACGATTTGAATTTATCACAAGATCCACTTAATGAATTAACTAAAACCCTTAACTCGGATCAACAGAATGATATGATAAAATTGATAACGGAGGAGGAAATTGAGAATACATTAAAACAATGTACAAAGAAAAAATCACCTGGTCCTGATGGCCTCAATTACGAGTTTTATATTAAACATTTTAATATTATAAAGGAGGATCTTGTTAAGATTTTTAACGATTTACTGTCAGGTAGTACACGGCCCACGAAAGATTTTAGTTCTGGCATAATAACACTCATACACAAACAAGGATCCAAATCAGATTTGAATAATTATAGACCCATAAGTATGTTAAACTGTGATTACAAATTATTTGCTAAAATTTTAGCAAACAGAATAAAAAGGCATTTAGATGATATTTTGGGGCCAGAGCAAGCCGCTTGTAGGGAAAACTGGTCATGTTCTAGAAATCTCATGGATTTGAGAAGAGTTATTTTAAGAGCAAATGAAACATTGAGGTTTAAAGGAGCTCTTGTAAGTATAGATTTAGAGAAAGCGTTTGATAATGTGAATCAAAACTATTTGTGGAAAATTCTAGAGAAATTTAACTTTCCTACGACTATGATTCAGTGCATTAGAAATTTGTATTTGTCAGCTACATCCCGCGTTCTATTTAACGGATTTTTAACTAGTAATATAAACATTCAAAGATCAGTTAGGCAGGGTTGCCCATTGAGTATGTATTTATTCGCTTTGTACATAGATCCTTTATTACGCAAGATAAGTAGTACTATCCCAGGATTATTGATTTATGATAAATTTTTAAATACTATTGCCTACGCTGATGATATCAATGTTTTGATTAAAAATGACTTAGAGTTCGATTCCCTAATAGAATCTATTGATTGTTTTGCTCATTTTGCTGGAATCAAAATGAACCAAAGCAAATCGGTTTTCATGAGGATTAACAAGTGTCAGCTAGGACCGCAAATGATAAGAGAAGTAAACTCAATAAAAATTCTGGGAGTTGAATTCCATCCTAAAATTTTGGATATAATTAATATGAACTTTGACCGTTTGATAAAAAATATAAATAATCTGTTTTATGTTCACGGATCGAGAAATTTGAACTTATACGAAAAAGTTTGGTTTATAAACGCGTTTGCTTTATCAAAGCTATGGTATATTGCGCAAATTTTTCCACCTACTAAAAAACAAATTGCTAAAATTAAAATGTCAGTTGGCAAATTTTTATGGAAAGGATATATTTTTAAGGTGAACAGAGATCAACTTTACCTAGCATATAATGATGGAGGCATAAAACTAGTCGATCCAGAATCGAAAGCAAAATCCTTGCTTATAAAAAATATAAACTATAGTTGTATTGGAGAAAATAATGTAAATGAGTTCTATTTGTTTGACTATTCCAAACTGCACATGCTACCTTTAAACTTTAGAGAGTGGATCAATCAGGCTAAATATTTTAAAGAACACCAAACGGATTTGAATACATGTGCATTAATTTATAACAGATTTATAACCGAAAAAAATATAATTCCAAAGGCACAATCTGATCATCCAACATTAAAATGGAATATAATCTGGAAAAATTTAAATTCAAATTTTGTATCGTCTGAAGACAGAACAAGGCTTTTTGTTTTATGTAATGATTTGATTCCTAATAAAGAAAAACTTTACGCTTACAATATCGGAAGACTGAATACCACCTTATGTGAAAAATGCCATCAAAATGATAATAATTACCACAGAATGTCAAAGTGTAATGCAGCTAAAATAGTAATAGATTGGGTAAAAAATTTGATGAGGAAAAAGTTTAAGATAAACCTATTAGAACTAGAAGATTTTTTGTCAGTAGATATTGATGATAATAATAAAAATGAAAAAGCAGCAATGTGGATGACGATTCGTTGTATTTCCCATTGTATAAAGCATTTCCCAAACGTGGATTTGTTCATGTTAAAAAAAGAAATTAGAGAAATGAGATGGGAGAATAGAAAGCGATATGAAAAATGTTTTGGTCAAAAGCTTAATATCTGTTAGGAAATTAAAGGAAAGGACAGGTTAAGGTCTTTATTGTAGCATAGCTCTGATGTAATTTAGATTAATTTTAATTCCTCAATAAAAAAAAAAAAAAAAAAACATTAGTTCGTAAGAATACAATATGATTAAAAATATAAAATAGGTTTTTTTAAAGAAACATGTTAAATATGCCTCTCAACATGCCATTCGTTTATGGACCTGTCATTATGATTAGATGCATTCAACGTAGTCGGTTTCAGTATCTGTCAGTTCAATGACAGCTTACAACGATATTATTTGCATAATATTTGCAACTCTGGACGAGAAGAGAATTGAAAACTGTGCTACTCTTTGCCGTTAAAAAGATAGTCGAAATCAGAACAAACGGTCTCTAATCAGTTCTTAAATCTGTAATGTATTACCTACGGTTCCTGTGAACTGTAGTTTATACAAATCAACGCTGGAGTGCGGTATTATTCGGTTAAAGAAATTCGTTCAATCGCTACCGGAATTTCTTAAAATGTTTAATCGTTGGAGTAACTAGACCAGCAAGTGGTAATATATTGGATCATGTCGTATGCTCGAAAGCTATTGTTGACAGAGTAATTAATGATACTTATTATACGATATAAGCGACTGTTGTATAATTTTTTCGAGCGTCAGTCTAGATAGACGTATTTTTCAAATTTTACTCTAGAAAACCAAAGAAGATTGTACAAAAGTTGACGCTGAATTCGAAAACTCGACACGCAATATCTCCGTTAGTTCTGCATCAGAAAAACTCGAATATGTGATCAATGTGCACAAGAATTTCCTTAAAAAAATACTCTTAAAAAGATGAAATTCAAACCAAAGTAAAAGGTTTCTGTCCTTGGATGAACTACGATGTTTGGAGGTTTCTTAAAGCTAAAAACAATTTTCTAGCAGGATGCAAACGCCACCCACATGATTGTCGACTCCAAGAATTACTTGTACAGATGTCTAAAAAAGTTCAGCAGGCCAAAACACTAGCTAAACAAGTTACTTCGGATCACATTTCCAGTCCTCAAACCAAAAAACAATGAGGAATACTATACACGCCCTGACCAATCGGTAAAATGTTAATGAAAACAAAATAACACTAAACATAAACGAAAAACTCACCAGTAACCCTTCGTCTGTCGCAAGTCACTTCAACGAGTTTTTTGCGAATATAAGCCCCTAGCTTGCCTCAACTATTAGTAGTTAACGAAATATAAATAAATATGGGACGTTGACCAATGCTATTCCCGAATCTATTTTTCTTACTCCTACAACTGAACAAGGCTGGTAAACGGTGGATAATGTGCAACACAAGACCCCATAGTGGTCATATCACCTCTTATTCACAACTCCTATCTCTACCTCCCCGCGGTGTCGGCTGGGGTGCGAGTAACCTAAGCGGAGATCGGGTACCCAACCCCGGTGGATGCTTTGTTCGCATGCCGACTGAGAAGGTGCCCGCACGCGTCTGTTCCCCAGGTCAGGGGCGGCGTGCAACAACAACCGAGCGTCTGTTCTCCAGGTCAGGGGCGGCTCAAACAGCGTCTGTCTTGCAGCAAGCGGCTGAATTTATGAAATGCGGCTCCCGCCAGCTAAGTCCAAGATGGCAGCCCCATCGCGGGATAGGGACTTTAGGCTAACAACCTACTGCTCCTGAAATCTTTTATTGTTACAGAAACTGAGAGAAGAAATAACCGAATTGGAACTTTGGCAACGACTTTTAGCATGAAAACACGGACTAGAATTGGAACTTGGAATGTTTTGACCCTTGCCCAGCCAGGAAAGCTGGCTCAACTTGCTAGAGAGGCTAGCCGCCTCAAGCTAGAGATATTGGGACTGAGCGAAGTCCGTTGGCCTAACACTGGAGAACACAAGACACAGTCCGGGCAAGTACTGCTTTACTCTGGCATACAAGGAGAACATGCTACTCGGGAACGAGGAGTTGGTTTCCTGTTAAGCCCGCAGGCCTACGCGGCCCTCATAAGATGGGAACCGATAAACGAAGAATAATCGTAGCCAGATTCAGAACACGGGTTAGAAACCTTACAATGGTCCAGTGTTATGCGCCAACTGACGTTACCGATTTGCAGGAGAAAGAGCAGTTTTACAGTCAATTGAACAGCGTGGTTGAGAGAATTCCGAAGGGTGACATTCAAATCCACTTAGGCGACTTCAACGCAAAGATTGGCTCCGATAATCAGGACTTTGAGCGCATCATGGGGCGCCATGGCCTTGGAGAGATGAGCGAAAACGGAGAGCTGTTTGTAGAATTTTGTGGCAACAACAACATGGTGATCGGAGGATCGCTCTTCCTCCATCGACCAGCACATAAGGTCACTTGGGTATCCCGAGATGGCCGAACAGAAAATCAAATTGACCACATCTGCATCAGCCGAAAATGGAGAAGGAGCCTTCTTGATGTCCGCAACAAACGAAGCGCAGACATTGCATCTGACCATCACCTCGTCCTTGGCGAGATACGACTGAGAGTTGCGCGTGTCCAACGGCGCGAGGAAAAAGTCGGGTGTCGATACGACGTCCGCCGGTTGGAGAATCCAGAGGTGAAAAGGGCATACGTTGAACAACTAGAATCCCGAGCCTCGGAGCTGCCGACAGACGGAACAGTCGAAGAACAGTGGTGTGGAATCAAGAATGCCTTTATCACGACGAGCCATGGTACTCTCGGTAAAGTTTGTGGAAGACGAAGTGAATGGATGTCGGATGAAACCTGGAGGATGATCGATGATCGCAGAAAGGCGAAAGTCGGAATTGAGCAGGCATGTACCGGGTCAGCCAAAGCAGCCGCCCGCTTACGATATGCGGAGCTGGAAAAGGCAGTTAAACGAGCTTGTAGACGAGACAAGAGAGCCTGGACAAACTCCCTAGCCGAAGAGGGAGAAAGAGCCGCCGCCATTGGAGATATCCGATTATTATATGATATTTCTCGCCGCCTTAGTGGTGCAAGGACTAATGCAAGAATGCCGCTGAAAAACCGAGCAGGTCAGCTGCTGACAGATCGAACAGATCAGCTCAAGCGTTGGACTGAGCATTTTGATCAACTTTTTCGAGTTACAAATAGCAATGGCCAACAGAACCCGCAGCTCGAGGCGCCCACAGTAAGTCGCATTAATGGCGTCAACTCGGAAGCGCCCTCGCTGGCTGAAATAGAAGCGGCAATCAAGGACATGAAATCCAACAAAGCGCCTGGAATCGATTGCATTCCTGCTGAAATGCTCAAAGCCGACCCTGCCTTGTCAGCACAAATGTTGCACCGTCTATTCGCTGACATTTGGGATACTGCAACATTCCCGGCCGACTGGATGCAGGGTATCCTCGTAAAGGTCCCAAAGAAAGGAGACCTAACAGAGTGCGGTAACTGGCGTGGCATAACTTTGATCTGTACAACCCTCAAAGTACTCTGCAAAGTGATCCTGAACAGGATCCAGGAGAAAATCGACGCTACACTCCGACGGCAACAAGCTGGATTCCGATCCGGACGATCATGTGTGGACCACATCACAACGCTACGAATAATACTGGAACAAATCAACGAATTCCAGGACTCTCTTCTGCTGGAGTTTGTTGATTTCGAAAAAGCATTTGACTTACTGAACCACGAAAACATCTGGGCTGCTCTTAGACGACGAGGGGTCCCAGAGAAACTAGTCCATCTCATCGAAGCACAGTACGAGGCATTTTCGTGCAAGGTCTTGCACGACGGTGTCTTGTCCGAACCAATCCCGGTAACTGCTGGAGTGAGACAAGGATGTATTTTGTCACCGCTGCTTTTTCTCATCGTAATGGATGAGATCTTGACTGGATCGATTGACTGTAGACCAAACCGAGGATTGCCGTGGAATCCTTCATCAATTGAGCAACTGAACGACCTTGACCTGGCAGACGATATTGTTTTGCTCGCCCAAACACAACAAGACATGCAGAGCAAACTCGACGACCTCACCGGAAGCTCCAAGGCAGCAGGTCTCAAAATCAATGTCGGAAAGACCAAGTCGATGGAAATCAATACAGAAAATCGTTCCAATTTCGTGGTAGCTGGACAACAGGTTGAGACAGTGGAGTGCTTCCAGTATCTTGGTAGCCAGATTACGCCTGATGGTGGGACCAAGAAGGACATCGAGACCCGGATCAGAAAAGCCCGATTTGCGTTTGCGAGTCTCCGAAACATCTGGCGGTCACGCCAGATCTCTCTACGAACTAAGATCCGAATCTTCAACTCAAACGTCAAATCCGTATTGCTGTACGGGTGTGAAACTTGGTGCACATATGCGGTGACGACGCGAAAACTGCAAGTTTTTGTGAATCGCTGCCTGCGGAACATCATCCGCGCTTTGTGGCCTGACAACTGGATCTCAAACGTTGAACTTCATCGCCGGTGTCATCAAAAGGCGCTAGAAATCGAGATTCGGGAACGTAAGTGGAGATGGATTGGGCACACGCTGCGAAGAGATGAAAACGAGATTTGCAGAGAGGCGCTTGACTGGAATCCAGATGGGCATCGAAGAAGAGGCAGGCCCAAAAGCTCGTGGCGGCGAAGTCTAGTCGCTGAAATCCGCACAATTGACGAGAACCTCGGCTGGCAGCAAGTGAAGACGCTGGCTCCAGATCGCCAGCAGTGGAGATCTTTTATCTCAGCCCTATGCGCCGGTCAATCGGCGCTGGACCCTTAGGTAGGTAGGTAGGTACAACTGAACAAGAAGTATTGATCAGAATACATAATTTGGATGCAAAAAAAAGCATCGGACCCGATTGAATTAGTGCACTTTTTGTGAAACACATCATGTTTTGTTTGCAAATCTCCTAAGAGATGTGTTTAATAAAGGTTAGCTACCGGAACCTTTCCGAATTTTCTGAAAGTCGCTCGGATCTTTCCAATTCATAAAAGTGGGCCCCAGAAATGACGTAAACAACTATAGACCAATATCTGTGCTCTCAATATTAAGCAAAATCTTGGAACAGCTACTAGTTTTTCGAATTTCTAGTTTCCTCAAGTCACACGAACTCCTAATCGAAATCAGTACGGATTTAGAACAGGTTCTAGTACTGTAACTGCAGCTAGTGATCTATCCAAGTAAATTTACGGTGCATTTGAAAACCAACAATACGCCGCAGTTCTCTTCCTCGATTTTAAAAAAGCCTTCGATACCGTCAATCACATATTACTGTTAGAAAAACTGAAGTTTTACGGAATCCGAGGAAAAGCGAACGATCTTATTGAAAGTTACCAATCAACTCCAGTACGTGGGAGTAAATGACACCGAAAGTGCACTTAGACCGATGTCAGTTGGTATACCTCAGAGAAGTAACATAAGGCTATGATCATTTAGTATCCGGGCACTTTATTTCGGTGATAGCTACGTTATTAGAGCTTGGATATGCAAAACTCAAGTAGCGTTGTGTTGGTTATTAAAAAGAATATCTTGCCTATTTTTGCCAGTTTTTTAAGTAATTGTGTGTTTGAGATATTCAAGATGCAAAAAGACATAGTAAAAAAAATTTTGCACAAATTTGCACCTTTTGCGCATTTTGCGTCTCGAAAATTCTTCATTGTCGACTTGAAAACTCATTAACTGTTTTTTTTCTGATTTTTTTTTTGTACCGAATGGTTAAGAACTATAAGGAGCCATTCTAGAATCCACACGAAGTTCAAATCAAGCATCGGAATGGAACCCTTTATCTTAAATATGGTAAAAAGTCTATGGTTATTGGGGATAACTGAATGCAAACCCCTTAAAAAATTCAATTAATCCATTTCCGTCTGTCAAAAAGTGTTTTCTGACTAGTAGACACCAAGTAAATAACTAATAGTGAACAGTTCCTAAGATTGCAATATGTGCAACCGGTTTTTACGCAATGTGATAGATGTATCCTGATGGACGAAAAATTTTTTGGTTAAACCGGATTTAAGAGATCCAATTTTTCGAAATGCCTACTCAGGAAAAGCTTCTAACCAGATTCTAATTGCTTTTTCCAGGTGAGTTTGTGTAAAATATCATGATTTTGCTAAGGTTTTACTTCTGTGGTAAAAATAATAGATCAATACATGACTGACACAAGTGTGCAAAGATAAAAAAGAGATTTTATGAAAAAGTATGATTAATTCTTGAAATCATGGATAAATTTTTTTTTATATTTTTATATTAAATGTCATATTAACACCTTCATTTCCTCCATAGAAAGTTTTTCGATCAAATGAATAGTTTTTGAAATACAACTGTTTGTAACTGCCCGGATACTAAATGATCATAGCCTTAGGACCGCTCCTGTTGTTAAAATACCTGAATGATCTACCGAAGCTTACACTCTTTGGAAAACCCGCCTGTTTGCTGACGATACATTGCTGACCTATGTTAGAAGAGACACTAATGAACTGGTAAATCGAATGGAACATGAATTGCAGATACTAATGGGATTCTTCTTAGAAAACCTGTTATCACTAAATTTATCAAAAACCAAATACGTCATATTTCACTCACCTAGAAAGCAAGTCGAAGAGGTTCGAGAGTAGTCTATTGGCACTACGCTTATCGAAAAGGTCGATAATTACAAATATCTTGAGTTGATGTTTGACACCAACCTATCATGGCAACCTCACATTAATCAAATAAAAAACGATGTTAGCACAGCTTGTGGCCTGTTATGGAAGGTGTCTAATACCGTATTTTTTTCACCTGGAGGCAAACTAGAGGCAACCTAGGTTCGTTCTAACTGCTGTCATCGTGCTCATTTATTGCTCGAGAGGCAACCTAGGTTCGCTCGAAAAACGGACGGAGTCGCCCTGAGAAGAAAGTCAGTTTTGCGAGAAGTTCACCAATACTCTCAACGTTGTTGTCAAAACATTAAACAGCTGTTTTTGGCTGAAAGCAAAACAGTTGAAATAATGAACGGGAAAATGATGATTGCCGCGATTTTGAACCTCTCAGCCAAGCAAAATCGTACTATCTGCTGTCTAGTGCGATCTGGACACGAAAGAAGGCAATCCGGATGTGAAGAACCGAATGAAGAAATCTAGAAGAGAGAACAAAATGACAGCTGGATGTAAACATTGCGCTCGTTCTCACGCACACCTACGTATGGAATAACTCGAAACCCGAATATCGTTTTTTTATTCTGACGGTTCTAGAGCCAAATCCGGAATCAAAAAAAAATACGCCATAAGTCTGTTCCTACAAAACAGTTAGAGGCCATGTACCTAGCGTTCGTGCAATACAGATTAAATTACATGGTATCAATATACGGACTTACTTAACTTAATGATCCCGCGCCGATCCTCCGGTGCATAGGGCCGTGGTAAAAGACCTCCACTGTTGACGATCCGGAGCCAGCGTCTTCACCTGGTCCCAGTCAAGATTCTCGTCGACAGTTCGGATTTCAGCGGCTAGGCTTTGCCGCCACGAGTTTCTGGGCCTGCCTCTTTTTCGATGACCTTCTGGATTTCAATCTAGCGCCTCTCTGCAAATCTCGTTTTCATCTTTTCGCAGCGTGTGCGAACCATAGCGACTATAGCGCCCTTTGATGATACCGGCGATGTTTACGGAAGCGCCACAAAAACCAAACTAAAATCCCTTCAAGCTACTCAAAATCGATGCTTGAAAACGATTTATAGAAAACCACGATTACATCCAACAGTAAACCTGTACGAAGAAGCTGCCAATTCAATATTACCCATCCTAGCACTAAGGGAATTACAATGCCTTATGCAAGTGCACAACAAATTAAACAACCAATCAACCCATCACAACGAAACGCTAAATTTCCGTATCCATAGATACAATTTGAGGAGTAATCTTATGCTGGATATCAGTCGTCCAAAGTCAAATCTCACTATTTAAATCGTCTCACAGTTATTTCTCCAAGTCCAAGTACAACCAACTTCCTAACATATTGAAAGAAGAAAGGAACTTGATAAAATTTAAAAATATGTGTAAACAACAAATCCACAGCAAAATCTCCGATTACATTCACAAAAACCATCCACCGATGTGTCAATAACTGATCCATAAACCTAGTGTACCTCCTTCATACATCTCGCTGGAGGTACCAAGCAGCTACCAGTCCTCATCATCTGCGCATGTACCATTATAAACAGTCCACTAACACAGGCTACTAAACACTAAACACTAAACAGGCCACTTTTGCTAAATATTTTCTTATTTTCTTCTCTCCACCGAGCCACCACCACATGCCACCACCGTAGCACACCCGCCACACAAACCGCCACCCACTACCACCCATCGTCGACAACCATCAATAGCCAATTGAGTAATAACTAAGTATGAATTGTGAATGAAGAACAAAAATGTATCAATCTTAATGAAAAAGATCATATGAAAAAAAGGAAAATAAAATGGTGAGGAGGTTTTATGCCCTTTGGAGGAGTTGTAACTAAACTGCTCCAGGGGGCTTTTCCCTGCTAAAAAAAAAAAGAAAAAATCTCGATCTGTAGCGGGAAACGCGAGGTAAACAGGTCAGAGTTCACACCAATACAAAGCCCGTTTAGGGCTGCTCGTTGTGCGAGATAAGGTCGGTTACATGCAGTGTGTGTGTCCAGATGATCTCACCAGAAAACGATCGTGTTAACTGCTTTGGTGGCTGCCACCAAATCCTGCATAAAAAATGTTTGGAGCTCAATTCTGCTGCAATTCTTCGGCGATACGTGAGAATTCAGGTTTAAAGTATATGTGCTTCAACTGCAGAAAAAAGCTTAGTTGTATAAACGAAGTCAACAAAAAGTGTGAGTACTTTGCCGAGAAAGTGGAGTCATTGAGTACCCAATTTGATGATCTTAGGAAATTTACTCGTTTTGCTCTTCGTTTTCTGCCTTTGCCAAACTCTTTGCAGCTACCACCATATCGATCCCGATGCGACTTATTAGGAATGCAAACTCTGGACCAGAGAGGGAACCTGCTAAAAACTATGTTCGTCGCAAAGATCTTACTAGATGAAATCTACGCTGCTGATATATTTGAAAAAATCAACCTGAATGTTTTTCCGAGAACTCTTCGATCCAGAGAATCACTGTGGTTAAACTTTCACCGAACGGGCTACGGACAATACGAACCAATCCGAGCGATGTGCTCAACTTTTAACGAATATTTTGAATGCTTTGATTATAATCTATCGTTTTTCGTTATTCGTACCCAACTTTCACATGAAATTTAAATATCGCTTTACTTGTTTTTGATTTGTATAATATTAGTTACATAGTTTTTAAAATTTCATGTAGACTTCGTTGTCAGATGAATAAACAATAATAATAATATTTGGTGATGCAGACGGTTCTTTTACACACCATTTAAAGCTTATTTATAAGTTTTCGTGTTAAAGGTCATTTCTTCCATTTTTTTGAATATTTAAATTGAAAAACTGATAAAATTGAATTGCGTTTTGATGTGCTAATTTAAGATTTCCATTGAAAAATAACAGAGTTATGTAGCTCTAAAAAAGATTCTATTTTATTTACAGGAAAATCTAACCGAATCGAACTCGAAATTTAAAATTTTAGAAATCTAAGAAAGTACATGTGTTTTTGAAGTCGTAAAAATGAATCCAATTTTCCATTTTGGGGAAGATTTTAAAACTCCCGGCGCAAATTATCAGATAATAAAAAAAAAATCCCCATATCTGTCAACTGTTAAAAAATTCTGGAAAAGTTTGCCATCCCTTCTATGGACCAACAGAACAAATACTGGCACCTCCAGATCTGACGAAGAGAAGAGTTTCCCCCTCCTCTCTTTAAAGTTCCTCAGTTCGGTTAGTTGAACCGGAATAGGCTTGCAAAAAGATTCCGTTAGAGACGAGGCTCAGAAGTTACATCCATCGAGATTGCTGTATCCATTCGGTGGCGCGGAGGATGTCCTTTGTACCGATATTTTTCTGTCTACCATCATTCTGTCGGTGTTGAGGGCTACATCTTTGCTGCTGCAGTGCCTGTTTGTTGATGTTATGGTTCAAATATGTACACACATGTATAGAGAAAAAAGAACCCAGTTACTATGTCCGTACATAACTATTCGAAGAGCAACGACGGTCGGGTGCTCAGCAAACTTGCCATGAATGTGAATCCGATGCTTTGCTTCTCGGCGGAGCATCAAATTGAAATATTTCCACTGATGAAGAGTTTTCATGCTTCCATCTATTCAACCGTGCATTTTTTGCCTTCCTTAGCCCCAGGGTTGGACCGAAAATTCTTGCATTTCTATGGGGCCACGGTTTCTCCGGGCACCGACTTGAAGAGAAGAAGGTGGTAAGAAGCAACTGGGATCCATTCACTACCGAACTGGAATTTCATTCTTTATTGCTAGCATATTTTAATAAAGATGATGGTTACCAGATCGGTTGATTTTTTTTTCAGAAGTTCAGAAGTTCAAGAGGATCAATTCAATAGACAATCGAAACCATCTTAAGCCGAATAAGTCTTGAAGAGGTGTAATGAATACAGTATCACTCAGGAGTTTCGTGAATTTCGAGCTGTTTCAGCTGAAATTTTCAAAGAGATGGAAGAAAATAAAAATACGATGTTTATTTTAATGTCTTTGCGAAGGTGCACATTGATGTTAAGATGTGAAATTATCGAGGCAAATTACAAAGCATAATGTACATTAATGAGAAAGATTTAGCTTGAGTACAAGCTTTTAAAAATGAACTTTAACTACTCATTTCATTTCATAGCGACCGTTAAAAAATTTTAGGGTGCGGAGATTTCAATGAACCACGGTTATTTTAGACACATATCCAATAAGCGTCAACCAATAATCTTGAGACAATTTTTTTCGGAAGTTTATCATTGTTTTATAAAAATAAACCAATGTTATAGGCCTATTTTATTTAAAGCCTTTATTATTTTGAAAATATTAAACGAATTTGTTTCCATGAATCCTTAATCAATTCGAATAATTAATTGCTTCATTAACGATTAACACCCTGTAGGTATAATTGGAAGGGTAAATTGCGCTCAGGTAACAGTAAAAAAATGCATTAACATATTGCTTCCTCAAACACAAATAACATTAAAGTGCCTACCGATTTTCCAGTTCCACCGCCGGTCATAATCCGTAGGTATCTCTGCCTTCACCTCCACCCACAACACGTAAGCCCTCGGCCATATCGCGTTATGACCTTTTCCGTTGACCTTTACAGCCCATTTGACCGGATCGACCCTACGAAACAAGCCAGATTTCGGTTTGTTTTTTTTCTTCTTCTGTTCTGTTTTCGTTGTTCCTTCCCGCGTTCGTTGTCTATTTTGAGCAAAAAAAAGGTAAAATTGGAGGGGGCAAATTCCCCAAATGGGTATCTCGTCACCGCCACCAGGTAAAATCGTAAGCATGGCGATGCGGCGGTATCTCACCTTAGCAAATTTCACGTGTCAGTGATGGTGGCGCCGCTTTTGGTGGTGAGAACTGCGATTTGAATCATTTTATAGCCACCGAAGGTAGTCCTGCTGCTGCGGTTCGGAAAATAATCCCATTGGAACATTGAAATTGTCGGCCCTTCGGCACTGTGGGCCATTGACGGATATTTAGTCAACTAATGTGCTACGAAATAAACATTTTGACTATTGACTGGATCCAATTGATGGTTTAGAGGTCTCAGCAAATTCAAATCTCTTCAACCGAATCGTAACGATAATCGTTCCAGAGTCCATTCACTTTCAATTCACTAAGGACAGTCCTACACGGTTGACAGAAAATCGACCAAAAGGCCGCATTGTGGGAGTCAGGAAGATAAACCCATTCGAAATTAGTTTTATGCTTAGTGGGTTGCTTATCGAATCTCGGCCAGACCAGGAGAAGTGAGTTGGGTGGTCGTTGCCTGTGGATCCAGTTTACCTTTTCGCTAATCGCAGTTCAAAATCAGGGCCACTTCTAATCAGTGGAATTTACTTGAATGTCAGGTGGAGTATACATTAACGTTATTAAGATTTATCTCATCAACACAAAGAGAGAAGTTTCCGTCAATTTTTGACTAGTTCTAACACTCTTCGGAATTTGGTAATTTTATAGATGAAATTTCTTTTTAAAACTGCCCATTGTTGTATCTGTAAATGAATTGAGTTAAATAATACATATCTAAAAATAATTTCATCTGAACATAAAAAAATAAGTTTCCTTGTCTCTGAAACATTAGATTGAGTCGATTTGGGGACAGTTTTAAATTTCTCTATTAGAATAACCAATCACTTGTCAACTTGGCAGGTATCTAAACGTATGCGTAATACCTGTCATAGATTAATAACATTAAAAATGTTATCAATTTTATAACGGTTACTTAAGTGATTGACTTGTTCATCCAAATAACACCTACATAAACACAAACTACATTCATTCCATAACAGCTCATACGAAGCCAAGGTGTCGGGTATGTGGTGATTTGCATTGAAAATTTGCCGAACTAATAATCTAAGGGATGCAAGTTAGCGCAAAAGTTGGCGAAACTGCGGTGAATCCGTGCACCCATGATGAATTACCGACATAGATACATACATACATTGTAAAAACCTCAGCAGACTCGGTTCTACAGATGAATCAGAAATAATATTGATTTTTCAGTACAAAAAATTCACTTTTCACATTCAAACTTAAAAATTCAAAGTAGGGGAGGAGCGGGCTATATGCGCCTATTAAGCAGAACACTGATTTAATCAAATATCACAACGAATATGTGTACAAAAACTATATACACGTGTGCAGGCATCTGTTTTCTATACAATGAAGTAATTTTTATGTTAAAATTTTCTTCTGTTTCCGAGAAAACGATTTTATTTTAAGTGTTGTCTAAAATGCCGAACCTCAAACCGTGCTGGCTAAATGCGCCTATTTATGTTTTGAATAAAATTTCTGCTTTTTGGGAAATATTTCCGTATAATTTCATTGAAACTGCTAGAAAGTAATAACTTCCATACGACAAAGCTGAAGTTTTATAAAAATCTATGTTAATTATAATTTTATGGAATATAACAAAAGTTAGGGTTGCCATACTATGGAGGCAGTTCATCCATGAGAAAAACTTTATCAAATCTGTTTTTAGATCTTCAATTCTCTCTTAAGATGTTATTCAGAGCTTAGATTTGAAGGTTCAATGATAAAAATCATTTATCAATACTATTTAACCTGTTATTTTAGGATGGAGGCATTTTACAAACATGATGGGGGCATACAAAAACACTCTATTATTCCACTTTATAATCATTATTAAACCTTCACAAAAGCTGAAATATGTTTAATTTTTTAAGTTCATTTGAGTAAGAAACAAAAACCATCCGAGTTTTAGTTTTAAGCTTCTTTTCGTATAATTTTCAAAAGTCGAAATATTACAACAAAATGTATCAAAACCTTGTTTGATTTTTTAAATTTTTTTGAGTTTGTAAATTCATAAAATTCTTGCTTGCCTTATGTTCTAAGCGTATCACCCTCAAAATGCATTGGTCAGATAAGCTGTCTAGTCAGCCATTTCATCAAACAGCCGTAGGGTCATTTAACCCGATAGGCCCATTTAGGAAACCTTTCCCCTAACTCAAAATCATGGATGAGTTTTGAACCAAAACGAAGCTCTTTAGACCCAAGGGTTTGAAAAATTCAAAAAAGATTCCAAATCGACTCAGTCTTTTGAAACATATCAGTCGTGAACAGGGGCGTAGGGAGAACCACCTCATGGGAAGGTTCGTTGACGTATTCTGGTCAATGATAGTTTTGCTTAAACAATGCATGAATAAAAAACACTTTAACAAATGTTTTTAATATTCTTTAATTATTCATTTCCAGTTGTTTTGAGTTTAGAGCTGTTCATTTTAAAACGTTACTTTTAAAAATTCGTACTTAGATCTATAAATTGGTTTGCTGCATTTGTACAATGAAGCCTTCAGTAACAAATTCGGAAACATTCAAGAGTCAAATTTCAAACTAAAATTTTAAATTTGGATCGTGTTTGCAAGAATTCGATTAAAACGGCAATATTTGAAGCTCTTACTTCAACTTTTTAAGATAATGATCGTTATTATCGATGGTCGAATTAAGAAAAAACAGGGTCTATGCTCAAATCAAATTAAACGAAATTCATCAAACTTATGAACCAATTGCAAAAACTTCAACCATCGAAAAATATCAAATTCTTCAAAGTAAGAAATAGGGATTAAAATTTTGAGGTTCAAATCTGATTATTGCAAATTCTGCAGCAGCAAAATTGCAATATCGGTTATTTAAATTAAAAATACACGAATAGATATCAAATTACCTGTTGATTTTTATTTTTCAAATTATATTTTTTATTATCTCTGAGTATTGTTATTAAAAATCAATGCCATAATTAAAATCCTGTAGATGTTTATTTTTTTTTTGTAAGGACCAGGTTTTTTCAAATTAAATTCTCAATTTCAGCAGAATAGTGTGTACATACTGACTATGGTTACAATTTTTAAATTTAATGTCAATTCTGAATCTGAAATCTAAATCTTTCAACAAACTTGAATTTTGAATCAGGTTCCAAATTTCAAAACAGTTTCTAAAATGTAGGAGAAAGAGAGGTAAATATCTCAGCTTTGTATTCAGATAAAAATCTCAATCCACCTGTCATCGACGTCGCTCTGCGTATGCATATTAGACCGCTGCAAGTTATGTATAGAATTCTTAAATTTTTACACCTTCCTCAAACTTTTTTCGGTTATTTTGCTTCCAGAATAACAATTAAAATTTTGGAAGCGATCCAGCCAGTTCTGAATAAACGCCTTATTTATTTTGTATGGGAAAACCAAATTTTTCATCCAAAAATCGCCAGAGATGTATTGAAAGTTCCAAAAATGAAGCTCTGAATGTAAACTATTCTATGATTTTGCAGTACAATTCATGTGAACAAAGCACAAACCTAACTTATACCCCAGAAAAGATATTCGGTGTTATATTTTTTTTTTCATTTTTTTTTATTTAAGCGTTTTTAAGTGCTTATTTAAAAAAAAAACCGAAAAAGCTGATTTGCATAGCCAGGGGGTTCATCGGTTTATAAAACCTTGGCAGAAACATTTCATGAAATTATTAAAAGTTCTTGCAAGCAGAGTCTACCACTTTCAAATACTTTTCAATGGATTCATTTTTTTTTGTATTGAAATGGTTATTACTTTTTTATGAATTGCTTAGCTGCTTATCATGTAAGCGAAAATTGAAGCTTAAGAATAGAGAAAACCAGCTAAAGACCACCTTCGAGTTGATTAAATGTGATTGAATGTGAAAAAAAATTTTTCTTCCATACAAATTTCCATACAAAAATTTAAACGCGTTGAGCCAACGAAGGAATCAACCAAATCATCTCAAATTTTACACTAATGCTTGATGACCCAAAAGGCTATAAAAAAAAAATAAGAGCAAAAAGTCATTTTTTGCAGCGGTTTAATCATAGTTTGTAGTTGAGATTTTCTACACGTCCCTAACTTTAAATCCATTCATCCTATCTGTAAAATTTTCTAAAGAAAAATTAAGAGTTATGATAAATATTTGGTCTATTTCATTTAATGCGATGAAGACAAACATAAATCTTTTTAAGAAATTTCGCCAAAACGTCCAGATCCAGATGCTTCATCCGCTGATGAGTCCACGCCTCTTCCAGATACTGGATGCAAGGGATGTTGTCCTCCATTAACGTGAAAGGAGTGCTAACCACACCCAATTCACCAAGGAAGTTTGTTAACCACAAACCTTCCTTGACCGCATTGCAAAAGGCTCCTATCTCAGCTTCGGTCGACGACAGACTAACCGTCTGCTGACGTTTCGTTGACCACGAAACTAGATTCCCCAAGATCATGTAAGCGTGGCCTGATACAGATCTTCGATCATCGGAGTCGTTGGCAAAATCTGCATCAGCATATCCGATGAGTGGTTTCGATTTCGTGTCGGCGGAATACCAACGCCTTATCGGTCGTACCTCGAAGGTATCGCAGAATACGCTTCAGGCCTTGCCAGTGCCTATCCGCCGGGCTGGCCTGGTACTTGCTCAGTGCGCTAACCGCAGCACAGATATCTGGTCTCGAAGATGCCACCAGATATTGTAGGCAACCGATCAATTCTTTGAATGGTTGTTCGGTGATAACCTCACCATCGTTCAGCTTCGTCCAGCGAACGTTTGTGTCAAACGGTGTGCTTACGGGTTTACAATAGGCCATACCGAATCGTTGCCGAACCTTCTCGACGTATCCTGATTGGGAAATCTCGTCGAATCGCTGGTTCCAAGCACGACCCGCTTGCTTCAAGCCGTACAGGCTTTTCTGTAGTCGAACTACCTTCGATTTGCCGAAGTCATCGTTTGGCAACTGCATGAAGATAACCTCTTCTAAATTTCCATTCAAGAATGCAGTTTTGACGTCCATCTGATGAACGACCATGTCGTATTCGTTCACCAACGCCAAGACGGTCCGAACGCTCTCCATCTTGGCGACCGGAGCGTATGTTTCCCAGTAGTCCAATCCTGGTCTTTGGGAACACCCTTTCGCGACCAATCGAGCCTTGTAGCAACCATCGTCCTTCACGGTGAACACCCACTTGGACAGGATGGGTTTCCTGTGGCCCGGGGGCAAGCTAACCGCTTCCCAAGTCTTGTTCTCCTTCAGGGCTGTCATCTCCTCGTCGACGGCGACCTTCCAGAAATCCCAGTCCTCCCGGCGCTTCAGCTCCGTGATGTTCTGAGGTAGCTCCTCATCAACAACAGCAGCTACGTTAGCCACGTAATGCTGTGTAGTCCCTCTTGTTCGCTGACTTCGTCTCAGGGCCGGTTCACGGGTGACGGAATCTTGGTCATCATCGTCATCGTCCGGGAACTCCGCGCTGCTCTCGTAGTCGCTCTCGCCGTGATCATCAACAACCACACTGTTAACCACAGTGTGATCGGGATCAGCAGGCACATCGGCTAACCGCTCAGATGTTGGCACATCGGCTGACCGCTCGAATGTGTTTTCAGGTGCACGCACTTCGATGGGCTGCTCGGATGTGGGCTGTTGTTCTGGCTCATACACATCAGCTAACCGCTCAAATGTGATGGTCTCTGGTGGTTCTTCGACAGGCTTCTCGAAGCCCTCCTCTGGCGCAGCACCGCCACGCACTGGCTCCAAAACGCTGATTTCGTCGAAGACCACGTTCCGGTGAATCTCGATCGGCTCGAACTATTCCAAAGCCGATATCCGTTATTCGCGTAGCCCACGAAAACGAGTCGCTTAGACTTGGAATCAAGCTTCTGCCGTTTTTCCTTCGGGATCTGCGCATAGGCTGGGCACCCGAATATACGAAGATTGCTCAGTCTCGGCCGCCGACTGAACCACATCTCATAAGGTGTCTTGTTGTCCACAAGACCTCTAGTCGGTGATCGATTTGTGAGATACGCAGCGCACAAAACGGCTTCGCCCCACATACTTTTCGGTAGCCTGCTGCCATGTATCATCGCCCTTGCCTTCTCCATCAACGTTCGGTTGGCTCGCTCGCTGACGCCATTCTGCTGCAAAGTATAGGGGACCGTGAATACCATCTGAACTCCTTTCTCTGAACAATGTCTTTGAAATTCGTTGGTGATGTATTCACGCCCATTGTCGCATCGCAGCTTGCACAACTTCGGACCGAAGTGTGCGGTTGCCATAGCTTCGTATTGCTTGAAGCGCTCGAACACCTCACTCTTGTCCTTCATTAGATAGACGACCATGAAGTGGGTATAATCGTCGATGAAGGTGACGAAATACCGAAATCCATCGAACGTCGACACCTCCATGTACCCACACACGTCGGAATGCACGAGCTCAAGTGGTCTACCCGACCGAGGAAGCTCAATGTTGCAGAATTTGTTGGCCGCTTGCTTCCCTGCTAGACAGCTCTCGCACACAGCTTGGTTTTTCATTTTTGCTGGAATATGGCTGATACCCTCAACCATATTATCGCGGACCATCTTTTGTATCGCTCCAAAGCCAAGATTTGTATTTTGGCTTCCAAGTAAGGCTTCCCGTCTGATTTTAGGGCTCCACAATAAATCCCCACAGTACAAGTTGTTCAGGAGTTTTCCTTGGGCGAAAACCTCCCCTGAAAACTCAAATTGTACTTGTTTCCCGAGAAAAGTAACCCTTTTCCCGTTCTCGGTACACTTGCTCGATGTCCGTGAGTTCGAGCCCAAGAGTAAACATCGAACACAGTTGTACCGGATAGTTTTTCAATAACGATCCGCCAACTGCAACGTTGATAAAGTCGCGAATGCCATAAAGATAGTAAAACGACTATAATCGAAACAAAAAAAAAGGTACACTTGCTGACCGAAAGTAGATTTTCGTCTAGCTCTGGTATCAAAAGTACATTGAACAGTATAATTGGAACAATAGACTTCCCAACTACACTGCTCAGATGCATTGTTCCAGTCCGCTTGGCTTTCAAGCACTCGCCAGTCTTTGCTGTGGTGATGATGTATGGCTCTGCCAGAATTCTGACATCAACCAACAGGCTCGGATCTCGAACCATGTGTTGCGTGGCACCAGAATCGATAACGAATCGAACCTTGCGTTGCTTCTGGTGGCTGATAGCCTCAGCTTGCGAGTGGTGAATATTTTTGGCAGACTGTTTTCTGGTAACCCCAGAAAAACAACCTCTTTTAGCCATCAACACCTTTTCTCGATGACTTCGAGCATTGGCTCGGTTTGGCAGCGTGGGGTGGTCTAAGTCGCTAGCGACTAACCATAGTTCACACCACCTCTGCCAACGATTCAGGAACTGCTTCCAACTGCGCTCGAGCATGCTAACAGCTGTGTATAACCATAGCACGAGAGTAACCCTCTCGGCTAGCAGATCCAACCAACTTCTCCAGGGTGTTCCTCCAGGTGGACCTTCGAACCTTATTCGCGCTGCCCGGTTGCGGATCCAAAGACTCCTCCCGGCCGTCGAACGTGAGCTCACGCATGCTAAACGCATTCACTTATTAGTTTTCTCATTTTCGTGTGATATTCTGAGCTAACCACTCAGAATATTTGGCAACACTGGTGAGTTACCACGAAACTAAATTGAGTTATTTGGCTTCACAGTGTGATGATGTAAACATTTTTACCGTGTTTACCATCATCAGCTGTCATCATCAATCATCAGCGCATTTTCGAATGCGGAAATACGAAGTTTATATGGACGTATCAAAAGAGGATATTTGCCAGCGTTGATAGAAGGGCTTTGGATCTACAAAAATCAGAATGGATTTTCCCATCCTTTCAAAGGTTTCGAAGAAACACTAAGAATTTATTTGTTAAACAATTTGCTTTATTATTATGTTCTGTTATCTAACAGAAACTTCTAAACCAGATCGAAATGTAGATAATTATAAATTTTATATATGTACAATGTAATAAAACCTAGACTATATAAAAAAATTGCGAATTGACTCGAAGCATGCGGAACCAAAACAAACTGTTTTGGTTTCGCCGACGGAGCGGCATCGAAAACCGTAAGTATCAATATAAATACTTTTAATAAAAAACAGTTCCCAAGATATTCTTGTATCAAAGATTCAACGCCTTAAAAAATCGAATTCTACAATTCATAGAAATTCAAAAAAAAAAAAAGATTATAACTTCATCTGACATCATTAAAGAAAATTATCGAAAATTGGATATTCAATATTTTAATTTATTCAACAACTTTTTTTGAAGACTTTAAAATTATTCGACTCGCAGTTTTGAAAATATCACAGATGATTCAATTAAGTTTAACTTTTCTATAAAATTTTGCCAAAGTTTCCGTTTTTTTTGCAGGTTTGCAAAAAAAATGGAAAAAAAAACTTCCATAACTTTTTTTTAAGAATTCAAAATAGACAGATCTTTGATAAAGTTGATGTCAAAATATTTGTATGTTACTGTTTTGTCAAAAATACCAAATTGAATTGTTAACTTTTTAGCTTTTTTTAAAAGTTTCTAAAAAAACTAGAACTGAAAAAAACTAATTGAATTTTTGAATTCAACGCCTCTGAATAAGTCAAAATTTGTTCTGAGATTCGTTGCACCTAGGAAAAATGTGCATTGTGTAGTCTTGTGTTTTGTGTGATGCTTTTTTCACAAATTTTATATCATGCCAAACATTGATTAAATTGTGTGGTTTTTCTTCAAAATTAGCAATCCACATAACAAAACTTCAAAAATTTTCATGATTCATGAGGGAGCCTATCCAAGAGGAATCAAAATAAAATTAACACAGTTTATTAAATCTGTTAAAAATTCTAGAATCAAAAATTGTGAACTGTAACATTGAAAAATCAGATAAATAACCTATGAAATTATGAAGCTTTCATGATTTTGAAACCTTACTCAACGTCTCAATGAAGTGATTTCATACAGAACTTTGGAAAAAATAAAAATAATACTATTTAAACTTTTCAAGTCAATTAATAAATTTGAATAATTGAAAAATAAATAAAATTTAGTGATAAACCTATTCAATTTTGGCTGGTTTAATTACCTTCAATTAAAAAAAGTTTATGCAAGTAGGTACGTGAATTCGTTTTATTTATCCTTTTCCAGATTTGTATTTGCCATAAATATGTCGTTATAATAAATTACGTAAAGCTCTTCCTTAATTTTATTTGATTGCGGCCCGCCAAAAGAATTTCAAATTAAAAGTGGCCCGTTGCTTCAAAAGGTTGCTCATCCCTGGTGTAGTGCATACATGTTCAAAATTTGGTAACAATCTGTCAAATGATTTCTGAGATAGCGTCCAATACAAAATTTTGGTTGATGAAAAAATAACAAAATTTGTATTGGCAGGATCGAGAAAAATCCAGGTAAGTCCCTATGTGTGCGGTCCGGTTACGGGATAGCAGAAATACACCGAATTATTGTTCACTTACTCAAGATGCGCTCGTACCGAATATGGCGGACTCTCGTTTCCCGATTGGCAAGGGCTCTTGTGTTTCCTTTTATGTTCAAATGCCAACGTTGCCGGAACTTAAGTGTCACTGCTTATATGCTCAACTGCCGACGGACGACTGACTGGAAGTTTGTATGAATACGACAGAAATGCCTGAGGTGACATCATGCACGGTTTCGGTATGTGGTTTCTCATGTGCGAGAGCGAGATGCGTTAACCGTTTGACGCATGCAATCATGAATCATCAATGAGTTCTCTTTCGAGTGATTGAGTAGCTCTGTGTCTCGACATCAATGGGATAAGGAAGCGAATGATGATTCTACTGACAATGGGCTATTAGAGAATACATTCTGTGAATGCTGAAATATTCTCATATTTATATGGTGGCATATTAACACTCCACACTATGGGAGACCCAAAAACAGCTGGAAATCAACTTTTCAACCAAAGTTCACGTGGAAAATTGTTTAAGAAGTCTTAGAATACCCGATATTGAGCTAAAATTTCAATTAAATTGAAGTTAATCAATTCAAAAATATGAGGAGAGGAGAGTCAATTTTTTCTGACTGGTTCGTCTACCCGACTTATAGATATTCCTGACCTCATTTCTACAAGATAAAAAGCTGCCCACCAGAAAAATAAATAAAACACAGAGGTCAAATCGTGAGCGAAATCTTTGGACTTGTGGGGAGATATTTTGAAAAGTTTCGTGGAGATATTTTGAAAAATTTCATAATGGATAGCAAAACAGGCAGGTTTTCAACCAAAGCTTTTCGTTGACAAGTTTCGGCTGTATTTCTCGGAGATAAACAAGTAGAAAAAATTGAAAAATTGATTGTTTAGTACTTGAGGAGGCTAACGATGTGTGGAAACTGCAAATTACGCAGTCTTTCTTTACGATGAATGGCTAATAATACAAAGAGAACTGCCTCCAAATGCGACCATTTTTTTTGCAAAGCACTTTAATATGTCCCACAAAGTTTTAATTCTGTTTAAGTTGAATTTGGAATCGTGCCATAACGCAAAAACGATAGGGGGTGATAAAAAGTCAAATATGTTGTTTTTGTGCCAAAAAAACCACGTCATACACGGTCACAACCTTCCAAGCCCTTTAATAACTCCCTGTTATTAATTCATACATATTTCGTACTAGTAAGAGCAAGTTCACTTATGTTTGGAAAAAGTGGTAAAATTTTTGACATTTGTAGCACATATTGAAAACTGTACCATACAAAAACACTTTCAAGATCTGCGGCCTTCAAGTTTTTTTTTTTAAACACACGTGCTCTATTTTCGCATGCTGTGAAGCAAAAATCGCAATATTTCAATCACATAAGGCTGAAATACAAACAGAGCTGTAAAAAACACAACGCCAAAAAATCATGGAAACATTTTTGCATGGTTAAATTTTCCAAATGTGCTAAATGTGACAAAATTTCTACCACTTTTTCCCAACACGACTGAACTTGCTCTAAGGTTTCTTGCTTAATTTTACCTTTCTTTTTCGTAATTTGATTTCATATGTCTATTAATTCAGTAGCTTAAAAAAACGGCAGTTTGACAAGAAATAAGGGTAGCACGCTTCAAAAGACTTTAAGTTTTATTTTGAAAGCCAGGCAGTACAACTTGAAGTCTTGAAGTCTTAAATATTTAAAAAAATACTCTTTCACGTTTTGTCCTGAAATTTTTAATTCAATGTTTGTTTTAAGTCGACAATGATTGCTTCCCTTACAACATCAATAGTTCTCTACGTATTTGCTTACTTACACGATGCAACGTTTACTTCTTCATACAGTAGAAGTTTCTTCGACAATGCACCTAGAAGGTACCATCTAACTCTGAAGAACGAATAAATGAGATTATTATAATGCAAAATTTCCATAGTGACACCAATGCTTGGATTGCAGAAAGATTCTTCTCAGAATTGCATTCATCCTTTGGTGATGGCAAAAAGCCAGAAAGACGCAGGGTGTAGGAACGATGACAGGAGGACCCGCAGATAACTCTCCACTCTGAGATGCTCTTCCATTGAACGTTAGAAGAAGAAGAACTAGCGCCATCACCGAGGACTGAAGTGTGAACGAAATTATCCTTATCAGCTAGCATTTGCATGTTACCGCAGGATTGGAAAGACATTTTCCATTCGAGTTACTGGGAAAAATGTTCTCGCTCCTAAGGTACAATTGTGATTTGCATAATTTCTATCTTTCCAACACTTCTTTTATCAAGAGCTCCTCGAGAATGGGTTGGCTTTTTAAAAACCCTCTTGTGCTTTTCATGCTGATAATGTCTTTTTTTGCTTTTATAAAAAAGTTTTTGAATCCATGAATAAGAGAATGACCACAAATTTGAATTTTATTTTGTGTTTATTTTTGAATTTTTTTGGAGAGTTTTCCCATGTTCTCCGAAAAGGTTATGAAAATAAAACTTTCATCATGAAAATGCGTTCATGACTCGAGGATATTACTCTCCCAAGTAAATTTCATCCATTTGTTAACCAGCAATTTTAAATAATAAGTCACATTAACACCCACTCAGCCTAAATTGCTAACACATCGCGCCTCGCCATTCACTTGAACGAATGAATGAACGGCGGCCGTTTTAGATGGGGTCTTCTCAGCTCTTTCTTCACCCACTTGATCCAGACGGGCGAGGGGGCGTTTGATCCTTAACTGGAGGGTCGCGTTTTACATTTCAATTTCGCTTATCTGTACGTCCGCATCATCTGCTGCTCTCAGGATCCTACTAGGAATGGCTGACTGGCTTGTTGGCTGACTGACTCAGACTTAGTCCTTGCTTTTTTTTCTCTCCTTACGAGATGCCACTGAAATGCGTTCTGGAGACCTTCCAGCCAAGCACCAATCCGCTTTCGTTCATTTGGCACTACTTTTCTTATTATTCAAAGTATAATTTATCCCGAGAGCTGACGCCCCAGACCACTACTATCCATTTGATGGGGTTGAAATGGGGAGGCATATCAACTGCAACAGAAGGGTGTGTCAATTTGTAAAATGTACCTAACAGGAATTTTGGAAAAACTTAAATTTGAAAGTTTCCCGGCGATAATAAGAAGTGATGTTGGTGTAAAGTATCTTAACTTTTTTTTCATCATCAAAGCATATTATATTTTGAACGTAGGGAAAGGATTTATTAAAGGAAAACATGCTAAAACAAAATAAAAACAGCAAAAATATTCATGATTATGGCTACGTGACGATTTTTGACGATTTTTTTGTACAACAACCATGGTTGCCAACATTTTTTTTTAAATGCAGGGACATGAGAAATAAAAATCAGGAAACATGGTTGCCGGAAATATTGGTCTAAGTGAGGACCTTATTTGGTCGTCAAAACACATTTTGACCTTCTCTGAATAATGTCTTTAATGTAGTTGTTTTCAATCATATTCACAAAAATCAGGGAAAGTTAGGCTTAATTCCAAAAATAAGCGAAAACGGATGCTAATCAGGTTATCTATCAGCCTCCAAAATTTATGCAAATCCTGAAAAATCAGGCACTTTGGTCCTACGTTTCGGCCATAATCTTGGCCATCTTAAGGGAAATTCTAAAATTTTGAATTGTATTTTAAAATTATTATCTGTTTTACAATTTAAAAAATTGTTCGACTTTCGGCATTATTATGTACGAAAAAGTTCTTTAAAATATGTATATTGCCTCTTTGGTAGCAAAATGCTGTTTTTGTGAGTTATCTTCGAGCATTCTATAATGTTTGGGAATCGTATAACAAAGTTAATGAGAATTATATTTACAAAAATTTACTCAGGGACTATTTTAAGTTTGCCTTATTTATTTCAGCACGTATCCAGGCCGGACAAATCCAGGATATCTTAACCTTAAACCTGGCAAATTACAGGAATTTGATTTCATAATTTTCGACTGGAATCCTGGTAATATCCGGGAAAATTGGGTCAAAACCTAAGAATTACTCATCGAAAATTTAGAAATAAAAAATGAAAAAAAAATCATCAATATTTATCAGCAGTATTTAAATCTAATTTCAAGCTTTTAAACAATCTTTCACGATTATTTTTATGAAACTTGTTCAAAAAAAAATTCGTTTTAGACGCCTAAATCAAACATTTTTACAGCTTCTTTACAAAATCCAAGCAAGCCTGGAGATTTCATGAAAATCTTGAGACAAGTCTGAAATTGATGCAAGACAAATTGCTTGAATATTGTCCGGATTTGTTACAGTTTTTAAAATTAGCCAAAAATATCAAATTGAGTTACAAATAGTTTTATTTTGGATTCAAAAGCGAGAGAAAGGAACAGAATTTTTCTTATAGAAATTCAAATTATTGTAGTTTTAAATAGGATTGAAATGCTGTTTTCAAGCTTCTTTGACTAATTTATGGTTCAATTTATTTCTGTCAGTGAATGTTTTTTTAAGAAAAACCTTCAAGAATTTGAGCTTCGAGTCAAAAGAAGGTCTTCTAGAATTTTTCTTCTCGTGTATTTTGAAACATCGAAAAGAAATTATTTTCAGTTCTGACTTAAGATATTTTTTAAAAACATTAGCCCAAGCAACGGATGTTTGTGTGACAACAATTTACAAGGACAAACGATACATTTTCTCCAATCTAACAAAATATCCAAATATTCAAATGAAGTTCAAATCTCTATCCATAAATGTGTATTGAAATTTTTTTTGAAATCCTAAATTACTGTTTATTTAATCATTTCTTTTGAGTTAACCGCATTAATAAGTAACCTACATCCAGTGCAATATACAGATGTTAGAGTTCTAGCCGGTCATTTTTTTTTTAAATTTTTTACCAAAAGCATTTTAAAATTTAAAAACTTTACGTTTGCTCACTTGACAGAAGAGTTCGAATACTTGCACTATTTTGATCTCAATCACCTCAATTTTTATTCATATTTTTGATCACCAATTTGACAATCTCCTATGAAACTTGGAGTTGAAGCATCATTAAAGAGAGGCAAATACCTTCGAAAATAATGATAAATTGAAACAAAATTGGTCGAAAACTTCTATGCAAAAAAGATTCAGGCACTCCACCTGGAACAGAAGGTCATGATTTTCCCATTTATTGATGTTAATTTAATGTTCTTGAAAATGTTGAAGTATTTGATAGAATTAAAAAAAAAAAAAAACTTTAAATTATGCTTATTACCCTTTTTGGGATTTTCAAAGAATAAAAAAACAAAGAGAGAGGTGGCCAAAGTAAAATTTGATAGTAAAACAAATTTACAAGTTTTGCCAAAATTTGCCCAGATGTCACCCAGATTTTGAGTTGCAATTTTTTAAATCAAGTGTCTGGATTTTGCAAAGACTTCAGATGAAAAAAACAGCTTTTCCTGGCCCAGATAGGTTCGACAAAAATGTTAGCAAACTTATATTGACTGTCATTAATTTCTTTGATTAGACAATTTTTAGGACGCACAGTGCGGTGACCAGTGGACAAAAGTCAAAAAAAAATTATTTATCAAACCGTGAATCCAACTTAACCAATCAATTGGAAAGACAAAATTTTGCTCCCTACTTGGATTGGACAACCTTGTATCGATCTATGGAAGATCGATTATTTGAACACAGATTTTCGATTTCTTAAATCGATACTTTTCTTTATTAGATTGGCTCATTTTCGATTCGATACTTCGATCTTTTGGATTCTTTCTCTCGCTGAGCCCGTGTTTTTTGGATCCAAATTTTAATGGCCAATTCAATTTCAAAGATTGTCATTTGGAGGGCATTTATTCGATTTCAATACTTAAAACTTTTTTTTTTTGTGTTTTTTTCCTGGAATTTTTCATCATATTGAGTGCCTAAATTAAAGCGTTTCAAAGCATTTTTTTCTACCCAAGATAGAAGGTTGCATCTTTGAAACTTCGTGTTTTTTTGCTCTTTTTTAACAAAAAGTTATCTTTCTTGTAAAAAATGGATAAGATCGATCTATCAGAGATCGATCCTCAAGCTTCTATTTTTTAGGTGGATCGATCTACGACCGTCCTTCTGATTCAATTTTCATAATCAATTTTTTCCTGTAGATCTAGCAATCGTTCTCCCTACACTTGTTGAATTGGTTCATGTTTGAATTCAAAAAGAAAAACTTTTTGGAAACTTCTGTTTAACGTCGTTTCATGTTCAAATGTTAGGGAATTTTATCCTGAGCACTCACTGTGCATGCTGAATTACGATTTTTTTGCGCTTACAGGGATATTGGCAATTTACGTAGGGACCTTTTCCACACCACAGGGTTGAAAAGTTTTCAAAAAAGACTACTATCGAAAAATTGAAATTTTGATATGTTTGCGAGAAAAAAAAGTAAAAAGTAAATTTCTGCTAAAAACAATTACAAATAAGCGATACAAAATTGTGATACAAATAAACGAAAAAAGGGACGATAAAAAATAATGCGAAGAAAAAATAAATTGAAATAAATTGAACGAAAGCTGGTACGCAAAAAGTTGCATACTATATCATTGCCCATAACATATAATCAAGTAATTTTTTTTTCGAACAATTCATTAAAATCAATTTTATAAATGTTGGAATGACTCCCATCTTCCACATTTAATTTGTTGGTCTTGTAATCTTTCGGGTATTTGTTTTTTTCGAAATTTTTTTATTCCCCTTTCGGGTTTTTTTTTAATTCCGAAGGGGAAATGTCAAAAGAAAAAAAAATTTTATTTGTTACAGCCTTATAAAGTTCTGAAATATCCAAAATAAATTTAAATTTTAAAGATTCCGTTATTAAAATTCAGTTTAATAAATGCAGACGTTCAACGCAGAAATGTATTTTTTTTAGAATTAATATAGCTTAAAACGACTCATACGCTCCAATTTCCAATTTCAAATAATTTTATGACATGTTTCATTTATTTCGACAAAACAGTTGAAAACCATGCATACAAAATACGAAAGTAATGTTTTGAAGTGGGTTATTTGTCACTGAATTTTGTGATATAAATATAAAATATATAAAATATAAATATAAATATAATAAAACTGATACAAAAATAATTCAACTCAACAGTTAAACAGTTAAAGTCGACCCGGTTTCCTCTAATTTGCAAAATAATCATAAAAATCAGGGAAATAAACAAGAATGCAATAAATCTTAAACATGAACAATTAAATCAGGTGCAGATCTTAGTGCTTGAGTTGCGTTGTGTGCAAAATTTGATTCAGCAGAAATTTTATCATTCGATTCGACCTTTATAAGGCACTCTTGTTTGTTGAAATGTTTTTTTAAACATAATACATGAATTTAGGGGAAGCTGGGGTGGATAGGGCTTTTCTCGTGGATTGAGCGCTGAACAGTTTATACCGAAAGATTCAGCGAAAAATTTACACTTTCGTATTTTGTATACAAGGTTCTCGATTGTTTCGACGAAACGAGTGAAACAATTAGTCGTTTTGAACTATTTTGATTTTAAAAATACACATTACAAGATTGCTCGAGAATAAAAATACAAAAAAATCATCAACTTCAAAGCATCATACACGCTTTTTATTCTGAACGTCTGCATTTATTTGATAAATTCTGCTAATTTTAAGGCAACTACTTATTTCAAAACGGTCTTTTTGTCAGTTCATGAAACACTTTGTCAAACATTAATCGACAATTATACTTAATAAAAAATATTATATTTGATTTTTTCTATCAGATTTTGGTTTTGATGATTGGAATCAACCAGTGTTTCAAAAAACGAAGAGTAAATCGGGCATAATAATACTTTAAAAGTTATTTAATCTAAACACAGTTTACACCATTCGATTCCTTTCATTTTTATTACATAAAAAATGATGGTTCACAAGAATGTTTCACTCGCGAATTGGATAAAAACGAAAAAGTTACCTTATTTATTTGAAATTATCCAGCATGCATAACTCTAATCATTCACTTAAAGATACTTATTAAAATATTTAAGGTTGGCTTGAATCGATTTCTAAACTTTGGTTACATGGATCTATCGCCACGAATGTTTGCTCTTGGATTTATCGACTTTTTTTTGGCTAGTTTAAATATCAAGATGGCAAAATATACTAGTTGTCCAGTCATTTCAAGCTACTCTGGAATTCTCTTCTCTTCAGTGGTCACTAACATTATATTTTCTCCAAACATTCAATCTTAATTTTAATTTTTTGCTAGAACTTACAAATTCATGGCCATTGCACTATGGGGTTTGAGGCGGCAAAAAAACAAAAATTGATCTTTATCGTTTCGCTATTTTATTTTTAATAATAAATAACTTGATATTTGTCTAAAATATTCCCCATTTTTCAACTCATTATCTTGAATACTGAACGCACCACAGACATCAGACTTTGAACAATTGAAAAATAATGAATAAAAATTAATTACGTATATTTCTATGGAAATCATTTTTCTAAAATTTGAAGTTCACCAATTGAAAGCTTATATTCAAAGCTTTCAATTGAATTCCAAATTTTTACACACTTAATTTACGATCTACGATAAAAATGAGTAAATAAGCATTTTTTCAAAAGTCAAAAATTTTGAAGCCCTGTCAAAAAAAATCCGCATTGCCCCATAATTTTTCACTTTCAAGACTTAATTTTAGGTATTTAAAATACAATCATAAAGTTTCCAATCACCCTTAAGCACCGTTTTCAGAGTTAAAGCCAAATAATGCTGAAAATATTATGCAAATGTGTTAATTTTACCCATTAATCAGTAAAATTTCAACAAATGTGTTACTGATTTAAAAAAAAATCTCTTAGGTTTCATGCAATGTTTTAATCATTTAATTATCAATTAGTCTAGTTAACGGCTTTTTAAAAAAAAAACCAAAAGTCTAAAATAACACCAATCATCCTACTATATTAGTTGTTTCAAAACAATTTTTGTATGGCATAATCTAAAATAAGTTTAAACAGTCATTTTCATACAAAATGTCCAAAATTTACAAAAGAGTCCAAAACACCAAATAATACATTCGCCACCTTTTTGTATGGAACTGATTCATAGTGCATAAAAATAAAAACATAGTTATGAAAACTAGCCGAAAAAAGTCGATAAAATCCAAGAGCATTTTGGTTTTCGTGACTTCGAGTTCAATATTTATTCTATGCTCTCTGGTAGGAATGTTATTTTGAATTCTGATCTGAATTATCTATTTTCTCGACTGTTCCTATAATTCTATACAAATTTATACCCATTATTTTATGCAAGATAGACAAATTAACGAAAATAAACGAACGTTAACTGAGGTTACTTTATAACTAAGGTAACATTGATCACAAGAAAAAATTTCACAATGTCATTGGTAACTGTATCATAAATTTATGTAGATACTTTAAACGGAATTCATTCAAATGAAGAATTCATCCATTGATACATCCAGTTTCAAATAAGTAAAATTTGGAACTTTAATCAAAGTTTTTAAAATCTGTTATTTTTGTGATTTTATATGTCTTTAAATGGATGCTTTTTCGGAGGCCTACAACAAACACTTTTGCTGATTGAATGGAAGCACTTGGAAGTTTTGTTTTATGTAGGGGAGAATGAGGATACTTGATCCCTGGGGATACTTGATTACTTCGCTATATCTCGAAACAGAAATGTCTTACAGATTTTAAAATTTTCAAGAAAAATGTGCCAAATAGAACAAAACAAAAATGCTGTTATCTAAACCAATTTTAAAAATTTTATTTTTCCTGTTATTGAACTTTGTTTGAAAAATTTAACAAAATGTGATTTGAAGATCTTTATCACTTTCAAATATTTCGCACATGAAAAAATTATTTTAAAAAAATTAATTCCAAACTGTTAATCGTAAAAGTATAATTTGATCCTCATTACGCCATATCTTCAAAGCAATAAGAAACTTTCAATTTTTTTTAGAAGAAGTTTTCCAAAATGTATGTTTTAGGTTTAACTGATCCCTCTAGAGTCCAAAATGATATATTTTTGTTCTGAATGGATCGTGATCATTGGTTATCATGAAATCAATGAAATTTGTCCAATCACCTATGTTTATTTAGTAATTATCTGCCATAAAGGACTAAAAAGTATTGAATTTATCTAACAACAATAAAACTGCGCCTATAAGTATGCAATGAATATAGGGTAGAAGACAAACTTTTTTAATTCTCATTGTCTGATACATACAAACTGTGAAATGGAAATAATTTGGCAAATAATAGTCAACGGACCTTTTATCTTCGGATTATAATAGATTTTTACCAAGGGTCAGGGAACCCTGCATTAAGGATCAAGTCTCCTTTAGTAAAAGATCAAGTCTCCTGTTACTTAAAAATATTACATTTTTTAGTGTCTCAAAAATGCTTCTAGTTTATCCACAAGCTCATGTATCGATCTAACTTTTGGAGCATATATACTTGAAGTTACACGCTGTCGGAAAAAGCAAAAGACGGTGAGTTGCAAATTTTCCCAAAAAGATAGTATGAAGGGGATCAAGTATCTCCAGCCTTCTTTATATGTTGTAGTTTTTTTGCGAAATAAAATGAATTTAATTAAATAAATGGAATGTCACTAGGCAATTTCAATCTATTCTAATTTTGTTTAATTTTTGTTGTTTAAATTTGTATCTAGAAATTTCAAGTTTTCATGCTTAAATGTTCTTAGTCTTATTATGGTTTTTTGAAAACAAGCGTCAGGGAAAATTATTATTCAATAGAATAAAACATAATGCAACTTGCATATACATACATACGTATGTTTATAATTTGTCTAAAAATACATAAGGACTGAGATTAAGTTTAGAACCAAATGGGTGATCAAAGTTACTTCGAAACATGGAATCGTATTTTTAGTTGAGCATTCAATTGTAGCTAGCCAGAACATTCGAAAATTTTACAACCAACGACCATTCTTTAAACTCTTTACCAAAGTCAGTGTTGAAAAATTTTCAGGTGTTACGAAAACAGAACACCTTCAATTATATTTTAAGATGAATTTAGTCAGAGCTCTTAAATCAATAAACTAGTCGTTTGACATTGTAGCCGTACTCTACCTGTTAGTGTTTGGCAAAACATTGTAATTTTTTTTCCCTTCATATAAATTCGATATTAGGGAATAAGTTTCGTACCATGCTTAAATGAAAATGTCTAACCCCATAAACTTTCTAGATCATGTCAAAAATTAATTTTAAAAAATTCAAATAGACACCTCCTACTGCATCAACTCAAAGAAAGGGTGACAGGGGTAGAGTAAGAGTACCGCCCCAGTAGTAGGGCTAAAAAGAAATCCATACATGAAATCAGCTATTCCTTCCGTTGTAGGAGAGGACAAGTGGCGATACGTCGTCGTCCGGGTGAAAACTCTGCCAACAACCACTCTTCATGGTGGGAACATGGTCGGGAAAAACTGCGAAAAGTCGTCGTCGCCATCGTCGGTTATATGCATATCATTGGGATTTGCCATTCAAATTAGATGATAATCTTTGGCCCCGGAATCGAGACAAACCCAACAACAACCTCAACCAAGACACATTCACAACTCTTTACAACAGTACCGGTCGGATGGGATATCGAGTGCCCCCGATTGAATAATTTATGAGAAAATTATCTTCGTTTGTAGTGTTTGTTTAGAGGGGCGCTGCTGCTGTGATCGGATGTCAAGATATTCGAACATTATATTGCTTTATTCGTTCGGAAGAAGTCGAACGATTAGCATTTTAATATTATAATGACCGCTTTTAAGAAAGGATTCACTTAGATAAGGTTATCGTCCTTTGAATCGTTAAGCATTCGAGGCCAGGGCCGTAGGAAGAACCGACTCATGGGGGGGGTTTTGGTGACTAATTTTTACCTATGATTTTTTGTCTAACAACACACGTATAAAAAAAATTTAAAACAAATTATGTTTGTAACTATTTATATGTCATTCATGTGTGTCATTCATAAAACCTTAAAAAGGTAACTTTAGAAAGGTGGTTCTTAGCCTAAAGGGTGGGCTTTCTTTTTAATGAAATCTCTAGAAACAAAATATGAAAATTGCTTTCATCGATTGTTAAAATTTTTGAATTTGAATAAAATTCTGGTAGATAAAAGTTATTTGATTTGAGCATAAAATAAGATATTTTAGGATAGCCTTCAAATTTTTAAAAAAAATACTTATTCTATTCTCAAATCAAACAAGCCCAATTTTCTAAACTCTTTTGCCAATTCCAAGATTTTAACCTTTGATGAAAATAAATAATATTTTCATAAAAAAACTTAAGAGATAAAAAATTTTCGAATCAAATTTGCTTGATGCAAACTTGAACTAAATTTATGAAATTAGTTTGAAATTTGACTTTAAAAAAAGCTGCAACATTAATAATGATACACCGAAAAAATAAAAAAAAATTGTGCAGATTTTTAGGCGAAGATCAGGTACATGTTTCTTAATCAGGAAATATTTTCATAAAAAATCCATTCCATTCTAAAAATTCTGTGGATGACTTTTTATAAATATAATTTGGGATATATTGCATGAATCAAAACTTTCCTCAAATTCTACTTTATGTTTGTGATTTTCAGCTGAATTGTGTGTTCTGGAAATTGAATTGACATTGAATTCTGGTTTAATCGTAATTCATTATTTCAATTATTTATTTTTAATCTGTTTCGTGAATCTTAATTAAAATTTGAATTTCGAATGGTGAATCGGAATCTGCTTTTCAATTTTGGATAGCCACTTAGAAGCTTTAAATGTTGAAATTTTGTGTTAGAATAATGTTTAAGAACTTCAAATTTGAATATAAAATAAATTTCTTCTTCTTCCATATTCAGGAAACGATTATAAAAATATTGAAAATCCATTTGATTTTCGAAAAACATGATTCAAATTTGAAATGAAATGCAAAACCGAATTCGAACAAAGATTTCAAAGCAGCTTTTGATTCCTAATTTCTTATGATTATTCGAACTTAACATCAAAAATCCCAAACTTGATGCAAAATCAGAAATACGAAAATATGTAGAAATACAATTTTAGTTATAGGAATATGGAACCAGAACTTCCAAAATGGGTTTAAATTAAAATTTAATATTTAGACCGGAATTTATACGATAAGGTAGCCAAATTTCCCGGTTTTAACCAGATTGGCCCAGATATTTAATATAAAAATTGGGAAAAGTCCGGTCCGACCCGGTTGCCCAGATTTCATTGGAAAAGCCCGAATTTTGGCTGGGTTTGGTCTCATTCTCATTCTTAAATCAAACTTTTAAAAAAATGCAATTTTGCAGCAAGTTTAAAAAAAATTATCAAGATAGATTTTTTAAATTTTTCTAGATTTTTGATGAGCAATTCCTAGGTTTTGACCAAAATAGCCCGGTTTTGCCTGGATTTGTCCGAGTTTTTGAAATCAAATACTCGGGTTTGGCCAGGTTTTCATATAAAACAGCCCGGATTGGTCCGGCCCGGAAACGTGTTAAAAAAATCTGACAACCTATTCTATGAACAAGTGAGAAAATTTTGAAAAACTGTTGCAGAATTTTGAACGTGAAATGGATTTTTAAAGTTTGTGTATAAGTTTATAGTTCACATAGTTACTCTTAAATATCTTTGCTCTTTTATCATAATTTGATAATGAATTTAAAATTTTAAGTTTAGATTAGGATTCCTCGCTTGCTTTTTTGGACCCTCATGGGGGGGGGGTTTAACCCCCAAAACCCCCCCCGTTCCTACGGCCATGTTCGAGGCAAATTGGTAATTATTATGGATGTTGAGAAATCGTTGACCTCTGTTTCAAGTTTTCGTTTTTAAATACCAATCATTTTGTCTCAAAATTTTGTATTTAAAAAAACACAGGTTAGTAAAATAAACATTATAAATTTATTTTATTTTATTTTTTATTTAAAACAAAATAAGAATAAATTATATATAATTTAATTTTAACTGAATTCTTTTAAAGTAAATAATTTTGAGACGAAATGATTGGCATTTTTCGGTGAAAAACTTAAAGCAGAGGTCAATGATTCCTCAACATTCATTACTATTATCAATTTGCCTCAAATACTTAGTGAATCAAAGGACGATAACCTCATCTTAGTAAAAACTTTCTTGAAAGGGGTCATTATATTATTAAAATAAAGAATATAAAAATCTGGAAAAAAAAATTCAAAAAAGAACTCGCACATAAAGGTTCTCAAGGTTTTAATGGCAAGGATCTAACTGATGCTAACACCACGAGCCCACAGAAAGAGAACTTTGTATGCCGTGACCGAGACTCGATCTCATGATCACTGGCTTAGAAGACTTGAACGCTATCCTTCGATCGGTGACAATTTCAATGATTCGATACATAGGATGCAGTTAAATAAAAAAATGCTTATTGGTTGTGGAATATCATTACTTTAGGTATACTAAATGTAGTGAAAATTTTATTACCTCTTAAACTGTCGAGAAACTCTGCAAGCTTCCGCAAACACCTTTTAAAACATGTTCCATGATAACAAAAATATAGTTTTTCAATATCACTTACACTATCCCAAAATCACATACTGATCCGCCAACTGCAACGTTGATAAAGTCGCGAATGCCATAAAGATGGTAAAACGACTATAATCGAAATAAAAAAAAAAAAAAAAAAAAACATACTGTACCAAAAGTTTGGTATTACCATTTTCTATGAAAATTTTGATAGTTCATTTATCAGTCATCTTGAAATTTATTTGATATTTAGTGTGTTTAATCAAACGATGGTGAGTAATAGTTACTAATTTAAGTAAACGGATTGTAAAAAATATGCTTAAATTAAACATTTTTTTTAATGCGAGACCTTTTACTCTGAAAAGACTGATGAACTGATTTTTTTAAAATATTCAAACTTTTTTGTCAGTATCGTTTCTAAGTTAAGAAAAATAAAAACATGCTAAGATCGTATGGTTTAATTCTCTTTTTCTATTGGCATCAACAATTTTACTCGTAAATTGCCGACCGTACGTTCAAAATGAAATCATTGATTCTGAAACGTCAAGTTTCTCAAAATTTTATCTTTCAAGTTATATTGTAAAATATGAAAATGAAAATATCCTCAAAAAATAACTATTTCAATCGAATGTTTTATAAAAAATTTACAAAATTTCAAAATATTCTAAATAGTTGTTCAATTGTATGTTAAACGATTTTTATTCTAATATTATGAGTTCATTGAGGTTTAGGTTTAAGAATTTAATTGTTCAAAAGCATAATAATTTTACAACTTCAGCCCCACTTTAATAGACACCATGCTTAATCACTATGACTGTTTATGCTTAAAATAATCAGGAATCATCTGTAAGATACAGGATCAACCGTTCGTATCCATGTGTAATTTTTTTTTAAATTAAGAACTTTAAAAAAATATTCCATTTTCAGATACATACAAACGAAAACAACTGACTTGGAAATACTTTCATTCTGGCTGATTTTAATAACACAAGGGGACAACATAATCGGTGGCTATTTTTTACAACTGATTTTAGAAAAAATTTCGCCCTTAATTCAAAACATAAGTCAGATTTTTTCTATCACTTCTAGCAGGATCGTAGGAAAACTGTCTCAGGAGGGTTTTTGGTGACAAAATTTTCCCTATAACATTTTTGCTTGAAAAATGCATACATAAAGAACAGTTTAAATTAAAAGTAATACTAAGAGTATCTCATTACTCAGGTTTAAGCTTTTTTGTATTGATACTCGTAGCGAAAAAGTTGTTAGGACAAAGGAATTTATCTTTGTTTAGTCCCCAAACAAAGGAAAAGTTTCCTAAAATAAATATGAATAAAAATTTCTTTATTTTAAATCCATTTTCTTTTACTACAAAGAAATTTTCACTTTTGAAATGAAACAAATTCTTTGAATCAAAGTTTATTTTAAGTCCAAAGAATAATACCTTGGTTTCAAACATTATTATTTTGAATCAAACTCATAATACATTGTATCAAATAAAAAGAAGTTTGTTTCAAAAGATTTTTTTTAAATTGAAATCAATTTAATTTTGGTTCAAATAAAAAATTTCTCTGAGTTGTTCATTTGAAATTATTACATTCGAAAAAAGTCCTTAAAGTGTTTAGTTTTTTGAAACTTTAAAAAATAAATGAGGGATCATGAAGGCTATATTTGAATGAAAAACATAAATGTTGAACAGATTTATTTCCACTCTATACTTTCAGATTTTAGTAAAAAGCTTTGCTTTTGAAGTATTTGCAATTTAAATAACCTTAAACAAGAAACTAATGAAAGATATTTTTGGCTGATTTTCCCTGAATCTGAAGATAAGTTTCAAGTTCATTTATCGCTTATTAATTGTAATCTAGTGAAAAAAAATTTAAGAACTCATTTTTGAAAATGAGTTCAGATAATATTTTATAGTAGTGTTTTTTAACCTGCTTTACGTTTTGATTTGGACATGATTGAATTCCAACTCCTTTGCCAGCGGCTTTGGCGTAGTGGTTAAAGCTCAAGTCTTCTACGCCAAGGTTCATGAGATCGAATCCCGGTCATGGCATACAAAGTACACTTTCGGTGGGTTGGTGGTTTTAGCATTTGTAAGATGCTAGCCATCATTACTTCGAAGGATGTACGCTTAGAGTTAAGGAAAGAAGATCTCTTCAAAGAAACATGAAGTTTCACTGAGATCCTATGTGTGTGTGCTCGTTTAAAAAACTCCGTATCAGAGTTCTGCAATTTGAACCTGAATATAAATTACTAAATTCAATGCAATCTTAATAACTATGAACAGATCAGACAGAACCCTTAACAAAAAATCCCTTTTCTGAATTTTGAAAATTTGAAATTTTATATGAACTTTTTTTCAATTATTTATTCGTCATTCAACTTGTAAATCTCAATGAAAATTCCAAGATATGAAACTCTGCTTATGTAATTCTGGGTCACTGTTTCAATTCTGAATAAGAATTAAGAGTTCTTGTAGTATGTTGGAATTTTAAGTTTTGAACATGGAAAATTAATCTTATTTTAATTTCAAATTCAAAACCAAGATTCGAATCAGGATTTTGTTCGAACGTTGAACCTAAACGAAAATTAAAAATAATGATCTGGATACAGATTCTACTATCAGGTCACAGGCAACAAATTAAGATAAAAAAAACCAGAACATCGGAAATGATTCAAACTTAAGCTCGCCTGATATTTTTCCAAACATCTATGGGCAAGGCAAATCTGGCCTTATTAATCTTAAAATCTTGCCAAACCCGGGCATACAATTTCAAAGTTTACAACCCAAAATCTGGACAAAAGCCAGGAAACTATGGAATGCTTCAATTGAAATCAAGAAGAAAAAAAACACGAAACAACGAAACAGTTTTTCTTTTTTCATCGAAACACATAATCCACTTCATCTGGAAAAACTTTGTTAAAAAACTGACTTCGACATGAGGTACATAATTTTTTACACGCCATTTAAATTTTTCTTTGATTTTGAAAATGAATTTAAAAAAAAACGGACAAAATACAGGCAATCAAGCAACCTAAGCGAGTCTGATCTTATTGAAAATTCGTTATTCAAGACTGACCGACCCAAAATTCATGCACCAACTTCTTTTGTTAATGGCTTTTGATATTGTTTTTCGAGTACATTCTAAAAATATTTATCAACAAAGTGACAAAATTTTACAAAATCTGTATTAGAATTGTGGACCTGGAATAAAATATTAAGGTTTTGGATACAGTTCTTAGTCGAATTAAAAATTTTGAGATTAAAGAAGAACATTTAGCTTGACATTTTCTAAGACCCTCATGGGGGAAGGGGTTGAAACTCCTAAACCGACCCCCCCCCCCACGTTCCTACGGCCATGACCCCTAGCTTAAGCGATATCAAGGGTGTAAATTTTAGCATTAATCGGTTTTGATAACCTACATCAATTTATTATATTCAATTGAATCAAGGATCTTATCGGGATACTCTTATTTTAGAGATACAACGAAAGCTATATTCTTAATTTTTTTGAAATTTGAATTGGTGATGAAATTTTAACTTTTTCTGACATCACACAAGAAAATCTATTATGTTGAAGATTTTAACTCATTTGACAACTTGGTTAAAGAAAAATTGGAAAAGTTAACAAAAATTTAAAATTTGAATAATGAGTCAAAATCACTCGCTTTCTTCCGGAAAGTTCATTATTGAGTATTCCTTTTCTTTTTCATAATATTTAAAATGTACTTCATTTCAAACGTGAATGATTTTTTATCTTTATTTTTCTAAAGTGATCTCGAAATAAGAGCTGAAAGGGAAAAAAAACTTGATTTATCTGCCTTATCGGGGAACAGTTATGTCTTTTTGAGTAAGAATATCTTAAACTTATGAAAGTTAGCCGAGTGCGAAGTGTTTACCTGAAATTCGGTATACTTAGGCATTCAGAATTTTTAAAACGAAGGATATTTTTTCAACACTATGGGAAAATTTCAATTATATATTACCAAAAGTATATTCAGAGTGTTACTTTAAGCAATACAAGCGCAGTTTACACAGAATCAGCTTACTTATGAAACAGTCCCATGCGCAGAACACGTTCAGAGGGAGGTGGGGCTTGCGTGGTGAGTTTTAAAAATTCAATTTCAGCCAAAAAGCACAAAAAAGGAAATGGTTTTTTAAACCATTTTTTTACTCATGACCAACAAGCATCAATTCGAAAAAAAAATTATACTAATACGATGCAACATTAATCTGAAACAAAGTTTCAAATCTTTGTTAATCTCGGCAAGTCATAAATAAATTTAAAAAAAGATAATTCTTATTCTGAACTAGAAATTTCAAGTCAATTTTTTTCGAAACACCTGAAAACGAGTGCGAACAAAAATTTCATATAAAACCAGAATTTTTAACATTGGGCATGAGAACCAGTGCACAGAACTAGGATACATAAAATATAAGATCAGATTTGGAATGAAATTAAATTTGACGTCCAAAATAAATTACAGACCATATCAAAAATTAACCATGATTTTTTTTTAGCAAATTATTAATAATTGTTAATTAACAATTACTTTAAATAACATTTCTTTTCTTTTTTCAATTGAAAATTCCGCTGTATCATTTGGAATTCGTAATAATATTTGATCACGATTTGAAATGTAAATTTTCGATAAGGAAAAAAAATTTCATTTTGAACTTTGGAGAATTTATTCAAATATATAGATGATGATTGAATTAAGTTTGATAAAAAGGAAAAATAAAGCAATACTAAAGTGGCAGGGATAAAAGGCAGAGATGAAATTCTTTACAAATACAACAAATCCAATTTATTATTACTGAAAAAAGTATAGGTAAAGAAATGGGTGATTTCATGATTGATCAAATACGTAACTAATAAAATAAAAATATGGAATTCCAAGTTCTGTAGTTAATATTGGAAGCACAATGCAAAAACTAATAAAGCTAACATGACACATTAAAATTAAGCTTGAAATATGATTCTTCGAATCAATTTTTAAATTTTTCATAGATAAATTGAAAAATCATGATCGATTCGGTGGCTTGTGATATAGCTCAGTTGGCAAGTCTGTTGTCTCCTGAGCCGATGTCCGTGAGTTCGAGCCCAAGAGTAAATATCGAACACAGTTGTACCGGATAAGTTTTTCAATAACGATCCGTCAACTGTAACGTTGATAAAGTCGCGAATGCCATAAAGATGGTAAAACGACTATAATCGAAACAAAAAAAAATGATCGATTCGAAAAGAGTATTTAAAACAAAAAAAAACTAGTAAAACAGTTATATTTTTTCCAGTGCAATTAAAGTTAAAAATATCTAGCTTTGGAAAATTAGTCATCATCAAATAAAATATTAAGTTCCGCAAAGGACAAAAGCAAAAAATTTAGTGTTTTTATGAAAAAAATATGGAAGATTTTATTTTCAGAACAATAAAACTAAGAGTGAAATCAAAAAAGGAAACTTCTGAAAAATATTTGATTTTTTTTTCTTATGAGCTTGCTTAAAAATTTGGTCATTTTATATTTGAAATTTGAAAAAACTATACAATTAAATTTGGTCAGTTTATTTGAAAACAAATATTAAAAAAAAAATTATTTATCGACTTTATCGGTCTTTCGAAGAGAACATTTCAAGATTAGGAAAATGAAAATGTGTTCCATGAGGAACAATTTGATGACATATGATGAAAATTCTTCGTGTTCTTCTACTAGCACTGTTTCAATATTTTTTCAATTATCTTATTTTATATTCCTTTTTTATAACAAACGATGATGCATCTCTTTGTAAATCGAAACATAAAATATAAATTAAAACGATTAAATTTAACTTTTAAATAGATATTTTTTTGTAAATACGTCTTACCTTTTTTAAATATTTTTTAATAAAATTAATTGATAACTCAAGAGACCGCATTTTTTGTATATTGCAGATTTTTCAGCCCTGATCTCGAATGTTTCCAAGATTTTGTCTATCACCTCTCCTTTTGGTAATATGTATATTATAAGTTAAAAAATGAATCATTTTTAAGTACAATCAACCACTGATGAACTAACAAATCTTCATGAAAGAAAAAAATTGATTTCGAATTTGTTTTTAACTCTTTATACAATTGAAAAAATATATTTTTCATGATTATTATGGCGATAAATGGCCTAAAAAAGGTTCAATTGTATAGTTTTGAAAAATTTGGAATAAATTTTTCTGACAGTAGGCTGGAACGAATATCAATTTCATCTTTGACACTACCAAGCCCCCCTCCCCCCTATTACAAAGTTTCCAAAAATCACGAAGGGGGGAATAAGTAAAGTTAGAAGTATTTAATGTTAATTTCGAACAAAAAATCATATATCCGAAAGATTAAAAGACAAAAAAACGAATATTGGAAGATTGGAGTTATTTCCCCTGTTGTTTTCTTGATTTTTTTTTAGTTTTTTGATTAAAAATTACTTTATTATTATTATTATTTTTATTAAAGACATGTTACCATTTACATGGCATTCGTGTCTGTTTCTATAACAACAAAAACATCTACATTTTATCCGTCAGATTACAGAGTTTTATGAATTTTACAACGTTGGTTTCTTTGCTTGTACAATTCGATAAAATATCATAGATTGAGCCTTCCATATCACAAGCTCGTCGAGCTTGATCAAATCCTCTACAATCAACCAGAATATGTTGGACAGTTATTCTTACTCCGCAAAAGGAGCATTCGGGAGGTATAGATCGTTCCAAGAGAAAGCTGTGTGTTAAACGAGTGTGCCCGATACGTAACCTAGTTAACAGACGCTGCTCAGATGCGCATTTCCTGTCGGTGTAAGCACATATAGATGGTTTAGCACGTCTCAGAAGATTTTGCGACCTATTCCATTCAGATTGCCATGCCTCATTCAACCTATAAAAATTACTTGATTTATTGGTTTTGTGCGATGATATAGTATGCAATTTTGTGGCATACAAGCTTTTTGAAATTTGTTCCAATTTATTTGTTTTTCGTATTATTTTCTATTATTCTTGAAGAAGGATTTGAAATTTCAACAATTTGGTTGAAAAAAAAAACGATTTTTTTGGTAACATTTAAAAGTTATGTCAATAAAGTCTGCCCATATTTGGTAAACGGTCTAATGTCCCATGAACACCAATGCGAGAAAAACGCATAATAAATGTTTTAACTATTTTTTTTTTGCATTCTAATACTCATTGTAGGTGTAGGACATAAGCGGTTGAGTTAAATCGCAAATTTAGTTAAAGAATTTATGAAAAAAAAATTCAACCTCAGTAGCCACTTTATCAAATAGTTATAACGAGAACAAAAGTTGACAAATAGCTCTGAATTTGCCTGATAAGCATACATTTTTAAATATTGCTGTAGTTCTTATTTACAAAATGGCTTTAAATAATATAAAAACCAATGGAAGCTCTAGTGAAAGCGAAAAGGAGAATGAAGTTAGTAGCAGATGCTTTCCAAGGCATAAGAGGACGAAAAAGGAAGAAGCTGCGTTTTAAATTAAATGAGTGAGATATTTGAAGCATCCGGTTGAGTAACATGCAAAAAGTAACAATGCAAAAAAGTCTTTAAAAAACCGGAATTGAATCCTCGATCATCCGATCAAAAAGCTCACGCCCATAATCACCAAGAAGGGATTATACAAACTTTCTATAAAAGACACCGGTTGCTGCGAATGATGATTCAACACATCATGCACATTAGACGATTTATCAAATACTAACTGATCCCTTACGAACTCCGTTTCGCTTTCAACTTGGAAAATGTCATGAACAGTGTGTTTGAAAGTCAATTGAAAAACATTTTTCAGATACACTTCCGAATTTATTTTTAAGTAATAATTGCAAAAACATTGGACGATCAATTTTTCTGTCGTCTGATGCTAAATTTGAAATCATAAATCAATTGATCGTCCAAAAAAACCTCCGTGTATAAATTTCAACTCGATCGTTGCATAGCAACGCAATTATTTCAAAAAAGATAAACCCCTTTCGATGGCCTCTTATACAATCTTTGATATCTAAAATCAATCCCATAAAACTCCCGTATGCAAATTTTCATAGCAATCCGTCGGATAATAACTTCAATATTACTAAAAACAGTAAAAAAAAGGGACGACCCCTGGTAAAATTTTTGACATCTGAAATCAATTGCCGTCCCAGAAAACTACCGTGTGCAAATTTTAATCCCAATCCGATGTATAATAACGACAATATCGCAAAAACATGGAAAAGTTAATATGGAAAGTCCCCTTTGCCGGCCCCATACACTAAATTTAATACCTGAAATCGATTGATCGTTCCTCATAACTATCGTGTACCAATTTTCATCCCAATCCAATGAATAAAAACGACAATATCACTAAGACATTGAAAAGTTTATATGGACGACCCCTTTGGCCGACCCCTTACTTTAATTTGGATAAGTGAAATCAATTGTTTGTCCCTAATAGCTCCTATGTGCAAATTTTCATCCCAATCCGATGTATGAAACGTCATTATCACTAAGATATTGAAAAGCTAATATGGACGATCCCTTTTGCCTGTCCCTTACATTGAATTTGATATCTGAAATCGACTTCACGCCACTCAAAACAATCGTGTACCAAATTTTCATCTGAATCCGATGTATACTAACGACAATATCGCATTAACAGTAAAGAGTTAATATGGACGACCCCTTTTGCCGGCCCTTTACACTGAATTTGATATCTCAAAGCGATTGTACGTCTCTCAAAACTATCGTGTACCAATTTTCATCTGAATACGATGCACAATAACGTCAATATCGCAAAAATAGCTAACAGTTAATATGGACGACCACTTTGGCTGACCCCTTACACAAAATTAAACACCTGAAATCGATTGCTCGTCTTTTAAAACTCTCATGTGCAAATTTTCAACACAATCAGACGAAAAATAACGTCAATATCGCGAAAACATTATTTGTCTTGTATGGACGACCCCTTTCAGAAGGGGTCATCCAAAAATCTGAAAACATTTTTCATCCTTCCTGGACCTAATGAGTATCCATGCCAAATTTCAGACCTCTAGCTCTTAAGACGGCTGAGTCTATAGAGGACAAACAAACAAACAAACAAACAAACATACAGATAATTGCTTTTTATTTATATAGATAGATATTGCACATTAGACAAATTTTCTTTAGGGTTGTATGCCTCAACCAATTGAATTTTTGAAAATTGAATGAAGTAGGGATATTATATAGAGTATTAGCTATCAAATGGCACAATTTTCTCAATTTTGAAAAAAAAGGCATATTAGACCGTTTATCAAAAATCGGCAGAAGTGCAAATTTATCTTAAATAATTTTGACTTATTTTCAAATGTTTCTGGGCACCAAAGCTGACAAAATTAGCTCTATGTCTCTTACATAAGAAAAATGTGAATTGTAGCCTCGTGTAAAGTCTGTTTCACATAGAATCTGGTCGGATAAAATAGATCATTTCTCCGCAAAGCAATAACGTACAACAAAAGTAAAAATGTTATTTTGTTAGGTTTTATTGCACTTAAAGGAAAAAAAAATACATAAAAATCAATCGTCAGCTTTTCGGATGAATTTTCGAACTTTTTTTGTGATACCACTCATCATTTTCTGCATAGTACTGCTTGTAGCCTCATTCGCCATCTTTTTTCACCACTTTTCCATTTGAGCGGGTTTTTTCATGGTTCTGCCACATTTCTTCAGTTTGCCCTTAACTATTGCCCAATATTTCTCGATGGGACGAAAATGGGGACAGTTTGGTGGATTGATACTTTTTTCAAAAAAATCGATCTTATTCACCTTATACCACTTAACGACATCCCGGCTGTAGTGGCAGCTTGCCAGGTCCGGCCAGAACTTCACCGGACCTTTGTGGGACCGAATTAATGGCAAAACCCTCTTCTGGAAACATTCTTCTATGTAAACATTTCCATTCATTTTGTCCCCAGTGATGAAAATCTTAGTCTTCTTCCCCCAACAACAGATCCTTTGCCAAATCATCAACATACGTGCAAATTCACTTCCATCTGTACCGTTGAGCCGTCAACACGTACGCCGGAGCATCGTATCGTTGCTGTGTACCTGCAGGAACATTTTTACATTATTTATTTTTTCCTTACCTGTTTTTCAATCAGCACTTTTCAGTGCTAAAATTATTTCTATTTTCTTTTATTCATATTTTTCTCTTTTCTTTCCAGCATGGGGAAGTCATCGGCCGGTTCAAGGGCCGGAAGAAAACGGATTGCCGAACCTAATTCAGGCCCATCGCCCAAAAAAGTTGAAATTTCCAATTCATTCGATGTCCTTCATAACATCGGTGATGAGGAAATATTCATATTTAATTCTGATAAGAGTACTAAGAAACCTTCTTCTTCTTATACTCTTAAAAATGAAAAGGTTCCACCAATTACGGTCACGATTTCTGACTTCAATGCCTTTCGAAAAGAAATCGTCACTTCTGTCAAGGATGTGAAGATTTCTTTTCAGATCGGTCGAAGGGGAACTGCTCGTATTTTGTCGGAATCTTTTAATGATTTTCAAAAAATTTTAAATTATTTGAATAATAAAAAACACCAATTTTTTACGTACGACACTAGAGGTGATCGTCCTTTTAAAGTTGTACTTCGTGGTCTCACCGGCGATCAGACACCGGATGAGATCACAACTGAATTAAATTCTTTGTTAGGTTTTTCTCCGATTCAAGTAATTCAAATGAGGAAAAGAACCAACACGAATAATAACAGTAGTGTTGGTTTTGCTCCTGAGCTTTATTTGATCCATTTTAAAAAGGATCAAGTTAAAAATTTGCAAATTCTTGAAAAGGCTCGTCTTATGTTTCATTGTCGAGTCAAATTCGAACCTTTTCGAAAATCTTCAACCAATTTCCTTCAAAATATTACGCAATGTCGTCGTTGTCAAGCTTTTTGTCACGGCACTAAAAATTGTAGAATGAATGCCAGATGCATGCTTTGCGGCTCATTCGATCATGAAAAATCTAAATGCCTTTATGGTGGTGATAAACCAAAAACAGAATTTTTCAAGTGTGCAAATTGCGCAGGTAATCATTCCTCGAATTCGCTAGACTGTCCCATCAGGGCAAAAATTATTGCTTCTAGGAAAAATCCCAAAGTTTCCAGAAAAGTTTCTTCTCCTCCTTCCTCTTTTTCGTCTTCACACGTCGGGCCGGCAAACAACCTGCCTGTTCGCATTCAGCCTCGGTCTACATTGGAATCACGGCTGGGTAATACCCGAAGTGAATTTAATGTTACCTGTGCTGAATCTGCGCCCCAGACTCGTTGTTTATCGTTTTCAGAGGTGGTTGAAAATGGGTTTCCCTCTCCAGGCATAACTAATAAAAATGGGAAAAAACCAAGTCTCAACGTTCATGCGAAGGCTTGGGAAAATCCCCGAAATTCAAATACTTGTTCTTCTCCTTCATTTTCTGATCCTAACAATTTTGTTGATTTGGGTGAGATTACTGAGGAAAAATTAAAATTTTTGCATCAAAATTTGATGGAAATGATGCAACTTATGTTGAAAGCAAATTCAATGTTTGAAGCTTTCCAAACTTCTTTTAATTATGCTAACAAAATTATTATGACTTTACGATTCCCTCATGGATCCAAATAGATGTTTAAATATTATAAATTGGAATGCTAGATCTTTGCTGGCTAACCAAGATGAATTCTTTTTATTTTTGAAAACTCAAAACATACATATTGCTGCCATCACTGAAACTTTTTTAAAGCCAGACATTAACTTGAAAAGCAATGCTTTCTTTAAAATTTTGCGAAATGATCGACTTGATCGACAAGGTGGGGGTGTAGCGATTGTCATCAATAGTCGTCTCAAATTTAGACTTCTTCCTTCTTTCAATACAAAAGTCTTAGAAACAATTGGAATTGAATTAGAAACTTCTATGGGGAAAATTATAATTATTGCCGCATATTTGCCTTATCAATGCAGCGGTGAACAGAAAAATTTTTTGAAGGGAGATTTACAAAAACTCACCAGAAATAAATCTAAATTTTTTGTTATTGGTGACTTTAATGCAAAACACCGATCTTGGAATAATATTTCATCAAATTCAAATGGGAATATTTTGTTTAATGACTGCTCTGCATGTTATTATACTGTTGAATATCCTAATGGGCATACTTGTTTTTCTTCAATTAGAAATCCCTCCACAATTGATTTGGTTCTAACGGATTTAGGCGAGCATTGTAGTCAATTAGTTACTCATGCGGACCTCGATTCAGACCACCTTCCAGTAACATTTTCTTTATCCCAAAGTCCCATTGAAAACCCTTTAAAATCAACTTTTAACTTTCAAAAAGCTGACTGGGAGCGATATAGGAATTTTATTGAACGTAATTTGAATGTAAACGTTCCACTGAATTCAATTGAAGATATTGATTTGGCTGTAGAAAATTTGACAATTTCAATAGTCAATGCTAAAGCCGCTTCAATACCCAAAGTTAAACATAAATTTAATCAACCTTTAATTGATGATGATCTTCAGTTTTTGATACGACTGAAAAACATTCGTCGACGCCAATATCAACGTACTAGGGATCCTTATTTGAAATTTATTTATTGCGACCTTCAAAAAGAGATCAAACGTCGTTTAAATTTCATTCGTAATGAAAATTTTGCCAAAGCAGTAGAGGACATAAAACCCTACTCAAAGCCATTTTGGAAATTAACTAAAATTCTGAAAAAGCCCCAGAAGCCAATTCCTACTTTGAAAGACGGGGATAAACTTCTTTTAACGAATGCAGAAAAAGCTCAAAAATTGGCGCAACAATTTGAGTCTGCTCATGATTTTAATTTAAACGTTGTAAGTCCAATTGATGCTCAAATTTCCCTTGAATTTGATGATATTCTTTCTAAACAAAATGTATTTGAAAGTTCTTGTGAGACAAATATTGATGAACTTAAATTGATTTGCAAAAAATTTAAAAATATGAAAGCCCCAGGGGAAGATGGGATTTTCTATATTCTTATTAAAAAGTTGCCTGAAAGCACTTTAAATTTTTTAGTTAAAATCTTCAATAAATGTTTTCACTTGGCTTATTTTCCCAATGAATGGAAAAATGCCAAAGTAACTCCAATTTTAAAACCTGGAAAAAGTGCTTCAGAGCCTTCAAGTTATCGACCAATTAGTTTGCTTCCATCTTTAAGTAAACTATTTGAGAGAGTTATTTTGAATAGAATGATGATTCACATTAATCAGAATTCTATTTTCCCTGATGAACAATTTGGTTTTCGTCATGGACATTCTACTACACATCAACTTTTGAGTGTAACTAATATGATTAACGCTAGCAAATCTGAAGGTTATTCAACTGGTGTTGCTCTTCTTGATATTGAAAATGCTTTTGACAGTGTTTGGCACAAAGGTTTAGAGCTAAATTAGCTCGATTTGATTTTCCTGTATATCTCACCAAAATAATCCAAAATTATTTGACTAGCCGAACCTTACAAGTAAGCTATCAAAATGCATGCTCTGAAAGGACACCCATTAGAGCTGGTGTCCCTCAGGGCAGTATACTTGGGCCAATTTTATACAATATTTTTACTTCTGATCTTCCTGATGTACCAGAAGGAAAAGGTAGAAGACTATTTGCTGATGATATTTTGCTTTCAGCCAAAGGTCGAAATTTACGGGTGGTACGCAGTAGATTGCAACAAAATTTAAATTCCTTTTTGAATTACTTGAAAATGTGGAAAATTTCTCCTAACGCTTCCAAAACTCAACTTATTTTATTTCCCCATAAGCCAAGAGCTCAATTTTTAAAACCTAATGAAAATCATTCCATAACTTTTAATGGGGTTTCATTAGAATGGTCTGATCACGTGAAATACTTGGGACTTACACTTGATCGGAATCTTACTTTTAAAAATCACATTGAAGATATTCAATCTAAGTGTAATAAATATACTAAATCTCTTTATTCTCTCATCAACAGGAAATCCCGGCTGTGCCTGAAGAATAAGATGCTTATTTATAAGCAAGTTTTCCGACCAGCGATAATGTATGCAGTTCCGATTTGGTCTAGCTGCTGCGCGACGAGGAAGAAAGCCATCCAGAGGATTCAGAACAAGGTTCTGAAAATGATTTTGCGGCTTCCACCTTGGCACAGCACCGAAGATCTTCATCGGATTGCGGGCATTGAATCGATCGAAGAGATGGCCAACAAAATCATCTCCAACTTCAGAGGCAAATCGATGCAGTCTTCCATCGCAGAGATTCGTTCTCTTTATAACTAGTTTAATTTTAGGATAGTGTTTAGTTTTAAGTTTAAAATATTTTTGCCATTACAGGATGTTCTCCTACATTAAATACTTAATTGCGCTAAGCAAATTTAATTCTTACAAATAAATTTTTAATATCTAGTTAACTATAGGGCTCTGAACAGTTCATTATTGAGCTGAACACCTAATTTAATGAAAAAATGTAATATAAATGTAATGATGAATTGATACAAATAAAGACATACAACATGCCAGGCTCGCACGGCGCCTTGGTAAGCATAAGTGCTATCCGGCGTTTTGGTAAATAGATTAATAAGATTAATATATACGTGCAAATTTATCTGCGAAAACAAACTTGAATCTACCCGCAACATTCCCTTTACGCTTCGCAAGGTAAAATTTGTTACCGGGTATTTGTCCAAAATCCAGGCGGCAGTAGTGCAAAGAGGCACCCGTCGAAATATGGAAAATCTCCGACAGCGGAAGAGGCAGCGAGTCCGAATTATCCAGGAGAAAAAGCGCCGTCTGGAGGAGGAGGAGCTCGAGGAGCTGGAGCAGCTGCATCGTTCCCAAGAAACACGAAAGTTATATCAGAAACTCAACGCATCCCGCAAAGGCTTCGTGCCGCAAGTCGAAATGTGCCGGGATAAGGACGGAGGCATCCTGACGGACAATCGTGAGGTGATCAAAAGGTGGAAGCAGCACTTCGATGAACACCTGAACGGCGAACATGCACGAGATCAAGACGGTGGGGGAAGGTACATCGCCGGCGTAGCCAACGATGTAGAGGAGCCACTCCCAACGATGAGTGAAGTTAAGGAAGCCATTCGCCAGCTGAATAGAAACAAGTCGGCTGGGAAGGATGGCATCGCAGCTGAACTCATCAAAATGGGCCCGGACAAGTTGGCCGATTGCCTACACCGGTTGATAGTCCGGATCTGGGATATATAACAGCTACCGGAGGAGTGGAAGGAGGGGGTAATATGCCCCATCTACAAGAAGGGCGACAAATTGGACTGTGAGAACTACCGAGCGATCACTGTCCTCAATGCCGCCTACAAAGTGTTTTCCCGAATCCTACTCCGCCGCCTAACGCCACAAGCAAACAGATTCGTGGGAAGGCATCAGGCCGGCTTCATGGAGGGACGGTCTACGACGGACCAGATATTAACATTACGGCAAATCCTCCATAAATGCCGGGAACACCAAGTCCCTACGCACCATCTATTCATCGACTTCAAAGCCGCATACGACACGATCGACCGTAACGAGCTATGGAAAATCATGGACGAGAACGGCTTTTCCGGGAAACTGATCAGACTGATCAAGGCGACGATGGATGGAACGCAGTGCTGTGTGCGGTTCTCGGGTGAGTTGTCGAGTTCATTCGAATCGCGCAGGGGGCTTCGACAAGGTGATGGTTTATCCTGCATGATGTTCAACGTGGCGCTAGAAGGTGTTATTCGACGAGCGGTGGGCGAAATGCGGGGCACGATTTTCAACAGATCCAGTCAATTATCTGCTTCGCCGATGACATTGATTTAGTCGGCAGATCATCTGCGGCGGTGGAAGACATCTACCGCAAACTGAAACGCGAAGCAGGAAGGATTGGATTGATGATTAATACGTTCAAGACGAAGTGCATGCTGGCCTGCGGATCCGAGACCGACCGAACCCGCTTGTCCAGTAATAACAAGGTCACGATCGACGGCTACGAGCTGGAGATAGTCGAAGATTTTGTCTACCTCGGCTCACTGGTGACCGCAGACAATGACCCCAGCCGTGAGATCCGGAGGCGAATTATCAGCGGAAGTCGTGCTATGGACTCCACAAGCAACCGCGGTCGAGAAGACTTAGCCCTCGCACGAAGTGTAACCTGTATATGACGCTCATTAGACCGGTTGTTCTCTACGGGCACGAGACATGGATATTGCTCGAGGAGGACCTGCGTACACTCGGAGTATTCGAGCGACGAGTTTTAAGAACCATCTTTGGCGGTGTACAGGAGAACGGAGTGTGGAGGCGAAGGATGAACCACGAGCTCGCGCGACTCTACGGCGAACCCAGTATCCAGAAGGTGGTGAAAGCTGGCCGGATACGCTGGGCGGGACATGTTGCGAGAATGCCGGACGACTGTCCTGCAAAACAGGTGTTCGCTACGAATCCGGTAGGAACAAGACGAGCGGGGGCGCAACGAGCAAGGTGGTTAGACCAAGTGGAGCGTGATCTGGCGAACGTGGGGTGCCCGAGAAATTGGAGAACGGTTGCCATGGACCGAGTAAATTTTAGGAATTATGTTCGTCAAGTTATGTCGTGAGGCGGAATACTATGTAAATAAAATAAATAATTGTCCAAAATCCATTTCGTCGTCCATCAAAATGCATCCGTTGTACTTGGTCAACGCTTTCTCGTACAACTTCCTCGCCCTGATTTTGGCAACCAAGTTTTGTTTCAGCGTCCTGTTGGGGTGTTTGCCTGCATGATACGACCGCAAGCCTTCTCGTAAACAAATTCGTAGAGCTGTACTGTGGTTCGTCTTGAACTTTTTCGCCAAATCACGCAAGGAGATTCCAGGATTATTGTGAACTGATCGAATTACCTTTGCTCGCAGCTTCTGGTCATATGTTCCACTTTCACGCCTTGTTTGTTTTGCTCAATCCACCGTAAGGGTCTCCCGGTAACGTTGCAGCACCGAATTTATAGTCAATTTTTGATATTTCAGGAATTTCGCGATCTTTACTACGTCGGTTTCTCTATGTGTGGTTTCTCTATGTGAGTGTGGAATTTTCTCTCGTCTTTCGCGTTCCATCGTCGATAAATTTTGACTGACTGCTTCAATCTTGATGAAATTTTCACCACTAAGTAGACAAACCATCCGGATCAAAACACTGTCAATAGATTCGAGATGTGACAATTAGGGGCGCTGCAGTAAATGCAAAGATGCGACCAGATTCTATGTGAAACAGACTTTCATTCATCAAAAGCCTTTTCAATGTGGAGTTGAACATTTTGTAGATCAAGGAATACAAAAAACAAATCAGGCATATAAGTGAAGTTGGATAATTTCCAAAGAATAATTTTTGACAAAATCCTTCTTGTATAGTTAAGCGTTTGGACCTGGTATAGGTATGTGGAATTTAAATTATAGTTTTTTTATAACGTTTTTTAAAGAACTTTTTAAAAACCCGAAGCGTTTATGAATAAATTGTCACAATATACAAATGATATTTTTATTCCAACTTCCAGGATTCGAAAAATACCTCTCTGTTTTTAATAAGTTTAAGAATTCTATCTAGGATGTATTCTAGAAACTACTTAAAACCCCAAATCTGAAATTATAAATTTTCAATTATACTTAGTAGCTTAGCGACCGCCACTGTGACCCGAATTGAACTAAACTACTAGTAGTGTGTTACAACAGTGCTGTTACACTTACCAGTGCCAATCACGATGCAGTAGTGTAGCAGTAATCCCAGTAATCCTATTCGTGTTTCCATCCTTGCTGCTTTTGAGGGAACGCCGCCAACGACGAATGTTTCCCGGCGTGGAAGATTATGGGCCAAGATGTGAGTGGGGCAAAAAGGACACTGCACAGCTGATGTCGATTTGCGGGGGGAGCAGAATATTTCGGGGCAACTCGAGGCTCCGGAGTGAGTGGTTTGATCCCACTTTTACGATCCCAAGGGCCGGACCGGCGATTTGTGCTGACGACAAATACTCCACACTCCTTTTTTGTTGGGGTTCGGATTTTGGGTTTCGTTGTTGGTCCGAAGGATATGTGAGTAGGTTTATCCTTTTTTTCGTTTATTCTAGGATATGTGTTTTTCTTGAATCGGGGACCCCGATGCGATGTGCACCTCCGGGGGATATTTTTACGATCCGGTTGGTTGATGACGCTTCGTTTGCAACACAAGATAAATATTCAGCAAAAATAACTTTTATTTTGTGCGCCAGAGGACATCGTTGGCGGGAATACGCCTTGCCAGACGTCGAGTTGCAAAATGCTTGTATTCATCATCATCCGGTAGACTAGTATCTGGTCCCGATTCAAAACACTGACTTCAGGGATTCCCTCCTCATTCCAAACGTGTGACTTTCTACATACACACTCAGAAAATCTCAGTAACAGAGCAAAAAAAAAATCGGACACCTCCAGGCATTGAGCTTCAAATCTCGCAAAATGCTAACACCGGGCAGTCTGCATCACACATCCGGAACTGCAAATGTATTTCACAATTTTTTTTTCCCGGAACACCCCTCCCTCCCAGATTCGAGGACCCCAATTAAAACTCCACTTCCGAGGGCAAACACAGAACGTTGCTGGAAAAATAGCTTCCAGGAATTGGCACTAGCAAAACGCTTCTACTCACTGCTGCCTCACAAATGCCCGGATCATCCAGGAAAAATGCACCACGAATCCGGATTTAATCCCCCCAGATGGATGATGGCTCCATCCACTTCCCATTCCCACCTACATATAGGTACGAAGCACCAGGAAAGCAGGAGACCGGATCGATGTTTTCACACTCCGGTTTAATTATTCATCAATCACTTCCACTTGCATTGTTCCGTATGGCCGGAAGCACTTGATGCTGAACGGACAAAACGGATGACTGGAAACATCACAAACAAGTAGCGGGTGGGATTCGTGTTTTTTTTTTTTCGTTGATGCGCCTCTGTTATTGAGGTATCGTTTTTAAAAACGAGGCACCCACACGTTTCCGCAGTTGATGTGTGTACTGAGCCAAAGGATGACGTAGCTCTATACACAGTCCATCCCAACTAGCTAGCCAGATATGATCCCGGGAGAGCTTTTCGGCGGGAATTGGCTAGGGCCAGGCCAGGCTAGGTACACATCACACTCCTGTCCTGTGCCTGGTTTCCTGAGTCGTCGAGCGCCACTTGTGACCTGGAAAAAGGAAAAATACAGAGAAAAGATCATCAAACGTTTGTGGTAAATACTCATCAAATTTCATCAAAAGAGATGAAAATTTCATATTGATGTTTTAATTTGCTGCCTGGTTTCATCGCTTCAGAGCAGGCCGTTGTAATCGTTCAGAGAAGTTACGCATCCCGAAAAATTTGAAATTTTTCGCTCGTTATTTAGGTTTTGTATTTCTGGATCTTTAATTTTCATTTAGGTGCTGAAATTTTCCATGAACACTTATTCAGAATATTGATACACAATTATTTTAGCAATTATTAAGCAAAAATGCGAAGTATGATAAAATACCACACTAGGAAACCCCTTAGCTACAGTGTCCGGCGCAAATAACCCATAGTTTTAAATATTTTCTGAATGCCGAAGTTTTTTGTTTATCAAAACCTTGACATATCAATGAATGTATACAGTAATGAATTGTTTAAAAAGGCGGAGGTAATTTTTTCCATGCTAATCAAGAGTAATGTGATTGTTGATGATAAAATCGACATTTTGAGCGAGAACCTGTAAGAATCCATGCCAAAAACGGGACTGAAGGACAAACGTCGTAGAAAGCAGATGTATTCTTCTGATCTACATTACCCAAACCAATTGTGTGGTTGGCACCAAAATTAAATCTATTGAGATTTAATGGACGTTATAGAACAAAAAGGTACTTAAAATGATTTTTTGAAGAAAACAGAACTATGTTACCGTTTTGAGGCCTGGCTGGACTAATGCACCCATAGATGAGGTTGCAAAAATCCAATTCCTATTTAGCAAATCTCTGTGCCAAAAATGTGCTGAAAAGTGTGCTGAACCAAGGTTGATATGATTGGAAAACCACCAGGGAATAAATAAGAAAAACATTTTATGGGATTTTCAACTCAAAAAAACTATAGTGAGAATCAAATTCACTGCCACATCTCATCTCGGCTTGTCAGTCAGATATTTTACCCAGGGCACCATCTGAGTCGGCTAGCGAACGATAGTTTGTCGTCATTGTCTTTCAGCCACTGCCGATTTGCAAAAAAACACACTGCATTCGCCGTCTGCCGTTTAGCCAGTGTTTTTTTTTATCCTCCTTCATCTTTGATGGGAAAGGGATGAGAATGGGTTGAAAGTGGGGTGGAAATGTGATGGGAATGGAAAACTAGAATCTTTTTTCTATTGTTAGCCGGGTTAATCTTAGCATCTAATACCGATAATGCCACCTCAAAGGAAGTTCATTATCGGAGTAGAGTCTGATCTGCGGGTGAAGTTATGAATTTTTAACATTTTTATCAAATAAACCATTAAAAGGATTTTTTTTATGCCGCATACGTAAAGTATGAAATTCAAAAATTACTACTAGGCTTAAAAAAATATTAATTTTTAAATGATCTTCAAGTTGCCGCTTTTTCAACCAACTCATTGTTATTAATATTTTTATTATTATTATTATTATTATTTTTATTATTATTATTATTATTATTATTATTTTTATTATTATTATTATTATTATTATTGATGTTAGGTTTATGTTTTCGACCGGGAATTATATATAGTAATTTAATTTTGGCTTTTTCGGTCTTGGATGTAGATCAAACAACGATGGTTTTTGAAATACCCGACGTTTCGACCAGTTTTGTTGGTCTTTTTCAAGGGAGTTTGCTGTCTGTTGTTTTTGTCGATTTCGTTTTTGTCTAGACTAGACTAAAATTTAGATTTTTTAGATAACAAAATTTTTAAATACTTTAGCTTTCCGGAAATAAAAATTCGGTGCATTACCACGCAAGATTAATATTTATAGAAATTATCGAAAGAGCAACAAAAGGGCAACTTTTGTAGATGCGAAACTCGAGAATAACATGATAAATTGAATACGTACCGTACATATGAACTAAGGGCTACTCTGAACTTATAAACTGATCTTTCAAGAGCACTTGAATAAACGAAGTCATTGTAGATAATCAAAGGGTAGATATATGTCTTGAAAAGTTTGAATTTTGTAGATACATCCAGATGGCTTGTTGTTAAGTTTAGTATTTGAATCGCGCTATAAATTTTTCAATATTGGGCATTGACATGTCGGTTCCAGAAGAGATCTTTGTGAAAAATAACACCTAAATTTCTCAGCAAGATCGATAGAATTAACTACAGTGTTATTATAAAAAAGTGGTGGGTGAGCTGAAGAAGGTGGTATTTTCCGAAGAGCAAGGCTTTCGTTTTAGTGGAATTGATCGGTTAACTTTTTTGATAAGACCAGTCGATAAGCTTAACAAGATCATGATTTAATTTAGTGGAAAAATCATCCCCTTCAAAATTTCTATTTGCGCAAAGGTATACTTGTACATTATATACAAAAAGATGAATAGAGCAGTGTTTTAGGACAGATGGAAGGTCGTTTATGAATAGCGTAAACAATAGGGATCCCAAAATTGAACCTTGAGGGACACCCGATTCGATGGCAGCCAAACCAGAAAAGCTGCCATTGAAAAAGGCAGTTTGTGAAAAACCTTCTAGGTATGATTGTATCAATTTACAGCAGCACTAGGAAAATTATACTTGGAAATCAATTTATTGATAAATCTAATATTTGAAACACGATCAAACGCTTTTGCCAAATCAATCATCAAAAGTATAGTGTTTCTTTTTTTATCCAAAGTATGTGCTATACCATTATGTACCTTCAAATAAGCAGTTTCAGTAATGTGTGACGAGCGAAAACCAGATTTGAATTCGTTTAATATATCATACTGATTTAAATTATCTGTAGTTTGACGTTTAAGTAGTTTTTCGAAAGAAATCGAAGTTGCACTCAGCATACAATTTTTGTAAATTTAATAGGAATGTTATCAACTCCCACAGCATTTGATTGGATGGAACTAACAACATTGATAATTTCGTGGTTTTCAACGAAAATAATTTGAAATCCCAGCGAGTTGTAGGGACAATGTAATTATTCACCGTTATTTCGGGTGAAGTTCGAAGTGAAATAATCATTTTCTTCATAAGCAGAAAAGTTAGAAATAGCTAAATTTTAAAGATTTTGAACCGTTTGGATAATTAATTCGCATTGCCAATTAACTCTTCTAAATTTAAAAAGGTTTTGAGAAACTGAAATATCTGGATTCTAAGATGAAAACAAAAGGTGCATTTTCATTTGTGCCGGTCACTGTATATAGAGGTTTTCAAAAAGCATAATTTTCATTGATTCCACCCTCTAATATCGATCCTTTCATCAAGCAAACAACCGTGTAAAATTTCATTTTGATTGAACAACTCTATGCCGACCCTCAAACGCCTTGAAGTTGCAAATTTTGTAAAAATAGATTTAGAATTTCCATTAAAAGAATCATCATTATTATGTTATATATGAGCACTTCATTGAAGTCTAAAGAAAAGTAAAAATTTTAAACCTGGAAACAACTTTTAAGAAGACAACAAGTAGTTTCTTATGCATTTTGTTTGAGAAATATGAGAAATAAAAAAAATATTCAAAAGTCTTTGCAATCTATTGCAAACGTTTTTAAATTTTCCCTACTTCGATCAATTTTCTCTTGTGCTGAAAACCGTGAGAATGGAACATAAGTAAATGGTTGAGGTTTTTTTTTTTATGAATTTTATAGTAATTTTAGTGGGAAGTCTCACTAAGTTCTTTAAATAAATGCATTGTCAGTGATTCAACGGCGGCTTTACTGCCACACGCATTTTAATGATTGATACAAGACGGAAAGAAAAAGAGGTTCTAAAAAATGCAATAAATTTGAAAGATCGATAGTTTTATAGTCAAGGAAGAATGACCCTAATGGGTTAAACTGCTATCAAAAAAGGAAAAAATAGTTTCATTGTTAAGTAGTTAAGTTGATTACTTTTGTTCTGTTGGGTTTTATGATTCTCTTTTCATCACAATATGCGCGCGCACTGTTTTTCAGAGAAAAAATCAAAAAAATCAATTTTTACCTGAATGAAATATTTTACAACTGTTTAATTTTATTTATTCCGTTTTTTTTTATCAGAATTTGTACAATATTGTAACGTTACAAATGCTATAAAATCGTCAAAAATAATGATAATATATGTAGAAATATAAGCAAAACTTTACTGCCCCTGTTTGCATTAGATTTCCATGTACAATTTCATCGTTTTTTAGTTATCGATGGAAAACGCTTCTTTGTGGTCCAATTTACCTTTAAAACAGGTTGTTGTTCGAAGTTTGTTCCCAAAATTTCGTAAAAAATATGATCGCTGGTGTGTCCCATGTGAAAAATAATCGCATATGAGTCCTATGAACAAAATCCAGCGCTAGAGCATACAATTGAAGAAACTGTAGTTAGAAAATGAAGTTAATCAATAATTGTATGATAAAACATTAATTTACATAAAAGTTAAACGTATAGTAGCAAAATGATTCCGACGAAATCTGATTCTAAACCACAAACAAAATTTGAAAAGTAACAGGTAAACTATATCAAAATGGTTTGACAAAAATAAATCGACGAACAACGTTCAATAGATTTTTATTCGGTCAGGATGGATCTCCGTGGGTAATTCTGACGATCTATTGTTTGATCGAAAACTTAATAGTTAACTTTTTTAATTAATTTTTCTATATCCACAATAATATCAAAATCACTGTTTTCGTTTATCTTTTACAAAAATTTTCCAGGGAGAAGTCTTCTGCTTTGTCATATTGTCATATTAACCCGTAATACACATTAAATTAAATTGAAGTTTTTTAAATTGACAGCCTTTTGAAACTTATGTGTAGTTGAAGGATCCTAGAATATAAAAAAGTTAGGAAGCAATTCGAAAAATTACCATTTTTCAAATTGTCATTTTGTATCCCTTTCGACTGACAATTTATTAATTAGTCTAGGATGACGATTTGAATCAATCTAATGTTTGAAACGAACGACAAAATATATTGTGGCAAAAAAGACCCACTGAAAAATATGAACGCATTCGGCGAATCTATTATGGCAAATTGCAGTGATGTGTTTTGAACTTCTTTGAATAAAATTTCACTCATACATCATCCAAAAATCGGTTTTGGATTTACAATTCAACTATCAACGAGCTTTGGTAGCGAAAGGCACAATTCAGAAAGTGAAATTTTGAAAATAAAAAAACGTTAACCTGACTACGACAGAATGGCAACACCGTTTAAAAAAAAACACTGGAAAACACATACCACACGGCTAGAAAAAACATCTTTTGAAATCGGATTCCAATCCAAAAAAAAATGCTTAACAAATGATAAAATATTTAAAAAGAATATAATAACAGACGCACAAAAGTAAAAAGGATATTACTTGTTGCTAGAATTAATAACGATGTTTTTGAATTTGTATTTTTAGTTTCTATGCAAAAGTTTTTCGAATGAGCAATTAAAGTATTGTTTTATCATTGATTGGATCAAGATTGGGGAATAGGAGGAAAGTTTCACGACAGTTGAGAAATAAGAACTATCTTTAGACCCACGATCTATGTACACTGCCGGCCAAAAGTTTGGGATCACCCGCTAAAAAACATGCAAATTTTGATCGTTCATATCTCAGCCGTCTTAGGACATATTGCGAATCTTCTGATCTCATTTGAAAGATAATAAGCAATAGCTATTTCGGAGGTATTTTGTTCAGAAATATTGTTTTTGTTTTGCACCTAAAACTTAACCTAAAGTTAGAACATTTTCTAAAAATCGCACTCAATATTCAAAGCCGATCATCTCGCGATAGGGTGGACCAAATTTCAAAATTTGAATTGCATTAGAATCCGTATTCTATACTTCTCAAAACACAATCAAAAAAATTGTGTGCAAAAATTTAAGAATGTACTTTTAATTAATAAAATAGACACTTAAGCTATCGTCCAAAAGTTTGGGATCACCGCTCAGTATGGTGTATCGGCCAAAAGTTTGGGATCATTCTTTAAAAAACATGCAAATTTATCTCATTCATATCTTTCTCATCTAACATTGTATTGCAGATTTGAAGCTTAGGAATTGTTTTTTTTTATAAATTCATACAAAAATTATATCTTAAAGTGATAACAATAAAAAATTTACCTGAAATTAATTGTTTTTTGAAAATTCACAATTATGTTTTTAAATTTTTTATGGTTATGGATTTAAAATATAATTTTTTAATGAATTCATGAAAAAAACAACAATTCCTAAGCTATCAAATGCACCCTTCAGATCTGCAGTACGATGTTAGATGAGAAAGATATGAATGAGATAAATTTGCATGTTTTTTTAAAGAATGATCCCATACTTTTGGCCGATACACCATACTGAGCGGTGATCCCAAACTTTTGGACGATAACTTAAGTGTCTATTTTATTAATTAAAAGTACATTCTTAAATTTTTGCACACAATTTTTTTGATTGTGTTTTGAGAAGTAAAAAATAAGGATTCTAATGCAACTCAAATTTTGAAATTCGGTTCACCCTATCGCGAGATGATTGGCTTCGAATATTGAGTGCGATTTTTTGAAAATGTTCTAACTTTAGATTAAGTTTTAGGTGCAAAACTAAAACATTATTTATGAGCAAACTACCTCCGAAATAGCTATTGCACATTATCTTTCAAATGAGATCAGAAGATTCGCAATATGTCCTAAGACGGCTGAGATATGAACGATCAAAATTTGCATGTTTTTTAGCGGGTGATCCCAAACTTTTGGCCGGCAGTGTATTTCATTGCTTTGCCTTACATGGCGACCGTAAAAAGTTTACCCTCAACAATGAAACAGTTTTTTGTCTTATCTCAAGAATGAAAACCGTTGTAGAATTACAACGCTACGAAAATTAAAAAAAAATCGTTCGAATATCAATGTAACCTTATATGAGTCCTTATCCCCTCTTTGCATTGGAAAACATTGATCTTATTATGATTTATCCCAACGTTCTGATTTTGAGGTAGATCGGTTCTTAAAAATATAATCAACAAATCCGTTTAAAACCTTTATGTTGGGTAAAATATAATCAATTTATTTCACGAACACGGACGAACAGTGTAAATCAATCCTCGTCATATTGTTGTAAATTTGATTTGAGCAAATTCCAGCACAAAAAAACAACTGCCTAAGTCACGAAGCATAGATTTCTCGAATGTATCATTTGATTTATTTTTCAACTAGATTGACTGTGAGCTGATAAAACATAATCACATGCCCTCTAACATACAATTGAAAATAAAATAACAATGCAAGCTGCTAACAGCCTCAAATATTTTGAATAAATAATCCATGAAATTCAACACTCTTTTGCTAACCACGCTCTCTCGAGAACGCTTGACCGAGCATTTGATATTGGTGAATGTTTTGAATCGGACCCCTACTCACACATGATTTGTTTTGTATTCCATTAGCCATCCACCATTCATTGGCCCTCAACTCCAATCGATTGTACATTAATTGGTTTTTAGTGTGTGGTCTATGAAAGCTAAACCAACACGAAATCAATCGCACATTCAGTGGAAATTTTAGAGAAGTTATTTGATTCATAGAAATTTGCCCCACCAAAAGTGTTGAGGGGGTTCCATTAACAAAATAGTTCAAGCTGCTGCAAGGTTATAGAAGACCGGTATGAACTTAGTGGTTGCATTAGTTCCGGATATGTTCAATGAACGCTGCTTCTGGTTGCAATCTTTCACACGGGACGCTTTGAATCTGATTCTGATGGCTGACTTTAGTGCCCTCGATGGCACCAAAAATGGCAATCAATATTGACCTGAAAAGATCCAATATCCCGGTATTGGCGCAGCAACAGCAGCAAAAAAAAAACAATAAACGACGAAACGACACACGCAGATAAAACTTCCGCAGCTGGTTCCTCCTTTTTGATTTTGAAGCCGCTGCTGCTGCAGGCTTCTGCATGATGATGGTGCAGCACAAAACAAACTCATTCCAGTAATATCGCATCGCTTCGCGGTATCTCTCTCGTGGTGTCACACTTTAGAACAGCCACAGCACAGCGCATCCAGCAACCCGAAAAGCGCCACAAGAGTGAGGAAAGGTTATGTCAAACATCCCTGGCACCTGATGGGAAACGCGAAAGTCGCGGTGTGTTTCATTGATGCAAATTCGTGAAAAATTGACAGAATACTAAATGACTCATCAAAACTTATTCAAACGAATAAGAAGGGAAAAACCGCAATAAATATTCATAAATCTGAACCCTAATCCGTCCCTGAAACTGTAGTCTAAATATCCCTCTTATTTTCCAACAGATTTTTACAAAATTTAAAGTTTTAAAAACCTCGTATGGTAGCTCAAATTCGTTTTCAGTCAATATTCACCTACAACTTTCCAGTTTACCGTAATCCGAAGTCTAAGAAGAAACAAGCCCTGAAAAACATGCTTCGAAAAAAAGCTGTAGAAACTATACGATGCACATAAGGATTTATTATTTTTTTATTTTCAATCATGACCAACAAAAGTGTCAAAAAGTGGGGTTAACCCGTACTTTTCAATCAATGAAACGTTAAAATTGTTTAAAACATTCAAAATAATATTTGAAAAGCGGTTTGAAAAGTTGACGGAATTTGGCACATTTTTTGCATTTTTAGATTGTCAAAACACGAAACACAGAATTTTTGAAAAATTTTCACAGGGAGCGGTTTCCAAATTTTCTAAGATTTTGAAAGACCTAAATTCAACTTTGCACTGACCAAACCATAGGATTTGTCGAAACAGTTGAGTATTTTGGCGTTGAACGTTGCCTACACTCTTTTTTATCTGCACCAAACACGCTGAACCTACCTTACCTTAGATTTACTATCAGTTTTATATTTATCATATTTTTTTGTGAAGTATCGCAGTGCTTATGTAATTAAATACTCCACTGGAATCGGTATGAAATGTAAATTTGAATATAAATTTATTGCGAAAATCTTGCGTGAATTTTTAGTATATTGGTTGATATGAATAAAGATATTGTAAATGCTTTTGCTATTTTCGAGCAGTTTTGTGAGTCAAATACTTCGAATGGCATGCATATTTTTATATCGGAGCTGGTTGAAAGTAAATGTTCTACATTGCCTTTTCATATCTAGTTGAGTAAATGCTTTCAAATATTGTCATTCTATAGTTTGTGCTAAGTAAAAGCTATAGAAGCAATTGCTATTTTCTTATTCATACCACCAAATATCCAGTGCAAAGTTGTATTTTGGTGCAAGAAAATCTGAAAAAAATACAAATTGACAAATAGTTCTAAAATCAGCTACCTTTGAAAATCCGTCAACAATTCTGTGTCTCGTATTTTAACAATCTTTAAATGCAAAAATGTCCAAATTACGTCAGCTTTGTAATCCTCTTTTCATTTTTTTTCTGGTGTGACTTTATCAATTTTTACGGTTCATTGATTGAAAAGTACGGTTTTGAACCACTTTTTTTTACATTTTTTTTGTGGTCATGATCTTAAAACTTTGCAACGTAAAGCTTCTAGCTACGGCTTTTTTTTAAACCTAAGCAAAAATTTTTGTTGAGCATTCCGTAGTTGATCTTCCAAAGCTTTATTACGAAGTTTTTTTTTTCGAATTATTTTTCTTTGACTTTGAATAACTAAAAATTTAAGTGTTGCATGTGAATTCTGTTTAAGAAATATATTTGAATGACATTGGAAGTTTTCAAAAAAAAAATTTTTTTTTAAATTGAAATAGAAACAAGAGAGACAAATCGGTTTAAAGCGAGGACTTTAGTGTCAAATTGACACTAAAGTTTGGATTAGGGAGTATTTTTTACTGGGCTCTCACGGTGCGTCCATAAAAAAAAAGTAATGATGCAATAAAGAAAATTTCAAGAATTCATTAAGGGTCCCCTTCGAAATCGATTTATTTGGATGCAACTGAATAAAGTTACTAGCCGCCAAACTTTCAATAATTTAAAATTGACACATAAGAGTGGATTTGGGTTAATCACAGAAGTATGCCACAAAACACATTTTTTGTGATATCACAAGTAACAAATTTCAATAAAATTTTTCATATACGGTAAGGTGCGGTAAGTATTTTGAGATTTTTAAGGATGAAGGTTATGTCGTTTATGTACAAGATAAATAGAAGTGGTCCTAAATGTGAGCCATGTGGAACACCTGAAGTGACTTGAATGGGATTCCAATTCTATCCCTTAAATTTTATGATTTGTTGCCTGTTTGTTAAATATGATTCAAGCCATTTCAGAAGTCCCAAATCAACTCCAATTTTTTGCAGCTTTTAAAGAAGCATCGGTTTATCTATACGATCAAATGCTTTGCTAGAATCTGTATACAATGCCTCAACGTGATTCTCATTATCGATTGCATTTAATGAATAATCCACAAATTCAAATAAATTTGTTGAAGTTGATCGACCTTTGAAAAATCCATGTTGATAATAGCAATTCCACGATAATAACGTACATCAGCTTTTCGCTCAGATTTAAAAAAATGAACCGGAAATAAGCTTTTCCATACTTTGGGGAAAATTTCTAGTTTCTAGGCACAATTTTCCCGTATGTTTGGATAACGTGCCGCTGTTAAGCCTACCCCCATTCTGACATATTAAATAGCTGAAACAAAGGGTATGTAAGTTCATTGGCAAAGTTGATTATAAATACTAGAGGAATTTCATCTGGCTCAGGTTCCTTTGAGGGGTTTAAATTGTTTAAACTGATCAAGATATCCAATTCATGAAGGTAATTGACTCCAATATTACTAGGATATTCTGGATAAAATGCAAAATAATCACGGTCGCGATTTTATTTCCAAATATGTGGTTAAGATTTCTTGGAGAAAAATTGCAAAATGATTGCAGATTTCTTCCAAGTTATCACCAACATGTTCATCAAATTGCATTATTGATGGAAAAATGTCTGATTTAAGTCTTGTTTTAACGTAATTAAAGATATTCTTTAGGCAGGACTTTATTTCAAGCTCGGTTTTTGCATTGAACTCTTCAAATGCCTTATTGATGGCTGAGTTCAGTTGATCGCATATTTCCAAATAATTTGCTAGGTTTTTTTACTGCTTTTGTACTTTCTGTACGTTTGATGTGCTTTCTGTTTGCGATTTTTTAAGTTTTCTTATATGTTTATTGAACGAAATCGGATGTTTAGTGTTTATATGGCGTCGTTTTGCAGAATGTCTTTCGAAATGATTTGGTTCAGAATATGATAAAAGGCATTAACCGATAATTTGACATTTTCTTCATCTTTAAAAATTTGTTGCCAATTTACACGGGTATGTTTTTTTGGTTCTATTTGATTTATGTATGAAAAGAGAAAATCCAATCAGTGTATGCAATTTTTCGAAAACTACTGAACCGTTAAACGTGAAATTTGATGTGTAGCCGTTTTAAATACCCATATTTATTTCTTTAATACTTTCAAATTTCTTCAAATTTAAATTGAGTGGTCTCCCATACAAAATAATATAAAAATATTGACACAATTCGAACAATTTTTTAAAACTACCTAACCAACCAACGTGAAATTTGGTGTGCAGCCGTTTTCAAGACCGATATGTTTTCTATAATACTTTCAAACCGCTACAAATTCAAGAAAGGGAGGAGGGGCTTCCGTGCCAAATTTACAAAAATTGACAACATTTTTACAAACCATGAAGGATTTTCGTTAAAAATTGATAAACTTGATAAACATTTTGACATAATGAGATGATTGAATGAATGGAAAAACAAAGTGCCAAGCAATTTTGATAATATATTGAATTGAGAGACGCTTTCCCTTTTCATAAATGAAGACTCTCATATTCAAAAAATATAACATAAATTTCATTAAAAAAAACCAATGGCAATTGGCAACATTTTTAACGGTATTTAAATTCTCCTCTCGCTTCAAAAGTTGGCTATTTTTTAATTAAAAGGTTGAATATCAAATATAAAAAATTTGATTTAACGAGCACGTGTCCTTATGCTGCTATTTCGAAGATATTTTGTTAACCCAACCCTGGAAAAAAGGTCAGGAATGTTAGCTAAGATTAAAAAAAAACCTTCAAACTTATCTTATGTCAAAAAAAAAATTAAATGAACAAAGATTTTTACATTGACGAACACCTCTTGAAAATCTTTTGATCTTGTCATTTAAATAGTAAGAAAAAAAAATTGAGAATGTCATCTGTTTACAGTTTTTCAAATGAATAGAGACTTAACTAAAATAGCCTTAATATTTAATACGCTTTTTTCTATGGTTTTTGAATGATAGATTTTAACTGTTTACTTGTTTTCTGATTTTAATTTAAACAAGATTTTTAATAAACAAAAATAAGTTGATTTCAAGTTGATATCATTGTTACAAATCTGTGATTTGTATTCTTTGATCTAAAGAATAACAATATATATACTCAGAAAAATTAGATAGAAGAAATAGGAAAAAAAAACCATTGAACTAGTTTTTTGAAATAGAAACACATTCGGAGTTTCAGAATTTTATGATTTACAATGATTTCAAAATAATGACTCTTCAATTAAACCAAAATTAAATTTTTAAACTTTAAAATTTGAATAAACCATCTCTTTATTAATCTTCAATTGTTTTTATCTGCACTCTTGCGAACTTTTTTTTTATGTCCGTTCAGTTTCAAATTCAATCAGTTATTCAAGGTTTCCAAGAGTAAATAAATGTTCTTTATAAACCTGAAATTTCAATGAATGTTCTGTAACGCTGAATTTTAGATAAAAGAAGAACCTGATATAAAAATCTCGTGTGTGGTTTAATTATATCGTTTGAAATGTTAATAGTCAATATGATATTTAATATATAGGTACATACATGAATGTTAAATGTTTCAATTGGTTTAAATGGAAAGCTCCCGTTTATTTGCTACTTGGAAAATCTATCTTATCTGTTAAAATATGAAAATACTCCATTCACATGATTAATCATAAGTATCGTAAAACGGGGTAACATTGATCACCGGGGTAAATTTGACAAACAATAAACATTTCCATATAATCATCAATAACTCAGCCGTTAGTTTGAATTTTTGAAATCTGTTTCCTACGTTTGAAAGCCTGTGAATTGAGTATCAAATAGGCAAAATTTGGTATGTATTTGAAATTTTTTTCAGTTAGTAAAAAATCTAATTTCAAAATCTTAAAATATCTATTTTTCCAAGGCTCGCAAACAAACAGCTCTCCTGATGTAACCAAAAAGCATTTAGAAGCAAACGGATTGTTTAATGTGAAAGAACAACTTTTCTTCTTAGTATATGAACAGTTAGAGTGCTATTTTTATGATCATTTAATGATTTTTTTTGTATTTAAAAAGTAAGGACATTTTCCAAGAGTAAGCCCGTATTGGACAAATGGAAAGGAAACCTATCAAATCGTTAACTTTGAAGAAAAAATGAAAATGAAAATAGAGGGAGGGCCAAGGGGAATGTATGAAGGTAAAATTCATTTGTTTTTGAAGCTCAAACTATTTAGCAATTATAATTATTTTTGCCCCTAAATGTAGGCAGCATTATAGTTCTTTTTTCGATTATGAATATTTTTAAAATAAAACGTTAAAAATCAAGGTTTAATTGATAAACTAGCATTTTTAAATATTATAAACGTGTTTTGTATCCTTTATGTTCAAGAAAACTCGTTAAAGCCATCAGAATAGAGACTGATCAATGTCACCCCAAAGCATCATATTCTGAACAGAGACCAAACCGATTTTTAAATCAAATCAAAAGAGGTCTAATAAATTTCTGCATTCATGTTTTACGTTCATAGGAGTCCAGTTAGTACTGGTTTTAAAAATATAGAACATGCCACATTCCCCTTAACAGAATAAATAATCGAAATATATTGAAAAAAGTGATCAATATTACCCCGGATCACGGTATTAGTTTTTTTTCGGATTTTTAAGAATATACATATTTGTATTTAAAATTTTGTTCATATTTCTAAGGTACAGTACAACTGTGTTGAAATAATCCTTTAACTGATCCAGAACGATTTTTCTCGAAGCTCCTTTTTTAAAAGTTTAAGTGCTAAAGCCTTTAAAATGAGATTCTTTAAGATAAGCATCTTTAAGAAAAGCATCAGCTTTTTATAAATATATGAAAACTTTACAAATCTGTCAAAACTTATTATTGTCAAAATTGAAACTTCAACTTAGGGTAAAAGCACTAAGCAGGCTTTATGTCCCTTCTAAGCAGAATACTGTTTAAATGGTATATTACATTCAATATGTGAACAAAAACTATATAGGGGAGAATGAGGATACTTGATCCCTGGGGATACTTGATCCCTTCGCTTGATCTCGAAACAGTGATGTCTAACAAATATCAAATGTTCTAGAGAAATGTGCCAAATAGAACAAAACAACAATGCTTTTATCTCAAAAAATTAAAAAAAAAACATTTTTCGAGTTATTGAACTTTGTTTGAAAAATTTAACAAAATGTGATTTGCAGATCTTTTTTTATCAATTTAAAATGTTTCTCAAATGAAAAATTATTATTAAAACATTAAAATTCTATCGACTGGATGGGTAATGAAAAAATTGATTTTCGGCGATTTCAGTCACGAAAAAATCATAAAACGATTTTTATTTCTTCATCCGACGTTTCGGCATTTATTATGCCTTTTTCAAGGAGTCTATTAATATAACATGATTAATGATGTGTTTTAAAAGGTGTTACAATATATGGTGTATTAACTGAAATTTCTCGCTACGAAAACGATTTCTAAAATAAAGCAGATTTTTACGAAAGTAAAAGATCCGGTACACAAGGACGATTTTTCGAACGTCGTTTACTCGATATCTTGCAATGACTGCGATTCTCAATATATTGGAATGACAACAAACACACTTAAGGAGAGGATTGGCGGACACAAATCGAACAAAAAGGCATTGGACAAACTGCGAAGCGAAGGAGTGGATAAAGACGACACTCCTTTGATTTGAACAGCACGAGAATAATTGATCGTCACAATTATACTTCCGGTCTACAAACTTTAGAAATGTGTCACATCGCGAGGAATGGCAACACGGTAAATGAGAAGACTGATACTGAAGGGCTCAGTGTCATCTATGCCGGCATTTTCAACTCCATCAAAAACAAACAAAAACACACCAATACACATAATAATACATCAAACACACAAAATACAACAAACACACAAAATACAACAAACATCAGTAGTGGCTAGGTGAAAAACAACATCCAAAACAGTGAAAATTATTTTTATATCCGTTTTCGTTTTCAAAACTTTCAAAAGTGTTATATCCATCTCAACCAGATCAATAGTAAGTAGAACAGATTCCAAGGAAGATTGCATGCAAGTAGAAAGCTCAACTTTTAATATTTCTGTTATACACCACAGACAACTGGACTTACATTTCCCAATTAGACAAAAATCTTTTTGGACAATTAAAACGAGAAATTTCAGTTAATACACCATATATTGTAATACCTTTTAAAACACATCATTAATCATGTTTTATTAATAGACTCCTTGAAAAAGGCATAATAAATGCCGAAACGTCGGATGAAGAAATAAAAATCGTTTTATGATTTTTTCGTGACTGAAATCGCCGAAAATCATTTTTTTCATTATTAAAACATTTATTCCAATATGTCAATCGTTATAATATAATATGAACTTAATAATGCCATATTTTTAAAGCAATAATAAACTCTCAATTTTATTAAGGAGAAGTTTTCCATAATGTATGCCATTGATATAGTTGATCTCTAGGGTCAAAAAAGATATATTATTCTTCTGAATGGATCGCGATCATTGGTTATCATAAAACTAATAATACCTGTCCAAAAACTTATGTTTATACAGTTATTATCTGTTAAAAAGAACTAAAAATACTGTATTTATCTAAAAACTAGAAAATTGCGCCTTAAAGTATGCAATGATAATAGAATATTAGACAAACTTTTGGAATTCGCTTTGTCTGACACTTACAAACTGTGAAATGATATGGCAAAAAATAGTCAACGGCCTCTATGTTTTCGAATTTTATTAGAAAATCTCGAAAAAAGTTATTAAGAACTCATGTTGATCATCAATAGGAGAGATAAGGGCAGTATGGCCACCAGACGAACGCTAATTTAACCAAAGAAAAGAGCTGTGTGAGTTTCTACATTGTTTCGTGCTCAGACACTAAAAAAGTCTATTTCGTAGCAGGCTAAAACTTTAAAAAGTAGATTAAATCGGTTAAAAAATGCATTCTAATTTTTTTTTGCCAAAAGCTAAAAATCAGTAACTGTAGGGGCATAATGAGAACCCCCTCTGTGGCAGTTTAAGCACCATTAATCGGAGTAAGATGAGAATTTTCTGCCGTAGAATCTAGCAGCGAATTCAACTCGATAAAATTGACTGAATTACAGAGCTACTGCATGACTTGTTTCATCCGACGATTTGGCCTATTGGTGAGGTGTCGAATGGGTAATCAGAAGACTCATCGTGATGTTATATACGCCCCGAGTCAACAAGTTATAGAAAAAAACGCGTTTCAAATTTGGTTATAGGGAAAAATCAAAAATTTAAAGATGGCGAAAATTGAGAAACAATGTTTTCATCATGCTGCTGTGCGTTTCTTATTGATCAAGTTTTTTTTTTATATATGTCTTTGTACCAATTCATCATTATTTATATTACATTATTACATACATTAAATTAGGTGTTCAGTTCAATAATGAACTTTCCAGAGCCCTATAGTTTTCTAATCACTAAAGTTTATTTATTCGACTTAAATTTACTGAGCACAATCAAGTATTTTTTGTAGGAGAACATCCTGTAATGTCAAAAATATTTTAAACTTACAACTAAACGTACGTCTCGGTGGTCGAGTGGTTAGCGTGGTAAGACGGTAATCGCTGGTCCACTGATGGCATGGGTTCGATTCCCATCTCGGTACTGGGTGTTAAATGTTAATCTTAAGTTGTCCACGTCATTTATTCAGTCTGTAAAGCCTAAACCGGCTAAGACGGTGTATGTCTTTTTAAAAAACTAAAACTATCCTAAAATGAAACTAATTGTAGAGAGAACGAATCTCTGCGATGGAAGACTGTATCGATTTGCCTCTGAAGTTGGAGATGATTTTGTTGGCCATCTCTTCGATCGATTCAATGCCCGCAATCCGATGAAGATCTTCGGTGCTGTGCCAAGGTGGAAGCCGCAAAATCATTTTCGGAACCTTGTTCTGAATCCTCTGGATGGCTTTCTTCCTCATCGCGCAGCAGCTAGACCAAATCGGAACTGCATACATTATCGCTGGTCGGAAAACTTGCTTATAAATAAGCATCTTATTCTTCAGGCACATTCGGGATTTCCTGTTGATGAGAGAATAAAGAGATTTAGTATATTTATTACATTTAGATTGAATATCTTCAATGTGATTTTTAAAAGTAAGATTCCGATCAAGTGTGAGTCCCAAGTACTTCACGTGATCAAACCATTTTAATGAAACCCCATTTAAAGTTATGGAATGATTTTCATTAGGTTTTAAAAATTGAGCTCTTTGCTTATGGGGAAATAAAATAAGTTGAGTTTTGGAAGCGTTGGGAGAAATTTTCCACATTTTCAAGTAATTCAAAAAGGAATTTAAATTTTGTTGCAATCTACTGCGTACCACCCGTAAATTTCGACCTTTGGCTAAAAGCAAAGTATCGTCGGCAAATAATCTTCTACCTTTTTCTTCTGGTACATCTGGAAGATCAGAAGTAAAACTATTGTATTAAATTGGCCCAAGTATACTACCCTGCGGGACAACAGCTCTAATGGGTGTCCTTTCAGAGCATGAATTTTGATAGCTAACTTGTAAGGTTCGGCTAGTCAAATAATTTTGAATAATTTTTGTGAGATATATAGGAAAATCAAATCGAGCTAATTTAGCTATCAAACCTTTGTGCCAAACACTGTCAAAAGCTTTTTCAATATCAAGAAGAGCAACACCAGTTGAATAACCTTCATTTCAGATTTGCTAGCGTTAATCATATTAGTTACACTCAAAAGTTGATGTGTAGTAGAATGTCCATGACGAAAACCAAATTGTTCATCAGGGAAAATAGAATTCTGATTAATGTGAATCATCATTCTATTCAAAATAACTCTCTCAAATAGTTTACTTATTGATCAAGGTGATTTAACGATCGTAAGAGCTTATTTTCCGGTACTCAAAAATTATAATTCTTTCGTCACTTGAGAACCTTGTTGATTTTTTTAATATTTCTGTAAAGATGATTAGAAAAAAATTGAAAAATAGATACTATAGAAACTACAAAACTGTTCCTCAGGAAAATTTATTTGAGAAAATTCTTACTTACGTGGAAAAGAGGAGTGCTTACTATGCCCCATGTGCTCGTAATGCCCTTATTATCCCTAACAATTTAAAATTTCAAATTGGACTCAAATTTAAAAAAAAAAAATAAATAGACTTCAAAAAATTAAAACAACAATGAAATGAATTATCTTACAGGTTTCAAAATCAATCATCAAGTTCTCATAATCAATGAACTTTAAATATGCTTGTTTCTTCTTGAGTTTTCAAGAGAAATAAATGGCAATTGGAAATCAACGCTATAATTGATAAAACGATAACGATATAACTGACAATTCGAATCAACCAAAAACAGTTGTTAAAGTACATTTAGAAGTGATTAAAAGGAAAGGTCACCTTATTTTGGCGTTTTAAGGATACTTTTGATACCAAATTATTAAAATTTCAGAAGACAGACTTGGATTTTATGTAAAAAAAAAAACAAAAAGATTTACAAAATTTCAGACTAAAACTAGTTAGTATTCTGCGTTATGATACCTGAGCTTTGAAATTTATTCACAACAATATGTAGATGAGTGAAAGTTAGAAAACAATGGGTGTAAAATAAAATTTGTTTCATGATGTTTTTAATTTTTCTCAGTTTCTATCATTCTATATTTTTCAATAATTCTTCTTTAAACCGTCATGTATTCCAAAAAACATTTCTAGCATGAAATAATTTCGTATCTATAACTACAAAAATATGTAGCGGAGATATTCCTTTGCTTAAAATAAATATAAAAATAGAAATGACACAATATTTAAATAAAAAAACTGCCAGATTATTTTTTTTACTTTCTAGGTTGCTCAGGAGAAGCATTATTTAAAATTATTTGAGCAATAAGCTTATTTACCGTTTCTCCCCTATCAACACACCGTGTTAAGGGGCTCACTGCAAAGGGGCTTACAAACACATCGGAGTTTGGTATGCACCAGGTGGCTTTTCTTGTTTGCATTCGCGAAAAACATCACCAGAGCATCCAACAGCCAAAGCGAACAAAAATTGCTACCGGGAACTGTCGGAAGCAGAGTTTCAGGCTGCAAGTCAAAATTTTCCACCAGGTTGTGGGCTTTTTCCTGTGCCCTGATTTTCAAATAAGGAATGAAAATCTCGAAAACTATACAGCAGCTTTTTTTTAAATAAAATTTATTTACAAAACAATTTCATGTTTTCGGTAAATTTTCCTGGAAAGGTATGTTTAGTATGATATTTAGTTTAAAGGAATTTAGAGCTTTTAGTTTCGGCTAAGCGTTAAACCCGAAAACCACCGGCATGTTTTGCGACAGCACTCGGTGAGGATATGAAAATGCCAAACTTTGAACGGCCTCCCACCCTCAAAATTCCCGCCCAACTCTACTATGTAGTTTGTACGGTTTTGGACAGGTGCAGCCCTATGCTGCAGAAGCACACACCCATCTAGCTATTATTTTCAGCAAAACGGCAAAACCTCCCCGTCAAATGTCACCCTTAATGTCGCATCGTATTAGGTCAGGAAAGCCGAGAACAACAACTCACACAGCTGGTTTTTCGGCAATCATATTATTTAATAGTTCCGTTCAAAGGTAGGAAGGGATGCTTGAATCTACTATATATTGGTAGTTTTCGGTGGTTGAGTTCGGCGTACTTACTCAAATTGTGGTGGGAAACACCCTTCACTCTGATCGTGTACGGTATGTGGAATTTACCGTTTTGGAAAACTCGTAGTAATGAAATTGGGAGGATATTAAATTTAAAGTTTTCTTCCTGACTGGGTCACATTCTATCTACGATCAAAAGCAGAACGATTATATGATGTGCAACAACCATCGTACAGAGGTAGTAGATTATTGTGAAACTTTCAACCTGTCTGTACTGAATATGAAAAATGGTATCAAATTGATAACTGATGCTTGATCCGCATCAACTTATCAATAATTAATTTATTTTATTCAAGGTTGAAATGCTGTTCATTTAACTGATAAATAATAGATTGTCGTTCTCTTGAGAAAATTGTGTAGATATAGGCTCTTAGAACGATTTTGATACAACCCTGCTCATTACAGATGACATTTAAACAGCTGAAATTTGCTGGGTGTTGTTGTTGTTTGCAGTTTAACTTTAAACTCTGTGTATTGTGAGCAACTGTTTTCATCATTTCTGTGAAAATGAGAAGCATTTCCTCGGAATAGCACAACAAAAAGTGCACTGGTACTCTATCTCCAAATTTTAGCTGAGTCAGTTGGCTAAAATGGAAGGAGTAAGCATTAAAGCAGTTTGAAATTTTATTCGGAAGAGTGGAGAGGGAAGCAAAAATCGTGGACAGCAAAAAATCTGAGTGGGAACCAGGTCCGGTGGACAATACTTTGGACAGGAAAGCCATGCGTGTTTACGCCACCCAGCAAACATTTAAGAGGGTATACCGCAGGAACAACAGAATTATTCAAACAAATATACCAGACGAAAAGATTGTATTAAACTTACCAAAATAGCATATAGCTTTAAAAGTCAAGGCGATATATCTACAATGACAAGATTTTGACGATTTGATTTCCCCACAAAATGCAAAATAAACGATTTAAAGTAATTTGAGTACAACAAAAAAAAATTCCCCGATCGAGATTTGAACTCCAGTCTCCCGAGTTCGCTTCCCGGTATCATACCACGATGCCAACTCACCAGTTGATAAGAACAGCGCTATAGCTCTATATCTAAGATTTTCTGTCCACGAACCGATCAAAGGAAGAAAGAAGGAAGGATCGCCCATTTATCGTATATCAGTTCACTCAAATCGTAAATGTCCAATAAGCATATTCTCAACTATTTGGAGACATATTTACGAATTGACTAACCCGCTATCCGATTCAACTTTTTTAGGGCAAAACTTGTCGTAAATTAATGATAGAAAATCACTCAATACCAACTTGTTTACGATGGTTATTGAAAATGTCAGAAATTCGATTTGGATTATCATTTTTATTACGATTTCATGTTAGCTGGGCAGTAGGAAGATTGGCTCAATTCAGAATGTGGCCAATTCTAAGGATCCCCGATCAGCACTGTTCATCGTACCGAGGTTAAAAATGTGTCTAAAGTAAGGTTTCCTGAATTTTCTCAAAAAGTTTCCGGGCCGGGCAAATCCAAGCAATTTGAAAAAAAACCGAATGGTATCCGGGCAAATTTGGTCAAAACCCAGAAATCACTCAACAAAAATCAAGAAAAAAAAAATGAAAAATTTTTGGTCAAAATTCAAAATCGTCTTTAACCCTCATCCGCATTAGATTTCATTACCCTAATCAGCACTTGTGGTGTCAATTTGACACCACAAGCTCAAACCGTTATAACTTTTGGCGTGTTAGACCGATTCAAACAAAAATTACATCAGAAGAAACCTTGTAATGTCAGTAAAATATGTTTAGAACATTATATACAGCTAAAATTACAAGTTTTCTCGTTATTCAGCATGAAAGAAAAAAAATCCGAAAAAACATGCCTCACGAAAACTGCTGTAGTTCATATGTTACACGTCCAAAAAAATATTTGCCTTATGCATATGAAAGCTGAAGTTAATGCCTACATCATGAAGACAAGAAATATTTTTTGAAATTTTTTTTAATGAAATGGTCACAAAAAGTTCAAAAAAGTGGTCTAAAAAACCTACTTTTCATTCGATTGCTAGTAAATACTGTTTGAGCGATGGTAGAGTTTTAGAAAAAATATGACAACAAACTTTATTAAAATTCTAACATTTTGCTGACTTTAGATTTTTGATGCAACAAAAATTGAAATTACTGGAATTTTTCAAAGTTCACTACTTTGCGCAAGTTTTTTACAAATTGAAATTACATCTGTTTTTGTGGTCCACCGTCAGGTTGTACCCGGATTTTCAGTGCTTTTACTTTGTTTGGACCAATCAAAAGTATATTCATTGGAAAGCAAATTTAATCTACATTCTAGTGAGGTGCAACAAATCACGCTGTGAGATTTCACAAAAATATGAAAATTATAAACGTAAAATCATTCCTGAATTTCTAGAACTACAAGCACCGCGTCCAGTAAAACGTGTTTGTTTGCTCTCCGAGTAGGTACGGTGGGTGGTGATTCGAGCAGAGAGCGAAGCCGACAGACGAAATATTGATGCGTGTCTTTCTGATTTCATATTTAGGATTCTGTTTTCAGTTTAGGATTCTTGATTTTCCGCAAGAATCATCATTATGAACAAGAAAACTGTATTGAAATTCTGGTTCAAATTAGAATTTTTATTTATTTCCGAATTTGATTTATGCTTTTCGAACATATGGAGTCCTTGGGGCCAACGAATAAAAAAAAAAACAAAAATTCCACAGCGATCTATGAAATTGTTCCCAAACATTCATCGACACTCCAACTTTAACTGTAGTGTTAACAAATTAGATATGTATATTTGAATGAATAAAAGTACTGTGTTCATCCAGATTGTACACATATAATGAGTGGCTTTATCATAAAACGAGGCAAAACTTCATTAGCGTTAGAAATAATATTGTGGATAAAGGTTCAGAATATCCAAAACCATACTGAAAAGAACAGTAGCATTTTTTTAATTAGTAAAGCTGATAAAAAAAACCAGATCTCAGAATTTTATTTAACCAGAACTGAATAATATGATTAAATTTTATAACAAAGCTCAACCATGAGAAGATTTTCTCTAAGGAACTCTGAAGTTAAAGTTCATAATACATTTCAAGTAAAAACATCGCTTTTTAAATGTAATAGAAATTGGATGTACTAATAATACTCGGAGAAATATGAATATTTCTAAATGAATCATTAAAAATAACAAATACTTCTTACAGCAGTAAACTACTAACGATGCATTTTAACGAAGAAATTATAAAGTTCATTTGATTTTGAAAGGAAAAATGCTGAACCAGCTACGGTTAGCAAAAAAAAATTCATATCACGTTAGATGTAAGATTCAAAGGTTTGAGATTTCCCTAATTATCTTTAATTTTGTAAACTGTTAAAAAAAAACACAGATTAGGACAAGAAACTTTGAACAAAGTTAGACCTTTTTAGTGTATTTTTTACGAAGAATCAAATGTATAAGCTATAAGAGTTTCCACACCCATCGAAAAATGGAGTAATGACTGTTGTACCCTCAATCTCCAAACATTTTTAATATAGTTTAGAAAAAGCCTGTTCGAACAGGAAGATTTTGGAGCAAATGTGACCTATGAAGTGTGTTTTATGTCAAGGAAGGCTATTTGAGTCACTGCACGCTGCGGAAAATCGAGTTATGGCTGTTTTAACCTTAATTCCCCTTAATTTTTAAAACATTGCAGAAAAGCATGTTCGGACATGATTATTTTAAACCGTATGGACTTTATTTGGTGTGATTTTTTTTTTCTTCTGAGGAATCGAATGAAGGCTATTTGAGCCACCGCACGCTTTGGAACGGCTCAAACAGCCTTCATTTGACTTCTCGGAATATAAATCTCATCTGGTTAAAAATTTTCAAGTCCGAACATACTTTATCTGAACTATACAAAAATGTAGGAGAATTACAAAGGTAAAAACAGCCATATTTTTTTTTTTTTGGATGCGTGTGGTGGCTCAAATAGAATTTATTCAGTTTCTAAAGAGAAAATCACATTATATAGGACTGATTTGGCTCAAAACTTTTAAGACTGAACTTATATTTTTCATAATTAATTGAGGGAAATAGTGGCTAAAATCAGCCATAACTTCATTTTACGGAGCGTGCGGTGGCCTTAATAGTTCTTCATTTGATTACTCGGAAAAATAAAACTAAAGTTTCATTTGAATCAAAATTTTTAAGTCAGAACATACTTTTTCAAAAATATTTAAAAAAAATTGGAGGACTTGAGGTTAAAAAAAAGCCATTACTTCACTTTCCGATGCGTGTGGTGGCTCAAATAGCTTTCATCCAACTCTTTGCAAAAAAAAACCTACAAGATCTCAATTGTTTAAAAATTTAAGGTATCTTTATTGTTGAATGGTTTTTTTTTCATCGTTAAATTGAATTTGATTTTCATTGTAATATGGGAATCATTTTTTTTTATTATAATATTGATTTCAAAGAATGAAAACTTCGCATTTTTCCTATAAATTCACATGAATTTAAAAATTTTTATTAAGCGCAATAATTTGAGACTCTGAACTGTATGTTTGAAATCCACAAGTTTATTTCTTAAGTAGAATTTTGTTTGTAATTTTGACTTCGACTTTTTGAACTGAAACTTTATGTCGGGGATGAATGATAAATCAGTATTGGTATCTCAAGTTTGAATAAACGATCTGCAGTTTTATTTGCATTTTATTCAGCATAAATAGAGCGTGTTTTCATTATAAATAAACTAGATTTTTTTTTAAACTTATAAAGACGTACAAAACTAAAAAAAAATTTTTGCCTCCATCCCTAGAAAAATTACCTGGGCCCTTCGACGGTTTTATCCGGCCCTGCAATTGATTTAAACGACCTGAAATTTCGTTTTATTTCATCGAAATACGTCATCAGCGTTTTTATCTCCTTTCGAACTCTCTAAATATCAATGTGAATTGAAAAAGAATATAAAAAATGAGCCTAATTTAAACCTTCGATTGCTGAATTTGTCCACTTTACTTTGAAACTCAGGTATGTCCCAATTAATCTGGGGAGTCTGGAATGTGTACCCTACAATAAGTAATGTTTCACTTTCTCTTATTTATTGAATAAAGAAAATATTACAGGAGTTTCCACAGCAACAAGCATTTTGTTCTAATAAGGAAGTATTTTCTACTCATTTAAAAAATATTACGACTTTTACGGGGGATAAAATGATTTTTGAAAGATTTGTAAAAAAAATCATAAAAGAGAATTTGCAGAAAATTGAAAAGGTGAAAAAAGTTGAGATTGTTTTAAATTTTAAGTTTTTTCGGGCTTTGTTGGGAATTAAAATAAAATAGAATTGAGTAATCAGGAATGTTCACTTTATAAACCTAAGTATGAAAAGGAATAATGCAAAATTAATGTAAGTTTTTCAATCATTATTGAAATATGCGTTGATTTATACACTCCACGGAGTAAAAAAAAGTAACTGTATTTGACTAAATTGGATCCACCGGCATAACTGAATTTGAATCTTAGATTGTAAATTCCAATTCAAACTTTTCCATCTTATTAAGCTCAAAATCTCATACTATTTATTCTGATGTAATATTTTTTTTAATTATTCACTACTAAAGAAAATACCCTAAATTAAATTATTATCAATAAAACGACCTCAGAGTTGAATTGCCAATTTCATTGAGCGTTTCTCTAAGCATGAATATTTCTCTATTTTCAATTTTATCTTATTCCAGATTTATTATTCTGTGTCTTGAACATTTCATTTCCATGCTGAATGAATGTTTTAAAAAAAAACGAGCACACACACATAGGATTTCAGTGAAACTTCATGTTTCTTTGAAAACAGAGTGGCAATCTTCTTTCCTTAACTCTAAGCGTACATCTTTCGAAGTTATGATGGCTAGCATCTTACAAATGCTAAAACCACCACGAATGTTTGTCATTTGTCATTTTCAAGAACAATTTGACAAACGTTTTTAATTATTTTTATAAGTTTTTTTTTATAAAATAAACAAATAATCTTAAAATTTGAATTGTAATCCACATTATATTTGAAATTTTTAACACATAACATGGAATTTGAATTTAATTCTGTTGATTTTTTATTATTTTGGATTTTTATTCTGAGGTCTTAACACATCAAAGACCGCAAAGAAATTTAAGCTAAAAAACACAAAAATTGGGCATTCTTTCTCCCAGAAACCGGTGGACCAAATTCTAAAAAATTATTTTCTTCGAGTTATCGAAAGTGTTGTTTTAAATTCAGTAGAATACGGTATCTATATAAAATGAATCACAATTGAATAATGCTTCTCAGTAAAGCGCACACGCGTAAAACAAAAAAAAAGATATCTCGTAGTTGGTCCGCAATGTGTTAATGTTCCTTCCCAACAGTCATGAGTGAAAAATTTATTTTGCTTTGTCCAAAGAGATAAAGGATTAAATGAGAAGAGTTTTTTTTATCTGTCTTTAAAGTTTTCTAATCCAAAGATTTTTGGATGGTGATAGAGTTGTTAACCTTCCTTTGTGGATAGGATAAAAAACCCCAATTACTATTTGTTCTGCACCTTTAAAACTACTGAACCGATTTTCATAAACTATACTATTTTGGAATCACTCACATGTTCACTATCTATGAAAAAAAAGTTAAAATTTTGTTGTCATGTCTAAAGACAAAATGGTAAAAAGAGATGGCGTTTTTTAACGAAGATCGTGATCATCTCGGTTGAAAAAATGAAATTTCTTTATGTCAGCTAAACTTTGGTTGATTTGAAGATACAAGCTAAAGCTAAAAAAAATTTTTCCGATGTCATTTGTCATGAATCAAAATATAAGACAAATTAAAAATCTATTGTTTTTTTTTTCTTGAACACCATTGAATTGTTTCAAACAGTTATTATGTACATAAACTTAACTTTGCTTTTGTGATAAGATAATAAAAAATAATGCGAAAAACAAAAAAAAATTGAATAAATTGCACGAAAGATTGCATACAACTAAATTGCATACTATATCATTGCACAAAACCTATGAATCAAGTAATTTTTATCGAAAAATTCAATAAAATCAAGAAAACAAAAGGTGATAAAACTCTCATGTTCCACAATCTGTTTTTGCTCTTGTAATCTTTCGAATATTTGATATTTTTTCCAAATTTCCATAAATACATCAAACTTCATTTAGTTCCCCCTTCGGATTTTTTGGATATTTCGAATGGGGGGGAATGGGTGACAAAAGAAGAAATTGAAAATTTGTTCCGGCCTAACCAGTTGTGGTCTGCAAAACCAAGCACTCTGATTATTCCAATATGGGCTCTCAATCTTACTTAATTTATATCAATCAAAAGTTTTTCAATACGACTTTAAAAAAAAAAAAGAGTTATCATCACAGCAAAAAAATTCTAAAAGTACACGGAATCTAAAACACAAGTGATCTATTTTTTCTTGAGTGTAATTACAAAAAGATGTAATTTTAAACTTCTTACTATGTAATATTAGTCTATTTTCCAAAATTGAATAGAAATAAACTGTTTTGATTTAATTTTACACTGCATCACGTAAAAATCAACCGGTCAACGAAATTTAAATCACAAACAGTGTAAAATTATATCTGTTTGATTTAAAATTGAATGCAAATATTTCAATTGTGCCTTTTTATATTTCAAGTTAGTTTGCGCGTCGGGCACAAAGTAAACAAGTCGGAAAATTATTTGGAAACGAGTCATTGAAAGGCGTAGCTACAGGAGCACTTTAAGAGTCTTTAAAGTAGTAAGTTTATGAGACGTGAAATAAAGAATATGGTTGAAACTGATAAATTTTCTCTCCATTACAGCAAGGTCAGATTTTTCGCAGCGGCTGATATCCGGCCAGCGATTATCCGGAGAAACTTTTTTCAGAACAATTCGAGTGTGCAGGATGCTGACCGAAAAATTATGATTTCCGGAACCATTCGAGGATGCTGATCATGCTGATTCGAAAAACATCCCCGTGCTGGGAATCATCGGATGCAACAAGAATATCAACCTGACGCTTTCCGAATGGTTTTTATGTTCAGTTTTGTAAATAAATGTGAATTAAAAATGATACATGCGGCGTATTTATTCAAGACAAAAGGAAAAGCCTTAATATTTAGAAAAAAATATCAATATTTACGATAATAAATTTTAAAATTTACATCCCTGTGTATTTTTACACGACGGCTTTTGTGATCCAATCTCGTGCATTGATTTCGATCTAAATTTACACGCCTCAAAAATTACATCCTCGAAAAAAATACACCGTGATAGAATTTTACATCAAAATCGATGTTCCGTTTTCGTGCATCGTTTTCGATCTAAATTTACACGAATTTTTCTTGCTGTGATTGGTGCAATCATTCACTTATCAAGGACTTTTTGGCTTTAAAGTCGTTTTCTGAAGAGTATAAAAATCAAATCTCAAAATTTTAAGAAGCATTTGATAGCACGTGTACGATTTTTAAATGGTCTAGTTTATGAAAATTGTTTCAGTAGTTTTGATTTGATAACCAAAACAAAAATTCGGGTCTATATGACCCTAACCGGCTTATTGTCTTTCTTCTAACAGGGTGATTCTGGTGCCCCTTTTTAAAAAAAATCAAAAAATGAGAAATTGTAGAGCTCGTCATTTAAAGAATAGTCAAAAAATTCATGTATCTATCTTTAATCGTTCCTAAGATTTCGCTTCGAGAAAGTACAGTTCGAATCAAAGAACCGCAAAAAATGGCTAAATAAATTGTGAATTGAATTTAACTGCGTTTTTATTTTCGATTTGATGATTAATTCTTCCACAATGTTTGAACGTTATTGATTAAAAAAAAACCCCGGACCCCCGATAACTTAATCCTGCTCTGTGTGTTATGAACAATGTGTTTGCATCAAATACCTATATGAATAAACTCGCTTCAAGAATCGTAAAAAAATCCGAACACTTAGTAAAAACATATTAATAAACAGTTATAACAACCCCAGTTTGTAACGTGTTCTTACCTCTCAACAGAAACAATCCACTTCTCAAAGTTCGCTCCAAAGCACCATAAACATTCGAAACTTATTAGCCAGCAATGTTGAACACACGTTCGTACCACTAAACTAAAGCTTGGTCGTTCACTCAGCCAGTACACTTTCAATTATCAATGGGCAAGTCCATTAAAAACTGCACTCCACTAAGCAGCAGCACATTCCATTATCGTCGTATCTCTTGCCAGCCACAGTGATTCTGGTCCCGCGTTGATCTCTATGTCTCTCGGAAGCTGCAACATAAAAATTCCTAAGCCAAACCGCCAAGCGCGGCGCCAGCTTCTGTCCTTTGGTGTCGAGTCGGTTCTGGTCCAGCCAGACGGATGAACAGAATGATTTTTAATATTAGCACTCGTCTAGTAGGAGTCACTTAAAAGTAATTCCAACCGGACCCTTCGAAGCATTTAGTCTCTTTTCCTTTTAGTTGTTTTTTTTTCGGAATAACCTTTCCTAAAGGCGACACTTTTCACATTATACGGAACGGAATGATGACGATCCCAGGGAAGAGCAGAATCATGTCACAACTTTTGCACCTTAACGCTTTCATCTCATTCACTTTCATCATCGTTCAGCATCAGCTCAAGCTGTGATACTGTGGTATTCCGTCTAAAGCTCCTCTAGGTTCACCGTCTATTATGATAGGTCAATTTTTTCCCCTCAGTTTGTGGCGCTTCAGGCCAAAGGAAGGACGAATTCCTGAACAGGTAGGGGATGAATGAAATGCGTTCCTTGTAGGGAGAGCTTTCGGATGGCCTTGGTGACAATTTTAATTTTCAGAACCACGACATATCCCCCGGCCAGACTCACAGCGCCAGGCAAGTGTGTACCATTAATTACTTGACTTCACTCGACATGACATGGACTTAGCCACCCGCACAGGAGCATACATCCAGGCGTACACTGCCCCGAATTAAAAACAAACTCGTGTTAAATTAACGCTCTCTACGATAAACTCTCGGTTGGATTTGCCGTTTTATTTCGCTTTTTTCTGTGAGGACCTTCTACAAAAACCCAAGCACTGTCACTGAAGCAACCCCACCGGCGACCCTTTTTCGTGATCCCATAAGTAAAAGCTTGTTTTACGTCTCCTTGCCTAAACTTGCCTCAAGACTGTATTACATCATTTCCAGGGAAATTTGTCACAACTTTCACCTTTGAGGTTTCCAAAAATAAGCGCTTCAAGCTCCCTTCGGATTAACTCATTAAAGTATGACCCATCGCCGAAGGTAAATCGAGGGACCAAACCGGGATACACACCGAGAAAACTTTCGGCGAAAAAATTAACCCCTCACCAAGTGCACAAAAATTTTCGACTCGAGCTGGCCCTTTCAATAAAACTTTAATATTTTTTCCTTATTATTTCTTCTATCAACTGGCCCCAAAACGCCAAATCTGCAAACGACTCGGAACCACCCCTCGAAGCTTGCCTCCTCCGGGCTCTCAGAAACCCACCGCGGGCAAAACCACCTCAATTGCCCGGCACCAGTACCCAGTATTCGTCGGATCACAAACAAGAAAACGGTCGCGTCGCCGTCGTCACGTTTCACCTCGTCGTCGTTTCCACAACAGTGGGAAAACACCAAAAACAAGCGACCGCGCGATCTTTCCGGGTGCTCTCGTCGAGCGAGCGAGCGTCGTAATTTTTCCCCGAAACGTCAACCAACAACAGAGGGCGACTCCTCGTGCAACCGACCGACGTCCGTGAGGAGTTCAACCGTACTGGCGTTGACTAAGTCCACCGGAATCCGCGAGGGAATCTCCACCGAGAACCGAATGGTTTCCGAAAACGGACGATAGTCGGGTCCTGGAAGGCCACCCTTCCAAGAGGACCTGCGCATTGGAGTGTCCCACTGGCAAGGTGGAACGGATCAGCTGTGCAGTTCCGGGAAATAGCTGTGTCGTGTGCCGTTCCCGTGAATCGGTAACGGAGTGAGTTGTGGCGAGAAGTGAGAAGCAGACGAGGGGTGATTCGAATGGATTGTTTTTCGAGTCAAGGAACTCAGGGCTGGTTCATTCGGAAAAGTCGGAGGGAAAATGCGTTGACAGTTGGATGGCTGAATGCATTCAAATCAAACGATGCTCTGTAACGAATCCTGTTGACATACCACATTTGTTAGTATGGAGTATTATATGGATTTTGCCGTATGGAGTATTATAGTTGCGCAACGTGAAAGTGATGCACTTTGTTCATGTCATGAAATTCAAACCAATATTTTTTCTTCGGATCCATTTCAATAACATCTATAATTATTTAATTACAAATTAAGCACTTGAGTACAAAGTTTTGACCTTGATGTCTAATAAGGGCTCATATGTTGTAGATTTCAGTTTATGTTGAAGACGCACGCAGGTCACAGTTTTTTTTCGGACGAAAAATTTTTTACTCTGACTGGAGGCATCGAAAAATCAAATTGACCATGTTCAAGGAGCATGTTTCCGAGATAGGTAATATCTATGTTTGGTCATAGGCTCAAAAACAGGTAGCAGTGTCGTATCGTATCGAAATCGTATTGTATTTAAGTATAGTAGCAATCGATTTCATTTCGTAAAACCTTCGCCACGAACAGTGACTGGCCGATATGGCATGACGATCCGAGAGTGCGTGAAGTCCCAGTAGGGCATAACGCTGAGCATACGGTGGCAGGTTAAGAAGGTTCTCCCAACGCAATTCCCGAAGAGCATATCGTACGAATCTTCTTTGAATTGCTTCGAAACGCGCAATGCACACAGCTTCAAATGGCCACCACACTAGGCTTGCAGATTCTAATGTTGAACGAACCAAACAGCAGTATAGAGCTCGCAGGCAGACAGGATCAGTGAATTCTTTGCTCAAACGTAAGATAAATCCCAGCATCCGGTTAGCTTTCTCGATAGTTGCAGAGTAGTGGTGCTTGAAAATCATATGACTGTCTAGAACATGGGTGGCCAACTTTTTCATCAGGCGGGCCAACTTTCAGAAATGAGATTGGCTGGCGGGCCAAAAAAGCTCCAGAGTATTCAAAAAAAAAACAAATGATATCAGATTTTTGATAACGCTATGAAAACATTTGCCTAGTTCACATCGGGTATAGAGTTATCTTAATAAATCATTTTTGTTACTTGCAAATTCTTACAATTTTTGCTCCATTTTATAAGTTGTAGAAATATTTTGCATTACGAAATGAATTACCTCTTCCAACTTATGTATACACGACAATTTTTTCAAGAGATGTAAAACCTCCTCGGTTTTTCCATCCCAGAAATGTCAAATCGCGTTGCTACAATGGAGATCTAGTCAATTGTATAATCTCCAAATATAAAAAAAATTATCGCCCATTTTCCAAATTTTTCAAGTTCACCGTTCTCCTTGAAAAATTAAAAAAAAAAAAAAAAAAAGCCATATGGAATTTTTGAAAAAAAGGAACGTTTACCAGCTTTTAAAATTTAAAAGGTTTTTTTTTATAATATTGATTTTTCGTAGTACGGACCTCAACTCAATCCAACTCTTTTCAAATTTTACAGTAACTCAATTTGACAAGTGTATTGGGAACGCCTTTTTGTAACAGGACGAATACGAATTTAATTGTTTTATAATCATTGCACATTTTTTAAGTGAAAATGTCGTTCTTCTGAGCGATTTATCAGTACCAAACCGGTTCTAGTTGAACCTATTACCCAACTGTAATTTCAATCAAGTTTTTCATTATTAATGTACATAAATACAGAGCACATTACCAATTGAAACATATTTTGATTTGGTTTTATTTTCTTAAATATACCCTTTTCTGTTAAAGCTTAGCAAAAAATAATAAATTGGAAAGATTACAGAGCAAACTTTCGATATTTTACATAAATTACATAATTTAATAAATTTTGATGGATGAACTTAGTTGATGAAATACAATTTGATACGATCTTAAAAACTACCTTCCTGTGGGTATTCTAACTCCTTAATATTAAAACAAGAGTCCGCTTGAATGCTCTTCACAACCAAATCCAATCGGAAAACATTGAAAAATGAGGGATGGAATTTACAGATAATGTATAAAATACCGTATAATGTTGATAATTGTAATAGTACCTAATTGTTTTTTATTCAGCGATGGTATCTTTTTAGTAAATTTATATGAGGCACTCAGAGCCAAAGTGGTATAAGAACAGGTATAAGTGCAAATTATCAATTTAGAGTAAATAATGCCAAACGATTCTCCATGTTTTAAATTAGATTCTGTTATTTTTTTTGATTTTTAAAATTTTATTCGCATAATTTTACGTTTGAAAGAAAAAATCTCACGTCCGAATAATGTATGGAAAATGGCAAAACATTACAATTTTAAAGCGTGTTTTCTCGAAATAAGTTTTAATACAATTTTACCCCTTTAACTTACATCAATTCAAAGATATTTTTAGATCTTTGATAAGAATTTAGTTGGCGTAGATTCAGACATGTTTATCTAAAAGACATATCCAGGCCAAGAAAAACGATAAATTCTTAGAACATGGTTTATCAAAAAGAGCTTCGCAGGCCACAAAAAGTTGGTGGCGGGCCACATGTGGCCCGCGGGCCGTATTTTGGCCACCCATGGTCTAGAATAACACCAAGATCTTTAATTTGGTCTACACGATGCAATTGTTCGCCCAGAATATTATAATCGTGCATGAAAGGTTGTTTCCTGCGTCCAAATGTTATGACACAACACTTAGCAACACTCAAAACTAGAAGGTTGACTGCACACCAGTTCACTACTGTATCGAGGTATTGTTGTAATTCGTAGCAATCAGTAAGGCTGTTTATGGTCAGAAATATTTTTAGATCATCCGCATACAGTAGTACTCCACATCCAACAAGAAGCATGTTAGTATCATTGCAGAACAGCGTGAACAGTAATGGGCCCAAATTACTGCCTTGTGGTACCCCTGAAGTTGGAATGAAGTCGATTGATTCAGCGGAGCCAATTCTGACGGCTAAAAGACTGTTTGTTAGGAAGCTCCTGATCCATACACACAGTCTTTCGGATAATCCTAAATGTTGTAGCTTCTTGAGCAAAATTTCGTGATTCAGTAATGTCAGTATATATGGCATCAATTTGCTTGCCGCCATCGATATTGGATAAACAGAATGATGTGAAAACTGCCAGATTTGAGGTTACTGATCTTTTGGGAAAAAATCCATGCTGATTTTCAGAAATCCAACCCCGGCACGAAGAAAACATTAGTTCGTTGATGGTCCTCTCCAAAACCTTTGAGAAGGCAGCTAGCGACGTGACACCTCAGTAATTACGCACGTCCTGTTTGTCACCTTTTTTAAAGATAGGGCTCATGAATGATCTCCTCCAGCTGGCAGGAAATTTTTGTTGTTCGAAGGACATGTGAAATATGTGAGTGATTGGCTTTACCAGTACGGCGCTACATCTTTTTAAAACGCACGAAGGTATGCCATGTTTACCGGTTGTGGTAGAAAACTTCAAATTATTGATAGCATCAAGAACCATTTCTTCGGTAATAGCGAAGACGTCAAGGTCTAACACATCTCTGGGTAATAATGTTACCGCTGCATTGATTTGATCTGTACTTAACGATTGTATTGGGAAAATACTGGAAAAGTGATTGGCATAGAGGTTACATTTCTCGGCAGAAGATTCGGCGGTTCTGTCGTTCAAATGAAGCACCGCAGGAAGACCAGACTCCTTCCTTTTGGTGTTAACGAACTTTCAGAACGTTTTTGGATTACAGCGAAGGTCAGATTGTGTGTGATCTAAATAGCGACGATAGCAGAGGCGATTGTAGCTCCGATATCTTCTGGTGGCATCATTCAATTTTGTTTTTAAAAACGGGAAGCGGGAGCTACTAAACAGTCGTAGCCATTTCGATCGAATCTGTTTTAGCTGTTTTAGGCGACTATTTGTCCAAGGAGGTCGGAGAGGAGGTCTTACCAGTGGTACAGAATTATCGAAAACTTCACTCAAAATGGAGCAGAATATACTCACAGCCATATCTACATCAGCACATCTTTGAAGATTCGTCCAGTCAATTTCAGATAGCGCTCGGTTCAATACCTCAAAATCAGCACGACGGAAGTCACGAGCGGAAAAGTCGAAGTCCTCAATAAAAGCTACAGGATTCGGGAACGAAATGTCGAATTCAAACGGAGATTGATGCACGTCTATGGGAACAACAACTTCATTGGCCTCGATAATGATGCTGATCAAGATAGATTCATCGGTGAAGACTAAATTCAGCGTTCGATTATGAAAGTTCCGTACACCATTACGTTGATGCATTCCATTTAAAATAGTTCCATCCACCAGAGAGGCACTTGCCGCACTTATCACCGATGAGGGATCGATCAACATATTGTTGCCTTGACCAGGGATCCACAATAATTGAGGTTGGTTAAAATCACCAATAAAAATTATACCGCATGAAGGATGCTGCAATCTAGCTTCCGATAGAGCATTCACATGAAGATCTAGAATGAAGATATCCTGGCTTTTTTCCGGTGGAATATACAATAATCTGATCAAAACCGAACGATGTGCATAGGACACTTTCACCCACAAGTTTTCGATGCTACTGGTATTCCCAATTGTAACGATGGATGAGCTAAATTTTCTCGAAATAGCCATGGAAATACTTCTGTCGCAACGAAAAACAACGTAATCTGAACAGAAAAGTTGACTTGAAGGTACCGAAGAGTCAAGCCAGGATTCAGAAAAGGTGTAGATATCGTAACTGAGCTCCGATGTTGAGATGAAACATTCGGAGATTTTTTATTTCAGCCCACGAACATTTTGATAATACAGGCGCATACCGTGTGTTGAACACGCAATAGTACGATGATTTAAGGGTCGTATTTTGGAAGGCGAGGGGCTATCACTGAACGCATTGGGAATCGAAAATGGATACTTGCCTGATCGCACAGGCTGGAGAGCCCCGTTGCCTTCTTCTAACACAGGGCCGGTACGACTGTTGACGCTGGCTGGAATCTGCGCGACTGTGACGAAGGGCTCGGGGACGCAGCAGATCAATAGTCCGTCTATCAATTGAGCGATGATGAAGCTCATCCGTTGTTGCAGTCACTGCAGTCACGTTGTTGGAAGGCAGTCACTGAATCACTGAACGAATCAAAAGATGAGCTAGAATACTTGCCTGTTCGTGCAGGCTGGAGAACTCCTTCGCCACAGACGAACTCAGGACGACTGTTGACGCTGGCTGGTTGCGTCCCAGTGGAGAGTTCCAAGAAGCAGTGGTTGCCAATCTGAAGATAACTGTCTCGTCATCGTCAAGAGCAGAGGTGGGAGCCAGATGATTCTCTCGGTCATCCAAAAATCTTGGAGAGTCTACTTCAAAGACACTGGTGCGGTTGTGGGCCGAACAGCGCCGGTTGCAATCGGAGTAACAGCTTCCCCAGTTGATATGATATGTTGAACTGATGGTACAGGAGTCAACGGCCGGCGGTTGTAGTTTTTTGACTGATTCACAAATTCACGAAACAGAATCCCCGAGGGCCAGGTCGTAGGACTCAATGCAGCTTCTTTGCAAACTGGATCCAGACCAATTTTAAATGAAACATACTTTCTGTTCGAACCATTCACACCTTTGGGAAGCAATTGTTTCATATTAATGGGCACGGTAGAATCCAAGCAGCGTGTAACTATTTTTTCAACGTCCCTGTCGGTAATTTGGGGCTGAAGACCAGCTAGATACAGCCAAAACTTGGGAGTCGGTGGAGGGGGGACGATAAACGGGACTGACAGATCACTAAGATCAACAGTCTTTGTCCCAGTCATCGTTGAAGAGACCAGTGATATCCCATCAATACCGCGTCGACGCTTCATGTACGGTGACGGGAATGTTTGTGGTGTCCCATTCTGTGGTGGAAAAGAGTATGACTTTGTTGGTGGATTTTGCTTCAGAGCCATATCGTCGACTTTTTTGGACAACAAGTCGAGCTGGTGCGCAAGTTTATCGAAGACATTGCCATTTGGTGGAGGATTACCATCCATCGAAGAGAGATCATCCATGTAGTTGCGAATGCTTCGCCCATTGAGCTCCGCACGACTTTTACTTACTTAATGATCCCGCGCCGATCCTCCGGTGCATAGGGCCGTGGTAAAAGACCTTCACTGTTGACGATCCGGAGCCAGCGTCTTCACCTGGTCCCAGTCAAGATTCTCGTGGACAGTTCGGATTTTAGCGGCTAGGCTTCGCCGCCACGAGTTTCTGGGCCTGCCTCTTCTTCGATGACCTTCTGGATTCCAATCTAGCACCTCTCTGCAAATCTCGTTTTCATCTTTTCGCAGCGTGTTCCCAATCCATCTCCACTTACGTTCCCGAATCTCGATTTCTAGCGCCGTTTGATGACACCGGAGGTGTAGTTCCTCATTCGAGATCCAGTTGCCAGGCCACCAAGCGTGGATGATATTCCGCAGGCAGCGGTTTACAAATACTTGCAGTTTTCGCGTCGTCACCGCATATGTGCACCAAGTTTCGCACCCGTACAGCAATACGGATTTGACGTTCGAGTTGAAGATTCGGAATTTTGTTCGTAGAGAGATCTGGCGTGACCGCCAGATGTTTTGGAGACTCGCAAACGCAAATCGGGCCTTTCTGATCCGGGTTTCGATGTCCTTCCTGGTACCACCATCAGGCGTTATCTGGCTACCAAGATACTGGAAGCACTCCACTTTCTCAACTTGTTGCCCAGCTACCATGAAACTGGAGGGATTTCCTGTGTTGATCTCCATCGACTTGGTCTTTCCGACATTGACTTTGAGACCTGCTGCCTTGGAACTTTCGGTGAGGTCGTCGAGTTTGCTCTGCATATCTGGTTGTGTTTGGGCGAGCAAAACAATATCGTCTGCCAGGTCAAGGTAGTTCAGTTGTTCCATTGTTGAAGGATTCCACGGCAATCCTCGGCTCGGTGCACAGTCGATCGATCCAGTTAGAATCTCATCCATTACGATGAGAAAAAGTAGCGGTGATAAGATACATCCTTGTCTCACTCCAGCAGTTACCGGGATTTGTTCGGACAAGACACCATCGTGCAAGACCTTGCACGTAAATGCCTCATACTATGCTTCGATGAGATGGACTAGTTTCTTTGGGACCCCTTGTCGCCTTAGAGCCGCCCAGATGTTTTCATGGTTAAGTCGGTAGAATGCTTTTTCGAAATCAACGAACACCAGCAGAAGAGAGTCCTGGTTCCAGTATGATTCGTAGCGTTGTGATGTGGTCCACACATGATTGTCCGGATCGGAATCCAGCTTGTTGCCGTCGGAGTGTAGCGTCGATTTTCTCCTGGATCCTGTTCAGGATCACTTTGCAGAGTACTTTGAGGGTTGTACAGATCAACGTTATGCCTCGCCAGTTACCGCACTCTGTCAGGTCTCCTTTCTTCGGGACCTTTACGAGGATACCCTGCATCCAGTCGGCCGGGAATGTTGCAGTATCCCAGATGTCAGCGAAAAGACGGTGCAACATTTGTGCTGATAGGGCAGGGTCGGCTTTCAGCATTTCAGCAGGGATGCAATCGATCCCAGGTGCTTTGTTGGATTTCATGTTTTTGATTGCCGCTTCTATTTCAGCCAGCGAAGGCGCTTCCGAGTTGACGCCATTTATGCGACTTATTGTTGGCGCTTCGAGCTGCAGATTCTGTTGGCCATCGCTATTCGTGACTCGGAAGAGTTGTTCGAAGTGCTCAGTCCATCGTTTGAGCTGATCTGTTCGATCGGTCAATAACTGACCTGCTCGGTCTTTTAGCGGCATTCTTGCATTAGTCCTTGCACCACTAAGGCGGCGAGAAATGTCATAAAGTAATCGGATATCTCCATTGGCGGCGGCTCTTTCTCCCTCTTCGGCTAGGGAGTTTGTCCAGGCTCTCTTGTCTCGTCTACAAGCTCGTTTAACTGCCTTTTCCAGCTCCGCATATCGTAAGCGGGCGGCTGCTTTGGCTGACCCGGTACATGCCTGCTCAATTCCGACTTTTGCCTTTCTCCGATCATCGACCATCCTCCAAGTTTCATCCGACATCCATTCACTCCTTCTTCCGCAAACTTTACCGAGAGTACCATGGCTCGTCGTGATAAAGGCATTCTTGATTCCACACCACTGTTCTTCGACTGTTCCGTCTGTCGGCAGCTCCGAGGCTCGGGATTCTAGCTGTTCAACGTATGCCCTTTTCACCTCTGGATTCTCCAACCGGCGGACGTCGTATCGACACCCGACTTTCTCCTCGCGCCGTTGGACACGTACAACTCTCAGTCGTATCTCGCCAAGGACGAGGTGATGGTCAGATGCAATGTCTGCGCTTCGCTTGTTGCGGACATCAAGAAGGCTCCTTCTCCATTTTCGGCTGATGCAGATGTGGTCAATTTGATTTTCTGTTCGGCCATCTCGGGATACCCAAGTGACCTTATGTGCTGGTCGATGGGGGAAGAGCGATCCACCGATCACCATGTTGTTGTTGCCACAAAATTCTACAAACAGCTCTCCGTTTTCGCTCATCTGTCCTAGGCCATGGCGCCCCATGATGCGCTCAAGGTCCTGATTGTCGGAGCCAATCTTTGCGTTGAAGTCGCCCAAATGGATTTGAATGTCACCCTTCGGAATTCTCTCAACCACGCTGTTCAGTTGACTGTAAAACTGCTCTTTCTCCTGCAAGTCGGCAACGTCAGTTGGCGCATAACACTGGACCATTGTAAGGTTTCTAACCCGTGTTCTAAATCTGGCTACGATTATTCTTTCGTTTATCGGTTCCCATCTAATGAGGGCCGCGTAGGCCTGCGGGCTTAACAGGAAACCAACTTCCCGTTCCCGAGTAGCATGTTCTCCTCGTATGCCAGAGTAAAGCAGGACTTGCCCGGATTGTGTCTTGTGTTCTCCAGTATTAGGCCAACGGACTTCGCTCAGTCCCAGAATTTCAAGGCCACACATCTTGAACCATCTATATTTTTATGTTTTTATACACATTTAGAACTTAAAATACGCGTTTCCTATCTGTAAAGTTTTCTTATGCCAAATGAAGAGTTATGAAAAATATTTTGTCAACCTATATAAGAAATTTTGTCAAAATGTTCGTGAGCCAGGTTTTGGAATCTTTGCGATCATACACAGTTCTCTTTTTTATTTCATCATCTGAAATTGCTTTAAAATAGCGAAATGAATTAGGAAATCACAGTTTTGGGTCAGCTCATAAACTTGCATGTTATTTGATCAATTTGGATTTGGTGGCCCACGATTCCCCACCATTTTTCAAGATCCAAAAAATATTGCTTTTTTTCAAACAGTCAGAACTTAAAAATTCATGTTTTTAAAAAATAAACAAAAATGTTTAATGATACCTCGAAAATGTTGAAAACCATACCATTTTTTATTTTCATTTTATCTTTAATAATAAAGAAGTTATGGAAAAACGAAAAAAAGTGGCCCATGATTCCCCACTCTCCCATACTTTTTACAGGCTATTTTTTTCAAAACCTATTTTTTTTTTCAAAATTTTAAGATAACGCGTTTTTTGAGATATTTACAATGCAAGAAAAAGAGAAAAAAATAATTTTACACAGTTTCCTTCAAAATCCATCATTATCAAATTGATAGCTGACGAACCCGTTGATTATTCAAAGAATAACTGTGTGTGAGTGGTGGAAAAGTATGCAAACACTGTCGAAAATGTCTCCAAAGTTCAAATCACGCATTGGAGTGAATCACATGATCAGCAACTACGGTTAAGGGTCATCAAGGAAGTCATGTCTCATACCAGAATTTTTATTTTTAAGTAAACGAAAAACTAAGTGTAGATCGCTGAAATGTCCAACATTTTTTTTCTCTGATAAGCTGAAAATGTTGCCTAGTAATGAGTGATTCAAATCTTACCTTGAACAACCATTTTTTGCTAGTTCCAGAGCTCGTAAGCTGTATAGCCAGTACCGAGGTTTCGGAACAGATGATTTCTGATGAACGACAAAACTTATGAAATACCCTATTTCAAACAAATTCCAGCGTTTGAATCCTTTTCCATGCCTGCTCGTGGCAAGGTCCCGGGTATATTAAAGTATGTATTTCCTCGTTATTTTGTATAAAATATAAAGATTCGCCGAAATTCTTCTCCTGTGGAAAAAAAACCTACAGTTTTCAAAACGAACATTTTTATTTTCGCTGTTTTTAAAAGCCTAAAAAGAGTTATCCTGTATGTACCCTTCGCAACCCACGATCTATACTAACCGATTATACTTCAAGTTCAATTTCATGATGGTTTGACTTCGTTATTGTCAGATTTTGCCAGCAGAAATTCCATTAAAAACGCTTGAAATGTGGCTCAAAAATAATTAAATCTGTTAATTCCGAAACAACTGTATACACTAAATTGCCCTCAGTTTCTTTCAAAAGAGAAGTATTGGACCGAAATGTAGCGGAAATTGATGGAGGAGCATGTAGCCCCCTAAAATACAAATTAGGCAAAATAGAGACGAACCAGCCAAAGGCTGAAAGTCTCTCTAATAAAGACAAAAAAAAAATGAGGCAAAGTATAAGTTTGAAAACTGATCAATATCATGACTAAAAAAAGTGTGCGCCGCCCAATGGGAGGTACAAAGAATAAAGTAGATTTTTTTCTTACAAAAAACGATAAATATTTTTTTCAAATTTTTTCATGAATTATCATAAAATTATCTTCTATTTCCTTCATGGAAAGTATTTAGATCAATCGAATGGTTTCTGAGATACACGGATTCGTAACTGTCCCATTTCTAAAAGAACTAAGCTTTATCTGGCGATTTTCGAATAAACATTTTTGTTTCCCATATAAATTTCCATACAAAATTTAAATTGTTGTGGTAATTACGGACTGAATGGATCGCTTCGAAAAAAAATATTGCTATTTCTGGCAGCAAAAAACAACCAAAAAAAGTAATGGGAGTTGTAAAAATTAAGGTATTTGAAATTGCCATACCAAGCTTGCAGCGGTCCAGTATAAAAATTTTGATATTTTTGTAGGTTTTGTCATTTTGCCATTTTTTTGTCATTTTTGTCATTTTTATCATTTTAGTCATTTTTGTAAATTTTGTAATTTTTGTAAATTTTGTATTTTTTGTAATTTTTGTAATTTTTGTAATTTTTGTAATTTTTGTAATTTTTGTAATTTTTGTAATTTTTGTAATTTTTGTAATTTTTGTAATTTTTGTAATTTTTGTAATTTTTGTAATTTTTGTAATTTTTGTAATTTTTGTAATTTTTGTAATTTTTGTAATTTTTGTAATTTTTGTAATTTTTGTAATTTTTGTAATTTTTGTAATTTTTGTAATTTTTGTAATTTTTGTAATTTTTGTAATTTTTGTAATTTTTGTAATTTTGGTAATTTTGGTAATTTTGGTAATTTTGGTATTTTTTGTAATTTTTGTAATTTTTGTAATTTTTGTCATTTTTGTCTTTTTTGTCATTTTTGTAATTTTTGTCATTTTTGTCATTTTTGTCATTTTTGTCATTTTTGTCATTTTTGTCATTTTTGTCATTTTTGTCATTTTTGTCATTTTTGTCATTTTTGTCATTTTTGTCATTTTTGTCATTTTTGTCATTTTTGTCATTTTTGTCATTTTTGTCATTTTTGTCATTTTTGTCATTTTTGTCATTTTTGTCATTTTTGTCATTTTTGTCATTTTTGTCATTTTTGTCATTTTTGTCATTTTTGTCATTTTTGTCATTTTTGTCATTTTTGTCATTTTTGTCATTTTTGTCATTTTTGTCATTTTTGTCATTTTTGTCATTTTTGTCATTTTTGTCATTTTTGTCATTTTTGTCATTTTTGTCATTTTTGTCATTTTTGTCATTTTTGTCATTTTTGTCATTTTTGTCATTTTTGTCATTTTTGTCATTTTTGTCATCTTTGTCATTTTTGTCATTTTTGTCATTTTTGTCATTTTTCTTCACTTTGAAATCACATTCATTCTACAATGCTTTTAGTTTTTTCCGTATTCCGTATCAATTTGACTTTCCGAAAAATTCCAGAAAGGTCAAAAATTGGTTTTCAAAGTAACACTCGATCTTGTCGTTTCATGCATTTATTGTAAGTTATACATCACAAAAATTAAAATTTCGTTTTCCGGATTTCCTACGTGATTTTCGAAATTCTCAAATCAATATTCGACCACAAGGCCGTGCGAACGGGAGGGGTTTTAGGGGTTTAACCTCCCCCCATGGAGATTTTTTCATAGTTTAATTTTTAGTTCAACAAATGAATTTACCGTAGTAATGTGAAATTACTTGATCCCAAAAGGTGTTTAAAAATAAGTGTTAACAAACATGTCAAAAAATTGGCTCGCCTCCGGCGGTATTTGTACCTGTTATCACTTTAGGTCTAACACATTTATTGTACAACGCTACATGACGTACACGAATTCAAACTAGTTTTTAATTGCCAATTTAATAAACCATTCATATTGAAACTCAAATCTTGACACACAAAAACCTTACCTCGTCTTTAAAATAGGTTTTTATTAAAAAGTGTGTTTCAACAAGTTCGCACATTACTTTATTATTAACCACTTTGATGATGGAAAAAATCGCATACATCATTACAAATTTTAAGCTGATATGAAACATTTTAAAAGAAACTAATTTTAGCCTCAATTTCATTTTGTGTTTCTTGCTCAAATCCTCATTCAAAATTACATAAGACCACATAATTCACAGTTTCCTAAGGTGCAAAGAATTTAAGAGCTTATTTTGATTAATTTTGGTGCCCTGAAACTTTGAAAATTGGTAAAAATTATTTAAGAAAATTCGGCACTTTTCTTACGATACTTTAAAATATTTGTAAATAAAGGTTTTATCAACTTGTCCCAATACTGCAGGTAATTTTGACTTATGCGAAAACATTTTTTCACTTTTTCCAAATTTTTTTAACGAAAATCAGTAGTTTGCATCAGTTTTTCAGATTTCAACAAATCTGTCAAATGAAAAACAATTTTGTTAAACTTGCATCATTAATGTCAGAAATACTTATTTTAGCAAATTTTTAATAACTTTACAATTTCATTTTTTAGATCATTCATTATCATCATTACAAAAATTGACAAAAGATTTGAGTTCAGAACGCCAAAATATACCAAATCAATAATGGTTAAAACGTAGGCATTTAAATGCTGAATTTTTAATTACCATTTAAATTCCTTTAAATAAGCTTTCACATTGTTAGACGTTAGAATCCTATAAAATCTTCATATTATATTTTAATTTGAAAAGTTATGTTCGTTTGGTAAGAACAGATATTGAAAATGAGCGAGAAGAATTTGATGAGCAGCATTTTCATCGCATTTATTAATTTGTTTCTCATAGAACAAATTTTCATTTTCATTATCCTGAAATATTCTTACTAATGAACATAAATTTCACCGATAAGGCCTATAAAGTAAAATTAAATTCTTTTTTTTTTATTTTCAAATAAATGTACCAAAAAGTATTGTTTTTTTTTTTAAATTATTAGTCGAACTAATAAAATATTTTGAAATATTTTTTATTAAACTTGTGTTTGATTTTTAAGTTTGAATTTTTGAGTTTTGAAAAATTTTTTACAAAAAAAATTTTTTTCAATGCATTCCAGGACCTAATTGTTCAATTGACGACAAACAAAAATAAAACTTGATATTTCAATCTTTTAGTGCGCTTGGAAATTTTCAAACGTTTCACCTTTGTATTATTTCTACTCATCATTTTTTTTTATTTTTAAATTAATCTCTGGAAAGTTTGAAAATTGATTCGAAATAGCAACTTAAAAGCTTCATTTTAATGCGCAATGAAAACATAAATAATATTTGTTTTATGTTTTGAATATTGACCTTAAAACATGGAATTTTTATTTTTATCAGCTTCCAGTTTGTTCATTGAAGAAGTCACCTATTTCCCAACCCGTACTTTTGATTTGGGAAAATATTTTTTTCTCTAAATTTGATTACTGGCACTCTTGAAATAAAAGTCAATGTTAGTTTTTTTATCAAATGAAATCTAATTTTCCTTCATAATTTCTCTCAAGTTCGAAATGGATTTTTTCACAAAAGGAAATCCTTATTTTTAATCTTTCTGAATCATAATTTGAATTCAAGATGTTACAGAATGAAGATAAGAAATGTAAATTGATATGATTAAAAACACAGTTATTATCTTTTTTCAAGCATGGTTAATTTCTGACCTGTTCTGAAATTTAATTAAAAAAATCGGATTTTTTTCAAATCCAGTGTTATATTATATGTAGGTATTTTATAACTGTGCACTAATTTTTATGTCCGGAGCTTTAAATTTTGGTTTTGAACGAAATTTCTATTCGCATTCGTTTTCTGGTGTTTCTGAAATACTGACCTAATATTTCTAGTTAAGAATAATGATCATCAATTTGAAAAATTTATTAATAACTTATCAAAAATAACATTGATTGAAAACTTTGATTCTGATTTAATTTGAATAGTATCAGTTAAATTTATTACTTGTCGAGTTTGTGTGATGGTCATGCGTGAGGAAAGGGCGTTAGAAATCAATTCCCTACTTTAGTAGGCATTTTTGGTAAAGTTATTATTTCTAGCTAAATTTGAATTTCGAAAACCCCCCCCATGGACGGGTCCTTCGCACGGGCCTGTTCGACCAATTATTATTTTTTCGAGATAACACCAGATTTTGAGCCCTAATGCATTTTTATGTCATCTGGCATTGAAATTGTAATTATGATTTTTCCGATTTCCATGGGTCATCCCTTTAGTGATTTTTGGAGTGGAAAAAAATCGGAACTTTGTGCGATTTTAACAACCCTATATCAAGTCCAATTAAGCAGAAATTTTGCACAAGTCAGTTTTTTTGGTCCAATCTACAATACGTAAATGGTCGATTGCCACCCTTATGTTCATACAAATAAAAAATTATGTTCATGAAAGTTTAACTTCACCTCTTTTTAATGCATATATTTTTACTTTCACATGTTTGCAATTTTTAGGATATTGAAGTTCAAAAACGTGCTATTTTAAATTGAAATTATTTAAAAAGTTTCATTGACCTTCAAGATTGGTACTTGACACCTTTAATGAAGTTACGTAGTTTAATATTACTCTCTTATACAAAATTGGTCTAAAAACTCGCGTGAATACAGTAAATAGAACGAGGCAAGTTTTGAAAACAAAATACGTCTGTAAAACATGTTGTTCAATAAGACAGAGCTTTGGCGTCTTCAACAAAGTTTTTAGATGGAATGAACTACTTTTCTCAAGACGTAATTGTGATTACACGATAACTAAAAAAAAGATTGTCTTGCTTTTATGTGAATTCACCAGGACAAAAACTTCAATAAAACATGCGCATTTTGAAATCATGAAACATAGTAGAAAACATCATCAAGCTTGTTTGGCATTTGAGCCTTCAGAAAGTTCGTGATAACTTTTTTCAAACATTCAACTATGCGTTGGTGTATCTCTAGACTCAGTTGTCCCAAAATGTTGGCAGAGTTCATTGTATAGCAACATAAATTTCACTTAATGAAAGACGCTTCTGGTACACAGAATTTTTTCTACTCATCAAATGCTTATCTTTTTTTCCAAACATTCTGTTGTCGATAGGATAACCCATCACAAACTTATTCAAACAGCATCCAATTCCACACTAACTATGCTGCATTTCCTTATCAATGAATCTGAAAACATTTTGCTTACGTAATGCCTCATTCTTTTGTATATTTATTATAAACACATACATATATGTATGTGGTTAGGTACATGTGACAACGTGCTAAATCGTTTCGGTCGATAAAGCCAAGCCAACCCAAGCGTAGTAGCAAAAAAAAAAAAAACAAAACTGCACAATCAACACATCCCCAGCATCGGACTGATAGGGCAAATCTTATTTGCCAAGAGAAAACTAAACTGTTCATCATGGCTGCCATTCTTTCTCCGGCTGGGTTTTGTTTTTGTTTTATTTCATGACAAAAATATGGCAGCAGAAACTTTGAAGCTCTCGCATTGCCGGGCTCCTCCAAGATAGAGAGGGGTTGACACATTTCAAGATTACTTTCAACACTTGGGAAAAGATGGATATTGCTTTAGTGCGATAGAGTCGAAAAAAAATTGCTATCCATAATTGGGAATTGGTTCAATTTTTTCTTAGAAGGATCAAGATATCACTGAAGTTTAGATGTTTGAAAATGATGTCTTCATGAGGTTGAATAAACTTCGTTAAAATTTCAATTCTATAATATTTTGCAGCAAAATTTATCAGTGTGGTGCTAATGGAAGGTAACAGAAAAACATCCTTCAATTCAATATAACCCTGGTGCAAGTTTTTTTTTTCTGGGGCAAGCTTTCTCGTAGTTTGTTTTCTTTTTCCTCCGAACATTTGTCGCACTATCACACAACATCCGTCGAAAGTTTCCATCCACTTTCTGTTACAGCTTTCGAGTTCAGCTCAAGTTTTTCTTTTCGTTCTCTCATTTCCGACTGTCTCTCCCGGTCTCGATCTCGAAATCCGCTTTTCTTTTGCCTTTTCCGTTGATAAATTCTTATTGACATTTCGAAGACACTTTGGATTGAGTCATTAATCTCCCAGAGTTCGATGATTCGGAAAGTTCATACAGAAGATAACGTTCAGTAGTTTTATTTTGACAAAATTTATAATCTCTGAAAAGCAAACAGCCAAAACAACGCTGCAGCTTTAAAAAGCAATTCCTCAAACGTCTCAAAACCTAACCAAATGGTTTCAAAATTAAAACTATGAATAGTAGTTTTTAAAATTTAGTATTTTTTATCTGCGAAGCTAGGTTGACAATGCTTTCAACGAATAAATAACAGGTGAAATTTTTTTTTCTATATTCATCGGGCAACAACGTTCCCGATTTCAATCTTAATATTGATGCTCTACCCATGACCTTTGAAGACTTCAAATTCAATCGTTTGTTTGACCCGAGATTGTCATTCATGCTTTTCCGGTGAAACTGCACTTCCGCTTCTTTTGGCTGGCATTCGACGCTAACCTTAACTGACAGCAGTGACCTTTAGCGTCTCCGATTCGTTTTGGACTCACACTTACAATCATAGATACATATAGGTTTCCATTCCTTTCCAATCCCATTTTCGCGTATTAAAATAGAATTTTATTTCAATTGTCACAGATGTATCGCTTAGCACAGATGAAATTAAAAGTATTTTTGGATTTCAATTGATTATTCAATGAATCGTTCCGACTTATGTGGAAATCAATGTTGCATTCCACGCCAACATTGAAACATGAAATGAAAAGCAATCAAAGGCTAAAGGATAGATAAGTGAATCTCTAATATTAGAAAAATAAAAATTGTATTTTTGACCTTATGCTGTATCTTTTTTTTTTAGCAATTTATTCATACTGCCTATACTATCCATCTTTCATAATGGCAGCATAAAAATATTGAGTTGATGATTTTGAGCGAATTCACGCTATAATTGAAATGTCAACCCTTATAGAGTAACATAATTGGACGGATTACTTCCCTAAATCTAGTTGATACATAAAAACATTGTGTATTATGTCTTACTGTTTCCTGCAGACTCGGAAACTTCTTATCCAAATTGCAGGAAAATTAACAACAGATATGAAACAAGGCAAATGAAACACAAAATTGGAGTCTTTTGAGTACGAGAATTTTTTTTATATTACTTCCCAATCCCCATCCCAATTTACTTTGCGACGATAAAATATTTGACTCTGAAAACAGTATTGAAAAACGCTTTTTGATACTATTTTTTTTCTTTGTAAAAGAACTCTCCACGACTTACTCGATCGGAAATTTTCAGGACAATCTAAGTTGGGATTTTCGTGCCAAAAAAGGTACCCAATTCGGGAAAGAACGTCTTGCTTGAAATAACAACCATTCTTTGTGTAAAAAAATACGAGGTATCAAATGGTCTACACTGTTTTTTAATAAGAAGACTCTGAACGATTAATTTTACCCGATTTCTTAGGTGTAAATGTAGAATTCCGTTTGTAGAATAGGATTGATCGATCTTGGATCGTTCCTAGGAAGATCGATCTTTCCAACTCCTATTTTCAATTTTTGGATCGATTCTTCGGCCTGGAAAAAAACGATTAGGCCGGCTTATATTCGATTCGATTTTTCGATCTTTTTTAAGGTAGAATAAGGGCACAATGGCCACCTTAAGGTGGACGCTTATTGAACCATAGAAAACAGCTATAATATGTTTGTTACATAATTGTTTCGTGTTCGGACACTTAAAAAAGTCAATTTCCAAACTTGATGAAACTTGAGAAAAAAGTAGATATTACCACTTAAAAATGCATTTGAAATTTTTGTGCCGAATTCTCAAAATCAGTCACTGAAGGGTAGATTAAGCACCATCAATCGGGTCACGATGAGCGTTTTCTGCTGTAGAATCTATCAACGAATATAATTTGATGAAATCTACTGAATGACAAACCTACAGCTTAACTAGTTATCATCTGATGATTAACTTGTTGGTAAAGTGTCAGAGATAATCAGAAAACTCGAGTTCGATTCCTAGTCAAGGCGATTTTTTTTTATTTTGCTTTCAGGATCAGTTGTATAATAATTTTAGAAATTTTGAATTCATTTCAATACAATTTTGCTAATTATTCTCAAACCTTGTCAAGGTGTTTGTGATTGATTGAGATTAAAAAAATTGCTAGAATTCGCTAACTTTGTAAAATAACAGCGATTACCCAAAAATAACTTTTTTTTTAAATAAATAAATCTGATTTTTAATTTTTTTTTTTTGCATATTTTGTTCGATATTTCTCATATTCATTTAAAATCTTAATAAAAAATACCTTGGAATAATTTCATTTAAACTCTTAAATATTTCTTGTCAGTACATTACTTAAAATTATCAAAGCGTTTCCAAGATATTTTGATTTTGATAAGTGTTGTTTTAAAACACTAACTCTGTTTCACCTTTCATAAAAGCACTTGGCTTTTTTTCTTTCCATATGTAGAAGAATAATACAAATTCGAAATTGTGTGTCTTTTTTGCGAATTTTTAATAAAAAACAGTTCTATCTTGTTACAAGTGGAAAAGATCTTTTAATCGGAAATCGATCTTCAAGTTTCGAATTTATAGATAGATCGATCCCAGAACCGCTCATCTGAATCGATATTAGAGATCGATCTTTTCCAGAAGATCGAACAATCCTTTTGTAGAAATCTGCCTTGCAAAAAAAAAGTCTTTAAACCATTCTTGATCCCAGGGGATACTTGATTCCTTCGCTATATTTCGAAACAGGAATGTCTTAAATATATTAAAAATTTAAGAAAAATGTGCCAAACAGAATTTAACAACAATACTGTTATCTTAACTTATTTTAAAAAATTTAATTTTCGAGTTATTGAGCTTTATTGAAAATTTTTACAGAATGTGATTTGAAGATCTTTTTTTATCACTTCAAAATGTTTTAAGCATAAAAATTATTTTAAAAATATTCATTCCAATATGTCAGTCGTTAGAGTATAATATGAACTTCATGATGCCATATTTTTAAAGCAATAGCAGCAATAGTAAACTCTCAATTTTTTAAAGAAGAAGTTCTCCAAAATCTATGTTATGGATATAATTGATCCATTGAGTCCAAATAGATGTATTTTTTATCTGAATGGATTCTGATCATCGGTTATCATGAAATAACTAATATCTGACCAATAATTTATGTTCATCGAATAGTTATCTGTTAAAAAAGGCAATAAATACAGTATTTATCTAAGAACTAGAAAATAGTGCATTAAATTATCCAATGATTCTAGGATAGAAGGAAAACTTTAATAATTCTCTTTTTCTGATACTAACAAACAGCAAAATGAGAACTTATATGGAAAGAAATAGTCAACGGACCTTTTATCTTCGGATTTTATTAGATTTTTGCTTAGGGTCAGGGTACCCAGAATAAGGGATCAAGTCTCCTTCAGTAAAAAATCAAGTCACCTGTAACTTTAAAGAATAATATCCCACATTTTTTAGCCTCACGAAAATGCATTTAGCTCATCTACGAGTTCATGTATCGTTCTGATTTTTGAAGCATACGAACTTGAAGTTACACGCTGCCAGAAAATGCAAAAGACGGCGAATTGCTTAATTTTTCCAAAAAGATATGATGAAAATAAGAAAAGGGGATCAAGTATCCCCATCCTCCCCTACTTATTTATTTATGAATGTCGGCTGAATCTATTGGTGTCTTCTAAATTTAAGAAATTTTTAATAGAAATGCGGTCAAACAAAGTGTACCTAATCCAATAATTTTTCATCATGAATGATCATTTTTGTTAGATATCTCCATTTTCAAGCTGATCGTGTTGCTTTTTTGCACTAGAATGAATAGAAACGGCTGGATATTCCCAATTGTCCCTAGCTTTATTAAATTTGTGTATAAATTTCACTGTAATAATCTAGCAGTTCACATACGAAATGTAAAAACCAAGTGATTTAGTGTAAAATTTGTCGCTGAATCGAGTGAAGTACGCCGCTTAGATCTCAGCTTACGAGAATAACCGCAATAACCATAATTTCCCCTAGCATCAAGCAATATGTTGAAAAAAAAAAATCGTTTTAACAAAAGACAATGCATCAGAAAATGCTAAAAAATGAAAAAAAAAAACAGGTGTTCAATTCATTGCTGAATCGAATGATGTACCTACACCGCTAAGCGTTTAGTTGCCGAGAAGAGCCTCAATAACCCTGATTTTTACTAAATTCATTCAATTTCTTCGGAAAAAACATTGTAACACACGAAAACTCAATGGAACAGATGAAAAAAAACATGTAATCATGTGGAAAACTAATTGTTGAATCAAATGAAGCACACCGTTTATCTCTCAGTTGACGAGGAAAGTCTCATTTTCTCCAATTTTCCCTAAATTCATTCATAAACTCATACAATATGTAGCAAAAAACTAAGTAAATGAGAAAGAATCAGAAAAGATACAAGAACACTAAAACATGTGTAAAACTAACTAATAAATTAAATAATGGACACCGCATAATTTATGCTGTTGAGTGCAGTCCTAATTGTCTCAATTTCCCCTTAATACTAGTAATATATTGTAACACCTTGTAACATTCGAGAACGCAAGAGAAAGTGCACTGATACAATTAAAGCATGTAATAATGTGAAAACCTTATTGTTTACAGAATTATGTACACAGCTAAATGTTTAATCAAAGAACAGAAGCCTGGAATGCCCCCTTTTCCTCCAAATTTTTACAATATTTTGTTGAATTGACAATTTTTGTTTTGAATATGTCTTTATAAGTTTTTTAATCATTACATTTAAGTAACAATATTAAAGTTAATTGAGTGTTCAGATCAATTATGATCAGTTCAACTCTTTGATTCAGTAATTTCTAAACATTGTTTATTAGACTTAAATTTGCTGTCTATAACAATAAAGTGTTTGATATATAGGAGAATATCCTGTAGCACAAAAAATGTATAAATTTAAGCCTAAATCTAAAAAACTAACTTAAATGTAAAGAGAACAAATCTCTGCGATGGAAAACTGCATCGATTTGCCTGTGATGTTAGGAATGATTTTTTGGCCATCTCTTCGATCGATTCAATGCCTGCAATCCGATGAAGATCTTCGGTGCTGTGCCAAGGTAGAAATCGCAAAATCATTTTCAGAACCTTGTTCTGAATCCTCTGGATGGCTTTTTTCCTCGTCGCGCAGCAGCTGAACTGCATACATTGTCGCTGGTCGGAACACCTGTTTGTAAGTGAGCATCTTATTTCTCAAGCACAATTTGGATTTCCTGTTGATGAGAAAATAAAGAGATTTAGTATATTTATTACATCTAGATTAGGGTTACCATATCTCGCAACAGCACAAAGAGTACATTGAGATCATTTTTCGGAAAAGGTCAGGAGAAACGTTATACAGTTGAACACCGCTTATCTGAACTCTAGTTTTCTGAGCTCCCGCGTTATCCCAGCCATCTGATTGAAACAAGATCCATATACTTTTGTGCGCTGGAATGGTATGAAAAACAGAAGGAGAAGGATGGAGAACAGAACACCGCTTATCCGAGGTAGTCGGGGGAAGGACCATCTCGGATAAGTGGAACCTAGGATTAAACAAAATACATTGACAAACCCTATCCTTCCAGGCGCATAGCTCGGTACTAACATGGATTTTAGTTTTTCTCAAACCACAAAAAAACATGATGAAACAATCCATTTTAAAAAGAGTTTTTTTTTACACGTGAATGTCTTTTTCGAGCATGATTTGATATTTGTACTCAATCCATTTGTGTACGAAGCATAATTAGAAAAAGCAAATATTCTGCATATTGATTACTGTTAACATACCCAAAGGCGCTTATCGCGCTCACTGTTTATAAAAAAAAAACAAATATGCATCTTTATGAAAACAAGATGTAAAAGTAATTTGTTGAAAACTGTGTTCGTTTCGTAGTTTTAGCATAAGATGTGAGAAAACTTCATAAAATGGAAGAAATATGTTGGTTTTTCTGATCAAATCTTTCAACAAAAAAAAAGTACATTTGGAAAAATTACATAAAAAGAAGAGTAGGGGAGATAAGGGCATAATGGCCACCTTAAGGAAAATACTTATTTAATCATAGAGCTATAATATGTGAATAACATCATTGTTTTGTGTGTTCAAACACTCAAATTGTCTATTTCCTAGTTGGCTGAAACTTGAAAAACTAGATAAAAACGTTTAAAAATGCATTTTAAAAAATTTTGCCAAAACTGAAAACCAGCCACTGAAGGGGCATAATGAGAACCCCCTGGGGCAGTATAAGCAACATTAATCGAGGCAAAATGAGCGTTTCCTGCCGGGGAGTCTAGCAGCGAATTCAACTCGACGAAGTCAACTGAATACTAGAGCTACAGCTTGATTTGTTTCATCTGTCGATTTGACCTATTGGTAAGGTTTCGGAGAGGTAATCAGTAGACTCGAGTTCAATTCCTGGTCAAAGTAATTTTTTTAATTTATCATTCATGATCGATGCATTTTGCACAAAATGGTGAGGCGAAGATTCATCAAACAAAGCATTTACAATTTTTTTTTTATTAATTATTTAATATTCTAGGGCTGTTTGTAGAATTCAAACAATTAATATATGCTCATACATTATGTTTCTGGTGTTTTGTTGGACGGATGATGCTACTAGCCGTATAATGTAATAAAAAAAAACAATCAACAATCAAAACAATTAAAAAAACAATCATGAATGGTATGTGAAAAGAAAATTCCTTCGAACAGGAATCGAACTCGAGTCTACTGATTACCTCTCCGACACCTTACCAATAGGCCAAATCGTCAGATGAAACGAGTCAAGCTGTAGTTCTATTATACAGTTGACTTCATCGAGTTGAATTCGCTGCTAGATTATACGGCAGAAAACGCTCATCTTGCCTTGATTAAAAGTGCTCTGTTCGCCCCAGGTCAACAAATTTAAGTAAAAACGCGTTTTAAAATTGATTTGAGCGAAAAACTAAAAAATTTATGATGGTGAACATTGAGAAACAATGTGTAAGTCATGTTGCAGTGCGTACATTTCAGATCAAGATGATTTAAAGGTCAAAAAAGCTTATTTGGTGGTGCTCAAAAATTATAATATTTTCATCACTTGAGAACCTAGCCGGTTATTATTTAAAATTTCTGTAAAGATGAAAAGAATATTTCTTTTTTTGGTGAAAAGTTCATACTAAAGGTAGTACGAAACAAATCCTCATGAAAAATTGTTTAAGAAAATACGTACTTTTGTAGAAAAAAAAGAGTGCTCATTATGCCCTGGGTGCTCGTTATGCCCTTATCTCCCCTACGTCTATTTCTCGATCGAAAAAGAGTACATGTACTCCTAAAAGAGTACGTATGGTATCCCTATGCTATAGTTCTAAAGAAGTGGTGCTGACCAGGGCCGTAGGAAGAGCCGACTCATGGGGGGGGTTTCGGTGACTGATTTTTACCTATGATGTTTTGCCCAACAATGTAAGAAAAAAAATATTTTTGTTACTATTTAGGTATATGATTATTTATTTTTAATTTTTCATTTATAGTTTTTGTATTAAAACGTTACTTTAGAAAAAACGGTCCTTATCCTAAAAAGTGAGCTAATTTTTTTTTATGAAACTTTAGAAACAAAATATGGAATTTGCTTCCATCGAAAGTTAAAATTTAGGAATTTATTTAAGAGTCTGGTATGTCGAAGCATAAAATAAGTTCTTTTTAAGCTAGCCTTCCATTTATTAAAAAAAAAAGTATTCTCTGCTCAAATCATACAAGCCCAAGCTTCCAAACTCTTTTGCAATTTCCAAGAATTTAACCTTTGAAGAAACTAAATAAATATTTTCAAAAAAAAAAAAAAAAAAAACAGTAAGTGATAGAAAATTTTCGGATCAAATTGACTCGATGCAAACTTGAACTAAATTTATGATTTCAGTTTGAAATTCATCTTTAAAAACTTCAATATCAAAAAAGTTAATCAAAACACCGAGATAATATAGAGTTTTGTGCAATTTTTTTAGGTGAAGATCGGATACTTGTTTTTTTAACAGGAAATATTTTTCATAAGGAATCAATTCCATTATGAAGATTCTATGGGTAATTTTTTTAAATATAGTTTGGGATATTTTGCATAAAACAAAACATAGAAAATTCACTCAAATTCTACTTTGTATCTGTGATTTTCAGCTGAATTGTGTGTACAAACTTCTTCTGATTAAAAAAAATTTAATCTGGAAATTTACAAGCAAATTTTTATGTTCATGTTCTCTTGAATTCCTTTACAAATTTATGTTGATTGAAAAACTCGTTCATTGTTTCCTGAATTTTAAATCTGAATACTGAACCTGAATTCAAAAATTGTACTGTTTCCGAATTTCTATACCATTTCTGAAATGTACAAAACATACGATTTCCGAATCTTAATTCCAAATCAGAAATTTATGAGCCAAATTTAAGAGCCATTATTCATGAATCTTTTATTTAAATTCTACATATATCGCTGGTTCAATCTTAATTCATTTTTTCAATTATTTAGTTTTTATCTGTAGTGTGAATCATAATTTAAATGTAAATTTCAAATGATGAATCTGAATCTGAGTTTTCAATTTTGGATCGCCACTCAGAAGTTTTTAATGTTTAAATTTTGTTTTAGAATAAAGTTTGAGAACTTCGATTTTAAATGTAGAACAAAATTTTTCTTTTTTTCATATTCGAAAAATTATTATCAAAACATTGAAAATGCAAATGGTTTTCGAAAAACATGATTTAAATTTGATATGAAATGCAAAACCGAATCAGGATTTCAAAGCAGCTTTTCATTCCTAATTTCTTATGATTATTCGAACTGAAAATCAAGAATCTTAAACTTGATACAGAACCAGAAATACAAAAATATGTAGAAATACAATTTCGGTTATGGGACTATAGAATCAAAACCTTCAAAATGGGTTTAATTTAAAATTGAATATTTAGACCTGAATTTCTATGATAAGGTTGCCGGATTGTCCGACAAATAATATAAATACGCCCGGATATTTAATATAAAATTTGGGAAATCCGATCGAATTTTCGAAGCAAGTTTAAAAAAAAAACAGGAAAGGTTTTTTCAAGTTTTTTTTTTCATGATTTTTGATGAGCAATTCCTAAGTTTTGATCAAAATGGAACGATATTGCCTGGATTTAGGTAGAAAATTTTGAAATCGAATACCCGGTTATTACCTGGTTTTTACATGAAACAGCCCGGATTTGTTCGGCTCGGATACGTGCTGAAAAAATTTTGACAACCTTAGTCTATGAACAAGTGAGAAAATGTTAAAAAACTGTAGCAAAATTTTGAGCTTGGGATGGGTTTTTGAGGTTTTGGCATTTATTTTAGTCTACATTGTTTTTCTTGAGTATTTTTTTTTGCTCTATTATCATAAATTGATTATGGATTAAAATTTTAAGTGTAGACGAGAATACCTCACTTGCATTTTTGGACCCTCATGGGGGGGGGTTTAACCCCCAAAACCCCCCCCGTTCCTACGGCCATGGTGCTGACCATAATAAAGCTAAAATTGTTACTTGGTTAGGGTATACTCAATTCAATCACTCGCATTCCTCGAAAGCATGAACAACTAACTCAGAAGTGCATCGATTTAGTTTAGATCGTCAACTAGTTGGTATTCAGTTATCCTCATCCTAATATTTGTGTTATTTACAATCGGTTAGCACTATTGAACGGCTAGCAAAGCAGCTCGGTTATTATAATAATCTCTTATTCCCCCTGGTGTGTTTTGTCGTCGTTTAGCAATCCAAAGTCCTAGAATTCCATACCGAATGCATCCGGCGGACAAGATTCATCCAACGACTCGTGGATAATACCATTATTATATGTTTATTCAGACCCGACCGCTCCATTCTCCATTTTGCAACCTACCGGTATACATATTGCCTTGGGCCAGCCATTGCGTGATTTCCGGGAAACAGGTTCAACAAACCACACACCGATGTCATTGTTGCAATTTTGCCTTGTGCCATCCCTATTCACACATATACACTTACACATACACATATACAAGAACAGAAGGAGACAAGAAGAGCATAAACACACGTTTAACTAGAGCAGCCATTGTCTGGCCGAATCCGGGACAGCAAACTCTCCTCGGATGCATCCGGTCCGGACCCTCGGAGTCTCCCCGGTGGAGGATGGTGAGAAATTTGTAAATCAGATATTCTGATTTATGTGATAGCATTATTTTCGGTACGTGTCGGTGCTTGAGCAAATAATCCTCCTTAACCTCTCTCTCTGTGCTGTGCTGTGCGACTCGATGCAGTGCGGTGCGGTTTCCCCATTTTAGGAAACCAACCCAGATAACCAACCATAAAGAGACACATGAATTGCCGGCCCAGTGCTCATACCTAGGCTAAAAGGGAAGAAGAACTTTCGGATAAAGCGACAGCACGTTCGTTGGGGCCTAACTGAAGTTCTAGCTCCCGAAAAAAAAACACGAAGGGACAGTAAAACCGGTTGCATCAGATAAGCTCGCACGTTGCATGGTTTCCGTTTTGAATACTTCGGATCAGATTACCGAGATAAATATGTGCGACTAGCAGATTAATAATACGGATAATTGAGCAAGCACTAAGAAGAATTCAGGGTTCAGTGCTTTGTTTATGGTTTAGGGTTCACGTAGGATTAACATAAGGAATGCAAGAGTTCGATGGAAGAAAGAAAATATAAAACTTTATCATTAATTTTTTATGAGAGAGTTTTTGATCGTCATATAAAAATTTAAAAAAATCAAACAATAGATGTACGAGTTTTTAACATTTTTGATGCCGTATTATCCTATTCCAACATTGTTGGTGTAAACATATTTCTGAGATAATCACAATTTTTTTAAATAAATATTTTTATAATTCAGTTTTCAGTCTGGGCTAAACTGCATCAAAAAGCAAATATAAGATTCACCGTTAAAATTTCGTTTCCGTTTACTGGAATTTCATTGTCACGTGTTTGTTGATTTAAAGTTTCATCCATCCTTACACTTATTTTTATGATTTCATCTAGTAAATTTATTTGTTGTATTTTTTAACCCCTAAGTGTATGCAGCACCCTCATGCTTTTTCTTTAAAGATATTTTTGACCGAAAAAATGTAAAATTTAATTGTAACAATGCAATACGTTTCTATAATTGTTGTTTTATGTGTAATGAAATCACAGTTATATAAAACCCTACACAGTAAACGAAAATTACCGAGCTCGGTAACTTCTTTTACCGAAATCCTAACATGTGTAAATCGTTAAACTGTTCGGTAATTTTTTCGGTAAAAAATAAACGAACATCGGTAGATCGATTCTTCATTTACCGATGTTTGTTTATTTTTAACCGAAAAAATTACCGAACAGTTTTACGATTTACACATGTGAGGATTTCGGTAAAAAAAACCGATCTCGGTAAATTTCGTTCTTTGATTTTCTTCATTTCCAAAACGTTTTCATTTGATTTTCCATTAAAAACATAGTTTGTTGCAACTTACTCCTTTTTATTAGTACGATGAAAATCACATGTTTTTAAAAATTAAAAAGTAAATGATGATGAGGTTCTTCTAACTAAGTCATTTTGATGTCCATCAACCTAAAAACTCTGATGTACAAGCGGTATTATTATCTGTGGGCATTGAGTTTAAAAAAGCCATTGAAGTTTAAAAGTGTTGCATGATGCCCAAGTTTACGGTATGAAGTCTGGATTGGCTTCAGAAGATTTTACCTGCACATACATAATCCTATCGACTTATGTACCTTTTTTTAATTTTTTTTCACGATAAAGCAATAACGACGATTCACCCGAAATCCGCACACAGCACTGCGTGTGGTATCCATCGTCGCCTTGATCAGTCTGATCAGCTTCCCGGAAAAGCCGTTCTCTTCCATGATTTTCCATAGCTCGTTACGGTCGATCGTGTCGTATGCGGCTTTGAAGTCGATGAATAGATGGTGCGTAGGGACTTGGTGTTCCCGGCATTTTTGGAGGATTTGCCGTAATGTGAATATCTGGTCCGTCGTTGACCGTCCCTCCATGAAGCCGGCCTGATGACTTCCCACGAATCTGTTTGCTTGTGGCGTTAGGCGGCGGAGTAGGATTCGGGACAACACTTTGTAGGCGGCATTGAGGACAGTGATTGCTCGGTAGTTCTCACAGTCCAATTTAGGGCCTTCTTGTAGATGGAGCATATTACCCCTTCCTTCCACTCCTCCGGTAGCTGTTCTATGTCCCAAATCCGGACTATCAACCGGTGTAGGTGATCGGCCAACCTGTCCGGGCCCATTTTGATGAGTTCAGCTGCGATGCCATCCTTCCCAGCCGACTTGTTTCTATTCAGCTGGCAAATGGCTTCCTTAACTTTACTCTTCGTTGGGAGTGGCTCCTCTACGTCGCTGGCTACGCCGGCGATGTACCTTCCCCCACCGTCTTGATCTCCTGCATGTGCGCCGTTCAGGTGTTCATCGAAGTGCTGCTTCTACCTTTTGATCACCTCACGATTGTCCGTCAGAATGCCCCCGCCCCCGTCCTTATCCCTGCACATTTCGGCTTGCGGCACGAAGACTCTGCGGGATGCGTTGAGTTTCTGATAGAGATTTCGTGTTTCTTGGGAACGATCAGCAGCTCCAGCTCCTCGAGCTCCTCCTCCTCCAGGCGGCGCTTTTTCTCCTGGAAAATTCGGACATTTCTACATTTCAACGTGTGCCTCTTTGCACTACTGCCGCCCGCGCGATATTGTCTTCGTCCATCAACCTCCTACACTCTTCGTCGAACCAGTCGTTCCGTCGAGTTCGCTCCACATAACCGATGACGTTCTCCGCAGCACTGTTGATGGCATCCCAACAGTCCTCGAGAGGGGCTTCGTCAAGCTCGCCTTCTGCCGGCAGCGCTGTTTCAACCGATTGCGCGTAGTCTGCCGCGACCTCAGGTTGCTTCAGTCGTGCGTGATTAAACCGAGGCGGGCGCCGCTAACATGTGATGTTCACTACGGAGAGTTTTGGGCGCATCTTCACCATCACCAGATAGTGGTCTGACTCGATGTTGGCGCCTCGACAGGTTCTGACGTCGTTGATGTCCGAGAAGTGCCGGCTGTCAATCATAACGTGGTCGATCTGTGATTGCGTTTGGTACGGTGATCTCCAGGTGTATTTGTGTGGGAGGCGGTGCTGGAAAAAGGTGCTACGTACGGCCATTCGTTTGGAGGCGGCGAAATCAATAAGTCTGAGGCCGTTTTCGTGGGTTAGCTGGTGCGCTCTGAACCTTCCAATTATTGGTTTGAATTCCTCCTCCTGGCCAATCTCAGCATTAAAATTCCCGATGACGATCTTGATATCATGTTTTGGGCAACGGTCGTATTCAGCTGCGCGTAAAATTCGTCTTTATCGTCACTAGTACTTCCGAGGTGAGGGCTGTGCACGTTGAGGATGCTGATGTTGAAGAATCGGCCCTTGATTCTCAACCGGCTCATTCGTGAGTTGATCGGCCACTAAACGATCACGTGCTTCTACATCTTTTCCATCACTATAAAAGCTGTTCTAAGTTCGTGTGTGTTGCCGCAGCTCTGGTAGATGGCACGACCATCTGGGTACGTTCGTACCGTGGAGCCCTTCCAGCATACCTCCTGCAGCGCTACGATGTCGAATTTGCGGCTCTTCAATTCGTTGGAGAGCACGTGAGTACTGCCCACCAAATTTAGAAATCGGCAGTTCCATGGTCCAAGTTTCCAATCGCTAGTCCCTTTTCGTCGCGTGGGTCTTTGCCGATTTCCATCCGAAATTTATTGTTCGTTGTTTGTTGCTTATGTTTTTTTATAGTCACGGGCTCGCAAGGCCCGCAGCTAACCCTACTATCTCGCAGGAGGACCGTCGTGATGTTTGCTGTCTTTACATGGAGAACAGACGCGTACGCTGTAATGCTGTAAACGTAGTAAAACAGGATTTTTCAAAATAAAACAAGATTGAACAGGTTAACAACCAAAAACAAAAAAAAAACGATGTTAAATAAATCAAGAAACAAGTCCAAAGAAGACATAACAAGATAGAACAAAAAAAAGAAAAGAAAAACAATATTGTTGATACTCACGATTTAGGATCATTTGAAGTCCGTTCCGTGGCCAGATTGTCCACACCATTGTGGATTCCGAATCGCTACCGACTGCTCCTAAGTGAAAACCAAAACCACTGTAACGATGTTACAAATGAGATAAATTTCATGTTCAACTCTCGAGATCGGTAAATGAGAGAAACGCAATTACTTGTGTAGAGCTTTGGGGAACAACATTTTAACGTCATCAGCGCCTCTAGCGGTCGGTTTCCGAACCGACCATTTTTGATCGGTCGTGAAGCAGTGCACATCGGCTCTGACCCTACCAAAAGTCCAAGAACCGATTTGTAAAATAAAAAAGAAAATTTTGAAAAAGAAAAACATACACCAGTGGGTGTGGGGGCAATGATCGGGTTTTAGAATTTGGTTGATATCTTGACCGACCCAAAAGTTGAACTTCCTTTCTCTAGTTGATCGGTGGATGAGGCAGACGTAGTTATCTGCAGTGTTAACTCTTAACGATATAGAGAGCCGACCAACACGTTGTCGTGAGTAGCATTAAGCTGACATATGTAGTATGCGATGCTAAATTGAGTTTGATTTACAGTGGAGATCAGTTGCGGTCGTATTATAATAACGTCAATATTATAATATTATTTTTGGTACGTCAAGCTAGGCCCAGTGCGGGAGTTTTCAAGTTTTCTCCGTAAGTAAAAAAAATACACGCTGATTAGTCCAAAAAAAGGTCAATAAAACCCTATATGACATATTACAGTTTCAAAGGAAAACTGGTGCTTATACGATACAACCTCAAGCACCCAAGACAAATCGTTACAGGGTTCAGGACAAATCCTTCAAGTGAAGGTGTTTGTTCAGGGTAGGTGAACGGGGCCGCGAAAGTCTACGCCGCCTCATTAAGAGAGTCCCTTGGACCAAGAGCACCTACGGGCCATAGGAGGTCAATCCGCATCCTCCCGGTTCACGAGGCCGGTCGTCAATTGCCGGACGTGTGCCGAATTAGAACCCACATCAAGACTCGCGCGAGCAACAGGCTAAGTGTCAAATTAGCCGCCGACGAATTAGGGAGAATTCGAATTCAGTCGCCTTCAAGTGCACCAACAAAGCCGGGACACCAAGCGCGCCATCGATTGCGACGGAGCAGTAGCCGCCGAGAGAGGATTCTTCATTGCCGCAGAGAACAAGCAGGTCAGATCTACCAATTACCTATCTCTTTGATATCGAACTATTCTACGCCCCGCTGGGGGAACATATTTAATTGAACCGAATCGAACCAATTGCAAGCACCTAGGGTAGAAATCCCTAAAATTGGGCCGTGGGCTAAAACTTTGAAATCGTGAAACGAAGGTTAGGAGTTCGATTGAGGGTTTTGCATTCGAAATTGAGTACTTGGGCCCCATTGGTTCTTTGATTTCGGGTTGGGACTGAATTGATGTGTCGTGGAGCGATCAGTGGGAGTAGATTACTCAAATCATCAGAGACCCGCCTTGGGGAGTCTCGCCGGGCATATCATAGCACGCTTCTCCACATGCAACTGTGATTTCTCGCATTTGCTTGGCGCAAAGTGGAGTAGTTTAACTGAATATTTACCCCCGTTTCGTGACCCGTTACACCACATTGTTTTGTTTTGTTTTTGTTTTGGTTTTGTCTTCCTTTTGTTCAGTCAATTCGCATACTGAGAACAATAGCGTTTTGACAACCAATGATAATCGATGATGATGACCTATGATGACAACGAATGTTGTCATCATGCACGATCAACTTTGCCAACACAGCATATGGTTCAGAGTAACCCAGCAGTGTTGGCAGTTTATTCTGAGAGGATATCTGAGAATAAAAACTGATTCTGAGTTTAGGAGTCAGATGATTTTAAGCGACAAGATTATAATCGCTTTAAAATTAAGTTATTGTATAAGGACTTGACGAAGAAAATAAATGAAGATTAACTTAATTCCAACACAAGCCTGCTTTGATTACTCAAACTTTCACGAAATTTAAAAGTAGACGGAACAAGTTCAATTAAATATAAAATACGTAAGAAGATAAAATGCAAGATTAGCAAGACTGGTCAAGGAAAAACGAAAATTTAATGACAGAAAAGGTAAGAAAAAATAAAACTGGATTGAAACTTATAAAAAAACAAGTTGAAAGTGGGTAAAAATGACAAAAAAAAAATCAAATGAATACCAAATGAAGGCTTTCATTTACATCGAAATGCTAATATTTTCAATCAAATTTTCTATATGTTTAGGGGAGAATGAGGATACTTGATCCCTGAAGATACTTGATTCCTTAGCTATATCTCGTAACTGGAATGTCTAACAAAGATCAAATGTTCTAGAAAAATGTGCCAAAATGAGCAAAATAACAATGTTTGTAGTTTAAATTTTTTTAACAAAATAATTGTTTGAGTAAATGAACTTTGTTTGAAAAATTTCACAAAATTTAACTTGATGATCTTTTTTCATCACTTCAAAATGTTCCTTACATGGGAAAATTATAAAAAAAATATTTGTTCATATGTATCAATCGTTCGAGAGTAAAATGAACTTCATAATGCCATATTTTCAAAGCAATGAAAAACTCCCAACTTTTTTCAGAAAAAGTTTTCTAAAATGTTGATTATGGGTACAATTGATCCCCTAGAGTTGGGTACAATTGATCCCCCCTCCAAACGGCATATTCTTCTTCTGAATTGATCGTTATGATTGCTGATTACGAAATTACTAATATTTATCCAAAAAATAATATTTATCAAACAATTGTCTAAAGAAAAGAGCAAAAATAATTAATTTTCTCTTAATTATAAAAAATAGCACCTTTAAGTATGCACAATCACTAGCGTTGAGACCAAGTTATAGAATTTTCTTCTTCTGACAGTTATAAATTGTGAAATGAGAACAAACATGACCAAAACAGTCAATTAACATTCTATCTTGGGGTTTTGTTTGATTTTTATACAAGGATTAGGGCTTCCTGAATATAAGATCAAGTCTCCTTCAACAGGGGATCAAGTCTCCCCTAACTTCAGAAAAATCGCAATTTTTTAACTCCCACGAAAATGCTTCTAGTTCATCAACGGGTTCAAGTATCGTTCTAATTTTTGGAGCATAGAAACTTGAAAATACAAGCTGTCAGAAAATGTCAAAGACGACGAGTTGCTAAATTTTTCCAAAAAGATACGGTGAAAATAAGAAAAGGGGATCAAGTATCCCCACTCTCCTATTTATATGTCTTTCAATCTTGTATTATATCTTTTTTAAACTTTTAAATTTTTCCAAGTTTCTATTATGAAATTTGGTTTCTTTTTAGTTATTTTATCTTGAGTTGTAGTGTCTTATCTTGTTTTAGCATGACTCACCTAGCTCATCTTGTTTATTTTCCTATCATAATAAATTTTCCTTGATTTACCTTTTTATCTTGTTTTGGATTTTTTTTGTTTAATCTTGTTCATTATTGGATGATGATTTTCGTCTAGTTTATCGTGTTTTTTCCTGTTTTAACCATGTCCCATGTTGCTATATATGGTTTTATATTATTATGTCTACACATTTTCACATTTCCTTATACTCTGTTAAGTTTTATTTTCAATCATCTAGTTTTGTCATGTTTTATCTTGTTTAAGTTTGCTTTATATTGAAGATGCTTCATCTTGATCTTCATCAGGTTTTATCTTGTTGTATCTGGTTTCAACTAATAATGTAAAGCTTAGTTTTTGTGTTAAACTTTTTATCTTGTTGTATTTAGTTTTATTCATTTAATCAATTTAGAGACGTTTGGCCCTTTCACCATGTATTGTGGATGTTCCATGCCTTTTTAGTGAATTATAATATTTTGAAGTTCAGGGGAAGCCGCCATCCTTAATTTAAATTTTATCGTTTAGCCCTTTCACCCAACACTCATATTTTTTTTTTTTGAGATTTTCAGTAATATACAGCTCTGAAATGAAAAGCGAAAGTCGCCATCTTGGATTAATAATAGTGTCAAGCAACAAATTTCTGCAATGCATTTTCACAGGATAAACTTTCTAATAAAAATTCGTAACCGTAACCGTATAATCGCACAGCTAAGCTATTATTCGATTGAAATATTTCATATATTTTTGGTGTTCTCGAAATAGATGAAATCAGAAATAGATTCCGAAGAAAAACAGCACTTCCGGTTATTGTCCAAAACTGAGGATGATTGTATTTTTATACATCGACCAAAATCGACCACTCTCCCTCTCGATTGGTCGCTATGGGGGAGGGAAGTGATAAACTTTTTTGCCTACTCGTGTTTTGGATGTTCGGTTGATTTTCTGCCTCGTCATCGGCATGTAAAATGCTAATTCTTCTGCTCGGGAAAAAACAAAAACTCAAAAGCGTCCAACTTTTCCAGAAGCAAAGCGCTAGCTGACCAGACGAGCGGGAAAAAGTTCCGTCTCGGATGATGATGATGAAAATCGGAAGTGGGCTCCCCGGCAGATTGCCACCGAAAGCTGCCTGGAAGCTGCTGGTGCATCGGAATTCTCGGAACATTTTCCGGTTTTCCCCTTCAACATAACTAGCATCGACTGCTGATGGCAATATAAATTTGTAATTGGAGAACTTTGTCCAGGATTTTCGGAGGCACTGGAGAAACTGGAAAGTTTGCTCCCCGGTAGTGTTTTCGGGCCAAGCGGATAGCTCAAAGTGTTATTATTGCAACATTTGGAATTTATGATCACTTTTTTTTTTCGAGCGTAAAATTGCTTTCATTCACTTGGTACAAGAAAAACAATCCAACGGGGTTATTGCAGTATCTTTTAATGTAATGATTTAATTTGTTTCCCATCTTTACAGCTTTGAACAATAAATGGTTTTGTGAACTTCATGCTTCAAGCTTTTAAAAACATGATTTTCATTTGATTGATCTACATAAATTCTTGTCTACAATATAAGTTATGTTTTCATTTTTCACAGATACTAAACATATGTAAAATAAGGTTTATAACATGGAATTTATAATTTCAAGCACCGAAAACCTTTTTTATTTAACAAAAGATCCAGGCTTTAGGAAAATCACTTTTACTTTATATGTATGCATTCGGTGCCACATTTTCCTTCTCAAGCCAGCCGTCGTCTTATCGGGAAAACAACTTTTACCCATTTGACATTTTGAATGCAGCCAAGCTTTCGGATGGAAAGTTTGTCTATGCTGTCGTTGCTGTCGTAATAAACCCACTCCTAAGGCTAAGATATTTGTTTTTGCTTTTCCCTCATTTTTTTCCAACTTCCTTGTGTTGTCACAAAATGCAGACGTTCAACTTTGATGTTTATTCCGCAAAAATACTCAAAAGTTACTTTTTTTTAACTTTTTCTTAAATTCTCGAAGGTACGTTTTTTTTTTCATGAAAATTCATCGAATATATTTTATGTTTGTGATCGCCGTAAATTAATGTAAAAGCAAAGTTTGTACAAAAAGTGCACATTTTCTGATCCAAAACCAATGTGTAAATCAATTTTTTTAAGGAGCCAAGAAACGAATTTTATTAATTGCATATCAAGGTGGCGAGAAACCGCGTCTCCCAAGTGGGCTATTTGAGGTGTAAAGGGCTTAAATCATATTAAAATACTCATGCCTTGAATAGGCCTTGGAGTCGAAAAATTATTCTTTCTCTCCTTAAGAAAAACCCGTAAGATCTGTCAAAAGTTGGGTGAAATTTTAGCTGCATCCCACTTGCACTAGTGCAAAACCATCACCAAAATTCGGCAGCGCTTCCATCGCCTAATTCAAGGGCTTTTTTCATCGATCCTACCCTAGGGGTGCTCCTTAAAATAACGTCGAATAGGAGGCCATAAGCGAGCAGATGCGATCATCATGATCAGATAGGTCCTGATTCACTGACCAAGGGTTTAAAAACGTGGTCCCTAGCAACCAAAAGTCACATATTTACTTAAATGAAGGCTTCGAATGTTATATATTGAAACACCTAGCCAGTTCCTTTGAGTGTATGTACTATATGTACTCATTAATGAACTTCAAAGTTGCAAAATTGATTTATATGTATTGTATAAGACTCATTTTGCCCAATTCCCATGAGTGAACTATATGTTTGTACTCATTGATGATATTGAAAGTGTATTTACTAAGTCACAAAAAGTGCATTGAGGTTGCAGTGCATTGACATCCAAATGAGGGTCCCGGTATATCTGTATAGGCTTTTGAAAAGTTATTTCCACAATCGCCAACTTCAGTAATGACCAAGAGAGGGCATACGGACATAAAAGGTCTCGGTGGGTGTGCCACATGGGTCAATACTTGGCCCAGTCCTTTTTTAAATTAGCTGATCACCCAGGTGGTAAATCCTATTTACGGATTGCATTCCAAGGCACGGCGAGGCACCGCGTTCCCTCAGTATGCTACTGGGTGCAATTGATCGACTCTAGGTACTATGTACCCCTAGGGCATAAAGTCCACCTGGGGCTTCTGGTCATAACTCCCATCCGGACCTGCATCGAAGACTGTACCCGAGATGGGAGACCAAGTTTGCGCTTAAGCGCTCATCGGCTTACAGTCAAAACTTCAGCATATATACCCTGCCTCTTGTTACGATTCCAAACCAAGTACCTCTCCTCTGATGACTTGAGGTCCGACCTTTACTCGTTACTCGAGGCTCGCTTGGTTTGCACGACTATCGTGCGCTCCGCCGCTGTTCGAGCCCCCTTCAAGAGACCAATGACCTCTCCTCTAGCAATTCGAGATCTTGGATCCTCCACTTGGTTTGGCTATAGACCCTCTCCTATTTGCCGTCCGTGTATCGAATGGGGAGCAGCTTATCCTAGACACGCGCCTGTCACAGCACACGTCCTCCTGCACCGATTCGAGTGACTCATCCGCCGACGACGTGGAGTCACTCTACCCGAGAGTATTGCGCGGCGTAAATACCCTTCCCCCTACGAGTTCGACTGCGAAGAAGGTCAAGTCTTATCCTCGCAGCTTCCCTCGTAGCGAGCGCGTTCTACTCAGATACTCCACGGCGATGGAGATATTCTACACAACGTTCACGAAGTGCCTAATAGCTCGGCATATGCAGAAGGTAGAGTCTTATCTGTGTATGCTTTACTGCTAGGATCGGGCGTGCACTACAAGAATGAACACGCCGAAAAGGCATTCTACTCCGACCGTGGCACGGTCTTCCTCCTTCCTTTGGCTTGCAACTTTGGGGCTAGCAACCCTAGGCTTTTTGCCAATCGTGTGCCGAACCGAAAGCAGCTTATCCTAGACTCGTGCCTGTCACAGCACACGTACGGGTCTTAAACGCTTGCGACTCAGATGAATCCCGACGGTGATGTAATCCTACCCGACTCGAGGGTCTCATCCGACGGCGACGTGAGACCACTCTACCCGAGAGTACTCCGCGACGTAAATACTCTCCCCCCTGCGAGTTCGACGGAGGAGAAGGTCTTGCCTTATCCTAACAGCCTCCGTCGCAGAGGGCGCGTTTGACTCAGATACTCCGCATCGGTAACGTTTGAGGTATCCTACACACAGATCCGCGACGTATCAGGCAGCTCGACATACGCAAAAGGTAGGTAACTCCTTTGCAGAGCAGTCATGATCCAACCCAGACATCCATTTGGTGGAAGTTTCAAATTTGCGACCCAAATATACGTGCAAATATACGTGTTAACATATCGTATATATTGCAGCAAAACCAGAATACACGTATCATTTTGGAGGCCATATAGGTACATTAGCACACATATTCTTGATTTGGATTGTATTGTCGTAATAAAATCATGCAATGTATTTAAATACGATAAGGAATATGCATGGGCCGCACATTGTAGGTGCAGTAATACGGATTGTCGTAATAGAATCATGCAATGCATTTAAACTCGATAAAGAATATGCATGGGCCGCACACTGTAGGTGCAGATATACGAAAATGAGTTTAAAAAACATTCTTTACGATATAATCTGTAAAATAAAATACGACTACTGGTTGTCTGGGAAGTGAACCCATCCCTGACCACGCGCCAGGTATTGGCGTCCTCACACATGCTCCGCACGATGTTGTCGGCTGTCGTGTCTGGTCCGCAGGCGGCAAGCATGTTAGCGCCTACCCCTTCGAACCTCGGATAGTGGAACACTTCGAGCTCTGGTGTCTCTACTGTTTCACCAAAGGTTGGGCCGAATGGCGAGGCCACGTGTCCAAACCGATGGTGGTAATGCATGAAGCATCCGTGACCAGTCAAGAACTGTGTCATGCAGAAATTCACCTCGCCATGTCATCGATCCTTACAGAATCCGACGTTAGGGATCAAGCGATGGGCCCACCGGCTAGTTCCGAGCTGTCCCACTGGTTCTGTCAGCTGGACATCGAGGCCTCTCTGGCATATTTTCGCACATCAGGCATGTGCCTGTGCTCGTAGCAGAAAATATCTTTTTTTTTATTAGTTGATCACCCAGGTGGTAAATCCCTATTACGGATTGCATTCCAAGGCACGGCGAGCGACCGAGTCCCCCCAGTATGCTACTCTGGGTCCATGGGTGCGATTGGACGACTCATGATACTAAGTACCCCTACGCCTTATAGTCCACCTAGGGCCTCTGGCCTTAATGCCATCCGGACCTGCAACGAAGATTTTACCCGAGATGGGAGACCAAGTTCGCGCTTAAGCGCTCATCGGCAACTCTAGTTCGAGTCAAACTCCAGTATATGTACCCTGCCTCTTGTTACGATTCAAGACTAAGGACCTCTCCTCTAAAGACTCGAGATCTTGACTCCGCCTGGCTTGGCTCGAGGCCCTCTTCTCTTTGCCCGTCCGTGTGCCGAATTGAGAGCTGCTTATCCTGGACACGCGCCTGTCACAGCACACGTCCGGGGCTTTACGAAAGACTACTCAGATGATTCCCGGCGTAGAATTCATCCTACACCGACTCAGGTGACTCACCAGCTGACGACGTGAAGTCATCCTACCCGAGAGTATTTCGCGGCGTAAATACTCTTCCCCCTACGAGTTCGACTACGAAGAAGGTCATGTCTTATCCCCGCAGCCTCCCTCGTAGGGAACGCGTTTTACTAAGATACTCCGCGGCGTTGGGGGTATCCTACACAACGTTCGCGACGTACCTAACAGCTCGGCATACGCAGAAGGTAAAGTCTTATCTTTGTATGCTTTTCTGCTAGGATCGGATGCACACTACTCGAATGCCCCCCGCCGAAAGGGCATTTTACTCCGACCGTGGTCCGGTCTTCCTCCTCCCTTTTTGACTGGTAACCCTAGGATTTTTGCCCGCCGTGTGCCGAATTGAGAGCAGCTTATCCTAGACTCGTGCCTGTCGCAGCACACGTATGGGTCTTTAACGCTTGCGACTCAGATGAATCCCGACGGTGATGTCATCCTACCCGACTTGAGAGGCTCATCTGACGGCGACGTAATACCACTCTACCAGAGAGTACTTCACGACGTGAATACTCTTCTCCCTACGAGTTCGACTGCAAGACCGAGATGGACATGACTCCCGCCACAACATCAGCTGCTACCAAGGGCACCGTTCGGTATGCGCTGATTACGCGCAGGTTCATCAGCCGTTGCACACTGCTGAGATTTTGCAACTTACACTGCCTGTTCAAGGATGCCTTCCAGGCTGCCGCTCCGTACCGCAAAATGGACGAGGTCACACTCGCCAGGACTCTGCTTATGCGGAAGTGGATCGCCGAGTTATTCGACATGGTCCAGCTTGGATTCGATAGCGCATGATCCATCTGCAGACGTCCCTGATTGTGCTGAAATCAGGCTGGTAATCAACACCATCTCGGTCTTGTGATGAGCCAGACGCAAGCACTTGGAGCGCATCCAACTTTCCACCTTCTCAATCGGTACTGTCGTTGGTCGTCGGGGAATCCCACAAGTCTCACTTACGTGGGGAGATGCAGTCTCAGCAGTTCGTTGTAGACAATGTTTCATAATACTGGGCAAAGTATTGATCCTTGTGGAACCCCTGCCGAGGCTCTCACTGTTTCTAGTCCTTCGCTGGTCATATACTGTAGTTGGTGGTCACGGAAGTAACACTCCACCATCCTACAGATATATGCCGGAATCCTTCTTTACGTTCTACGTTCTTTACGTCAAGAATGACCACTGTGCAAAACTGGTCTGCTCTCCTTTTCTTCATTCTGGCATCATCTGCCCTTTCGATGACCCGTCGAATGGCATCCATCGTACTGCGGCCTTTCCGAAAACCGAACTGTTTGTCGGATAGGCCGTTCGCACGTTCGGTGTAGAGCTGGATCCTGCTCTGTCCCACCTTCTCTAACACCTTCCCAGCAGTATTCAGGAGACATATCGGGTGATATGCTGATGGGCAGGAGCACCAATCGCTGCCGCTTCCACACGTCTGGAAAAAAACCATCATCCACGTACTGTTGCAGTGATGAACGGAACATTTCGGGATGTTCCATGAACGCGGCCTTCACTGCTACATTAGGGATGCCATCCGGACCCGGAGCTTTGTTCAACTGGAGAGACTTAGCGGTGTCGCGCAGTTCCTCCAGCGAAATCTGCTCCTCCTCACTCGTATCCCAGTCGTATGGGACCCTCGGCCATGTAACCTCCTCGTGCTCTGGGAACAGCTCGTTGACGATCTCACGCAGTTCATTCGGACACGATTTCTGTGGTGCACCTCCACTCCGCGTTTTGGCCATGCCAATCCTGTAAGCGTCGCCCCAGGGGTTGTCATTGGCGTCCTCGCAGAGTTGCCTGAATCGTGCCGTTTTGCTCGCCTTGATTGCCCTGCAGAGGGCAGACCTCGCAATTGCGTAGGGTACTCTTCGCTCCGCTCTCGCTGACGGGGACCTCGCTCTCTGCACATGTCGCCTAGCCCGTAGACAGTTAGTACGCAGGTCCGCGATTTCCGTCGTCCACCGGTAGATGGGTTGCCGAGTGTCCTTCCGCTTGGCCCTCCTTGCCATCGCAGCGTCGCATGCGCGTGCGAGTACCCTCGTCAGGTTTTCCGCAGACAGGTTTCCCAAGTTCCGCTCCCAATTTAACACTTCGACAAAGACGTGTCGATCAAATTGTGTTGTCTTTTAGAGGCGTGCTCCTGTTGTCGTACCTCTTCTACCTGCCCACATACTTGTGCTCACTTGATACCGGATCGCAAAGTGATCGATATCGGTGAACACGTCGCTTACCCTCCAGTCGCTCGTCCAGCTCGGACTGCTGAAGGTGACGTCGATGATGAACTCATTCCCATTCTTGTGGTAGGTCCTTGGTTCGCCTACATTCCCCAGGTCTGCATTCAGCCTTGCTACTTGACAGGCGCGAGTCTTGGATATGCTGATCTCGATCGGCTTACGACGGACATGAGGCTTCAATTCGTTAGTGGAGAGGTTACACCTCGAGTCCTCAAGAGGAGAGGTGTGTGTGGTCAATCCCAAGTCTTTACGAGAAGAGGTCGGGTCTTAAGTCGCAAGAGGAGAGATCAGGCTTTTAATCAACAAGAGTACCCCTCCCCTGGTCACCGCGAGTCATCACGAGGAGAGGTCAGACTCGAGTCGCTAGAGGAGAGATCAGGCTCCGAGTCGCGAAGAGGAGAAGTTTATGTGAGAATCTCGTGTCATTGCGAGGAAAGGTCGGTTCTAAAGTTGAAACCGAATGTGCGGATTAAGCCAAAAAAGTATTTTCAAAACTAAGAAATTCCTTGAACATCATGGTCTACTCTCTATGCCACTACATTTGTCAAAGGCTTTGCATCGTACGAAGCCCTCTGTAGTTCCCTGGATGGCGGCGCAGCAAAAGTTTATTTTTTATGCATTTTGCGATCATGGAAGAAAAAGTCGAATATCCTAACAGCGATTCATTTTTCAACCGGTTTCGACACTATTGTCTTTCGGCAAATTTATGGTTCAGCAAAATTAAGTTTTCGGGCTTGTTCTTCTTGCATCATCCCGAAGACGCACACAAACACAATTGCACCTCCTCATTCTTCATTCGTTTTCTTCCACCCGCTCTCAAAATCTTTCCCCATCCAGAATTAACGGCAGCTGATGCCACCAACATGAATGGCTTCGAAAGAATTATTATTATTCGTTGTTCATCATCTGATGAACAGGAAAGTTGAATTGTAAAGAAAATGTGCCGGCTGCTGGCCTGGTTGGTTGGCTTTTCTTTCGGATCTGATACGAGGAACTATGTACACTGCAAAGGAAAAACTTTTCATCTGTCAATAACGTGTACCACTCCACAATTGTGAGAAAGCTCGAGAAGACAGGAAAGTTGGTCGTGTTTTTATTGAACACAGAAGAAAGAAAAACCTCGAACCGAGCTATTTGAATTGATAAATCTCGAACATGTTTCTGGGCCCCAGGAAGTTGTAGGAAGAGTTTGCAGAAGTTGTTCATCACCGATGATGATCAAAAGCGTACCTAAAGATGATTTTGTTATTTGTTCAGCTGAAGAGTTGATGGAATTTTGTACAAAATGGCAGATGATCAGATGATAAGGTTTCTCTGAGGAATACGATTACCAAATTGACAAAATTGACAAAATTGGTAAAATTGACAAAATTGACAAAATTGACAAAATTGATAAAATTGACAAAATTGACAAAATTGACAAAATTGACAAAATTGACAAAATTGACAAAATTGACAAAATTGACAAAATTGACAAAATTGACAAAATTGACAAAATTGACAAAATTGACAAAATTGACAAAATTGACAAAATTGACAAAATTGACAAAATTGACAAAATTGACAAAATTGACAAAATTGACAAAATTGACAAAATTGACAAAATTGACAAAATTGACAAAATTGACAAAATTGACAAAATTGACAAAATTGACAAAATTGACAAAATTGACAAAATTGACAAAATTGACAAAATTGACAAAATTGACAAAATTGACAAAATTGACAAAATTGACAAAATTGACAAAATTGACAAAATTGACAAAATTGACAAAATTGACAAAATTGACAAAATTGACAAAATTGACAAATTGACAAATTGACTAATTGACAAAATTTACAAGATTTAAGAAATTGACAAAATTGACAAAATTTAAGAAATTGACAAAATTGACAAAAATGACAAAATTGACAAAATTGACAAAATTGACAAAATTGACAAAATTGACAAAATTGACAAAATTAACAAAATTGACAAAATTAACAAAATTGACAAAATTGACAAAATTGACAAAATTGACAAAATTGACAAAATTGACAAAATTGACAAAATTGACAAAATTGACAAAATTGACAAAATTGACAAAATTGACAAAATTGACAAAATTGACAAAATTGACAAAATTGACAAAATTGACAAAATTGACAAAATTGACAAAATTGACAAAATTGACAAAATTGACAAAATTGACAAAATTGACAAAATTGACAAAATTGACAAATTGACTAATTGACAAAATTTACAAAATTTAAGAAATTGACAAAATTGACAAAATTGAAAAAATTGACAAAATTGACAAAATTGACAAAATTTTCAAAATTGACAAAATTGACAAAATTTACAAAATTAACAAAATTGACAAAATTGACAAAATTGACAAAATGGACAAAATTGACAAAATTCGACTTATAATTTATTTTAAAAAAATTTGATAAAAATTTTAAAATCGATAAAAATATGAGAGTGAATAACTTTTCTGTCAAAACCAAAGAAGTTCAGCTTTTTTTTATTCCGTCGAAGTCGAATTAAATTTTTAAAATTGTGTGTCAAATTGTTCCGAAATTTTTTATTCATAACGAGGTAAAAAAAATTAGGAAATCGCAATTCCATAAATCATTTCGAGCTGAATTAAAGTTTCCAAGGAAATTCGCAGGAACAAAGTTGTTTTGATTAAATTTCATGGCTTGGCTAGCAATCAAAACTGATGTTCATGCATATTGAAACTAGTTTGTTTTCTCAAACAGTTCCCAAAAGAGCACTGTACACACTGCAAGGTTGTTTTTGATTAAGCAAACTTGTCGGATTAGAGTGACCCTTTAATCAGTGCTTCGGCAAATAGGTCACCAAATGTGTTTGTGTTACACTAATATTGGGTGATCACCTTTGATATGTTCAAGTGCCGCTTCCGTGAACTCGCAGAATCGATGTGGCACAAGTTGGAAGAGGATGTTCGCAATTTGTGCCGGGGAAAAACTTTCAAGTGTGGCGGAAGATTCATGGAAGGGCGCACTAGTCGGGCAAGTAGAACATATTAATTGACAGTCGGGATCATGTAATTTACATAATTAGAATTCCCTCCGGAGTGCTGCAGCAACTCAGGTCAGGAAATGTCACCGTCCATTTTCTGGGCCAGGGCGCGCGTAAATTGCTGTTTCCGAGAACTTCCGCGATGGACGACAGCAATTTCGATAGACCGTTCATCAAAATAAACATGTGCTCGATAGGGTGATCAGAATTTCTCAACATAATATTGATGAAAAAAAATCATTAAAATATCCAATGTGTTATTCCTGTTGTTACATAAACCTAAAAACTTCTTCAAAATTATACTCAACTCCAAATGAAAACTTTTTCCAGTAGCTCTCATAAAAATTCTGAGACTAAAATTACCCTCCCTATTTTTCGCGGAGTGCCCTCGCATAAAGCTCGTTGTACCAGAACAAGTAGTGTTTCAATTGACTGGGGAATACATTGATAGCAAAATGCGAAATGTGAGCCAGATGAAATTACATATGAGTAGCAATACGGATCCTGTCGAGCATGTTCGCCATCATAATACTCATCGGACTGCAGCAGGACTTCTCGAGATAAGTTTTCTAAATTGGTAGCTACAAAGCTAGCGACCGATGCAAGAGGCAGGAATGCTGATGTTTACATCCGGAATAATTAATCAACCCCAATCGCGCTCGCTGATGGTTCAACGGAAAATTAGTATCGATTGAATATCAAAAGGGTTATTTCGGTTCGCCGGAGGGACAAAATTAGAAGCAATACTTGGAATCGAAGTTGTTGGTATTATTTTTGGGTTCAATATATAAATATCTTTGTATCAGTCTCCTGTCAGAGTTGAACTTTATTTTCGGAATTTCGAGTATCTGTACTTTTACGACGAATTACAGATTCGGAACAAGTTGATTCAGTTTGTTTTAAGCTTTATACGCTTTTTGATAACAATATGTTATCATTTGAAAAGTTCATGGCTCCTTTTGAGGAATGCACTTTCGAGTACACGTCTCATAAACAATTCCAATCGGATCGTCCTTCAACGCTAAGATGTTTCAAGCTTTCAGCAGTTTCGTAATCAGGAAAGTAATCCAAAGCTGGAGCCTGGCATTCTTATTGGCCCACGCAACATCGAGTCCAAACTCACTTTAAAGTGCCTGCGTGTGATGGTTGTTGATCGGTTAAGAAGACAATTCAAGCAAACAGATCTAAATTTGGGAAATAATATCTATGTTTCATCACTTGTAATAAACCCGGAAGGATCTAATCCAGCACTTCTAGTTTTTGGAATTTGTCATCCGGATAGAATCGTGCCAATTCACATTTAACCTTCATATATCCTGCGTAAGGGTTTTTTTCGTGGATGGCGAAGACTGTGACTATTCCCAGAGGTCGAATAGGTTCATCACCAATACCGGATCTGTTGAAAGACGTCTCTCTAGCAAATTTTATGGAAAACTCACACCATCGAGCTTCCAAAGCGCACCACGGAGATTCACTTTTCCCGGACGGAGTGGGTTGTGTAGTCCCCGTTGATCCTTGCTAACTTCTGATGGAGCATGCTCGGTCATGCCCCTACTTTTGGCTGCTACGCACTCTCTTGCGAGATCGTGCAACTTGTCTTCTAAGTTACCTATACAGGTTTTATAACATGATTCCAAATTACTCGTAGCACAAAGGCCACCGAAGAAAATACAATCCAATCTCTCTTCTATTCTGTGGTAACTTCAGCCTTGCATGATCGACTCCTATTATCGGAATGCAAATCGGTGAATCTCGAAAATCGGGGAAAACCTTTTGACCATGTTTCATAGTTCAATTACTGGCAAACCCAAATCTGGAACTGTGTGCTAAATCATCAGGGCATCCGCTGTTCGGCTTGGACATTTTTAATTACACGACACGTGATGAATCTTCATTTCGTGTTATACTGCATGTCCACTCTAAACACAAAAGTCAATAAATTCCTGTTTTTCATTTCTTCTCTGTCGCTGGCAGGTAAAGAATTTTCGGAATTTCACCAGTAGGGCACAGGCGCTACTACAGGAGTGGATAAAGCCAAGAGGTTTTCAATACCGATGTCACGACTTCGGATCCACTTTTCGATCAGCTGCTCCCGTGACTCAAAACTACCCAGCAAACATAAAATCGCATTAGAAATGATAGCTCAAGTCGTTAACAACGTCAAAGCTAATCGAAATTCCTACAAATAATTAAACGATCGTAAATGGTTACTTGAAGTCGGTAAGGGGAATGAAGTCGATAAATGCGCATATTGGGTAATATGTGCGTACCGCCGATTAACAAAATGGCTGATAGATCAATAGGGGAGAGTAAGGATACTTGATCCCTGGGGATACTTCGATACATTTCGAAACAGGAATGTCTTTCACACAACAAATGATCTAGGAAATTGTTTCAAATAGAACAAAACAAGAATACTGTTTGTTCAACCATTTTAAAATTTTTTTTTTTTTGAGTTTTTAAACTTTGTTTGAAAAATTAAACAAAATATTTCTCACATGAAAATATTACAATAAAAATATTTAATCCACAATGTCAATCGTTACAGTATAACTTGAACTTCATTATGCCATATTTTCAAGGCAATACGAAACATTCAATTTTTTAAAGAAGAAATTTTCTAAAATGTATAATTGATCCCTAGAGTCCAAAAAGGTGTACTTTTCTTCTGAATGGATCGTGAATATTGGTTATAATGAAATTACAAATATTTGTCCAATAACTAATGTTTATCTAGTAATTATCTGTTAAAAAGAACTAAAATTACTGTATTTATCTTAAAACCAGATAACTACGCCATTACGTTTGCAATAAATGGTGGTGAAAATAATTTTGGAATTATCTTTGTCTGATTCTTACAAACGGCGAAATGAGAACTTTTATGGCAAAAAAAATAGTTGACGGACCTTTTATCTTCGGATTTTACTAGATTTTTGCCTAGGGTTTGGGCACCCTGATTTAAGGATCAAGTCTCGTGTAACTTAAAAAATATCACAATTTTTTTAGTCTCACGAAAATGATTCTAGTTAATCCACTACATCATGTATCGTTTCGTCTTTTCAAGTATATAATAATGAAATAACACGCTGTCAGAAAATGCAAAAATCGGCGAGTTGCAAAATTTTCCCAAGAAGATATGATAAAAATAAGAAAAGAGGATCAAGTATCCCCATTCTCCCAGATATCTAATCAGTGAAGTTTCAAGGTATTCAGCTTTTGACACTTGGCATGAAAAATTCAGAAGATATTAGTAAAGTTATAAATTATATGATATTGGAATAAGAGACTCAAGAATCAAGAATAAATAGGTTAGCCATATATTTTTTTACTTTTTACAGTTTAAGCTTTAAATCTACGCTGTTATAACAATCTTACAGTGTTAAAAGAGCTTTACACTGATCTGATAAAAATACGATATGAATAAAATATTATCATGAAATATGGCAATGGCATACCTAACTTTGTTTCATACAAAAAATTGTAATATCTAAAGTTTCGCAAAAATTTCAACCTTGAGGAATGCTTAACATTAGTTTCTACGGTTATCAATTAAATTATACGAAAATAATGCAAGTGGAACTGAAATATAGCTTAGAATATAAATATGCGGTGTTCGCTTATGTGCCGCCTTCATCCTATAAATAGTAAAAGTCGAACATATACAAAAAAAAGAATGAGAAGACGGCTTGTTTGTTGTCTTTGCGACCAGCAGTGCAACCCGAATGTTGAAAATCAGATAGTATATTTGCAAGGATTGTCCAATGAGAAAAGCAGCAAATATTGTTGCAGACAATGACTTCCATAAGTTAAGAGCAAAAACTTGCACTTTCTTGCGTTCTCTCAGTATGTACGAATAAGATCCGAACTGTCGATGAGAATATGACTGGGGCCAAGTGAAGACGCTGGCTCCAGATCGTCAACAGTGGAGGTCTTTTACCACGGCCCTAGACCATTTAGTAAGTAAGTAAGTAAGTAAGTAAGTAAGTAAGTAAGTAAGTAAGTAAGTAAGTAAGTAAGTAAGTAAGTAAGTAAGTAAGTAAGTAAGTAAGTAAGTAAGTAAGTAAGTAAGTAAGTAAGTAAGTAAGTAAGTAAGTAAGTAAGTAAGTAAGTAAGTAAGTAAGTAAGTAAGTAAGTAAGTAAGTAAGTAAGTAAGTAAGTAAGTAAGTAAGTAAGTAAGTAAGTAAGTAAGTAAGTAAGTAAGTTAGTACAAACAAGGTGATGAATATCATCTTATTCGTTCTTTTCGCTTTATCCAGAATTCAAAATAAGGTATATTGACTCCACTTTGGTACGTAAATCAACGGATCACATGGTGGATCGTAAACAAAATAATTAAAATTCTCAAAAAGATTACACTAACTGTTTTGATCTAAACGTTGTTAAATTATTTCTTCTAAATGAATCCCTCGATGTTTCGAAATCAAGGTGCTCAGAGTAACGGTGAAACGTCCTGATCACGCCAATCATTGCACTATTTACCCCGTAGTTGTTTTGACAAAGTGGAGTATAGAGCTGTAAATTCCGGTCCCATAGTTCTTGAGAACGGACACTAAGGTAACGAACTTATTTTGGACCAGAGGACCAATTTTGGACCACCTTGTCTAGCTCTCTTATGTAACAAATGATCATTAAATATTTTAGCAAATATTGTCGAAGCCAAGGGACTTAATGTAATGCACTTATTTTATTCATTACTAGTTGCTTTATGAAAGAGCTAGACAAGGTAGTCCAAAATTGGTCCTCTGGCCCAAAATAAGTCCGTTACCCTATTGTAGATTGGTTCCAAATGCGAAGGACAGTCAATTTTTGATATCAAGATATCGGAGATAAATAAGGCCCGTGTGACTGCTCGATGGTCTTTTTCCGTGTCTAGGCCAATATGGCCACAGTTGTTCTCGTAGCATGGAAGGTGCAATGGGTCAGACAAATTCGATTGGTGAAGAGCATACCGCATAAAACGCGATCAGCGTCATTCTGATAGGAGAAGCTCCAAACTTCCGATGCGTATTTCAGGATGGATCTAACGAGGCCGCAGTAGAGGCTTTTCGAGCTGTAAACGTCTCTGAAGTCCTTCGTAACGAGAAAAATAAAGCCCAAACATCGAAAAGTATTACCTATCTATTATATATTTGTACGTGTCTTGAAGTAAAGTTTTTGATCAAGAATCACACATAAATCCTTGATGTGGTTCACACGAGCAATTAAGTGGTCCGAAAGAAAACAATCGGCGGAAATGGAATGCCGTTTGTGCGAAAAAGTTATGACAGAACATTCATTACGCCAGGTAGTTGTTGTTGCACCAGGTAGCGAAAAGATCGAATTGACTTTGTAGTGAAGCAATGTTATCGGGGCCTTTGATTGCGTTAAACAAATTCAGATCATCAGCAAAGGCGAGTTCTGGTCCGTCAAGCAATACAAGAGCGTCATTAGAATAAATGTAAAACACAATCGGTTCTAGATGGCTCTCTTGTGGAACCCCGGAAGCAAGGTTGCCGAAATCACAGAAAAATCTGTAATTTCTCAGAATTCTGAGCAAATTTTAATCACAGAATCTGTGTCACAGAACACAGAATTTTGAAATATTCACAGATTTCACAGAATTTTTTGATTTAGAATAAATTTTCAAAATTATAATTTTTTTGATCAATATAAAATTAAGATTTATCACTTTGAATTAGGAAACTATGATAAGATTGGTTATGTACATTGATTTTTCGCAACTAAAATGTTAAAAAGACCCAATTTATCAAGAATTTTCAATTAAATTGAAGGGAATAGTATCACAGAATTTTTGGGTAAAATCACAGAAAGTCAGAATTTTTTTCTCAAAAACACAGAATTTTTTTCGGCAACCTTGCCCGGAAGTAGTAGGGAATTATCTGGAATACGAATCCTCAGTTCGAACAGTCAGTTTTCTTCCGATCAGGTAGCTGCGAAACCAGTTCAATAGGCAACCGCAGATTCCAAGACGTTCGGGTTTTGCAAAAGCAATTGTGTTATAAACCTTTTCAAAGGCGGCGGACAAATCTGTGTAGATTGCGTCAGTTTGAATAACCGTTGTAAAACTATTTTGCACAAAGGATTTAAATTTCAGTTAGTTCGTACTCGTTGAACTCTTGGGCATAAACCCATGTTGGTCATTGGAAAGAAATACTCCTTACAAAATCAGAAAAAAAGTCCAGGATTATGAGTTCGAACAGTTTTTCAATAGCGCATAAGGCGGATATTCCTCTATAGTTATTTATATCCCTTTTGTCACCTTTTTTGTGAACAGGAAACATATAAGCATCCTTCCACAGCGAAGGGTAAAAGACTCAGTCCAGCGAAGCTTTAATTGGGGACAATAAATGTGGCATAAAACATTTCAGAAATGTGGCGAGTATTCCGTCCGGTGCCAAAGAAAGAGAGTTTTTCATTTTAGCAGTCGCCTTCAAAATGGTTTTCTCTTCTATTGCAATGATGTTCAAAGGAGTTTAAGGAAGAGACGTTTCGAGCAGCGTTAGCTATTTGATCGGCAGAGATTAGACCAGTTGTAAAAATACTAGATAGATTACAGACAGGGTTTGTCCGGAAAGTAATAGGACTGATTGTTTTCCGCCACGACTGTACTTCGGAGCGTGCGCGCGTTGACTGGATTAGTTAGAGGGCGTTCCTAGCTATCAAACGAGCGGCTCTTCGGTTGTCTCATAGCAACGAAAAAATCAGGAGAGCCAATTTCGTGCGACGTGTTTCTGTGAGCGGTGCAAGCCGAAAATGCAGCGTTCGACCAGAGGTACGCGAAATTCTGAATGAAACTCGTAAAATCTGCAACGAAGTCGTTTGAAATGATCAAACAGACTTACCCAGATGTTGCTTCAGCAAGAAGTAGTATGTTTTGCTGGCACCAATCCATTTTGGAGGGCCGGGAAGAGGTCTGCGATGAAGACCGTGCTGGAAGACCTTCGACACATTGTCGATGTCTGTCGAAGCCGAAGGTCTTCAAGCACGATCTTCTCTCCGCTGATTTTGGATATGACTTTTCTAGGAGTTTCATTGCAGCCGCGCCAGATAATTCCTGAAGCATCGAGAGCTACCTTTGTTATACGCAGAATTTAGTTTACGGTTCTGGTCTTTAGCGCTTTGTGCCTATTATTATTGCAAGGGATTTGTATTTAAAAGTTTTAATCTGGCGTAGTTTTTTGGTAACCCAGGGAGCTCTAGAATTTCCAGTTACTTAACGTTTCGGAATATGACGATCAATAGTATAATTGATGATGTTTTAAAATGTTTCTGCCAAGGAGTTGGGATCCGACAGTATGAGCTCGGATTCCCAATCTATATATTCTAGCACACCAGAGATAGCTAGAAAGTTTGCGTTTTTATAATCATGGTAAAATGCAACTGGTTTATGAGAAGAAAAATCCAAGCCAGAAACTTAAAAAAAAACCAGAAACCTGAATGCTGTTTTTGTAAGTTTAATAGGATCAATCTTTAATGCCTGTATGAAAACGTATAACAAAGTTGTTGAGAAATATACCGTCAAACGGGGCATCACGCAACAGCTGGGTTGGATGCAACATTTATATGACACCACACTCAAGCAATTTTTAATTTAATGTATTGTAATAAAGTTATCTTTTAATGATAACAAAATGATGATGACATAGTTTCTCGCACCTTTAGCAAGTTTTTTATTGTTTTTTATTTTTATATAAAATTTGAAAAATCGAGCAATAAATGTACAAATTTTAACATTTTCGAGGCCGAAAAAAACTTTATCCAGTGTGACGGATTGGCTTGATGATATTACCTACAAACTTTTTACTGGTTTCCTTATGCTATATCAACACTGTTGGTGTAAAAATATTTTTCGAACAATCACTAAATTTTTAAATAAATATTTAATAATTTAGTTAGGTGTCAAGGGTAAAATACAACAATATGCAAATCAAAGAAACACCTTGTAAATCTCGTTTCCATGTGCTGGAATAAGCATGTTTTGCATTACGCGTTTGTAAATATTGAAATTTCATTTGTCCAAATCTTTATTTTTATGATTTCAGCTTGTAGAAATTTTCTTAGTTTTATTCAACCCATAAATGTATATAGCAGTATGAATCGCAAACATATTAAAATCTATAAATTTTCATACATGTTCATAAGATTTTTCATTAAAACAAAGTTTGTTGCAAGTTACCCCATTTTCGAAGGAGTATCCGGGATTGTCGTGACGGGGCTTAAACTTGGAAATTGTCCAATCGGTCATCCCTTTAAACGGGCCACAATTCCTTTGAAAGCGTTTTCTAATCGGTAAACGTTTCTTTGTTTCTTTCTGAGGTTTGAGAGTAAAAGTACAGCCTCCTCTTGATGGGGTATCATACATTGAAATCAAGTATCAAATCAGTTTTAGTGGGAAGAACCACACTAGGCAGCAAAAATATCCTATTGATATTACCCGGTTTCAATCAAATTTCTATCTAGTAAAAATGCATTTTATAGACGTAATCAACAAATTTTTTTTATGATCATAATGCAGCTGCCTCAGGTTTTTTTGTTCCTTTGTTTGTGAAGCTTTTTAACATTGTAAACGTAAATAGTAAAACGTAAGCTTAGTACACTCAGACAAGTGACAATTTAGAGATCTAGAAATAGTGCATCCATTTTCTAAATTGTTGTGATATCATCAATCACCCAAGCATCCCACTTACTGTAAATTTTCTGCGAGTCGAGAATTAGATAGATTGGCGATAAATTAACAGTCACGTAAATTGTAGATGAATCATTGAGCTGGCACGGAAGGCCTCCTCACCGCATGTTTTCTTCTCTTCTTCCCACACCATACTGTGGAATGTCACGAATGCCACGCCCCATCAAAGTAACGTTCCGGGGACCCGTTGGAACGCACCGATTGATGCGGAATGCCATGAACGAAGCGAACCGACGACGCGACGGATAGGCAATGGTCGAACTTGTCATCCGCAGTCGAATTGAGTGATGTCTGTCGAGCTCATTATACACAATTTATGAACACACTTTAGCTGACAGCCAGGTCATTAGCAAAGTCCAGAAGACCTCTCCCCAGCTACAGCTCCCGATGTTTCGTTGTTTCATACATTCCGTAAACAAATTGATTGGGTGGTGGACTTCCTGGGAGCAGTTCCTTGAATTCCAAATCAGGCGAAAAATCTTCAAAATCGTTTGGCCGCCCGCTGTCGTTTTGGTTGGCGGGAAAACGTTATCTACTGCAATGGCTGTTGATTTATGATTATGGATGGTGACAGTTTTGTGATGGTCACTTAGTAGTTTCATGTTTCTGGCAATAATTTGCTGTTTTTTTTTTTACGTTACGCATTGTTTGAACAGTTTTTGATGCTTCTTTGAATTTAAAACGTTATGGTATAACAAATTTTCATTTTGGTGCAAAGAAATGTAAGATTAACGTGTTTTTTTTTTGAAACTTTATATAAACAAATGTACGTAAATTTCGTATTCGTTTCTAATCGTTTTTTGTGTACGTGTAAAAAAAGAAAAGCTTACAAAAAAAAGTTCATAAAGTCTATTTTACAGCGCCCCTAGTTGTCACATCGCAAATCTATTGAAAGTGTTTTGATCCGGATGGTTTGTTGACTTAATGGTGAAAATTTCATCAAGATTGAAGCAGTCAGTCAAAAGTTACCGACGATGGAACGCGAAAGGCGGGAGAAAATTCTGCACACTCACGTAGAGAAACCGACGTGGTCAGGGGTAAAGATCGCGAAATTCCTGAAATATCCAAAATCGACTGTAAATTCGGTGCTGCAACATTACCGGGAGACCCTTACGGTGGATCGAGCAAAACAAACCAGGCGTAAAAGTGGAACATATGACCGGAGGCTGCGAGAAAAGGTAATTCGATCAGTTCACAATAATCCTGGAATCTCTTTGCGTGATTTGGCGAAAAAGTTCAAGACGAACCACAGTACAGCTCGACGAATTTGTTTGCGAGAAGGCTTGCGGTCGTATCATGCAAGCAAACACCCCAACAGGACGCTGAAACAAAACCTGGTTGCCAAAACCAGGGCAAGGAAGTTGTACGAGAAAGTGTTGACCAAGTACAACGGATGCATTTTGATGGACGACGAAACTTTCGTCAAAATGGGTTTTGTACAAATACCAGGTAACAAATTTTACCTTGCGAAGCGTAAAGGGAATGTTGCGGATAGATTCAAGTTTGTTTTCGCAGTTAAATTTGCTCGTAAGTTGATGATTTGGCAAGGGATCTGTAGTTGTGGGAAGAAGACTAAGATTTTCATCACTAGGGACACAATGAATGGGAATGTTTACAAAGAAGAATATCTCCAGATATCTCCAGGTTTTGCCATTCTTCGATCCCACAAAAGTCCGGTGAAGTTCTAGCCGGACCTGGCAAGCTGCCACTACAGCCGGGATGTCGTTAAGTGGTATAAGGAGAACAAGATCAATTTTTTTGAAAAAAGTATCAATACACCAAACTGTACGGATTTTCGTCCCATCGAGAAATATTGGGAAATAGTTAAGGGCAAACTGAAGAAATGTGGTAGAACCATGAAAAAACCCGCTCAAATGGAAAAGTGGTGGAACAAGATGGCGAATGAGGTAACCGGCAGTACTGTGCAAAAAATGATGGGTGGTATAACAAAAAAAGTTTGAAAATTCATCCGAAAAGCTGACGAATGATTTTTATGTATTTTTTCCTTAAAGTTCAATAAAAACACTACAAAATGACATTTTTACTTTTTCTGTACGTTATTTCTTTGCGGAGAAATGATCTATTTTATCCGACCAGATTCTATGTGAAACAGACTTTAATAATCGGGCAAAAACCAAGTAAGATGGCCAACTTGGGCTGTAAATCGGTCATTTTCATACCGGTAGATTATTTTCAGGTGGTTTGTGTGAAATCAGGATAATCAAAGATTTGTTTTGTACGTTGTTTTCTGCTACGATTGTTCCGAAACTTCCGGAAATTCCCCCCCCCCCCCCCCCTTCTCTCCATGAGATTTCAAAAATGTTATGCAAAATGTTCTTCTTTAAAATCAAAATTTTAAATTCTTAGTCAAATTTTGATGAACGACTAAAGTGAATCAAGAGTAACAGTCCCGTCAAAGAACTATGGCCAAAACCTCAAAATCTTATTCCAGGTCCATAATCCTACCACAGTTTTTCAAAAAAAATTCTCACCAGCTAATGAATATTTAAAGCCTGTACTCGAAAAACGCTATCAAAATTAATCCACAAAAGAAGTTGGTGTATGAACTTTAGAGTCCTTAGTCCCAAATATCGAATTTTCATCAAGATTTAACCTTTATGAAGCTGCCAGATGAGCCAGATTTTGCCCGAAAGTTTTCACTTTATTTGCAAAATCAAGAAAAAAATAAATCATGATCATGATCATATTTATATATTTTTAAAGAGATTAGAAGTGGCTCACGTTTTCCCATGGCCCACGTTACCCTATTCTCCCCTACACAAACCAATGCACTTTGCTTTTCTCCTACCTTTAGAATGCATCAAAAAAATTCTCAAACTTTTAATCAAAAAATCGTTATTTGAAGTTTTTCAGGAAAATTCTTTTTTTATTTTCTTTTTTATTCGAAAAGCAGAATTATTAATGTCTTTATATAGTTTGTAAAAAGATTTGAATCGTTCGCCAGGAAAAACTTTATTCTATACAAACTGTTGTTACAATTTGTCATCACTTCAATTCAAAAGTCTTAAGGAGCTTGAAGTAAGAAATATATATTTTTAGGAAATCATAGTCTTCTCTGCGTTGGATGTTGAATCGGCATTGAAAATCAAAGATTAAAATCCTTTTTTTCTGAGCATATTTTCTTAAAGTTTTTTTTCTCATTTAATTTGTCTTCCTCTAAAACCTGGTTTTTTCAACAAATGGTAAAAAACTGCTTTATAATTTGATGTTCCGTAAAAAAGCATTGAATTATGCTGTAGGAAGGTTGTCAAAATCACAGGAAAATTCATGATTTCAAAGTTCTTCAAGCAAACTTCGTCAAAATTTCGTTGTTTTTTCAATTTAACTTTCATCAATTTTCGTCATTAGTCAAGAACAAAAAAAAATTTTCCATGTTAATGTTAATTTTTGTTCAGAACTAGCATTTCGCCAAATTTGATGAAATATTTAAATTTTCGTAAAAGAAAAAGCTGAGCCTATTCATCATACAACTTTATTTTTGCTTGAAACAAAAAAAAGATCTCAATTATCGACTAATAAATGCCTATAATATTTTATGTATATACACTGCCGGTCAAAAGTTAGAGATCATCCTCTCAAAAACATGAAAATTTTCATCGGCCATATCCCAGCCATCTCATTACATATTGGAATTATTTTGAACTCATTCATGATATCGTAAGCCGAACCTTCTTTGTATGTATTTAACAAAATGTTAATATTGAGTTTCTATGACTTAAATTTAGCTTAAAGTTGGGATACTTTTCAAAAACTGAGCTTAAAATTCAAACCCGATCATCTCAGGTTGGGGTGGACAAAATTTCAACATTTGAGTTGCATTCGAATAATTTTTTTCATACTTATTAACGCATATTTGTTTAACTTTGTGCGAAAGATTTTCAATGTACAAGAAATAGCTTAGCGAGCCGCACAAACAGGTCTCGCGGGATGAATGCGGCCTACGGACCAACCTAGCACTAAATAAAATGAGAAACCATTTTCGAAGCTAACGTGTGGAAATTCAAGTTTTTCTGATTGAAAAACTAATTTTCAGTAAACATCCTGTTTGAAATTCTTCATCCAAGCATGAAATTCTGGGACTGAGCGAAGTCCGTTGGCCTAACACTGGAGATCACAAGACTCAGTCCGGGCAAGTCCTGCATAACTCTGGCATACGAGGAGAACATGCTTCTCGGGAACGAGGAATTGGTTTCCTGTTAAGCCCGCAGGCCCATGCGGCCCTCATAAGATGAAAACCGATAACCGAAAGAATAATCGTAGCCAGATTCAGAACACGGGTTAGAAACCTTACAATGGTCCAGTGTTATGCGCCAACTGACGTTGCCGATTTGCAGGAGAAAGAGCAGTTTTACAGTCAATTGAACAGCGTGGTTGAGAGAATTCCGAAGGGTGACATTCAAATCCACTTAGGCGACTTCAACGCAAAGATTGGCTCCGATAATCAGGACTTTGAGCGCATCATGGGGCGCCATGGTCTAGGACAGATGAACGAAAACGGAGAGCTGTTTGTAGAATTTTGTGGCAACAACAACATGGTGATCGGTGGATCGCTCTTCCCCCATCGACCAGCACATAAGGTCACTTGGGTATCCCGAGATGGCCGAACAGAAAATCAAATTGACCACATCTGCATCAGTCAAAAATGGAGAAGGAGCCTTCTTGATGTCCGCAACAAACGAAGCGCAGACATTGCATCTGACCATCACCTCATCCTTGGCGAGATACGACTGAGAGTTGCGCGTGTCCAACGGCGCGAGGAGAAAATCGGGTGTCGATACTACGTCCGCCGGTTGGAGAATCCAGAGGTGAAAAGGGCATACGTTGAACAGCTAGAATCCCGAGCCTCGGAGCTGCCGACAGACGGAACAGTCGAAGAACAGTGGTGTGGAATCAAGAATGCCTTTATCACGACGAGCCATGGTACTCTCGGTAAAGTTTGTGGAAGAAGGAGTGAATGGATGTCGGATGAAACTAGGAGGATGGTCGATGATCGAAGAAAGGCGAAAGTCGGAATTGAGCAGGCATGTACTGGGTCAGCCAAAGCAGCCGCTCGCTTACGATATGCGGAGCTGGAAAAGGCAGTTAACACGTTCGTCGCCACGTCACCCATATTCGGCAGACGGGTGTATTTCCTGGGAGGCCCCGTCACATCAAAAAGCAGGTGACGCTCTCTTACTTGAGTTTACCGCTCAGCTTCGCCACACGTTTCAAATATGGGAGTTCTCCCTCTTTGATTTCTCTCTCTGAAAAATTTTTTGGGCCCGGCGAGCAAAACTTCCAAAATGAGCGTGGCGACGAACGTGTTAAACGAGCTTGTAGACGAGACAAGAGAGCCTGGACAAACTCCCTAGCCAAAGAGGGAGAAAGAGCCGCCGCCATTGGAGATATCCGATTATTATATGATATTTCTCGCCGCCTTAGTGGTGCAAGGACTAATGCAAGAATGCCGCTGAAAAACCGAGCAGGTCAGCTGCTGACAGATCGAACAGATCAGCTCAAGTGTTGGACTGAGCATTTTGATCAACTTTTCCGAGTTACAAATAGCAATGGCCAACAGAACCCGCAGCTCGAGGCGCCCACAATAAGTCGCATTAAATGCGTCAACTCGAAAGCGCCCTCGCTGGCTGATATAGAAGCGGCAATCAAAGACATGAAATCCAACAAAGCGCCTGGTATCGATTGCATTCCTGCTGAAATGCTCAAAGCCGACCCTACCTTGTCAGCACAAATGTTGCTCCGTCTTTTCGCTGACATTTGGGATACTGCAACATTCCCGGCCGATTGAATGCAGGGTATCCTCGTAAAGGTTCCGAAGAAAGGAGACCTAACAGAGTGCGGTAACTGGCGAGGCATAACGTTGATCTGTACAACCCTCAAAGTACTCTGTAAAGTGATCCTGAACAGGATCTAGAAGAAAATCGACGCTACACTCCGACGGCAACAAGCTGGATTCCGATCCGGACGATCATGTGTGGACCACATCACAACGCTACGAATCATACTGGTACAAATCAACGAATTCCAGGACTCTCTTCTGATGGTGTTCGTTGATTTCGAAAAAGCATTCGACCGACTTAACCATGAAAACATCTGGGCGGCTCTAAGGCGACGAGGAGTCCCAGAGAAACTAGTCCATCTCATCGAAGCACAAAACGAGGCATTTTCGTGCAAGGTCTTGCACGATGGTGTCTTGTCCGAACCAATCCCGGTAACTGCTGGAGTGAGACAGGCATGTATCTTGTCACCGCTACTTTTTCTAATCGTAATGAGGTTCTGACTGGATCGATCGACTATGCACCGAACCGAGGATTGCCGTGGAATCCTTCAACAATGGAGCAACTGAACGACCTTGACCTGGCAGACGATATTGTTTTGCTCGCCCAAACACAACCGGATATGCAGAGCAAACTCGACGACCTCACCGAAAGTTCAAGGCAGCAGGTCTCAAAGTCTATGTCGGAAAGACCAAGTCGATGGAGATCAACACAGGAAATCCCTCCAGTTTCATGGTAGCTGGGCAACAAGTTGAGAAAGTGGAGTGCTTCCAGTATCTTGGTAGCCAGATAACGCCTGATGGTGGTACCAGGAAAGACATCGAAACCCGGATCAGAAAGGCCCGGTTTGCGTTTGGGAGTCTCCGAAAAATCTGGCGTTCACGCCATATCTCTCTACGAACGAAAATCCGAATCTTCAACTCAAACGTCAAATCCGTATTGCTGTAGATATGGGTGCGAAACTTGGTGCACATATGCGGTAACGACGCGAAAGCTGCAAGTATTTGTAAACCGCTGCCTGCGGAATATCATCCACGCTTGGTGGCCTGAAAGCTGGATCTCGAATGAGGAACTACATCTCCGGTGTCATCAAAGGGCGCTAGAAATCGAGATTCGGGATCGTAAGTGGAGATGGATTGGGCACACGCTGCGAAAAGATAAAAACGAAATTTGCAGAGAGGCGCTAGATTGGAATCCAGAAGGGCATCGAAAAAGAGGCAGACCCAGAAACTCGTGGCGGCGAAGCCTAGCCGCTGAAATCCGAACTGTCGACGAGAATCTTGACTGGGACCAGATGAAGACGCTGGCTCCGGATCGTCAACAGTGGAGGTCTTTTACCACGGCCCTATGCACCGGAGGATCGGCGCGGGATCATTAAGTTAGTTAAGTCCTGTTTGATAAGCGGTGGGTACAAGTTGATTTCTGGCTCCCATATTTCGATACGATACCATTTAGGAGACCAAGTACCAGTGTAAAATATGTGACGATTTTGTTGGTTTCTGGAATCAAGCGTCGAGTTTTCATTTAATAGGGATATTTGTATGTAAGAAGAAATTTTTGCCTATTAATTTATCTAAAAATCACGGAAGCTTGAAATAGAATATCTTTCTCATCGTTCATTTGCTAATTCTTAAGTTTAATTGTTTGCTTGTATAGCAAGAAGCTTAGTGTTGTCTTGATTTTACGTGCATGGCTTTAATAAACTAACGCTCTTATTGGCTATGCAAAGACGCTTTTGCGCTTTTTTTCTAAGATTCGTAACGTAACGAATCGTAGAAAATTTTCAGCACTGATAAAGGAAACATTCCAAAACAAAATACTGTCAAAGAATTCTAGATCCGACCACTAGTCCCACCACTTGTCTATTCAAATATCTTAAATAAAGAAAAATCAATTTGATTTTTCGTTGGTTCAAACTATCATTTTTAATTACCCAGAATATTTACAATCTCCCATACCATTGCAACTGCTTCAAATTTTTTACCGGCGCTTTTTGTTTTAACTTTACTGAACTATGATTGATTGTGCCCAGCTATATTCCCCAACAGCTAGGCAATCGAACAACTGTTGCCAACGGATTCAATTTATCGAGTGGCTAGTGTGGAGGGAAAAAAGTCGAAAAACCCAAAACCTCCAGAGTAGTTTATCAATTTCGGACCAATTTTCTGCGCATTCCGTTTCAAATAATTCAATCGGTGGCAATCGTAAGCTAATTAACTTTTTTAATTCCATTTTTTTTTCGACTGTGTTCGTTAAATCTCCTCCTCGTTTGTCCCCTGACTTGGGTCGAGTGCACTTTTCTCATTACTCACCCATGTAGGTGAGTAGGTAGTCGTAAAGGGCGAAGGTGTGGGCTCGAAAAGGTTTTATGGTGGATATTTTTTAATTTCATTGGCGCATTTTTGAGCAAGGTTTGGGGACCCCCATTGTATGCAGCTGGCTAGCGATGTTCGTCACATTGGCGAACATTAATATTGAGTTTTTAATTGATGAGTTTCATTAATTTTTCATTTTTTTTTTTTGGCTCATGTTGGATTTTGTGCTACTGCTCGGTGAAATGCGATGATGAGAAGGGGCACTCCCGAAGTGATTTCAGCATAACACAGGAGGGTAACAGTTGGTTCGGTTTCAGGAGTTTAATTTATTATTATTTCCACTGTTTGGTTATCCGGTGGAATAATTTGCGATATAATTATGCAAAACAGAACGCTGAACATTCCTGACCACGGACATTGCTGTTGATAAATATTATTTCGCGATAAAACAGCCACCTTCTTGGTGGGTGGGCTGTTTTCCGGAAGGGGCAGTTATGTATACTTTGGGATGTTCTTTAAACAATTTTAAAAGATGGTTCAAGTTGTTTGAAAATTACATATCACGAAAAAATTTCACCATAATAAAATGTAAAACAATTACATTCCTTCATTTGTTTACAGTGATGACTTGGTTTTTCAATTTTTCCCCTTGAAAGATAAATATAGAACCACTCCATTTTTAATATTATTTTTTTTTGCCATTGACAACCATTTAGACTGAAGATACGGCGCTTTGCAAAATGACTACTGATGGGCCTCACACCCCCTTCGGGAGCGGGCCTTTTTTGGATGTCTCACCACTGACACTACAGTGATCGCTAACTTTCTCTAAGGAGAGAACCGAAAAGAGCCGATTAATTGCGGATTGATTAGAACAAAACCCAAGTAAAAATTGAAGTCTTATGTCAACCTTCACAGTTCGCTTGAAACTATTTCCTTAAGCTACTTTTTAAGCCAAAGCACATTCTTTGCTTTAGCACAACTTCTTTTAAGCTAACATATGAACTAGTTTTTAAACGCCTTTCAGGCTAATTCTATAAGCTTTAATAAATCATCCAACAGAATAGTTTTATTCGACCTTATAAACATATTAAGAAACCCTTCAGAGTTCTCTTAAGACTACCCACAGCTCTTATAAAATAACTTCATGTAATCTGATAGGAATATTACTGTTGTGGATTTCTGTTCCGTATTTTTTTTTTCTCGTTTTATCATTTACTCTCCCAAGCATTTGGTGATTGGAGAAGATACCATTTAAATTATTTGAAAAATATTTTCGTTTTCATTTTCAATATATCATAGCATGAAACTTGCTGCAATTTCAGATTTCTGGTGAAATATATACGAAGTAGTATCAAAACATGAGCGCACCTATTTAAAAGGAAATCAAGGTTGTCCGCATTTTAAGAATATTTTTAATAAAAAATAATAATTTAAGGAACCTATTAACTTGCTCAAATGATGCAATTTCAGTTTTGCATTGAAATTCATTATTTATACAACACACAGTATCGCAAACATTGTCAAATTTGTTGAAAATGTCTAGTTTTTAGTTTTAAGTTAATTTTAAGCAAGATGGCGTCAGTAATTTCGATTGTATTTCACAATAAACATGGTGTTTATAAGTTAATATTGAGAAGCTTAAAGCACTTGTCAAACAGTTTTAAAATGGTTTTATGCCAGTAATTAAAATTTTAAAATAGTTTGAAAAGACCTTGAATCGCAGCTTCGTTTGACGTTTCTCTTAATAGAGTACACGCTCATGATAGATTTATCCATTTTTGAATAAATGAAGTTTGTCGCAGTTGATTTGTTGCTGGGCAAAAGGCATTCATACAACTTTTTGTTTTGTTTCCTGTTGACTATAAAGATGGATGGGTGTATGGGAAAATTTCTCTGCAAACAGTATGCTAACGAAAAGGAAAAGTAATTTTAACAATAAAACAAAATAAGACAATTGAAAAAATAAGTTTTGAACCATTGAGGAAGGATTTTTTTTTCAATAAACAATCTTACCATTATAAAAAAAAATATTCATAGAATTTGATTGAAAACTCTAGGGAGAAACATTTCGGTGCCAATGTTTTAATCATTAATCTAGTAGATTTTAGCGTCCTGAACTCGAATCTTTTATCAATTTCGTACTATCACATTTTGTTTTGGTGATATGGAGTTTTAGAATGTGTCAGTTTTAAGTGAAATCACTATTTGAAAACAGATTTATAATCAAACTAACATTTAAGAAAAAGTCTGATTTTATTTTGTTTATAATTATTGGATTTTTTTTTTAATTATGATGATGATGATCTAAAAGAGTTAAATTCAAAAAAAATTTAAAACTTGGAAAATATCACTAGGTAAGAGTATTTTTGACATTTCTGCAGAAAGTGGAAAAAAAAATGGTTTCAAATTCAATTTATGCTTTATTATTAATGCTTCAAAAATATTTAAAATTGATTTCCGTTTAATACTTCTTTGAAAATTTGCTAAACGACGAAAAGTTAACAAATAGAAAACTTTTAAACCTTCTTTCAAGAAGCCAAATTACTTTAAGTCTTGATTAAAAACATTTATTTTAAAATGTAATGATTTTGTTTTTCAGTTTTATCAAAAAAGTGCAGAAAATTATAAACTGATTTAAAACATTTTTTTGAGAGTTTTTTCAATATCAACAGCTGGTACAAAAAATGGCATGTATCGATTCAGGGCACCCAAATAAGTCAAACTTACGTTTCAAGTTCATTGCACTTCAGAAACATGAAAATTTTGTGGCCTTATGTAACATATCACAATCTTATTAAATGTGATGTTGAGCATTGAGAAGAACACAGAAAAAAAATTGAGGCTGAAATTAGTTTATTGAAGAATATTTCATATCAGCATAATATTTGTGATGACATAAACGATTTTTAAGTCAAAATTTTTAGTAATTAATACAGCAGAGGATATTAGATTTAAGATTAGTTTTGCTAATTTTGTGGACCATTGTGAGAGCTTATTACATGGTGATCAACATGTCGATGTATAAAATTAGTTTTCGATGGATAAATTTTGAAGTTAAAATCGTATCAAGCTCTGTTCTTGTTTAGTTATAGTTTTAAATAAAATCACATTCTAAAGACGAGGAAGAATTTTTTGTATGTCAAGTTTACAGTTTTAGTATAAAAGTAAATTTAATTGCAAATCGAAGTTAACAATTAGAAGCTTGTTGGAATTCGTGAACGTCATATAGTGTTGCAAAATAATATGTCTCAAGCCAAGGCTGGTTTCAGATTAAAATCCGCCAGAGGCGAGCCAAATTTCTGACTTGCTTGTTATCACTTATTTTTAAACATCTTTTAAGATAAATATATTTCCCGATATTGCGATGAAAATTTTACAAGGAAAATTTTTCATCAAGGGGGGAGGGGGTTGTTTTAAGGAAACTTAACAGATAGGAAAAATATATTTTAAGCTATGAATGTGTATAATGACACCAACATAAAGGTGGCCCAAGATACCCCACACTAAGTGGTCCATTTTTCCCCACATGCAATTCAAATTTCAATTTCAATTTTGATTTAAACGTATGGTTTCCAACTAATGCAATTTGCGGATGCTTGTGTGCTTATGTAATTAAATATGGGTCAAAATAAATATCTAAAAAGCAGGATATTGCAAAGTGTTTTTTGGGCGTTCAATGACTTGTTCTGTTTCAAATAAAAACAAAAAAAACGTCCCCAGCATTGTTGTTTAGTTCAGAGCAATAAACTAATCTTTGTCTTTGAAATGAGGAAGCTACTGTAGGATGCGGCTGCAGCACGATTCTATTCACAGCTTACAGTGACTCAATCAGGATGCACCTGGCTCATAGAGTTGTGTTTCTAGAATATGAGATTGACAAACGACGTTCACAATATAAGATTATCTAATGAAACAGTTCAGATTTGGTAGGGTTCTTAAACATATTGAGGAAAATCTTTATGAAAATTTCTGAGGATTTTATATCCCAATTATTTTTCATAAAAAAAAACACTCGATTTCAGACACCGTCCCTGCATGACAGAAAATAATGACAAAGTTATTACGATCATGGTTAGATACGATAAATTTTGAAAGCTCCCTTCAGAGCGGAAGTTTCCAAAGCTTGGCGCACTCCTATATGATGCAGCACACTTTTCTCGGAGGCTCCCGGAAGATTTTGAAGGGCTTTATTTTTCTCGGAATGGCATCGAAGCTGAAGGTAGCACGAGTGTTGGTCGATAAGTGAACTTTCCTGGTCCTAAATCTTCCCCGGCCTCTGGCTCAAAAGTGAGTCACAGCAACTCTGGGCCGGGGTGCGGAAATTGGAACGTACCTACTAACGGATTATATGTATTGGCAAGTCTTGGCTCCATGCAGGAACACCGAACGATTCAAGGAATGTTCCTTATTGGAAAAGTGGTCTTTTGTCGAGCGAAAGGGTTTCGGTTTTCCTCACCTTTTTTTAGGAGTAAGTCTGGGCATCAGGCAGCTTAGACTTAGAGAGGGAAACAAAATGTACAACCAAAATCGACCCGGCACCCCTTTAAAGGGTAGGAAGCGCGTGTGAGGCCAAAATGGAAAAAGGAAGCGAAAGTTATGGCGACACGTGATCTTATTAAAATGCTTTCATAAAAGGTTGATTCGATTTTTGGAAATAGCCGACGAAAAGGGAAAAATGAAATTGTAGCCAATATAAAAGCGCGAGCTATTTTACGCTTCATTGGATGATTGATGGTGAAATATTGTTGCAGGTTATTGAATTGATCACCGAGGTGTGCATTGTTTCGAAACGTCAACTAATTATTAAACTTAATGGATTTTTTTTTCGATTTTCATAATTCTGTACAATTTAAATTTAAAAAAAATCGTTTCATTGTTCACTGCTTTCTTATATTCATGGATGAAATAAATCATTAGGTTTTAAAATGGGGACCCAAAAACCAATTTAAATTTTGACCCAGATAACAAAACTATTTTAAATTATCTCATAAAACTACCTTAAAAGCCAAAGCCGATTCTATGCTTTTGCAAAGTTACTTTAAGCTACAATTTATACATGCCTTTAGAGCTTGCTTAAAATATCGAAATCATTTATTAATTTTTCTCCAAAAAAAAGAATTTCATTTATAAACGTGAATATTATTTTAGATTTCAAACTGGTTGATTATACACGAACGTGACATGACATACATTGGAATATTTGTTGGAAATAGCCAACGATCTTTTTCGTAGCTTTCTGGATAACTTGAAATAATTTAAAACTTTAAACTTTCTTATGAGAAAATTACTTGAAATTCAAAGTTTTTATTGAATCACAGCAGTGGTGTCAAATTTGGATTTAAGGATTCAATAAAAATGTGTTTTCACTTTGAAATTTTAGCTAAATTATAGCATAGTATAGCATAAGGTGACTACACACATCTTGCATTGGTTGATACAGAAAGTACAACTGTTAATCAGTGCCAACACGAGATGCCAAAATAAGTATCTGGATTCTATATTTATTTCAAGTGCCACTTTGATTTTCAGTGAGGTACTACAATGCACACCTCGGCAAGTCAATGTTACCATGACAGGAAAGTTCTGAAACAGCCAAATAAACAGTTTGAAATTTGAACAAAAATTTTGCCATTTTGGCCCCATTATTTAGGAAATTCAAAAATGACCCCAAATCGACTCATTCTACTGTGAAAAAGCTGTTGTATCCAATATAGAAGAAGATTTGAAAGTTCTTCACAAATATTTCTCAGCTAACCTGTTGACCTTCAATTCAATCTTGCTGAAATAAATAACAAAATTGTTCAATGTAATTTCACACTTTATCATATTTAGAGAAGGTCATTTACTTGAATTATCAAAGAATAATCCTGAACAAAAGCCTGTCTTGATTCTACCACATTTACCAACTACAAAAAAAGTTCCTGAGCAGAGTTATATAGAGGGGGAAATCGTTTGTCCCACTTTATATTTAACACAAATTTTATTTTGCTTTGGTGAACTCCTGTCTATTCTTCGCGTCATTATTATTTGTTCCTAACTTAGCTTAGTTTAGCTTGATTAACTATTCACATCCACCTTAAATTGAAAAACCCGAAATGAATGATTATAGCAAATGTATGCATTACTTGTTCCAAATCAGATTATGATAACAATCACTTCGGGTTTCACGATCGTAAAACAAGTCCCACATTACCAATGGTTGCTACTCCGTGATTGACCGTCAATTTTGTTCAGAAGCCAAATGAATGGTGCTTGGGCTTAGCAGCTTATTAATGCTGCACAAAACTGATGCTCTCTCTCTTTGAACGTCATTAACGGCGCCGGCCACGTCCTAGTAGTCAATAGATAGAATGAGAAAAATGAAAGTAATGAAATATGTATTGAGTGATTTAGGACCGAGGTTACCTCTGCATTGAAGCAACATAGTTTTGGTTGGGAGTCAAGAAAAAGGAAACACTTTTTGACTATTGTTAAGGTGAACCATAAACATTATTTTCCTAAACTCTAATAGCTCCTAATGAAAGCTTTTTGTTCTTAAGAAGGCATGAGTGTGTCAAGTTTAATGGTGACAAAAAAAATGAATTGTTAAATTAAAAGAAGAAAAATGAAAACAGAAAACTACTCAACTGCACTTCAACACTATAACTTAAATTTTTTTTTATCATTTATAACTAATCCATGCCGTTTTCATTTTACTTACATTAATGTAGAAAAATATCGATTTGAAATAAAAGTTGACAACAATAGCACAATTTTCAGCATACTCACATATGTAGAGTACGGTGTGTTTATAGTAGTTTATAGTTGGGGTCATTAATCCTTATTTCTCGACTACAAACTATTCGAATTGGTTTTAGAGAAACATATTCAATTTCCCTTATCTGTAACAATCCAATTCAATGTATCTCACCAATCTCACAAAATGCTAGCCTTTTCCATTCATTGAAAGTTTCTAACTATATCCTAAGGTTTTGATGAATTATAAACTTTTTAAACTTTGCACTGTATACAATATACTTATGATTACGATATCACAACATTTGTCAAATTCACCATAAAATGCGCAGCACAAGCTAAACTATCGTTGGCCTTCGTCGAATATCCTTCATTCGTCCATCGTCAACAGCCTTCCCGAAGAAATTTAAAACAGTTCCGACAGAAATACGTTACAGACCAAACTTATGCAATATGTATTTAAAAACCCGATTTAATACACTTGACAGTGGATTGTAGCCTTTCTTACAGAGTGTTAATTATCTTTGGATGCATATGCAAGACACAATATACATGATTCCTAATAAAAACCGGAAATCATATTAAAGAAAACTATTTAAAAAAAGGATGCCCAGCCATGTGTTTCAAATGATTCAACGTTTATTCTGAGAAACCTCTGAAGTGCAAGATACGGGGATTTGCAAAAAATATTTGGGTGGAAGCATATTTGCATCTCACTTACTCTCAATCATGATATATCTATTAGTCATATTTGTGTCAGTTTTTATGTATGTACAGTGTATCAAAAAATTGTCCGTACAGCACGTTCCTTGAAGTCCAAACAATCAAAAAGTGCACTTTTTTAGTCAATAAAAATACTAAAATAACATCATTCGCTGCAGAAATTAGTCCTTTTTGTAGATCAGTATTAAAAACGTTTATAAATTAAACCTTAAAAATAATCTAATTCATTTTGTATAGAAAGTCCCAAAAACGACGTCAAAAAATTGTCCGTACACTGAGGCCTTTTTGGCTGGTAAACGGTGGATAATGTGCAACACGAGACCCCATAGTGGTCATATCACCTCTTATTCACAACTCCTATCTCTACCTCCCCGCGGTGCCGGCTGGGGTGCGAGTAACCTAAGCGGAGATCGGGTACCCAACCCCGGTGGATGCTTTGGTCGCATGCAGACTGAGAAGGTGGCCGCACGCGTCTGTTCCCCAGGTCAGGGGCGGCGTGCAACAACAACCGAGCGTCTGTTCTCCAGGTCAGGGGCGGCTCAAACAGCGTCTGTCTTGCAGCAAGCGGCTGAACTTATGAAATGCGGCTCCCGCCAGCTAAGTCCAAGATGGCAGCCCCATCGCGGGATAGGGACTTTAGGCTAACAACCTACTGCTCCCGATTCATAAACTTGTTACGGAATCCGAAAGAAATGACCGATCTGGAACTTTGGCGACGACTTTTAGCATGAAAACACGGACACGAATTGGAACTTGGAATGTTTTAACCCTTGCCCAACAAGGCAAGCTGGCTCAACTTGCTAGAGAAGCTAGCCGCCTCAAGCTTGAAATTCTGGGACTGAGCGAAGTCCGTTGGCCTAATACTGGAGAACACAAGACTCAATCCGGGCAAGTCCTGCTTTACTCTGGCATACGAGGAGAACATGCTACTCGGGAACGAGGAGTTGGTTTCCTGTTAAGCCCGCAGGCCTACGCGGCCCTCATTAGATGGGAACCGATAAACGAAAGAATAATCGTAGCCAGATTTAGAACACGGGTTAGAAACCTTACAATGGTCCAGTGTTATGCGCCAACTGACGTTGCCGATTTGCAGGAGAAAGAGCAGTTTTACAGTCAACTGAACAGCGTGGTAGAGAGAATTCCGAAGGTTGACATTCAAATCCATTTGGGCGACTTCAACGCAAAGATTGGCTCCGACAATCAAGACCTTGAGCGCATCATGGGGCGCCATGGCTTAGGACAGATGAGCGAAAACGGAGAGCTGTTTGTAGAATTTTGTGGCAACAACAACATGGTGATCGGTGGATCGCTCTTCCCCCATCGACCAGCACATAAGGTCACTTGGGTATCCCGAGATGGCCGAACAGAAAATCAAATTGACCACATCTGCATCAGCCGAAAATGGAGAAGGAGCCTTCTTGATGTCCGCAACAAGCGAAGCGCAGACATTGCATCTGACCATCACCTCGTCCTTGGCGAGATACGACTGAGAGTTGCGCGTGTCCAACGGCGCGAGGAGAAAGTCGGGTGTCGATACGACGTCCGCCGGTTGGAGAATCCAGAGGTGAAAAGGGCATACGTTGAACAGCTAGAATCCCGAGCCTCGGAGCTGCCGACAGACGGAACAGTCGAAGAACAGTGGTGTGGAATCAAGAATGCCTTTATCACGACGAGCCATGGTACTCTCGGTAAAGTTTGTGGAAGAAGAAGTGAATGGATGTCGGATGAAACTTGGAGGATGGTCGATGATCGGAGAAAGGCGAAAGTCGGAATTGAGCAGGCATGTACCGGGTCAGCCAAATCAGCCGCCCGCTTACGATATGCGGAGCTGGAAAAGGCAGTTAAACGAGCTTGTAGACGAGACAAGAGAGCCTGGACAAACTCCCTAGCCGAAGAGGGGGAAAGAGCCGCCGCCAATGGAGATATCCGATTACTTTATGACATTTCTCGCCGCCTCAGTGGTGCAAGGACTAATGCAAGAATGCCGCTGAAAGACCGAGCAGGTCAGTTATTGACCGATCGAACAGATCAGCTCAAACGATGGACTGAGCACTTCGAACAACTCTTCCGAGTCACGAATAGCGATGGCCAACAGAACCCGCAGCTCGAGGCGCCTACAGTAAGTCGCATAAATGGCGTCAACTCGGAAGCGCCCTCGCTGGCTGAAATAGAAGCGGCAATCAAAAACATGAAATCCAACAAAGCACCTGGGATCGATTGTATCCCTGCTGAAATGCTGAAAGCCGACCCTGCCCTGTCAGCACAAATGTTGCACCGTCTTTTCGCTGACATCTGGGATACTGCAACATTCCCGGCCGACTGGATGCAGGGTATCCTCGTAAAGGTCCCGAAGAAAGGAGACCTGACAGAGTGCGGTAACTGGCGAGGCATAACGTTGATCTGTACAACCCTTAAAGTACTCTGCAAAGTGATCCTGAACAGGATCCAGGAGAAAATCGACGCTACACTCCGACGGCAACAAGCTGGATTCCGATCCGGACGATCATGTGTGGACCACATCACAACGCTACGAATCATACTGGAACAAATCAACGAATTCCAGGACTCTCTTCTGCTGGTGTTCGTTGATTTCGAAAAAGCATTCGACCGACTCAACCATGAAAACATCTGGGCGGCTCTAAGGCGACGAGGGGTCCCAGAGAAACTAGTCCATCTCATCGAAGCACAATACGAGGCATTTTCATGCAAGGTCTTGCACGATGGTGTCTTGTCCGAACCAATCCCGGTAACTGCTGGAGTGAGACAAGGATGTATTTTATCACCGCTACTTTTTCTAATCGTAATGGATGAGATTCTGACTGGATCGATCGACTGTGCACCGAACCGAGGATTGCCGTGGAATCCTTCAACAATGGAGCATCTGAACGACCTTGACCTGGCTGACGATATTGTTTTGCTCGCCCAAACGCAACCGGATATGCAGAGCAAACTCGACGACCTCACCGAAAGTTCCAAGGCAGCAGGTCTCAAAGTCAATGTCGGAAAGACCAAGTCGATGGAGATCAACACAGGAAATCCCTCCAGTTTCATGGTAGCTGGGCAACAAGTTGAGAAAGTGGAGTGCTTCCAGTATCTTGGTAGCCAGATAACGCCTGATGGTGGTACCAGGAAAGACATCGAAACCCGGATCAGAAAGGCCCGATTTGCGTTTGCGAGTCTCCGAAACATCTGGCGGTCACGCCAGATCTCTCTACGAACAAAAATCCGAATCTTCAACTCAAACGTCAAATCCGTATTGCTGTACGGGTGCGAAACTTGGTGCACATATGCGGTGACGACGCGAAAACTGCAAGTATTTGTAAACCGCTGCCTGCGGAATATCATCCGCGCTTGGTGGCCTGGCAACTGGATCTCGAATGAGGAACTACATCGCCGGTGTCATCAAAGGGCGCTAGAAATCGAGATTCGAGAACGTAAGTGGAGATGGATTGGGCACACGCTGCGAAAAGATGAAAACGAGATTTGCAGAGAGGCGCTAGATTGGAATCCAGAAGGTCATCGAAGAAGAGGCAGGCCCAGAAACTCGTGGCGGCGAAGCCTAGCCGCTGAAATCCGAACTGTCGACGAAAATCTTGACTGGGACCAGGTGAAGACGCTGGCTCCGGATCGTCAACAGTGGAGGTCTTTTACCACGGCCCTATGCACCGGAGGATCGGCGCGGGATCATTAAGTAAGTAAGTACTGAGGCCTTTGTCAAATATTAGTTTAGTAAACAGTTTTGTATCAGTCTGTCAAACGAAGAAACGTGAATTGAATCTCAGCAAAGACAATTTCCAGTGGTCTGAGTGATAAATACGGTAAAATGAACTTTATCTAGCATAAATCAGTAGATGTTCGTGTATCCGGATGTCAACGGGTATTTTTTTGTGAAAAGCAAACATTTTCCTGTTAATTAAATCCACAAAAATTAACATGAAAATGTCTGCTCCTCACAAAAAAATACTCGTTGACATCCGGAAACTGATTGCTGACCTGAAGGATGACGGTAAAAGCTTGTCCGAAATTGCAGGTATAGTAAAACGGCCACGATCGTCGGTTCAGTATGTCCTTCAGAACTTTAAAAAGACTAACTCCCTGGAGACCACTCCAGGAAGAGGCCGCAAACTGAAGCTTACGGATCGTCACCATCGCATCATTAGCAGGGAAATCAGTCAGATGAAGAATTTTGAAAATATACAGGTTAATCCTCAAACGGTACGGAACATACTTCATGTGAAAAAAAAACCAAGGTCGTGTTGCTCTGAAGAAGCCGTTTATATCTGCTAAAAAAAAGAAAAGGCGGCTGGAATACGCTAGAAAGTATGTCCTGGAACCGGAAGAGTTCTGGCAGAACGTCATATTCACGGACGAAAGCTAATTTAAAATTTTTGGGTCTGACGGACATGTAAGATTATGGCGTAATCCAAATACTGAATTGGATCCGAAAAATTTGTGACCGACAGTTAAGCACGGTGGTGGCCATGTAATGGTGTGGTATGCTTTCAGCGCAAATTGCACCGGAAACTTGACATTCATTTACGGAGAAAAATAAAAAGATTTATCAGTCATATTACGCGTCTACAGGAATATAAATATGATTGTTTGGTTCTGACCCGAAAATACGATCAAACCAACCATCAGCTTATACGATTAGTCCCCAGTGAGTTAGTCTTCTTAAAATTCTGAAGGACATACTGAACCGACGATCATGGCCGTTTTACTATTTTATGCGTAATTCGAAGACAAGTAAATAAATGAATTTCGGACAAGCTTTCACCGTCATTCTTCAGGTCAACAATCAGTTTCCGGATGTCAACGGGTATTTTTTTTGTGAAGAGCAGACATTTTCCTGTTAATTTAATCCACAAATTGTTTAAATCTACTGATTTATGCTAAATAAAGTTCATTTTACCGTATTTATCGCTCAGACCACTGGAAATTGTCTTTGCTGAGATTCAATTCACGTTTCTTCGTTTGACAGACTGACACAAAACTGTTTACTTGACTAATATTTGACAAAGGCCTCAGTGTACGGACAATTTTTTGACGTCGTTTTTGGGACTTTCTATACAAAATGAATTAGATTATTTTTAAGGTTTAATTTATAAACATTTTTAATACTGATCTACAAAAAGGACTAATTTCTGCAGCAAATGATGTTATTGTAGTATTTTTATTGACTGAAAAAGTGCACTTTTTGATTGTTTGGACTTCAAGGTACGTGCTGTACGGACAATTTTTTGATACAGTGTATGTGTTTAAGGTAGCCACCTTGTGTGCACGGTCGTTCCGCAGTTGTGGCTAAGGCTTCATCAACAAGTCACCGTAAGTTACCACATATCCATTTAATAACAGCTAGATGGGACGTTCAAGGGATGGATTCGTAAGTAGAGTAACTTACGATATCCGAAGGGTTAGGATCGATTGGTCTCGAGATGTTATTGCCGAATATAAAACTAACTCACTATGCAAGTCTCTCTAGTCCCCGTCCCCGTCCCCAAGATTTGTTTTTAGAAGAACGCGTGTATTGAAAATTTGGTCAGTTTTGTGAGATCTATTATTTTTGTAAAAAAAAATTAATTTTATTATTCTTGCGATTTTGGTCAGATTTGTCAAATTTATAAAATTTAGAAAATTTGCAAATTGGGTCAGTTATGTGAAGTTTGTCATTTTGTCAATTTCGACATTTTGGTTATATTTGTCATTTCTTTTTTCAAATTTGTCATGTTTGTCGTTTTGGTTTAATTTGTCAAGTTTAAGAATTTCGTCAATTTTGTTAGTCAAGACATATTTATGATTTTTTCATTCACTCAGAGAAAACTTGGTATTGGAACCAAAACAAAACTGATTTCGATCCAAAAAAAAGTTTATATTGAAACAAACTTCTTTTCATTTGAAGCAATGTATTATGAGTTTGATTCTGAAGGAAAAAATTGAAACAAAGAGTTTATTCATCATAAATTTTGTTTTAATTTCAAAGAAAAAAATTCTTTGAAGTAAAGGAAAACAGATTAGAATCAAAGGAATTTTAATTTGTCCTAGAATAAAAAAAATCCTTTGTTTGGCGACTAAACAAAGGAAAATTCCTTTGCCCTGAAAATTTTTTTTCGATGCGGGTTCTTGTCAAATTTATCAATTTTGTAACCTTTGTTAATAATGTCAATTTTGGTAATTTTTCCATTATGTCGATTTTATCATTTTTTGTCAACTTTGTCATTTTTATTATTTACATGCTCATCATTTTTGTCACTTTCGTCGTTTTTTATTTTGATAATTTTCATTCATTTTCGTATTTTTTCACATTTTTGACATTGCTGTTTGATATATTCATTTTCGTAGTATTTGACTTTTTGTCATTATAGTCATTTTTGTCATATGGTTATTTCAGTCATCTCAGTTCATTTTCGTCATGTTTTGTCATTTTTTTTTACAAATTTGTTATTTGTACCATTTTAGTTATATTATTTTTGTGTGTTTTTTTCTGGTTTTAGATGAAATATTACAAATTAAGTGTATATGGAATATGCTGATATTTTTTACGAAAAAAAATCATATCATTTATCTCAAAGAACTACATTTTGAAAGATATATTTTTTATTAGAGGTATTAAGTATTCATTGAATCCCATGTAAATCGAAAATCAAAGCAGGAACGCACATCTGATGAACTTTTCTGCACACTTGGTGACACTTGATGAATTCTGCCGCAATCTGATGAATTATGCTGCACAGCTGGTGAATTTACGACCTTCTCATTTACTTATCTTTGCTCAAGTCTGCTGTGGCGTTGAACAAGATAAGTAAATGAGAAGGTACTTCATTTCGTTGAATCTCAATTGACACAGCCTTGTAAAGGGTCAAAAGTATTCATGAATTTTCGTACAATATGTACGGAATTTCGAACAAAATAACGATCTATGAGACATTGAATGCTTTTATTGCCCAGAAAAGTAATCAGTCATTTTCTTTAAAATAAATTGTTTGGCAATTAGTCAAATTTATGTTCAAAAGCTTTTAGCACTCGGACAACGAGACAGTTTTTTTCGGAAATCGATAGTTTTTAAGCATAATATTGGAATTTTCAAACCTTTTTTTCAAATCATTTAAAAAAAAAATACGCGTTTATTAAGAGTTGTTACAACTGGTAATGAATATAGTTATGATCTTACAAAAATCGATGATGAAAATTTTTAAACTTTTTTTGATTTCCCTACTAATGCATATGGAAGGAACGGAATAGTATACCTAGCATCCAGTTTCCTTGGATATTGAGGGAATTATCTTCAAGCTTAGCACAAGCCAGGTGGGTTCGTCAAAAATCAAGACAACGCGAAGCTAAAAATCGGGATTTTTCAGGACACCTCTTGATTTATGGAAGTAATATGCAGCTCTGCTTAAATTTCATTAATGAAGGTACAATACAGGTGCTATAAACGCCTTGATTTATGCAACAACAGTACGCAGCATTTTAGCTGGCCTGCAGTTTATATTAAAAAAAAACACCATTTAAATATCATCTGAACCGAAGATTACCATCTGTTAATTTGGTTAAACTATTTTATAGTAGATTTATTAGATTTTCTCATAGTTTAAATACAAATTCGATTAAATTTGAGAGGTTTTCAAAAAAATCAGGATAATTCAGGACATTTTATGCACCAATTTTAAAAAATCAGGACAACTCGAGAGTTGAAAAAAAATTAGGACGGTCTCTCGAAAATCGGGACAAATCTTGATTAATCAGGACACCTGGCACCTCCGAGCACAAGAGAACCAACAACAATAACTGAACAATTGTAATGCACGTCAGAGGTGCCAGGTGACCTGATTTTTCTGGATTTGTTCTGACTTTCGAGAGGTTGTCCAAATTTTCAAAAACTTTTGAATTGTCCTGTTTTTCGAAAATTTGTCTTCAAAATGTCCTGAATTATCCTGATTTGTCAATTTTGTCAAATTTTTAAGTTCTGTCAATTTTGTCCATTTTGTCAATTTTGTCAATTTTGTCAATTTTGTCAATTTTGTCAATTTTGTCAATTTTGTCAATTTTGTCAATTTTGTCAATTTTGTCAATTTTATCAATTTTGTCAATTTTGTCAATTTTGTCAATTTTGTCAGATTTGTTAACGTTGTCAGATTTGTTAACTTCGTCAATATTGTAAATTTGGTCATATTTGTAAATTTAGCCAATTTCGCCAATTTTGTCAATTTCATCAATTTATTCAATTTTGTCAAGTTTCTGAATACCAATATATACTCGGCAATATTTAAAATATGTATTTTTGATATTTGTCTTCAACAACTTGTCAGTATACATGCTACTACTAGATGAATAGATCCCAGTATGACATTTTTTTTCCAATAAGATTATATTTTCCCTACACAGCATGAGATCAGAAACGGTATCGATTATTTCAAAAGGACGTACGGCCAAATGTAAACAAACTAAGCTGTCAGCTGAGTGAAAAAGTACCGTTCGAAGACCTGCATTTAAACTCAATTTCTTCTTTTTTTTCTTTCGAAATTTCAAAAAAATCCGAAGGGGGGAAGAATAAAGTTTGAAACATTTTATGTAAATATTGAAAAAAAATAATTCAAAAATCCGAAAGATTACAAGATTAAAAATCAAATTTTGGAAGATTATTTCACCTTTTGTACTCTTGATGTTATTGATTTATTCGATGAAAAATTACTTGATTTATAGATTTTGTGCAATTATGTAATATGCAATTTTGTTGCACACAAACTTTCAGGCAATTTATTCCAATTTATTTGTTACTCGCATTATTTTTTTAATGTCCCCCCCCCCCCCCCTCGCGATGTTCCAACAGGATTTGATTAAATGTTCCGAAATTTCAAACGCGTTTTTCCGAGCTAACTGCTAGTTTCGCCCTCATGAAATATTACGCTAGATTTGTTGTCGTCGCGTCGTAGCCCTTCAAAAATTTTAGCACAAAACGATCGCGGTTTGGTCACAAACTAAAAGTTTGAGTCAATGCTACTAAATGGATGAATTTTTGGCGTTTGATTCAGACGATGCACACCAACTCAATTTCTCTCATGCTGAATAGCATGACCACAAACGAACGACATAAGCTCGAGCGGTATGAGAGAAATTGAGATGGTGTGCTCCGCTCGCGTCTCTTATGTGGTTTCTCCTTCTAAGGGAAACCATTGCTTGCGAATATAGCGTTGGGCGAAGTATCGCCCGTCATCGCTGCAGAAGAATGCGGATGTCGGATGTAAGACCCATCGATTGGATATGTACAGTTCGGGGTCGTACCCCTGTATGAAAATCCATACTACCACAATATGGTTAGGAGCTTCGGCTCTAAAATTTTTGAAATCGGTTCGGTTAACACTGAACTGGCACAAAAGATAAATTAAAAATTTAAGTTAGAAATTTTACCAATCTCTCCTACTCCTTTCTCCTGCTCGTTTTGTCGTCATGAAGACATCTTGAGTGGGAGTGGAGGCTGTAACTTTTTACCACTATACACAGCGAGCGTGCCCATCGTGTAAATGACGTCATGTATAATTTGGCGTCATATATACGATAATTTTGATTTTAGTGATTGCTGGTTGTGACTAGCAAGCCAAATTGACACGTTTTTTGGAGTGATGATTTGATGATAATTACTGTGAAAATTTATTTTTCAAACTATATTGTTTTTTTTTTTCTTTCTTTTATTCATTGAAGAGGGAAAAAATCAAATTTTTAAGACAAAAATCATTCTTATTGTACTTCCCAGTTTCGCAAAAACGTGTGGACAAAGTCACACCACACCACAGTCATCACACCAATACACACAAATACGCTGACATCGTCTGAACTCGTCAGGCTGATTCGATAGGTACCTATAAAGGTATATTTAAGACACATAATTAATGATCTTTCAAATCGACTGATAACTATACCTTTCTGAAAGAAAGGCAAAAAAGATTCTATTAAATTCAGATTAACAAAATATTGTAAATGGAATTCAATCATTTCAATGACTACCATTTTTCCACTGTAAATCGTCCTTGCTATAACCATTAAAAACGCTTATAATAGAACAAGGACCGGGACATTTCAATTGAAAGCAATTAACACTCCTGATTGCTTCGCGTTCTGCTCCATTTCATCGTTTGCATATCAGTCCCGCGGAATGTCAATAAAATACCTCTTTCATGCGCCACGGATCGGAAGCCTTTATTAACAAGCCAGAACGTGGTTTGCTCAGAACAGTTTGATGTTTTCAGTAAATACTATAAATTCTTGAGCACGTCTTCTAGACTGAGCAAAAGGGCGAACGAACGAGCGAGTGAACTGATGCTTATGCGCCCTGTTTCCCAACAAAAGAAATGCATTTCTCGACCGGAACCGCTGAAAGTTGCCTTCAAGATACTGCCACTTGATATACTGCATCTTAGGGAGTAGCTAGGAACTTTCCCTTTACTTCCTGTTCCTCTTCAGCCCGTGTCCTCCTGTTTTTCCTAGTCGTTGGAAAACCGCATCGTCATTATATCGCCCGAGAGTAGGAAAAGCACCAGCGAACGTCCGGTCCAACCGATGTTCAATTTCAGCTTTTCCGGAGCGTAAAAGTGTCGCCCCTAAGTGTTCTCGCCATTCTTCGGTTGCCGGAAGATGCGCATTGTTCCGAAAGCATAAAATGCTCGCAACCGCCCTGTAGAAGTTCCATTCCATAGTGCAGTTTTTACGGCTTCCGAAGCTCTCAGGAGGGCGAAGAATGGCAAAACGGCATAAAGTTTCCAATAAAGCGTAAAATCTCCCGCAATTTCCTGCTCGGTTTTATTAGTCACAAATTTATTACTGCAACCCCTCCCGGAACCCCATCATCGGGGGCGGTCTCTCTTTTTCGAGGAGGTCGGTATAATATTTGCGGCCCCCCACAGAAGTGCCTAAAGGTTCGAAACCCTACCCATCCCACCCAGCTATCACGCCCAGAAAAAGATTTAGATGAGATAAAGGGCTTTCGAAAAATGTCGTGGAAAAGAATGAAATTAATTAGTTTCACTACACTCTGTTGCATGGGGTAACCCAATATCCGGCGAAAGTTGAGACGAGCTTTCGAGGGACAATGTTTCCTGGTATTTTAATTTTATACCCCGAAGCTTCGATATTGTCTATTCGCATTCTTTATCGCTTCTTCAATGTTACTGTGCAAGCATGCGAGCAAAATTTTCATGGCGGATGCCTTCAATAAGAGATTTACGGGCAATAGATTCAGTAATTGTGACATGATTTGATTTATTCACATGCTTTGGACTACATATAAAATTTATTAACTTTAATATTAAGTCAATTTATTTTCTAGATATATACCAGTTTCCAGTTTGCTTTTCGACGACGTAATTCCTTAAGAGAAATGTTGAAAAATTCCAACGAAACCTCCCAACAAATTTTGATTTCGTTTTTCCTCAAATTATCGTGATATAGCCAACTAAGGCTATGATCATTTTGTATCCGGGCAGTTACAAACGATTGTATTTTAAAAACTATTCATTTGATCCAAAAACTTTCTATGGAGGAAATGAAGGTGTTGATATGACATTTAATATAAAAATATAAAAAAAAATTATCAATGATTTCAAGAAATAATCTTACTTTTCCATAAAATCTCTTTTTTATCTTTGCACACTTGTGTCAGTCATGTATTGATCTATTATTTTTACCATTTTACACAAACTTACCTGGAAAAAGCAATTGGAATCTGGTTGGAAACTTTTCATGAGTAGGCATCTCGAAAAATTTGATCTCTTAAATCCGGTTTTAACATAAATTTCTTCGTCCATCAGGACACATCTGTCACATTGCGTAAAAACCGATTGCACATATTGCAATCTAAGGAACTGTTCACTTTTAGTTATTAACTGGGTGTCTACTAGTCAAACAACACTTTTTGACTGACGGAAATGGATTAATTGCATTATTTAAGGGGTTTACATTCAGTTATCCCCAATAACCATAGACTTTTTACCATATTTAAGATCAAGGGTTCCATTCCGATGCTTGATTTGAACTTTGTGTGGATTCTAGAGTGGCCTCTTATACTTCTTAACCATTCGTTCCAAAAAGGAAACAGAAAAAAATCATCAGTTCATGAGTTTTCAAGTCGACAATGAAGAATTTTCGAGGCGCAGAATGCGCAAAAGGGGCAAATTTGTGCAAAATTATTTTTACCATGTCTTTTTGCATTGTAAATATCTCAAACACACATTAATTTAAAAATCTGGAAAAAATAGGGAAGATAGTGCTTTTCATAACCAACACAACGCTGCTAAAGTTTTGCATATCCAAGCTCTAAAAACGTAGCTATCACCGAAATAAAGTGCCCGGATACTAAATGATCATAGCCTTAAGAAGGTCTTAGAATGTTTATGAACGCACAAAAGTGTAAATAGAACAGACTGACATTTTAAAAAATGTTGAAATTTGTTTGTTAAATTGATAACTGATGGTGCCGCATCTTGCCTGCTTTGCGCATGTTTTGCCTTTCTTTCAGAAAGGTATAGTTATCGTTCGATTTGGGAGATCATTAATTATGGGTCTTAAATATACCTTTATAGGTACCTATCGAATCAGCTCGTCGAGTTCAGACGATGTCTGTGTATTTGTGTGTATTGGTGTGATTTTTTGTAAACTTTTTTGCATGTTTTTGCGAAACTGGGCAGTACAATAAAAATGATTTTTATCTTAAAAAATTTGTTTTTTTTCTTCTTCGGTCTATAAAAGAAAGAAAAAATAACAAAAAAGTTTGAAAATTAAATTTTCATAGTAATTATCATCAAATCATCACTCCAAAAAAACGTGTCAATGATTCCTTGCTAGCCAAAACCAGCAATCACTAAAATCAAGATTATCGTATATATGACGTCAAATTATACGTGACGTCATAGATACGCGCTTGCTAGCTAAAACTATTATCCTGTCGATGTGTGTAAGGGAGAACAGATAGGCTTCACTCCCACTCAGGTTTGATGTCATCGTGACAGAAACCGTGTGGGAGGAAGACGACAGTTCAAATTTTCCCGGCCAATAGTTGTATTGTTTTCATTTTAATGGTTCAGATTGAAACCGAACCATTTCAAAAAATTTCGGAACTGAAGCTCCAAATTATTCAACATAAAATTGGTTTTTACCAAGGGGTACGACCCCGAAATTCATGAAGTCGTTGATGAGTACGTCATGCCCACACTGCATGGTACGAAAGCGATAGTAACTTCGGCCAACATTATATTCAGAAACAGATTGCTCTGAGAAGGGGAAAACAACACGGGTTCGCGCAGCGTTGCCAACCTTCCAGATTTTTCTGGAATCTTCCAGATTTTCATGTGTCTTCCAGAAATACAGACCTCATGTTGTCTGGTCCAGACTTTTCATAAATTATCCAGATTTGTCCAGAAATTTCTATGAGCTCAACGTTTTAATTTAAAAAAAAAGACTGAATTTACTGTGAAGCTGAATACTTAAGTTATTTTGACAGCTGAATGGGTATAAGCTTTCGGTTGTTCAAGCTTTTGTTCACATAAACTAAGACATTGATTATTTCCAAGGAATGAGTATTGATCCCTAGACTACTACAATATTGCGATACGACGACCAAAAAAAAAAAAAAGGTCATCACCTACAAAGATAGCCATCCAGACTTTTCCAGACATTTTTTTCAAAATCTTCCAGACTTTTCTGAAAAACAGTTGGCATCCCTGGGTACGCGGACGATGTATGCACATCCTCTCATCTTCTCACGTGCCGTTCGTGCTCAGGAAGCTTCTTCCTAGGCACGAACGACAGGAGAGAATTTCGCCCGTGGAAGCAAATCTAATTAGACAAATGCTACTCAATCCTCTCGAGCTTTGAGCTCTCGGGCAAATTCCCTTTTCGTTCCCTTTTCTCTTCAGATCTAACGTTGCGCAATGAAAGCTTTTCGTTCGCATAGAAAATCCTGTGCAATTGTAGCGTTTTGTTGTTGGGGTTGGTGTCTGACGAAAACGGCTTGGGAGTCAATCCAAACAGTGGCGCCACCAAGTCCTCCATAGTAGTGTTTGAAGCATTTCGGATTTTTTTTTGGAAAAGGCACATAAATACGCATTAACCATTTTGGCCAGGCTGGCCAAAAACAAATTTAATTAAATTGACAAAATCAACAAAACTGACAAAATTGACAAGATTGACAAAATTGCCAAAACTGAAAAAGTTGACAAAATTGATGAGATTGACAAAATTGCAAGATTTACAAAATTGACAAAACCGACAAAATGGATAAAATTGATAAGATTGACAAAACTGACAAAATTCACCAAATTGACAACACTGACAAGATTGACAAAATTGACAATTTCGACAAAATCGACAATATTGACACAATCGACAAAATTGACAACATTGACAAGATCGACAAAACTGACTAAATTGACAGATTTGACAAAATTGATAAAATTGCCAAAATTGACCAAATTCACAAATCTGACAAAATTGACAAGATTGACAACATTGAAAGATTGACAAAATTGACAATGTTGACAATTTCGACAAATTCGATACAATTGCCAAATCTGACAAAACTGAAAAAACTGGCAAAGTTGATAGAATTGACATAATTGTCAAAATTGACAAAACTGCCAATATTGACAAAATTGACAAGATTTAAATAATTGAAAATGACAAAAATGACAAAATCGTCAAAATTGACAAAATTGATGAAATCGACAAAATCGTCAAAAATCACAAAATTTGCAAAACATTTAAAATTGACAATATTGATTTAATCGAAAAAATTGGAAAATTTGACCAAATTGACAAATATGACGAAATCGACAAAATTGACATAGCTGACACAATTGAAAAGATTGACAAAATAGACCAAATTAACAAAACTGAAGAAATTGTTAAAATTGACAAAATTTACCACATTGCCAAAATTAACAAATGGACCAAATGGACCAAATTGACAAAATTGTCCAAATCGACAAAATTGGAAAAAATTGACAAAGTCGATTCAATTGACAAAAGTGACAAAATCGACCAAATTGACAAAATTGACGAAATTGACAGAATTTGTAGAATTGACTAGGGAGACAAAACTAATAAAATAGACGTACTGAAAAAATTGACAAAAATGACGATATTTACAAAATTGACAGAATTCCCAAAATTAGCAGAATTGCCATTTAATGACAAAATTGAAGAAAACTGAGAAAAATGACAAATTTTAAAAGATTGACAAAATTGACAAGATTGATAAAATTTACGAAACAGACCAAATTGACTATATTGACGAAATTAACAAAAATGACAAAACAAACAGAATTAACAACATAGACAAGACAAAAAAGACAAACTTAAAAAATTGAAAACATTGACAAACAAGAAAATATTGTCAAAAATTACAAAATTTAAAAAAAAAATGGGAAAATAGGTTAAACTGACAAAATTGAAAAATGACTAAAATGACAAAATTGACACGATTGAAAAAATTGACGTAACCGACTAAATCAATTATTGACAAAATTGACGAAGTTGGAAAATTGACTCATTCGACAATATTGACCAAATTGACATAACTGACAATTAAAATTGAGAGAACAGACAAGAGTTTGAAAACAAACGAAACTGGCAATATTTGCAAAAATGACAACAGTAGAACCAGCAAAATTCATTTCATTCTCAACATTATTAATAAATAAAAATGTCGTTAAACTAAGCCTTGACTATATTGTACATATCTGCCATAGAAGAGTTAAAGTGTTTACAAATCGATCATATAAGTTATACAGTTCAGCGGGTTCAGCCATATGCTGAACCGTAGACAAATTTTTCTAGGATTGAATTTCTGAACTCATGATCATGTATAATAGCATCAAGCATAGGGCCTAGACTTTCACATCGAGTATTTCGCTAGTGATTGTCGCCCAACGATAGATTCTCAAGCACTGAATGCTCTGTGAAGGGGAAAACGACACGGGGATGCGGACGATGTATGCACACCATCTCATCTTCTCACGTGCCGTTCGTGCTCAGGAAGCTTCTTCCTAGGCACGAACGACAGGAGAGAATTTCGCCCGTGGAAGCAAATCCTCTCGAGCTTTAAGCTCTCGGGCAAATTCCCTTTTCGTTCCCTTTTCTCTTCAGATCTAACGTTGCGCAATGAAAGCTTTTCGTTCGCATAGAAAAACCTGTGCAATTGTTGCGTTTTGTTGTTGGGGTTGGTGTCTGACGAAAACAGCTTGGGAGTCAATCCAAACAGTGGCGCCACCAAGTCCTCCATAGTAGTGTTTGAAGCATTTCGGATTTTTTTTTGGAAAAGGCACATAAATACGCATTAACCATTTTGGCCAGGCTGGCCAAGAACAAATTTAACTAAATTGACAAAATTAACAAAACTGTCAAAATTGACAAGATTGACAAAATCGCCAAAACTGAAAAAGTTGATAAAATTGATGAGATTGACAAAATTGACAAGATTAACAAAATTGACAAAACCGACAAAATGACAAAATTGCCCAAATTGACAAAACTGACAAACTTCACCAAATTGACAAAACTGACAAAATTGACAAAATTGACAATATCGACAATTTCGACAAAATCGACAATATTGACACAATTGACAAAATTGACAACATTCACAAGATTGACTTGATTGACAAACTTACAAAATTGACAAGATTGAAAAAAGTGATGAAATTAACAAAATTGACAAAATTGACCAATATGTGAAAACTGACAACATTCACCAATTTGACAAAAAAGACAAGATTTACAAAATTGACCAAATTGGCAAAACTGACAAAATTCACCAAATTGACAAAACTGACAAAATGACCAAATTGCCAAAATTGACAAGATTGACAAAATTCACAAAATAGACAAAACTAACAAGATTGACAAGACTGACAAAATTGACTATTTCGACAAAATCGACAATATTGACACAATTGACAAAATTTACAAAACTTTCAGAATTGACGAATTTGACATGATTGACAAAATTGTCAATATTGACAAGTTTGTCACAATTGAGAAGATTGACAAAATTGACCAAATTGACAAAATTTAGAAAATTGTAAACATTGACAAGATTGACAAAATTGACAAATCTGAACAAATTTGAAGAAATTGTTAAAATTGACAAAAATGACAAAATTGATTTAATCGACAAAATCGTCAAAATCTACAGAAATCGCAAAATCACAATATTGATTGAATCGACGAAATTGAAAAATTTGACCAAATTGACAAAACTGACAAAATTGACAAAATTGACAAGATTGACAAAATAGACCAAATTGACAAATTTTACAAAATTATTCTAATTGACAAAAATGACAAAATTTATCAAATTGACAAATTTGACAAAATTTACAGAATTGACAAGTTTGACAAGATTGAACAAATTGACAAAACTGAATCAAATAAACAAAAATTACAAAACTTATAAAATCGACAAAATCGACAAAATTATCAAAACTAGCAAAATCCATAAAATTGACAATATTGATTAAATCGACAAAATTGGCAAATTTGATATTTTTGACAAATTTTATCTCCTATAGTTTTTTTTCATCCCCTATAGTTTATTCCGTTTGAGAGCTTCATTTAACGAAAATCATTTACAAAAGTGATTTTTGTAAACATTCTACCGTTATGGATTAAAACACGCAAAACAAATATGTTTTGAATCTGAAAGAAAGGCTCAAATCCACTGTTAAGTGTATTAAATCGGGTTTTTACCCTTGGCTTTGAACTCACAAACATCGGCCTAGGAGGCAACTGACATGCCAACGGAATAACTATGAATGCAAAATAACTATACGTGAATAATCAGACCGTACCATTTTTTATTACTACTCTTTGTACTAGCTAAAACGGTATAGGCAAAAAATCTAACCAAACCAAAACGAACCAACCTTGCTAGTGTACACGGAGAAAAAAGGCCACAGTTGTTCTTATTATTTCAGCTTGTTATACCAATTATTAAAACGTAATTGATTTTTTCGCATCCAACTATAAATATTATAGACTCAACTACAAACTGATGATTGACTTTACGCAATCAACTATAAACATAATAGAATCAACTGTAATGATTCAGTAGTAAATATGATAGATTCAACTTTATTTATGTTATTGATTTTATGTAGCCAGCACAGTTCGATCCGACACAAGCGTGCTGCTTATGCGCCACCTTAGAATAGGGACAGCACATCAAGGTTGAATTGCCCGGCTGAGACTCCCTTCAAGGTGAGTCCATAAAGATTTTACCCGATCGGATAAAGGATCGAACTAGTGGCTTCACCGAATCCGCAATCGAAAAACTCGAGAATTTCTCGGTCACACTCAAAGAAATTTACAAAACCTAGAAGAAAGCATAAATATTCCTCGGTACGAGATCGCTCATACCTGAATTTCGCATCACTGGGCTACAATTTACACACCACCAGAGGGCGAACGGTCATGGAAGGCGCTAAAAGAAAATTCAAATCTAACATCTAAACGGTTCGCGTAGCAATGTGATTTCCAAATTCTCCAATTAAAATGCCCTAGGTAGGATCATTATCAAACAACGTATATTGTCTCTAAAACATTATTGTATTTAAGAATGACGGAAGAGTAGTTGAGGAGAAGTATCTCGTATTAACAAAATTGGTTTTAGTCTGTAGTATAATTCAGTTTTCAGTTTGCACATTTCATTCATACATTTTTGCCTTAGACTACTATGTTCAATTCGTACTCTAATCTCCTACCGATGCGTGCATATTCTAACTACTGCTATTAGCCGTGCTGTGCTTGGGCCATCGATCGCGTTCAGAGGCTGCGAACGATTGCGATACCGCTAAAATTCAAGGGGTCGGACGAAGTTCAATAGAATCCGTCACGACTTAGACGAATTTATGTTTTAATGTCGAACATAAAATTCGTAAAACGACGTAATTTGTAAAATGCGATCAACCCATATTATTTTGCCAACAATTTCAATTTTCCGTCGGCTATGGACGACGCTCTGGATGACGAACAAAAGAAACAGAGAATGATGGGGTTGACTCACCGAGTTAGTGTATGTGGATCAAACCTGCTGTCGTCGAATCGGGTTAACACGTTCGTCGCCACGCTCGTTATGGTAGTTTTGCTAGCCGGGCCCAAAGAAATTTTCAGAGAGAGAAAGCAAAGAGGGAGAACTCCCATATTTGAAACGTGTGGCGAAGCTGAGCGGTAAACTCAAGTAAGAGAGCGTCACCTGCTTTTTGATGTGACGGGGCCCCCCAGGAAATACACCCGTCTGCTGAATATGGGTGACGTGGCGACGAACGTGTTAAAGAAAGCACGAGGCGGCCGATCCGACACGGGAGGGCCGGATGTCCGTTCCATCCGGTAGGATGTCTTGGTGGGAAACGTGATGTTCGGGTCAGGGAAAACGGCGTGGTTCGTGAAGGCTGGCTAGCTGTGGCACTCGGGATGATCTGGTCGGATTAGGGCGCACGTTGTTGGGAATGCTGTTGGCGAAATCGGTTGCCTATATGGCACAAAAATTAGCACTCGTACTTGCACGGGCACGGTTATCTAAGCACGCATCACGTGCTATCTATTTTTAGATTTGCACGCACGATTTCGGACCTAATTTCTGAGTGTAGCTTTAACAGCGAGCTACACAAAAACAAAAGCATATTAATCTTTAAAATTAGAGATCACATCACAAATGGTACCTTTTCACTTAAAAGGAATAAAGAAAACGGGTCGTGATAGAAGCGTACTTCCATTCGCGTTCACTAACCAGATTGAAGTGATTGCAGTGTGAGGGTACATCAAGGAAAGCAATCTCGGACGTTGACCTTAGGCGGAAGTACGTTAATCCCGAGTAATCTTTTCAAATTCTTCGGGATTTTGGCGATCTCAGTTCGTCGCTCGTTTTTCAATCGTGATTCGGGCCTTTCTATTTCTTTCCCACCCCCTCGCAAAGCTTTAAGGATTAGCCTTGAAAGAAAAAGCTCTGGAATTCAACCTTCGATGAAAGCCTCGATAAAGGCATCGGACCGATCCGTACTTCTTGCATACAAATGGCAGAACCGATGCATTTTGCACGGTTCGACAAAATTAAAATTTGAAAAGGTGCGACCGCTAAATTTAGGCATTCAACTATAAATATAATAAATTCAACTTTACATACTTGGTTGGCGTCTCACATTAAATACGAAAGATTCAATTGTAGTGGTTTAATTGATTCAACTGTAAAGTTTATAAGTTTAATTACCATTGTATGATTAATTTTATTCATTCAACTATAAATATAATAGATTTAACTATACATTTCTGGATGACTTCTTACATTTAACTATAAATATGATAGATCCAACTGTAGTGGTATAATTGATTCAACCTTATATATAATAGATTCAACTATAAATATAGTAAATTAAACTATATTTTTATGGTTGATAGCATGCTTAGCATCGCTCCTCAGATTAGCCCGTTCAGAGTAAGAGCGTGTATTTTTTTATTCGCTCTGCTCTTCCCAAACAGAGAAGCTTTAGAAAACGCATAGTTAATTCCAGAGCAACCAAGCGTCCACCCAAGTGTGGGCAAGAGAAGCATAAATTTAGGGAAGGTAATTTATGTCTTCATTTTAGATGGACATCAAACAATATATAGTCCTTTTAGGAGCCAGCTGCCGCAAAAGGATAGTTGTAGGAACAATCTGAGTTACAACAATGGTAAGTAATCTATGGAATGACTTTTTCCGACCAGGGAAAGTAACACTGCATTCTTCCTTACAATTCTTGAAACAGCGGATTGTTCATCGTCCAGTGCTCCAGATAACTCGTGAACTTGATGTCCGGAAGTTTTTAAAGACCATCAAAGCGAAACTGGAATGAGAATATTCAAAAGCCGATGGCGCGGAAGTTCTCCAAACAGTGCAAATGGCTGTTCTATTTCGTCTTTTTTCGGGGATTTTCATCCTATCGGATGATTCATCCCATCATTCCTTTCGTCAACCGCCGGCTGCTGCTTTAGGCTAAATATTCACTGTGCAGCGTCGACGAAAATAATTCCACCGTATTGATACGGATTTATTGCTAGACACAGGTAAGCTGTTTTATAAATGATTGGAGCAAGGATAATTCTTATTTTTTTTATTTTAATGGAAAATAGGAATATGTTTGCTGCCGAAGAATTGTATTTTGCTGTACAAACCCGTCGGTAACCCGGCCAGTGCCGACAAATTTCTCTTGGCACTTTCTCAGGATGATGCCTTTCAGTTAACAGTTTGTTCTTAATGAGAAAAGTATTTAAATTTTGCTTAAATATTGCCTTGAAAGTATTTTTTTTTAATTTGTTCAATTCCAGGACGAAGCTACACAGAGTTGTCTTAAACACGAAAATTAATGGAAGATTATCTTGAGCATGGGCAATTGGACAAGAACGATCAATTTTCCTTTAACTCATTCGATGTAAATGATTGTAAATTTAACAGACGGCTATCTTCCGATGTGGTGTCATGAAAGGTACGTTTCCATGCATTTGATACAGCAATCAGATGGTGATAGAAATAGTTTTGAGAAATTATATTAAGATTCTTTTGGACAAATGAAAAATGATAGTTTTTAGGTAAAAGCCAATGCCATTGCTAAAGATTATGCAAACATGAACATAACAAAGAAAAACAACTTATTTTATATATTTTTCGACCCTTATAGGAGAAATATTTCATTTAAACTGATTTATATACGCCTGAGTATGGACGTCGATATCTTGATTAGAAAAAAAGTTTCCTGGTTCATTCTGTTTGAAATGATCATTCCTACCTGTGTTAAGAGTTCTACAGATTAATATAAACAACGTAAATCATACCAAGAAAAAAAAAATGTACAGAACATGAATTAGCAGTATTCAGGTTAAAGTAAAAGTGAATTATCTTGCAGCACCATTAAATTTGCTAATCATATGTTTAGCTAAAATTAAATGGATTATTGAATCTGTTCTTAAGTTTTCAGTTATATCACATTATATAGATTGAATATAATCACAAACCTGAACTTGGAATTTAATTTATCGTCGCACTTTAATGTGAACTTAGTGAGGTCTAATGGACATCAATGGAAGTATACATAAAGTTCAAAGGCATATAAATGTACATGTTCAACTACTTTCAATGTTTCTACGTAAATTTTATCTTCAGCAATTGTTGCTTTAAAACTGTTTGTGTATTATTTTTAAACGTTTGAGTCTAAGAATTCATTCTCATTCAAAAAAGCTATTGTCTATGTTTAGGCGTATAAGTTTATCAGTGGAAGTTGTGGAATATTTTTTTCTCATTCGAATGATAGAGACTATAAGTTCAGGCGTTTAATTAAACATATTTTTGATTGTAGTAAATGTCGTTCCTCACATCATCTGTATTAGCTAAATTTAAACTTACAGATTGTAATTTTTTTAAAACCAATCTGCTAATGATAAGTAGCGATTTGTTGTTGTTGTAATTTTCAATTACTTAAATATAATAGTGCCATTTTATTCTAATAAATCATGTTTACATCGGGTACCACCTCTGTGTTTTAGAACATGAAAGATGACATTTCCCACCAAATGCTTTAAGAACAGTTCCAACGTTACACAACGCAATATTTTTTCTGTAACGATCTAAATTTATGTCAAAAAAGATGTTTCACTTTTGTGCGTCCAATTTCACAAGAATTTACATCATCGATGATTTAATATTGTGTCAAAAACGTCATATAATTTAGGTCTTGGAATTTATGGCATCAAGCGTTTCTGTTTTCTCCCAGTGGAAGGAGGGAGTGGTACCAAATATCAATCGAACCTTTCTTGGTCTCATATACCCTTCCATGCCAAATTTGGTTCCATTTTATCAAAATTTTCACGAGATATGCAATTAAATTTTATGGGAGCCTTCACTCTCAATGCAAGAACGGAGGGGTCTCAAGAGATCATAGGAATATTCCTCGTTTTCCATTTGATTTGATTTGATATGTAAAGGAGCCCTCTTTCCTCCCACTATCTCCCCATTTAAAGAGGTAGAGGGATACCATACACCCATAGAAGAGGTTGCAAAAATCCAATGCCTATTTAGCATATCTCTGTGCCGATAATGCGCTGAAATGTGCACTGTGCCGAAGACGGTATGTTTGAAAAACCGTAACTGGCATAAGGACTCGGCTCCCAACCAAAATGATGACCACTACATTCAAGCGAAACAAGAAAAACATTTTATGGGATTGCTTTCCTATTGGATAATTCATCCCAGAAACAAGAAAATAAAAATTAAAACCACAGCGCCGTAGTGAGAATCGAACACAAATTACCAATCATATCGTCTTGCCAGTGCGACATTTTAACCAGTGTACTATTCGAGCTTCATGCGGGACGAGGGTTATTTGTCGTAGGCTTTCTGTCTCCGATCAATCACAAAACAAACGCACAACGGCGGCTTCCCGGCGTTTGGCCTCCTTTCAATGCATTCCTTTGTCTTGCGATGGAAACGGGAAAGGGAACGGGAGTGAAGGAACGGGAAACCCATTGAATGAGAACTGTGCTTTGTTTACTGCCTGCTATTACATACACACGCTACATATACACAGCTGCCAAAGCCAGGTAGCTTGGCCGTTGGAAGAAATATCAAATCAGCACCGGTCGCGTTATCTTCTTGTACCAATGATGTTTTGTACCAATGATGCCTCCATTGGCACAGAGGCTGAATTGTGGGTGTAGTTTAATTTTATGTCAAAAGTGATGCTCCAATTATGTGCATCCAATTTGACATAAATTTACACCAAAAAATTAATAGTGTGTACCATGTATAAACATCGACGATCTGAACTACTTCTGGCAGATTTTTGACTTGTAGGTGGCACTGTTGCTGCTAGAGGTGGTGATGGCGATACGATCAGTGGCTTTAGTAGGAACTTTCGCCAGTAGGTGGTGCTGATTCTGCTTGATGGTGCTGTGTGTCCTTGATTAGATGTATGGAGAAGGCTGACAGTGAGGTATATTTGTTATAATATATTTGCTTAAGCACTATTGTAACGATAATTGACTGTTTCATAAATTTTTTACAAGTTTTGTTTATTTTTTTTTCGTTAAAGCTACCTTGGATTTTTAAAACCTACATTGCTGTTTTAGTGTGAATTCTGATTTCTAGCAGAGAAAACCACAAAAAAGGCAGCCGTCTGATTAATGGAACTTTTACTCCCTGGTTAACAGCTTAAATAGCAGGAGCAGATTTCCAACAGAAGATGCCATCATAGCTTCGGGTAAAAATGTTGGAAAATGTACGTACACACCTTTCCAGAGTCGACCGCAACACCACTCAGCACCACTTTAAAATACTCCAGTACCTTCCTACTCACCTAGACACTTAAGCTCCACGAAATGTTTACGGTTTACGTTTGAGTTTATGGAGTGTAAAGAAGGTTCGAAAGTGCCAGCAGGATAAAAGCTAAGACATCCGGTGGGCGATGTGTTTTTTTTTTGCTTGTCCCTGAAACACTTTATTAGCCAGATCGAATAAGATGTTGTGTATTTTAATGAGCAGAATGATGAAGCAGAAAGCATCTGTCGTAAAAAAGTTTTCTACGCAAATGTTTCAAATTTGCATTACAAGAGCGGTTGTAGTCTAACAGGAACTAAAAAGTTACAAAAAATATTAATCAAAATGTTGATCGATTCTTAGAAAAAGTTTATTGCAAATATATTTCTCGCAGGAAGGTTATATAAAGGTTGCCAAATTGCTCGGTTTTATCCGTCATTTTCAAATCAAAATAAAAAAAATACAAAATACTTTTGTATTTTTTTAACATTTATACGTCTAAAATTTGCGTACAAATTTGCCCTATGTTGCCCGGATTTTTGTTGACAGCTTTGAAACTAAATGCTTGGATTTTGCCGGGTTTTTAGATACCATAGCTCATATTTATCCGGCTCGGATACGGGCTGAAAAAAATGTGGCAACTTTCTTATATGTACATTAAACTTAGTCGATTTGAGGTTATTTTTTAACTTCTCAAACCCTGGGGTCTAAAAGAACCGTTTTGGTTCAAAACTCTTCCATGATTTTTTGCAGAATTTTTAAGCAACGTTTCATGAGTAAATTTGAACTTTAAGTTTTGTATGGAAAAAGTAAATATTTGGTATTTGGTACTGAAAAATCAACATCATTTTTGTGGAACCCAGCTTTCTTATAGTTTTTTTTTGCCACAAACCTTAAAGTTTTAATTTACTCATGTAAACTTTATCTAAAAATTTTGCAAAAAATCATGGACGAGTTTTGAATCAATACAAAGCTTTTTAGACCACAGGGTTTGAGAAATTCAAAAATGTCCCCAAATTGACTCAGTCTAAGGTACAAACCTTTATTCAAATTTACACTACACTACACATATCTATTAAATTTTGAACAACAAAAGTTCTTTTAATCTTTAATTTTGTTCATGAAAATTCTCGTTCAAAAAAAAAAAAAAATCATTTGACAGAATAAATATCCATAGTTGGAAAACCCCGGCCTTGTTTGTACATGCATGGCTGACATTGGTTTATGTTGTGTTCTAGATTTTTTTTTCCTTCCGATCCATGCACTTCTCAGAACAGAACACTTCCCGATGTCACGCTCACGCTTTTTCTCTGATCTGGCCTGGCCTGGCCGGACTAGTAGCAAGTGAGACTTCCAATCCAGGAAAAGACTTGCTCGGAGTTTATTATTAGATGAAGGAAAAAAACGTCGTGCAACGTGCAAGAAACAAGTTTCTTCTGATGCAAGGAAAATACACTCTTCCCGGTGAGGATTTGTGCGTCGTGATTTTAAATCCCTTCCTTATTTACGGCGATGATGATACTTTTGCACACTTGGCATCCTCTCCTCCATCTGACGCGACCGAGCTTGGAATAAATATAATGCACGTATGCGGACGGTAAGTTGAAGCTCTTTTGACACTGCAGAAGAAGAAACTGAAACCGGAAGAGTTTGGCTGACAGATTAGAACCATGGTTGTTATTTCTGAAAGGAGTTTGTGTTTGCCGTATCCTGAACGTACCATAAGGCTTTTTTAAAATTTTATAAGTATTCCCCATTATTTAATTCCTATTAATTCTTTCAAAATTTGAGGAAAACCAAATTATTCAATTATATTCTCTACTGTTCAGCAATACTTTCTTCATCGTTTTTGATTGAAAAGCGACGTCTTGAGCAAACATTATAAGTTGTATCTTTTGTTATAAGTTTAAAAATATACAGAAAGATAAAATCCCAATTATTTTTTTTTAAGAAATGCTTCTCTAACATAGGGCTAGGTGGGGTAATTATGAACAAAATTTCTTCATTTGGCACACTTACAGCCACCATATGTTTATTTCTTAACATAAATTCTGAAAAGCTGCCAACAATGAATGTTTCCGTGCTCTTCATCATTCTGTAGAGCAACTTTTTTTTTTGGTCGCAACTCACGTCCTTGAGACGTCTGTTCATAATTACCCCGTCTGTTTATATTTACCCCCTTCTCTAGGGGGTAATTATAAACACGGATTACGAACTTGGTATAAAATTTTTGAAAAGTAACAGTATTTATACGTCACATTTTCCCATAGTAAGCAGTGTATGGTGAATTTTTACTTAAAAAATTATGTTCATAATTACCCCATAACCTGTTCATAATTACCCCAAGACTTGTCCAATATGATTTATATGGTGTCAGAAAATCTCAATCCAACACCAAATAATGAAAATAATTAGCAGTAATAAGAAAATTGGTTGTTTTATAAAAACTCAATTCAATTCATGTATAAAACTTGTAAAATAAACAAATGTAATCAAAATTTAGAGGTTAAGCAAAAAAAAAATAGCCATTTAGTGTTCTTTTTTATTGATTTTTTCTAACTTTTGTTTCGGTAGTTCAATTTTTTGTTGCATCTTTTACGGGTTGGTTGGTTTCTTTTTTCCTTCGTGTCTTTATGTCGTTGCAGATCATTTTTATTCGATAGGACCTCTCCATACTTGTGAAATTTTAGGCGAGTTAGGCTACTCTATAGTTTTTACATTCGTTTTAAATGTCCTGCGCAGCAAACATCAAGTTTTTACCTAAATGTCGTGGGTCAGGCTTTTCACGTACGTGCGAGAAATCATGAAATTGACACCTTTACATATACAGAAAATTCCAATTTTTTTTTAAGATGGTGGTTTCACAAAAACACTCATTCAAATCTTCTCGGACAGTTATTTTTTGCAAGGCTTGTCAGTTCTATATGATCGACTGTTTTGAAAAATATTAACACTAATTAATTTTTTTATCACCTGTACGAAATTTCACATTAGTAGCTCTATTTTCTCAAAAAAAAATACTGCAGAAGTTTTCCTCACCAATCAGGTATGAGAAGAAGGTTGACTCAATAGCGGCACGTTTTTCAAACATATGGGAAAATTGTGCCTGGCCTTTTTTATTTACCTATAGATTTCATCATTTACCTGAGAAAACCTAGATCCCATGAGAGGGATTCAAATTCTCGAAGCTTTACAGCTCTTTTCCACAAAGTATGAGGAAAGAAAGTATGTCCTTAAGGTTTATTTTTTTTTAAATTGGATTCACTTAAAACGTGTTGTTCTAAAATACGAAAACGTAATTGAGCAAACGAGGGGCAATTGCATATCAGGTGGGATGAGTCATCTACATCATTTTGAAATTAATTAAAAAAAACATGTATTCGAACAAATTAAGATTGAAAAAAGTTACTAAGTATAAAAATAAGACTGAAAGAAAATAGATTTTGGATCTTTGTTATCCGAATGTAACTCATAAACAATTATAATTTGCTGTAATTCTAATGCTCTGAATAGCAGCATGTTGTCCAAACATACAGGAAAATGTATCTTTTGATCTTTGTATTGTGGAGTTATTCACCTAATAAATTTATCATGCTTTTTCATATATTTTACTGTAGACCACAGAGATTTAAGGTTCATATTAATGTTAAATTTCACGCGGTAATGAATAACAGCTCGAGCAGCAAACTTTTTGTTCAAAAAAGGTGAATTTTATTTAAAGTAGAATTAAAAATTTCTTTAAGTCTAGTTAATAACCTTGTTATTTATCATTACCAAAAAAACTGGTTTTGGAAGGACCTTAAACCTGTATTCGGTATTAGAAAACTATTCCTGGGATACAGGTTTTCGGTTTCGGTATTACCGGTAAAACTATCCTTACGCAACACTCACTCAATCTAAGAAACATTTGATTGCCTTTTTTCTATCAACAAAAAATAAGTTCTTATTACTATTTTTTTAAACAAAATTAAGACTTGTTTAAATGTAGTTACGCATTGAGCTTTTTTTTCAAAATTTCTGTTTTATTCACTTTTTTCACTTTAGAAATTTTATTTTTAGTTTTGATAAAATTGCGTTCATTGGCATAGCTGTTTTTCTAAATCCGAATCTCATTTTTAGAAAAAAAATCAATTTCTCAAAAGTTCAAAACTCAACACTTAACACATTGCGGACCTCACTTAAATATGAAATTTATTGATTTTGGTCCAGAGGATTCTGTGAGCGCTGATTTGGTCTAGCGGATAGGCTGACGCGAGTCTGAATTTGGTATGCCAGGCGTACTGGGTTTTTTTTTTTTTTAATATTTATTTATTGAACAAAAAAAACTTAACCTACATTTACAAAATCATTACACTTCTTTTCATTATTTTAACAAATATTTAAGTTACAATCAAACAAATTCTTTACAATTTTTCTATTGTTCCATCTAAATTCGCGGATACTTTTTTGAAACAAATACAAATTTAAATTTGGAAAATGTTCCACGCAATAAGCGGGTTCGATTCCCAGTAGCGAAAACTTATGAATTCGAATCCCATAAGTGGCCGACAGGTAAGATATGTTACCTCTTATTACTGACTATATAATAAAAATGTTCAATCAGCTGCCAGCTGGCCAGGTATAAACACGGATGCCGGAATACCTGTAAATAAACTAACCCTCTGATTGACTCGTTCTTCCAAAATATACTAACACCAACACAATACATTCATTCACAACAGTTCATACGAAGCCATGGGGTCCGGGTACGGTGTACGTGTGCTTTGGAGATTTGTCGAAACTAATTATCTAAGAAGGCATGTGAGCATATACTTAGGCAAAAACTGCGGTGAATCCGTGCATCCATGGTGGATAACTAACATACATACATACATACATTCTGTGATACAGAATGCCGAGTGTTGATGTTTCCCGGCTTTAAGATCTTACAGAAGGGGGTGGGGGGTTAGTTTTGTTAGAAATTTCTCACAAGGGGAGGAGGGGAAATGGGTCTAGAAATGCTTGGGTAATTGGATGGCCCCCTAAGTTGATGAATAAGACATTAGACCATCAAAAGCAAAGAAATGTCAGGAAATGAATGAGAATATGTGTTCATAATTACCCCATAGGACGAAAACTATGGGGTAAATATGAACACTCATCTGTTAATCAGTGGGAATAAAATTTTTCAAAATTTCTACAAAATCCAGACAAAGCATCAAAAACTGAATGTAAAACAAGTGATAACAACATTCCAGCTCGATTTCCTATGATCAGATATTCAAAACATTGAACATTGTCGAAAACGATTTCCGTTTCACGGGGTAATTGTTTTTTAAAACATCTGAAATGATATCATAAGGATTTGAAAACAGATCAAAAACAGCTTATAGCTATCAATTGGATGTTAAATTATCACTTTTGGAACTTTTTGTGATCATTCATCCCTCACAGCAGCGCGTATAGCACTTGTTCGGAATTACCCCTTGTTCATAATTACCCCACTTGACCCTACCTGTTATGATTGGTAATTGGTCAACTTTATAAAAATGCATCCACGCGCTCCGATTTGGCGCAAAATCAGTAAGATGACTTATTATAATGTAAATAAGAAAAATACAATGTGTTGGGGGATTCAGACCACTCCCCTCCAAATGGGATCGCCCATTCTTAGCAATTTTGTTTTTTCCCAAAACCAGCAGTTTTCATTTGTAAATAGCTCAGAAACCGTAGAAGTTACACCCACAAATCAGACTCCATGAATACAAATTTTTAATCTTTAGCAATAAGAAATTTTACTTCTCACTCACTATCAATACTTAATCATTAGCATAAAAATGAAAAAAAAAAACACAATGATTTTTTTATCTCAATTTGAATAGTATTTCAAAACTATGGGGAAGGTGTAATTTAAAAAAATCATGAATCGAGCAAGAGAAAATTCATTGGCGCTCTTTCCGACTGTCCACCGAACTTGGTCCCATATAATATACGGTGCCACCATCATGGAATCAATTTATCACCGATAGGCACATACGGTTCCAATCTTTCTCGAGTACCAGAGTCTATATTTCACTTCATAACGTATCAAGGGCCACTTTCCGCCTTTGGTCGAAATGATCCACGTCGCGTGTGTGGGTCAATCGAGACCACCATTGATCATCGCATCTGGCATTGGTTCCGGTTCCGGTTTGGTTTCCAGCCGGTGATGGTAGACGGGCCATTAAATGCACCGGAAAATGGTATGTCCCCGAAAAAGTGGAGCCCAAATACGGGTGGCGATGATAGTTCGATTCGACGAGGCTACCCTAGAAGCCAGACGAAAGGGAGATTCTTAATTGGACGAAATTGATTTAAAATTTTGCATTAATTTTCTCTAGTGGGGTGCCGGTTGGTCTCGATGGTGGAGTGGTATCGAAAGATTCGAGATCTGAGTATCCCAAACAACACGGAAGGCCGAGTCCGAGTATTCTAGAATATCTCTATGAGGTTCTGCTGGAAATTAAAAAAAAATTTAATGGTAATAGAAATAGGCTTAGGGGAACCAAAGTTATTGATGAAAAACTGGTTTTTCATGTTTCTTCCGAACAAAATGTCTCAAAATCTCATACAAACTTCAGGCTCGTTGAGTGACCTTTTCCCGTGATCTAATATGGCTCAAATTTGGCATGAGATCTTGTACAAGGCATTGTATTAATTTGAGCGTGCAGCGTATATCTTTTTCAAAAGTCATTCTCGATCAAAAAAGGATTTATGAAAATAAGTGTTAACAAACGTGTCTGAATATTAGGTATTTTTGTCCTTTTTACCTCTAGACCTAGATCGACACTTTAAAATGTTCGGAAATTTTATAGGGGAGAGTGGGGCATCGTGGGCCACTTTTAATATCTCAGATGTGTGTTGAGATAAAAATCTCAAACCAACTGTCATCGTCGTCGCTTTGCGTGAGCATATCTTATATATAAAAATGGAGGCGTTTTCTTTGTAATAACATCACGTATGAATGGTCGGTCGGAATGAAGTGAAATTTGGTATCCGAGGGTTTTTTGGGTCAGAGATGGTTTGTATAATACTTTCAAGAATCTCACTTTTTATGAAAGGGGGGTCCCCATACAAAGTTATCTCTTCTTCACATGTTCTTATATATAAAAATGGAGGCGTTTTCTTTGTGATAACATCACGTATGAATGGTCGGTCGGAATGAAGTGAAATTTGGTGTCCGAGGGTTTTTTGGGTCAGAGATGGTTTGTATAATACTTTCAAGAATCTCACTTTTTATGAAAGGGGGGTCCCCATACAAAGTTATCTCATCTTCACATCTTCTTATATATAAAAATGGAGGCGTTTTCTTTGTGATAACATCACGTATGAATGGTCGGTCGGAATGAAGTGAAATTTGGTATCCGAGGGTTTTTTGGGTCAGAGATGGTTTGTATAATACTTTCAAGAATCTCACTTTTTATGAAAGGGGGGTCCCCATACAAAATTATCTCTTTACATCTTATATATAAAAATGGAGGCGTTTTCTTTGTAATAACATCACGTATGAATGGTCGGTCGGAATGAAGTGAAATTTGGTATCTGTGGGTTTTTTGGGTCAGAGATGGTTTGTATAATAGTTTCAAGGATCTCACTTTTGATGATAGGGGGTCCCAATACAAATTAAACTTTATTTGTTACGATTTCCATAAGAATCTATTGGCGAGCACAATGCAGTTAAGGACGTGTAGATGAAATTAAACATTTATTACGATTTATACTTTAGAAGGTAAAACGAAGTTTACCGGGTCAGCTAGTATTCCTATATGTTTTTGACTGAAATACGCATCATATGCTTCTTTTATTTATCAAGCTTAAAAAAGTTAGAAAAAATTACATTCATAATTAAAAAAACACTCGCTAATTTCATCGATGGGGAACCTAAAGTGCATAACAAAAATATGCTTATACGCTTATGATCTTAGTTTTGTCATGATCTTTCACGTGGAAAAAGAATTTTTGATGAAACATCAATAAATCACACAAACGCAACCAATTTGCAAATCATAGCTTGTGGGGAATCGTGGGCCAGACATCTTTAACCACCTATATTTTTATGTTTTTATACACATTCAGAACTTAAAATACGTTTTTCCTATCTGTAAAGATTTCTTATGCCAAATGAAAATTTATGAAAAATATTTTGTCCATCCTATATAAGAAATTTTGCCAAAACGTTCGCAATTCAGGTTTTGGAATCTCTGCTATCATACACAGCTCTCTTTTTTATTTCCTCATCTGAAATTTCCTTTAAATAACGAAATGAATTAGGAAATCACAGTTTTGGGTCAACTAATAAACTTTGCATGTTATTTGGTCAATTTAGATTTGGTGGCCCACAATTCCCCAACATTTTTCAAAATCCAAAAAATATTGCTTTTTTTTTAAATAGTCAGATTTGGGGGAAAATAACTTATTGAAAATTATAAAAAAATACCTTATGATACCTTGAAAATGTAGAAAACCATACCATTTTTATTTTCATTTGATCTTTTATAATAAAGAAGTTATGGAACAACGAAAAAAAGTGGTCCATGATTCCCTACTCTCCCGTACTAAGTTTTTTTTTTAATTAAAATTCCACATATCTCCTGTATTGATACACACAAAATCCCTCTCTTGACTATAGAGTGGGTTTGCTTTAAGAAGTGAAAATTTAAAAAAAAATAAATTTTAAACCTACTATTTTACCTTCCATATTCATTCACCATATACTTATTTAACACTTCAACAAGCTCGAAGCCATGTGACAGGTGTTTACTACTGACAATAATGACATAATTATAAATCATTCTTTGATCATAAATAAAAATCTTTAAGTACAAATTTTATACTGATGCAAAATATTCTTCAAAAAACCAATTTCTGCCCCAATAATATTATGTGTTGCTTTTTCTTCTAAATGCTCAACTCCACAATAACAAGGATTAAGATAAAATATACAAGGGCAATAAATTCACGGTTTTCACAGATGCAATGAATTGAGCAGCTTATTGTGATTTATTTAGGTGCTCTGAATCCAATTATGCAATGATTATTTGTTCTTACAGCTATTTTTTTAAAAAAAAAGCTTTTAAAATAGGTAAAAATTATGCAATAAATATCAGCGCTCTTTAGCAAATTTGTGAAACATAACCAAAAAATTAAAAGAAAAAAATTAAGTCGATGATACATTTTCCCATAGTCGGCAAGCAAACTTTAATTATGCGGAATAAGATATAGACGATTTCATTTTTTACTTTAACCCATTCTTTAAAATACGAGATTTGTACGAACTTTTAAAAAATGTGTAGACCAAATTGAATTTAAGACATTTTTAAAGCAAAAATAAGATCGTTTTGCCATCTTCAACAAATTAAATTAATGAAGCAAACCTTAATAAATACTTTCTTTAGTAAAAAAAAAATCGTTTTGCCGTCTTCGACGAATTTGTTAAACGATGGCCAAGCTATTTTTTTAAACATTGTTTTGTATTGTCATCATTTTATTTTCCGAAAAAAGTTGTCGATTTTCATTTCTTTCAGAGTTGGAGAAATGCTTGATGAAATGGAGTATTATATTTGCAACAAAGATTAATTTCACTCAAATCTGATTAATTTTTAAACTTACAATCGCCATATCACCATAACTAGAGGTGACAAACAAAATCTGGAAAAAAATAATTGAGATCAGGATGCCACAATGTTCCTTATTAATTCTTAAAATATAAAAACAATATAAATGCTGTTCTCTCAAGTAGTCAACTAAATTTTATAAATAAGTTTAAAAAACAAAGAAATTTAAATTGAAAAAATCTTTTTCATCTTTATTTTTTTAAATAATTTTTTGACAAATGTACCCTGCTTTTAATTTTTAAAGCGTGTTTTTGTGTTTCAATCTTTGTGTTCTGAAAATAAATTCTTATTGCAAGCCAAAAATCTATATTTATGATAAGAAAAATATTATTTGTACCTTTTGTCTAAAACCAGATCTTCGAATTGTAAACTATAAAGATTTCGCTTTGAAATTGAAAATCCTTTAAATTTATTTTTTCCTTTAATTTTTTTTTTTGAATCGATCTTAAATATTAAGTTGATCTATGAAAATCTCAAAAAATAAATTGAAACGGAAATGTCAAGAGTAAATTTTAGTGCCTAATGTAAACTAAATTATTATATGCTTTGTGCTTTCATACTAACTTCAAAACTAAGTTTAAATAATTTTGTTCAGTTTCTTATTGATCTTTTAAAGTTAAATTTTCCCAAGCTTTACTTTTTCAGTTTAAGATTGTTGTATTTTTAATATGTAAAGTTATTATTGTGACCTCCAAAATTGAACTTTCATGATTGATTTTATCCATGACTCGCACTCTTGAAGTAAAATATTTTCTTCTTCTTATCAAATTAATTTCCATTATCAACTATGTGTTTTGAATAAATTCTCATAACTTTGAAATTGATATAATTTTTTTTCCCAATCGAGAATGTATATTTCAAATCGCGATTGATTTTTTTTAATCAATCCTTCAATTGAAAGTTAAGAAAAGAAATGTGAATTTAGATGATAAATAATTAACAAGTATCTTTTCGATAATTCATTTTTGAATGGCTAATTTCTGACCTGTTCTAAAACTTATGCAAGAATTCGGAATAAATTTCTTTCCAATTTGGTGATATATTTCATTTGTTCTATTTCTTTGCACTGGTTCTTGTGCCCGAAGCTTTAAATTCTGGTTCAATTTATTATTTGAATTCGTATTCATTTAACGACGTTTGAAAAATATCAATTCCAAATCTTTAAGCATTGGCTGCTCAAAATTGATTTTCGAGCAAATTTCTAATTAAGAACAAGGAACGTTGAACAATTCATTAATGACTTACCGGAGAAAGCATTGATTTGAAATTTTGAACCTGATTTATTCTGAAAGTTCTCATTTGTGTTTTGGTTATAAGAGGGAACATGATGTGTAAATTTAAAATTTGGTCATTACGATCATAAATAAAACCTTTATTCACAAAAGTAATTGTTAAACCTTAAACTAAAAGTAAAAGATATCTCTAAAAATTTAAAAGCATTTTTTTATCATTTTGACATTTTTGATATTTTCTGAAATTTTCTTTGTCACTAAAAAATTAAACTTCGAATTTAGGTTCAAGTTCTCCTCCTTCCAATACCAACATGGTCAATATTTGTATGCATTCTAGAATATTAAAAAAATTGCGTTCCTCATTTTTCTTTCTTCCCTTATACGGATAGGGGGAGGAGGGGGGGGGGGGTGCGGCTTCCCAAACAAAAGACAAATGTTTGCAAAACTCAAAACCGATAAAAAAAAATGATGCCAAATTTGGCCTGGGAGGGTATTTGGCTACGAGAAATATTTCTATGATTATTTGAGAACTCTCTTCTTTTTCAGTAGAAAGAAGGGAAGGGGAGCCTCTCTTACAATTTCATTTCATAACTCAGAAACTTATCAATCAACTGGAACCAAATTTGGTATGGGATAGTATTTGGGTACGAAAAATGTTTTAATGATTATTTGAGATCCTGCCCTCATTCCATTGGGAAAATAGGATAGAGGGAGGGGGGCTTTCATACAACTTTTCGTAAAACTGAAGAACAAATCAGACAAATGGAAAAAAAAATGGCAGGGGATGGTATAAGGGTACGATAAATGTTCCCCTGAATCTACACCCACAATTCAGCCTCTGTGCCAATGGCGGCATCATTGGTGCAAGGCATCATTGGTACAAGAAGATAACGCGATCGGTGCTGATTCGATTTGCTCCCACCAGCATTAACCTCCCAAGTTAACCGAATTGCGTATGCCTACATACCTACCTAAGGGTCCAGCGCCGATTAACCGGCACATAGGGCTGAGATAAAAGATCTCCACTGCTGGCGATCCGGAGCCAGCGTCTTCACTTGCTGCCAGCCAAGGTTCTCGTCAACTGTGCGGATTTCAGCGGCTAGACTTCGCCGCCACGAGCTTTTGGGCCTGCCTCTTCTTCGATGCCCATCTGGATTCCAGTCAAGCGCCTCTCTGCAAATCTCGTTTTCATCTCTTCGCAGCGTGTGCCCAATCCATCTCCACTTACGTTCCCGAATCTCGATTTCTAGTGCCTTTTGATGACACCGGCGATGAAGTTCAACGTTTGAGATCCAGTTGCCAGGCCACCAAGCGCGGATGATGTTCCGCAGGCAGCGATTCACAAAAACTTGCAGTTTTCGCGTCGTCACCGCATATGTGCACCAAGTTTCACACCCGTACAGCAATACGGATTTGACGTTTGAGTTGGAGATTCGGATCTTAGTTCGTAGAGAGATCTGGCGTGACCGCCAGATGTTTCGGAGACTCGCAAACGCAAATCGGGCTTTTCTGATCCGGGTTTCGATGTCCTTATTGGTACCACCATCAGGCGTAATCTGGCTACCAAGATACTGGAAGCACTCCACTGTCTCAACCTTTTGTCCAGCTACCACGAAATTGGAACGATTTTCTGTATTGATCTCCATCGACTTGGTCTTTCCGACATTGATTTTGAGACCTGCTGCCTTGGAGCTTTCGGTGAGGTCGTCGAGTTTGCTCTGCATGTCTTGTTGTGTTTGGGCGAGCAAAATAATATCGTCTGCCAGGTCAAGGTCGTTCAGTTGCTCCATGGTTGAAGGATTCCACGGCAATCCTCGGTTTGGTCTACAGTCAATCGATCCAGTCAAGATCTCATCCATTACGATGAGAAAAAGCAGCGGTGACAAAATACATCCTTGTCTTACTCCAGCAGTTACCGGGATTGGTTCGGACAAGACACCGTCGTGCAAGACCTTGCACGAAAATGCCTCGTATTGTGCTTCGATGAGATGGACTAGTTTCTCTGGGACCCCTCGTCGTCTAAGAGCAGCCCAGATGTTTTCGTGGTTCAGTCGGTCAAATGCTTTTTCGAAATCAACGAACACCAGCAGAAGAGAGTCCTGGAATTCGTTGATTTGTTCCAGTATTATTCGTAGCGTTGTGATGTGGTCCACACATGATCGTCCGGATCGGAATCCAGCTTGTTGCCGTCGGAGTGTAGCGTCGATTTTCTCCTGGATCCTGTTCAGGATCACTTTGCAGAGTACTTTAGGGGTTGTACAGATCAAAGTTATGCCACGCCAGTTACCGCACTCTGTTAGGTCTCCTTTCTTTGGGACCTTCACGAGGATACCCTGCATCCAGTCGGCCGGGAATGTTGCAGTATCCCAAATGTCAGCGAAAAGACGGTGCAACATTTGTGCTGACAAGGCAGGGTCGGCTTTGAGCATTTCAGCAGGAATGCAATCGATTCCAGGCGCTTTGTTGGATTTCATGTCCTTGATTGCCGCTTCTATTTCAGCCAGCGAGGGCGCTTCCGAGTTGACGCCATTAATGCGACTTACTGTGGGCGCCTCGAGCTGCGGGTTCTGTTGGCCATTGCTATTTGTAACTCGAAAAAGTTGATCAAAATGCTCAGTCCAACGCTTGAGCTGATCTGTTCGATCTGTCAGCAGCTGACCTGCTCGGTTTTTCAGCGGCATTCTTGCATTAGTCCTTGCACCACTAAGGCGGCGAGAAATATCGTATAATAATCGGATATCTCCAATGGCGGCGGCTCTTTCTCCCTCTTCGGCTAGGGAGTTTGTCCAGGCTCTCTTGTCTCGTCTACAAGCTCGTTTAACTGCCTTTTCCAGCTCCGCATATCGTAAGCGGCCTGAAAGAAACAAAATAAAAACGATTTCACGTCGCTCCCTATCGCATCACAAGATGAAGAAGGATGGAAATAAATACCGGCCAACACCAGGCAGCCAGCGAACCGAGTACTGTGCGTGTGTAGCAAAAGCAACAACAAAATATTCCTTCAATAGGGCGTTTGCACAGTGCATTAGTATAAGTAAGCCGTTGGGCAAACAAATGTGACAGCCATATGTTAAATGAATACAAATCGACTAAAGAAGGATATTTTTTGAAGAATTAATGAAAACTATTAAAAAGTTTCTTATGTACGACACATTTTTCGAAAGCTAGATCATTTTTTTTACTTGTTTGTGTTTTTTTTAAAATTTTGAGTGAAGTTCTTTAACAAAAATGAAAACTTTGTACAGGATATGAGCGTTTTTAGTGGAAGTAGGACAAATATTGCTCAAGTTTATTAATCAATTTCGTGACGAAAACTCTCAACTTCATCTTCCTGGTTCTAAATTTTACATGGTAGATCCAAAAACGTGAACAAAGGATCGGGAGGAACCGTTTAATGTGCTTTACTATGATGGTTGGCTTGTTTTTCATTTTTGTTTTGCTTGGTTCCCCACTGATATCCAATAAAATAATCACAGAATCGTTTCTACTTGTTGGCAAATGATCCCAAATATACTTTATGAATGTTTTTTAGAAAAATTGAGCATTCATTTAAGGGAAAACCAACATGTTGGTTGAATTTTGCTATTATCGCATATAAAAACCTCTAATGTGTGCCCAACAGATCTCTTGTATGTGTGTGTAGCAACAGCCCTATTCAATCCGCCGGCAAACAACCACGGCCAAGTTGTGCGTGTGTATATAGCAAAAGCAACAACAAAAACATTGCTTCAATTCAATCCACCGGCAAACTACCACCGGCTAAGCTGTGCGTGTGTAGCAAAAGCAACAAAAGAAAACATTCCTTCAATTCACCGGCAAATAACCAACGGCCAAGCTGCCCGGCTTTAGCAGCTGTGTATATGTAGCGTGTGTATGTAATAGCAGGCAGTAAGCAAAGCACAGTTCTCATTCAGTTTCCCGTTTCCTTCACTCCCGTTCCCTTTCCCGTTTCCAACGCAGGACAAAGGAATACCTTGAATGGAGGCCAAACGCCGGGAAGCCACCGTTGTGCGTTTATTTTTGTGATTGATCGGAAAGCCTATGAGCCTATGACAAATATCCCTCGTCCTGCACGAAGCTCAAATAGCACACTGGTTAAGATGTCGTACTGGAAAGCCGAGGCAATTAGTGATTTGAGTTCGACTCCCTCACGGTGCCGTGTTTTTTTATTTTCTTGTTTCTGGGATGAATTATCCAATAGGAAAGAAATCCCATAAAATGTTTTTCTTGTTTCGCTTGAATGTAGTGGTCATGCATCATTTTGGTTGGGAGCCGAGTCCTTATGCCAGTTACGTTTTTTCAAACATTACGTTTTCGGCACAGTGCACATTTGAGGGCATTATCGGCACAGAGATTTGCTAAATAGGCATTGGATTTTTGTAACCTCTTCTATGGGTGTATGGTATCCCTCTACCTCTTTAAATGGGGAGATAGTGGGAGGAAAGAGGGCTCCTTTACATATCAAATCAAATCAAATGGAAAACGAGGAATATTCCTATGATCTCTTGAGACCCCTCCGTTCTTGCATTGAGAGTGAAGGCTCCCATAAAATTTAATTGCATATCTCGTGAAAATTTTGATAAAATGGAACCAAATTTGGCATGGAAGGGTATATGAGACCAAGAAAGGTTCGATTGATATTTGGTACCACTCCCTCCTTCCACTGGGGAAAGAGGGGATTGTACTCCTTTATAATTTTTTTGCAAAATTTGATAACAGATCAAGCTATTGGAACGAGATCGACAAGGGAGAGCATGTGATATAAGAAAAGGTTATATGTTTATTTGAAACCCATCAATTCTTCCATTGAGGATATTGGAAGGAAGGTGGGAGGCTCCCATACAATTTTTGTCACAATTCGAGCCATTATCATAGAAATGGAACCTGAAAAAGAATGAGGGCACAAGAAGCACATATGTGGGGTAAAGAATGTTGGCATAACTTAAGAATTAATCAAGCGAATGAAATCAAATTCAGCATGTGAAAGAATTTGGATCAAAATATGTTTCTAAGATTATTAAAAACCTTTCCACTTTGCAGTGTGGAGAGGGGAGGGATGAAGGGGGCTCCATATAGTTTTGCTGAATGGAACCAAATGGAATCAAACTAGATATGAAAGGGTTTTGGGTACGAAAAATGGTATGATAATTAGAAACGCCTTCCTCATTCAAGTAATGAAAAGAGAGGGAAAGAGGAGGCTCCTATTCCGGATTTTTAGAATAAATCAGGCACTTATGAATCGAAACCCTACCTATTTTTCACGGTGGAATAGGAAAGAAGATAAGTTTTTTTTTCATATTTTACGGCATAACTGGAAATCTTATCAAACAAATGGAGCCAAATGTGCATGTGATGATATTTAGATATTAACAATATTTTCATGAAAGTTTGTGAGCCCTCCTCACTTTGAATGAGAAAGGGGAGAGAGAATAATACATATTCTAATACAATAATTCTATTGAGAAACACGTCTTTACGTTTTCGATTATCGTTTATTACAGGACAACTTATGATACTAGGCTGGTTGCTTTTATACCATAGTCGTTGTTATTTAGTATTGTCATAGCAACCACAACGTCTAGGATACTTATACACTACGTACATAGCAACTTGAGTTGCTATGCTCCTTATATACAAATAGCTGTAAATCGCTGACTGCTATGATTTCCAACAAATACATACATACAATAAAACATAAATTTTGGCATAATTAAAGAACTCTTGAATCTAAAAAACAGTGAAAATTTCAAATCTTGAAAAACAAATTAAAAATTTAAATTTGACTAATTTAAGTTTTCATCTTATGAAATCATTTTTTTATTTGAATTCGTAAATTTGAACTGTACTTCTCATTTTAAAATGGTTGTTTCTGATTTATGACGAAAAAAATTTTAAATGAACTAGAAAAAAATGAATTTTCAAATTTCATTTATTTTAAAGCAGACTCAGCACACAGCACAGTTTCATGTAATGATGATCAATTAATATTAATCAGTCAGTTTCTTTACTTCGACCGAGGTTATTCAGTCAACAGGAGCAGATAAAATCACTCTTCGTTCTCTATCTCATATTCTTATCCGTTGTATTTTTATATAAATTGCTGTTTAGCATGTGCTTCCTGTTATAATTTGTTAACGTGATATATGGATGGCCCTTTTCATGTTTTCTCACGCCGGCCCTTGGTGCTGTTAATTTGTCAAAAAAACATTTTTTTTTCGAAAAATAAATTTTATTGGAACTTATCCTTATTCTTTAAAAAAAAACTGATAGTTAAAAATTGTTTCCCTCTAATTTTCGTAATTGAAAGTGGTAATAATGATATGGAATGATGGTAGATGACCAAATATAAAAAAAAAATAGATTTTTTCGATTAAACATTTTAAAAAATCATTCCATTTTGCTTTCCAACGCTTCTTTTGTTCTTCATTTCCAGACACAGACAGATTTTTTTTAAAGAATTTAAATCTTGGATACCGGAAAGCGAAAATTAGAATCATCACAACTTTAACAGTTTATTCAAGAAATAAATTGAAAGAAACCTACTGCTCCACTTTTCCGATCCTGCTTATGATGAAAGCTTATTCATCATGGATTTATGCACGCCTTCAGCTAAATGGAGAGACATGTCAATTAGGATTACGAATGTGCAGCAAACATCCTCTGAAGGCAATCCAAACTACATACGCTTTAAGATAGAACTCGTTCTGGTGCTTTGCTTGATGCTTGGCACAGACATGGCAGCACAATAACTCATGTTTTCTTTCCTAACATTTTAACATTCAACTAACGGCTGGCTGCCATACACAACACAGACAGTCGCCTCGTTTCTAAACTGACTGAAGAAAGCTTCCCTGCTAGGGCATTTCGTCGTCGAGCCATTCGTCGTTTTATAATTTATCGGTTTGTTGTGACAATCCATCACAAATCACTTATGACATCTTGCTCATATTGAACCGAATGATCACCGGCAGCTGTTCGTATGGAAATTTTGAGTCAGTTGTCTGTGTTCTGCTGGGAAACAAGAAGGAGGGGGGGAGAAGTTTTAACAAATCTTTTCCACAAAATCATGATGAAATTGAAACGTTGACGGTTCCACAATTGTGCTATCATCGTATTATATCGTTCAGCTGATCGATGGCTTTTGAGGCATTTGTTGTTGGTAATGGCTTAGTACAATCTGACCTGGAGACTTTCGTTTACAGAGAACGTGGGCAAAATATTCTGACACACCCTTCCCCAATCCGAAATCTACCCAAGAAAGCTCTCGGAAAGCATAAAATGTAAGAAAATTCCAACCCCATTCGGAATTAGATTCAATTTGTCCTCCCTTGCTTCAGAGAAATTGATGATTCGATTAAAACTGACAACAACCAATCAAATGCTCCAGGGATGTGTCGTTGTTTTGGAATCTTTTCCGATTTCATTCGACTTCTGATTTGCCGCCGTAGAAGAAATTTGAATCTAAATAGAGAAGCCAGCAGGAAGATTGAAGCCTGTCATGCATCCTGGTACACCTCAGGGATCTACTCTGGCATCCGGTCACTGCTCTTGATGTGGTTGGAAAGTAACAACCGGAGAAGATCAACATTTCACAGTCAGGACAAAGATAACAGTGAATAAGATATCAATTTATCTAGAATGATTATTTATAACGTAGTATTTTAAAGTAAATAAATCATATTTATACGAGATGACAAACGTAAAAAATAGAGAAATTGGTATTCTGGTGTACACAGATGTGAAATATACGGTTCGGAAGATTTTGGCGAGACAAGAAAAGATAGTATAGGGAAAATCTCCCGTGGTAGAAAAAAAGTCCAGAATCGGAGAAATTATATTATTTGTTAGTTACCAATGAAAATCAAATAAACAAAAATAACTGAATCATTATATCGCTGGCATTCATTAACTGGAAAAAGAAAAAAAAACAGTGACCTAAACCGATGATGGTTACACAGAAATTAATTCAAATCATTTGAAATTTGGCAACAATGTTCGAAACTTTGTGAATAACAATTTGAAAAATTTGCTGTGATCTGAGGAAAATTGAGAATATAAAGAAACTTTGAATTTCAGTATAAGGACAGTTTTTTCGACATATTGTTTTTGGACTTGATGTAGCAATCATATCAAAGAAACAGTTATACTTATGAGTAACTAGCTGATTTTACCCGGCCTTGCTCGGGTTCACATAAAATTATAAATCAAAATTAGTCTTTTGACTTTTCTAAATTTTCTAAGCTTTGTTTTCTGTATGATTCCAAATTTGGCCCATCTTTGGCCATGTAAACTTTATAAGTTTTGTAAGTCTTTTTTTAAAATTTTATTGGGATTCAAACTAATAGTTTGTGTTATCTGATATTTAAAAATATTTTCCCTTCAATTCTTATTCATATTTTAGCAAAAAAAAACTATCTTTTAGGTTGAGTAGATTTGGCCTTTTATTTGAGGCGCTTGCAGGCAAAGGGATATAAGTGCATATTAGTTAATTTCGAGAAATCACGCTTATTAATTTTTGTAATTGGCCTTTTTTCATACATTTTTCGAACGTAAAAGTGTGTAATTAAAATGCTAAAAACATTTAAAAACCAACAAACTTAGGTTGAAGTATGAAAAATCTCTTTAACATTATCAACTTAATTCGATTATATTTGTACTTATACCCATTTGGCTTTGAGGCCTCATTTTTAATCTTCAAATGATATCAATGTTTTTTATCGTTCTCATGTGTTTTCTATTGAAAATCCATTATTTGAAGCTTGTAAACATATGCGAACGACCGCATTTAAAGATTATATCACTTATGAAGATGGATGACGTAGGATGGTTTGTTCAAGTTTTATTTACATAGAAATTTCTGAAAAGACCTTCGCTGAAACCTTGTTGAATAATCACTTAGCATGTTTTCAATTGTTTGCTGTTTTATTTCACATTTTTGTATGATTAGTTTTTCTTAGACATTGGAAGTTTCACAAATAGTTTTTTGAAGTTTTCAGAATATTTCATCATTAAATGATTTTATGAAAAAGGTATTATTCGAGTTCAATTTAAATTTATCTAGGATACAATAATCACATTAATTATTGTGATGTGTGATCAATGTAAAAAAATTTTAGAAATCTTTTGTCTGAATCGAACGGTTTTAGTTTTTTAATAATTGGATTGAACACTATTGCTATTGCTTAATTTATCTTGTGTTATTATTGGTTATCAGAATAATAACACAAGATAAATTAAGCAATAGCATTTAATTTATGAAACTGAAAACCTCAGATTTAATTACTAAAAAGTTTTAAGCGTTGTATTTAGTTCTAAGTTTTTTTTTTTCAATAATGCGCATTCAATTTTTTAATCCTCCGTTTGAATTCCTCGACGGCTATCAAAGCCTTGAAATAGTAGCCTTTTACTTATAACTCTGAATTTAATTTTTTATTCATTCTCTGTGAGGAATTCCGAAAATTTTCAAATGGTTGGTTCTTAAAAATTGGAATTTATGAAAATAGGTTCATTAGTCTCTGGCACTCAGTCAAGATGGTAGTTCAGCTTAAGAAGTCAATTTGTTATGAAGATGAATCATTGCATCCATACTTTATACAATGCATATTCTTGTAAACTTTCAACGTCCCCCAGGGTCGGAAGGGATCACTTGAAAACCACTTTTCTAATTTATTCCTAACAGCCGAGAAGTATTTTTTCATCTGAAATGTATGCTCATTATTTCATCCGAGAACCTCGTGCTTTTGCCCCGTGCTACAAACAGTAGAAGGAAAAAATGCGCCAAAATTTCCACATTCAAATTTAAATGTTTAGCAGGCTTTGATTTATGGACCGGTACACGTGAACTTTGCTTGAGTCTCGTTTCTAATGCCCACCCCATGAAGACGGTGAAAATAACCCCGCCAAATAAAACGAAAAACGGTTGGCAAAATTGGTGCCATGACTTTTGATTCGTGTGAATAAATACGAAAGTTGTATGGGAGGGTCCCTTTTCTTAGGTGAGAGGGGCTCAAAACTATTACTAAAACCTTACCATGATCCAAACACATAACTTTACCAAATTTCAGGCTGATCGGTTAAGCAGTGTGGATTTGTATAAGGTGCATACAAACAAACATATATAGTCCAACTCATCTTTATATATTAGATGTTAAGCTTAGTTCTTTTAAAAATGGGTCAGTTACGAATGCGTGTATCTCAAATATCATTCGATTGATCGAAATACTTTCTAAGAAGGAAATTAAGGTAATCTTATGAATATTCATGAAAAAATAAAAAAAAAACAATTTTATTATTTTTTGTAAGAACAACTTCTACTTTATTCTTGGTACGTCTAATCGGTCGGCGCACACTTTTTTCAGTCATGATATTGATCAGTTTTTTAAACTTATACTTTTTCTTATCTGAATTTCAGATGGTTGCATCTCCTCCTTCAATTTCTGCTACTCTTCGGTCCAATACTTCTCTTTTAAAAGAAACTGAGGGAAATTGAGTGGATACTGTTTCGAAATTAATAAAGCTTGATTATTTTTGAGCCACCTCTAAAGCGTGTTTAGTGGAATTTCTGCTGTCAAAATCTGAAAATAACGAAGTAAAACCACTCTTTAAGTTCAATCTCTTGAGGGTTTTAGCCAGGGGACTGAGTTAAACGGTGAATCATCGTCAATGATCAAACAAATTTTGCAGCCAATGATTGAATTTGTTATAATTTGTTTCAATTTGTTAGAGAGAATTAGAAGGTTTCAGTTAAAATGAGAGAAACCGGTACTCAGAGAAAGTGAAAATGTGCTAATTGTTGCAAATTGTTATGATTTGTTAAGCAGTTGTGGAATTTTGATCATTAACATTCCAAATGCAAAGAACTCTTACTCCACTGCAATCTCTTGGTTTTACCAGTGCTTAAAGTATAATCGGTTAGTATAGATCGTAGGTTGCGAAAGGTAAATGCAAGATTAATCATTTGAGGCTTCTAAAAATAGCGAAAACCAAAGTTTTCGTTTTGAAAATTGTGATTTTTTCCACAGGAGCAGAATTTTAGCAAACCATTATATTTTGTACAAAATTACCAGCAAATACTTCAATATGCTAGTGACCTTATCACGAGCAGACATGGTAAAGGGATCAAACAATGGAATTTGTTTGAAATAGGGATTTTCTTAAGTTTTCGTTCATCAGAAATCATCTGTTGCATAGCCTCGGTATCAGCTATACTAAGGTTGCCAGCATTTTTTCAGTATCCATCCGGTCCGGACAAATCCGGGCAATTTTTTATAAAAACCTGGCAAAATCCGGGCATTAGATTTCAAAATTGACGACCGAAATCCGGGCAATATCCGGGCAAATTTTGTCAAAACCTTAAAATTTTTCAACAAATTACAAGAAAAAATATATAAAAAAAAAGTTTTTTCATCAAAGTACATCGACAGATTTCAAATCGTATAAGAGGCTTCCAAAAAACCTTTCATGATTATATTTTATTAAACTTGCTCAAAAATTTCGTTTTAAGGCATAAATTATCAATTTTTAAAACACAATTTGTTTTTTTTTTGCTTTATTTGCCAAATAAAGTGAAAAAATCCGGGCAACATCCGGGCATTTTCCAATGAAATCCAGGCAACCGGGCCGGGCCGGACTGTTCCCAAATTTAGTATGAAATATCCGGGCAAACCCGGATAAAACCGGGCAATCTGGCAACCTTAAGCTATACAGCTAACGATCCCTGAAACTAGAAAAATTGTTGTTTGAGGTTAAGTTTGAATGACTCATAACTAGGCAGGCAACACTTTAAGATACATTTTTTGGA